>NC_051310.1:71052573-72259001 GCF_015220235.1 Choloepus didactylus
ATCTTAAGCAATAGGGGCTTCCAATTTAATAAGCCATGCCCTCAATCTAGAGGCATGCCTTATGAAACTTCTCTCTCCAATGGTGAAGGAAAGCCTACTTATAACTATGCATAAATGTCACTCCCAGAGAACGTCTTTTGTTGCTCAGATGTGGCCTGTATCTTTATGCTGTCACTGAAATTAACTCACTACCCTCCCCCTATGTGGGGCATGACTCCCAGGGATGGGGATTGAGAATGCCTTCTTTACCAAAAGGGGGAAGGAAATGAAACAAAATACAATTTTAGCAGCTAAAATGATTTCAAATAGAGATGAGAGGTCATTCTGGAGGTTATTCTTGTGCATTGTATAGATATTCAATTAAGATTCTAGTGTGTTAGGATAGCTATAAGTAAATACCTGAAACTGTTGAACTGTAATGAAGTAGCCTTGATTCTTGGTGATAATTATATAACTATTAGCTTTTATCATGTGACAGTGTGATTGTGAAAACCTTGTGACTGATACTCCCTGGATCCAGTGTATGGGTAGATGAGTAATAAAATAACAACAAAGATATACAAATAATAGGGGAGGATAAGAGGTATGTGATGTTTTGGGTGCTATTTTTATTTTTTAATTTTTATTATTTTTATCTTGGAGTAATGAAAATATTCTAAAATTGATTCTGGTGATGAATGCACAATTATATGATGATACTGTTAGCCAATGATTGTATACTTTGGGTGGATTATATGGTGTGTGAACATATATCAATAAAATTGCATTAAAAAACACTGACAGTCTTACTTGAAGGCAGAGAGCATCAAACTGCAAAATAATTTTGAGTAAAAAGAGAAAAATCAATAAACCCAAGCACAATGTCCCGACCCACCCCCATGGCCTGTGGGAGAGAATCAGCAACCCCAGAAAGATTAATTCTACCCTAAATTCAAAAAAAAAAAACAACACTAGAAAATGACTGGGTAGAGCATCTCTCTGCCTACTGGGAAGGAATCTCAAGGTGTGCTATATTTAAAGGACCTGATAGTATATAACAGGTCCAGCGAAGATTTAAAGAGACAGACTCAATTTAAATAGACAAGGGTAATTTTAAAAGATAGGCTTAATTTAGGCTCAGTCTTTCAAGCATATATTTCTGTGGAGGGAAAAATCCAAAATGAAGGAAAACTTTCCCTTTGGCTATCAGGTGGTGAAGGGTAAAAGAATGATGTGGATAAATTCACGGTCCAGCAAGACAAAAGAGAATCACAAAATCAGAGGACAAGCAACTGATTATCCATCTCCAAAGCAAATAAAACTCGCTAACATCCCTGGACTTTGTTAGACTGTTAAAACCAGGCACCATTAAACTAGATATCATGTAAAACACCCCAATATCATAAAATAAACAAAATAAAAGTCTGTAGATGAAAACTTTCACACAAATCAATAGAGAAAAATTGCTCCCTGTAGCACAGCCATGAGCAAACCATAAGTCTACACTGTAAACAGTATTAAATATACCCAAAAAAGCAATTGAGGATAAGAAAATACAACTTGAATCAGAAACAAAAAATAAAAGAGAAATAGTTTTAAAAAAACAGAGAAAATGAAAAAATGTGTTGATTGAACTCAGGAAAGTAATGGAAGCAAATGCTAAGATTACCTGAAAAATAAGGAATAAATCCCAACCTTCCCTAAGAATAGATTCAAATGGGTCATTGAAGAAACACAAGAAAACCATCAAGAGGATGGAAATGCTTAAAGAAAGAAGTACAAGAGATCAGAGCAGGTAGTAGAAATGGAAGACAGGAAAGAAGAAATAATATTTATATTATTGGAGCTTTCCAGGAATAGAAAAAAAACCCTGAATTTACACATTGAAATGGCTTACTGGGTACATGAGAAAAAATAACCAAGAATGATGAACTCCAACATATGTCTTAGAAAAGCAACTAGATTTCATAAAGATAAAATTCCTAAAGGCTTCCATGCAATAGTAGATCAACTAACTTAGAAAGGCAAAATAATTAGACCAGTAGTAGATTTTTAAAAACCAATGTATGAAGCAAAGCAACTTCAAATCAGCATTAAAACACATGGACACACACACACACACACACACACACACAATATTCTGAAAGTCATTTATAACCAGTAAAGCTGTACTTTAATTATCTCAAGGGTATAGGAAAACAGATTTTAACATACAAGAATTTAGAGAAATCTGCACCCATCAGCCCCTCCTGAGCTCCACTCAAGAAGATTATGACTGGGAGACTTTATCAATAGGACTACTGGTGTTCAAATATATAGATTTATATCTAAGAGTAAAACACAGATAAGGATTAGGGTAGAAGACTAATGAACAAGTGCTATATATTGTGACAAAGTAGAAATATTACAAGTAAAAAATGGGAGTATAAGAGACAGAAAAAGAGCTTATCATTACATAACCAATGGGGTGAAAAAAATATCCCTCTAAATTGATAAACCAGAAAGTAAAAGATCAACTAAGAAAACAGTGAACCATGGGCGTTAAGAAGGTACAAAGGTAACCACTTCAACAAAATTACAAATTTTCTTAGAGAATGAATGAATGAATGAGTAATCAAAGACTACACATCTGGTACAGAAAAAGCATAGTAAATAATTTTTTTAAAACCACATAATTTAAAAATATTATGATATTATCAGATCAAACATATCAGTCATAAAATAATATTTATTTATATATTTTAACATATATATTAAAAGAAAACATATTTTCAGCATGATTCATTAAAAACCTTCAATTATATGCTCTATAACAGAGACCTATCTAAAACAAAGTAATACAAAAAGGCTGAAAATAAGGGATGGGTAAATTTTACCAGTCTAAAGGAAACAAACCAAAGGAAACAAAAAGAGATTGGAGTCATGCTTCTGATATCACACAAGATAATAAAGGATACATTTTTATGCTAAAAGCCACAATTCATAATAAAGATTTCACTCTTTTGAATATTTATGCAACAAATGACATAGCAAACACATTTACAAACCCAAAACTACATTCATATACATAGATATAAACACACCCACCATAGGGAACTTTAAAACACAATACTCAGTAGAAAGATCAAATGGACACAAATATGTAAGGAAATAGAAGATTTAAACAACATAAAGAATAGGGTTGAATTTTATGGCTGTATGTAACAGAGAATATGTGCTGTTCTCTAGTGCCAATAGCACATTCAAAAAATAATCATAAATTAGGTTAGAAAGAAAACAGTAATCCATAGAAATATCACAGGCAAGACTCTGTTCACAATATAATAAAACTAGACTTTACTAACAAAAACAAACACAGAAATTCCCTTCCATAAAGAAATGTTCAAAACCTTCTATTAATCCTGGGTGAAATGGAAAACAAATGGAAAATGCAGAAGTTTTAAAAATAGTGACAATGAAAATAATACATTTAAGAATCTATGAGATGCATATAAAGCAGTGACCAGAGGCAAATCCATTGCTATAAATATTTTTATTTTTAAAAATGAAAAGTGGATTTTAGGCAGGGCAAGATGGCAGAGTGGTGAGGTGTATGTTTTAGTTACTCCTCCAGGGAAGTAGGTAGAAAGCCAGGAACTGTGTTGACTGGACACTGTAGAGCAATCTGACTTTGGGCATACTTCATGCAACACTCATGAAAACGTGGAAATGCTGAGATCAGCAAAACCTGTAAGTTTTTGTGGCCAGGGGACCCACACCCCTCCCTGCCAGGCTCAGTCCCATGGGAGGAGGGGCCGTCAGCACTGGGAAGGAGAAGGGAGAACTGCAGTGGCAGCTCTTATCAGAAACTCATTCTACTGATCCAAACTCCAACCATAGACAGACTGAGACCAGACACCAGAGAATCTGAGAGCAGCCAGCCCAGCAGAGAGGAGATAGGCATAGCAAAAAAACAGCAAGAAAAACTCCAAAATAAAAGCGGAGGCTTTTTGGAGTTCTGGTGAACATAGAAAGGGGAAGGGCAGAGCTCAGGCCCTGAGGCTTATTTGCAAATCCTGAAGAAAAACTGATCTCTCTGCCCCCTGGATCTTTCCTTAATAGCCCTAATTGCTTTGTCTCTTAGCATTTCAATAACCCATTAGATCTGCCAGGAGGGCCCTTTTACTTTTTTTTATATATTTTTTTCCTTTTCTAAAATAATTACTCTAAGAAGCCCAATACAGAAAGCCTCAAAGACTTGCAATTTGGGCAGGTCAAGACAGGAGCAGAACTAAGAGAGCTCTGAGACAAAAAGCAATAATCCAGTGGCTGAGAAAATTCACTAAATACCACAACTTCCCAAGAAAAGGGGGGTGTCCTCTCACAACCATCATCCTGGTGGACAGGAAACACTCCTGCCCATTGCTGGCCCCATAGCCCAGAGCTGCCCCAGACAACCGAGTGTGACAGACGTGCTTCCAATAACACGCATACACCACAAAATTGGGTGTGGACATTAGCCTTGCCTGCACCCTCAGCTGGTTGTCCCAGAATTGGGAAGGTGGAGCAGTGTGAATTAACAAGCCCCATTCAGACATCATTTCAGCAGACTGGGAGCCTCCCTACACAGGCTGGCAGCTCAGAATTGCCCTGGGGGATGGCACTCACCTGTGACATAGCAGAGTCATCCCTCAACAGAGGACCAGGGGGTGCAAGGCCTGGAAGAGGGACACACTCACAAGTCTTAGGGGCCACACACCAATACCAAGGACTTGTGGGTCGGTGGCAGAGACAAAACTGTGGCAGGACTGAACTGAAGGATTAGACTATTGCAGCAGCTTTAAAACTCCAGGAAAACCAGGGAGATTTGATTGTTAGAGCCGTCGCCCATCCCTGACTGCCCAGAAGCACGCCCCATATACAGGGTGGGCAACAGCAACTACACATGCAAGCTGGGTACACCAATTGGACCCCACAAAACTTATTCCCCCACTCACCACAGAGGCAAAGCAAGGGAGTACTGGCTTGAGGGGAACAGGTGGCTCATGGATGCCACCTGCTGGTTAGTCAGAGAAAGTGTACTCCAAGAAGCTATAGATCTGACAAATTAGAGATAAGGATTTCAATTGGTCTACAAATCCTAAAAGAAACCTATCAAGTTAAGCAAATGCCAAGAGGCCAAAAACAACAGAAAATTTTAAAGCATATGGAAAAACCAGACGATATGGGTAACCCAAGCCCAAGCACCGAAATCAAAAGAACAGAAGAGACACAGTACCTAAAGCAACTAATCAAAGAACTAAAGATGAATGATGAGACCATGGCATGGGATATAAAGGACATCAAGAAGAGCATGGAACAAGATATAAAAGACATCAAGAAGACCCTAGAAGAGCATAAAGCAGACATTGCAAGACTAAATAAAAATATAGGAGATCTTATGGAAATTAAAGAAACTGTTGACCAAATTAAAAGATTCCGGACACTCATAGTAAAAGACTAGAGGAAGCTGAACAATGAATCAGTGACCTGGAAGATGACAGAATGGAAAACGAAAGCACAAAAGAAAGATTGGGGAAAAAAATCAAAATGGACCTCAGGGATAAGATAGATAATATAAAACATCCAAATATAAGACTCATTGGTGTTCCAGAAGGGGAAGAAAAGGGTAAAGGTCTAGGAAGAGTATTCAAAGAAATTGTTGGGGAAAACTTCCCAAATCTTCTAAACACCATAAATACACAAATCATAAATGCCCAGTGAACTCCAAATAGAATAAATCCAAATAAACCCACTCCGAGACATATTCTGATCACACTGTCAAATGCAGAGGAGAAGGAGCAAGTTCTGAAAGCAGCAAGAGAAAAGCAATTCTCCACTAAAAAGGAAACAGCATAAGACTAAGTAGCGACTACTCAGCAGCCACCATGGAGATGAGAAGGAAGTAGCATGACATATTTAAAATACTGAGAGAGGAAAATTTCCAACCAAGAATTCTTTATCCAGCAAAGTTCTCCTTCAAATTTGAGGGAGAGCTTAAATTTTTCACAAACAAACAAATGCTGAGAGAATTTGATAACAGGAGACCTGCCCTACTTGAGATACTAAAGACAGCCCTACCGACAGAGAAACAAAGAAAGGAGAGAGAGATTTGTAGAAAGGTTCAGTACTAAAGAGATTCAGTTTGGGTATGTTAAAGGACATTAAGAGAGATGGAAAAAATATATCTGACAAACATAAACCAAAGGATAGCATGGCTGATTCAAGGAATGCCTTCACAGTAACAACGTTGAATGTAAATGGATTAAACCCCACAGTTAAAAGATGTAGATTGGCAGAATGGACAAAAAAAATGAACCATCAATATGTTGCAAACAAGAGACTCATCTTAGACACAGGGACACAAAGAAATTGAAAGTGAAAGGATGGAAGGGAATATTTTATGCAAGCTACAGCCAAAAGAAAGCAGGATTAACAATATTAATATCAGAGAAAATAGACTTTAAATGCAAGGATGTAATAAGAGACAAAGAAGGCCAAAACGTACTAATAAAATGGGCAACTCAACAAGAAGAAATAACAATCATAAATGTTTATGCACCCAATCAAGGTGCCATAAAATACATGAGGAAAACACTGGCAAAACTAAAGAAAGCAATTGATGCTCAATCTCTCCACAATAATTGTGGGAGACCTCAACACATCATTCTTTCCTATAGATAGATCAACTAGACAGAAGACCAATAAGGAAACTGAAAACCTAAATAATGTGATAAATGAATTGGATTTAACAGACATATATAGAACATTACATCCCAAATTACCAGGAAAAACATTCTTCTCTAGTGCAAATGGAACTTTCTCCAGAATAGATCATATGCTAGAACATAAAACAAGCCTTAATAAATTTAAAAAAATTGAAATTATTCAAAGCACATTCTCTGACCATGATGGAATACAATTAGAAGTCAATAACCATCAGAGACATAGAAACTTCACAAATACCTGGAAATTAAACAACACACTCCTAAACAATCAGTGGGCTAAAAAAGAAATAGCAAGAGAAATTCCTAAATATATAGAGATGAATGAAAATGAGAACACAACATATCAAAACCTATGGTCTGAAGCAAAAGCAGTACTAAGGGGGAAATTTATAGCACTAAATGCATATATTAAAAAGGAAGAAAGAGCTAAAAGCAAAGAACTAATGGACCAAATGAAGAAGCTCAAAAATGAACAGCAAAACAATCCTAAACCAAGTAGAAGAAAAGAAATAACAAAGATTAAAGCAGAAATAAATGGCATAGAGAACAAAAACACAAAAGAGAGAATAAATAACACCAAAAGTTGGTTCTTTCAGAAGATCAACAAGATTGACAAGCCCCTTGCTAGACTGACAAAATAAAAAAGAGAGAAGTCCCATCTAAGCAAAGTAATGAATGAGAAAGGTGACATTACTGCAGATTCCAAAGAAATTTCAAAAATTATAAGAGGATACTATGAACAACTGTATGCCAACAAACTGGATAATGTAGAGGAAATGGACAATTTCCTGGAAACATATGAACAACCTAGACTGACCAGAGGATAAATAGAAGACCTCAACCAACCCATCACAAGCAAAGAGATCCAATCAGTCATCAAAAATCTTCCCACAAATAAATGCCCAGGGCCAGATGGCTTCACAGGGGAATTCTACCAAACTTTCCAAAAAGAACTGACACCAGTTTTGCTTAAGCTCTTTCAAAGCATCAAAGAAAATGGAACACTACCTAACATATTTTATGAAGCTAACATCAATCTAATACCAAAAGCAGGCAAAGATGCTAAAAAAAGGAAAACTACAGGCCTATCTCCCTAATGAATATACATGTAAAAATTCTCAAAAAAATACTTGCAAATTGAATCCAAAGACACATTAAAAAAATCATACACCATGACCAAGTGGGGTTCATTCCAGGCAAGCAAGGATGGTTCAACATAAGAAAATCAATGTATTATAACACATTAACAAATCAAAAGGGAAAAATCAAATGACCATCTCAATAGATGCTGAAAAAGCATTTGACAAAATCCACCATCTCTTTTTGATGAAAACACTTCAAAAGGTAGGAATTGAAGGAAACTTCCTCAATATGATAAAAAGCATATATGAAAAACCCACAGCCAGCATAGTACTCAATGGTGAGAGACTGAAAGCCTTCCCTCTAAGATCAGGAACAAGACAAGGATGCCCGCTGTCACCACTGTTATTCAATACTGTGCTAGATGTGGTAGCCAGGGCACTCTGGCAAGACAAAGAAATAAAAGCATCCCAATTGGGAAGGAAGAAGTAAAACTGTCACTCTTTGTAGATGATATGACCTTGTATCTGGAAAAACCTGCAAAATTGATGATACAGCTACTAGAGCTACTAAACAAATTTAGCAAAGTAGCAGGATACAAGATTAATGCACATAAGTCAGTAATGTTTCTATATGCTAGAAATGAACAAAGTGAAGAGACACTCAAGACACTCAATAGCAACTAAAAAACCAAGTACCTGGGAATAAACTTAACCAAAGATGGAAAACATCTATACAAATAAAACTGCATAACTCTACTAAAAGAAACAGAAGGGGACCTTAAAAGATGGAAAAATATTCCATGTTCATGGATAGGAAGGCTAAAAGTCATTAAGATGTCAATTCTACCCAAACTCATCTACAGATTCAATGCAATTCCAATTGAAATTCCAACAACCTACTTTGCAGATTTGGAAAAGTTGTTATCAAATTTGGAAAGGGAAGATGCCTTGAATTGTTAAAAACACTCTACAAAAGAAAAATGAAGTGGGAGGACTTACACTCACTGAGGTTGAAGCCACAGTAGTCAAAACAGCATGGTACTGGCACAAAGATAAACATATTGATCAATGGAATCAAATTGAGAATTCAGAGATAGATCCCCAGATCTATGGCTGACTGATCTTTGATAAGGCCCCTGAAGCCACTGAACTGGGACATTAAAGTCTTTTCAACAAATGGGTCTGGGAGAGTTGGATATCCATATTCAAAAGAATAAAAGAGGACCCCTACCTCACACCTACACAAAAATTAACTCAAAGTGGATCGAAGATCTCAATATAAAAGACAGTACAATAAAACTCCTAGAAGATAATGTAGGGAAACATCTTCAAAACCTTGTATTAGGTGGCCACTTCCTAGACTTTACACCCAAAGCACAAGCAACAAAAGAAAAAATAGATAAATGGGAACTCCTCAAGCTTAGAAGTTTCTGTACCTCAAAGGAATTTGTCAGAAATGTGAAGAGGGACCCAACTTAATGGGAAAGTTTTTGGAAACCATATATCCGACAAGACTGATATCTTGCATACATAATAAATCCTACAACTCAATGACAATAGTACAGACAGCCCAATTATAAAATGTGCAAAAGTTATGAAAAGACAGTTCTCTGAAGGGGAAATACAAATGGCTAAGAAACACATGAAAAAATGTTCAGCTTCACCAGCTATTAGAGATATACAAATTAAGTCCACAAAGAGATACCATCTCACACCAATTAGAATGGCTGCCAGTAAACAAATAGGAAACTACAAGTGCTGGAGAAGATGTGGAGAAATTGGAACTCTTATTCATTGTTGGTGGGACTGTATAATGGTTCAGCCACTCTGGAAGTCAGTCTGGCAGTTCCTTAGAAAATGAGATATAGGGTTATCCTTTGATCCAGCTGTTGCACTTCTTGGTATATAACCAGAAGATCTGAAAGCAGTGACACAAACAGATATCTGCATGCCAATGCTCATAGCAGCATTATTCATAATTGCCAAGAGATGGAAACAACCCAAATGTCCTTCAACAGATGAGTGGATAAATAAAATGTGGTATATACACACGATGGAATACTACAATGCTATAAGAAGGAATGATGTTGTGAAACATATGACAACATGGATGAACCTTGGAGATGTAATGCTGAGTGAAATTAGCCAGGCACAAAAAGAGAAATATTATATGCTACCACTAATGCAAACATTGAGAGATGAAAAATAAATGGTTTATAATGTAGAATGTAGGGGAACTAGTGATAGAGGGCAATTAATGAAGGGGAATGATAACCCTGTAAGAACAGACAAGCTATCATGGGTAAATTTAATGTTCTGGGAATGCCCAGGAATGACTATGGTTTGTTAATTTCTGGTGGGTATGGTAGGAACAACTTCACAGAAATGTTGCTATATTAGGTCATTTTCATGGGGTAGAGTAGGAACATGTTGGAAGTAAAGTAATTTTAGGTTAGCTGTCTTTTTCTTACTGCCTTGTTATGGTTTGTTTGAAATGCTCTTTATTGTATGTTTTTTTGTTTTTTTGATATAGTTAATTTAAAAAAAGAGTTAATCAAAAAAAACAAAAACAATGAAAAAATATGCATAGCCCTCTTGAGGAGCTGGTGGAGAATGCAGGGGTATTGGGCTGCCCCACCTCGATGGTTGCTGTGTGCTCACAGACATAGGGAGGGGACTGGTGGTTTGAGGGGTTGAGCCCTCTACCATGGGACTTGTCTCTGGCAAGACTGTTGCTGCAAAGGAGAGGCTAGGCCTGCCTAAAATTGTACCTAAGAGCCTCCTCCTGAATGACTCTTTGTTGCTCAGAGGTGGCCCTCTCTCTCTAGCTAAGTCAACTTGGCAGGTGAAATCACCGCCCTCCCTGCTACATGGGATCTGACACCCAGAGGAGTAAATCTCCCTGGCAATGTGGAATATGACTCCCAGGGAAGAATCTAGATCTGGCCTCATGGGATGGAGACTATCTTCTTGACCAGAAGGGGGATGGAAAAGGAAATGAAGTAAGCTTCAGTGTCAGGGAGTTTCCAAAATAAGCCGAGAGGTCACTCTGGTGGGCACTCTTATGCACAAGATAGACAACCCTTTTTAGGTTCTAATGAATTAGAACAGCTAGCAGTAAATACCTGAAACTATCAAACTACAACCCAGAACCCATGAATCTTGAAGATGATTGTACAAAAATGTAGCTTATGAGGGGTGACAATGTGATTGGGAAAGCCGTATAGACCACACTCCCCTTTGTCCAGTGTATGGATGAATGAGTAGAAAAATGGGGTCAAAAAAAGAAAAGGCACCCTGTATTCTTTTTTACTTTAATTGTCCTTTTTTGCTTTAATTTTTGTTCTTATTATTTTTGTGTGTGTGGTAATGAAAATGTTCAAAAATTAATTTTGGTGATGAACACAGAACTATATAATGGTACTGTGAACAACTGAATGTATGCTTTGTATGACTGCATGGTATGTGAATATATTTCAATAAAAATGAATTAAAAAAAGACAAAGCATACCATTTTCTTGAACATGGAGAATCTGTCAGGTGGTTTCATGCAGAAAAGAGAGTTCCCATTGATCACTCCTTGTTTATATATTTAGTGAATACATATCAGTAACAACTGGCAGTGCCCATTACATATGCATTCTTATAAAATGAACCTACTAAAGGCAATTGAAACTCAGGATCTAGAACTCACAAATGAGGTCACTTAAATTTATTTCAAGATCATGGCCAAGGTATATACTGGAGTTTAATATTTGCAGCTATAAGTCATTGCCTTTTTGTTTTGAGCTGTCATTGATGAACAATAAACAAAAAACGAATCAGAGAAACACAAAAATAATATTAGGGATGAATAGGTACACTCTTGCATTTAGACAAAAGAATATTCCACCATATAGGTGGTAACCATGAGTCAGAAAATATTTCAGCATTATTTCAATGGAATTTCAGTAAGATGTGAAGTTTCCATCATGAGGATGTCATCAAGTGGGCCAGTCACTCACTGAGAAGAAGAACCCATATGCAAATCATATTGCCTGAATTGGTGAAGCTACTTGCCTCAAAGGCCTAACTGGGGACAATGGGCTTCATTAATATCATGTACTTTCATTGTACTGAAAAGAACGAAGTCATATGATACTCAGGAGCTGAAATACAGCTATCACTTTTCTCATTAATTTATTCAATTTTAAGTTTCATGAGAAAAGCACATTAATGAATCTCACATTCGTGTCTCTACTGGTGGGGTCCTTTGGTTATGGGGAACTCATAAGTGGTCCTAAAACTGCACAGCACCATTAGAATTCCATAATAACATGAGAGAAGAAAAATTATTGACTTGTGTCAATGCAAATGAATTTTAACAATGGATATGGTAATAATGAATCACAAAATATCTCAACTTCAAATCAAATAAAGTTTGTGTAAAAAGTGAAGATTTTTCATGCAGGTCACATCAAGTAGGTCAATCAGTTATTGAGAAGAAAGATTCATGATGATATCTGCATTGTCTAAATGAGTAAGCCTAATTGTCTTAGAGGTGACTATTCATTGGTCCAATATTTATCTGAAATTTTAATCGAGTCAGCCAGTCACCTCTGAACAATGGAATGGTGCATCTCTTGACATCATTGCTTACTGAAACTCACAATGAGAGAAAAAGAGACAGCACATCAGCTTCAAATAAATAAGAGTATTAGGAAATACAGATGACTTAAATAAAGCATAAATGATCACAATATTTTTGTTCACCTGGAAGTGCAGAGATGGAGGTGGATGAAACAAGTCCTCCACAAGTTTGAGAATTTCATTATTTCAAGCCTAAAATAAAATTCCCATGGCATGAAACCAAGGAATTGCAACTTCCTATTCTAGGATTGTCACCTAGTCTGGATTTCAGTGTAATCCTACTGAATGTTATCATTTCATTATCATATTTCTTGAAGACAAGATAGTGCCTCAGCATTTACTCAGGACCACCCATACCCAGACCTGGACTTGAATATGCTTACCAGAGATTTCTTCCTTAAGCTCAGGTGTTAAAGGAACTGGAGTTTGAGCATATTTGGTACATGACACTGGGATGTTATAAATTGTCCCTGGGGAATCAGGCCAAAGAGTGATCTTTCTCAGTGATCTTCATCTAAGAGAACAAGAGCAGGACAGTCATCAAAGAGATCTCCATCTGTCATGAGTATTTGGCTTCTGCATGTCATTCCTAAATTTCTACAAGAGTGGTGTACTCCACCTTCCAAAACAACACATTATTTAAGCTATAAACTATTGATACACCACATGTAACAAGGACAAAATTTATAAGCTTGTTTTCTTTCAAGAATTTGCCAAGGAGTGTCCTGCAGAAATGAAAACTCATGATTATCCCTTAAATAAATATTTAAGATATTTATATCAGTATCAACTGACATCAGTCATAGCAATGCTCTCCCTTGTAATGAACATACAGAAGCTACATGAAACGTTGGATCTGGAAATCAGATATCAGAACACATGAAAACTTGCTCAATTGAACCATTCAAGGGCAATGCATATTCCTGAAAGTATGTCAAACCTATGGCTGCAATCAGCCCCATTTTTCAGTTTTGAGTTTTTCCTCAGTGATCTATAAACATCACAACATCATAACCACCCACAAATAGCATTATGTAAATTAATTTTATGCTCATGCCTTTAGATTCAAAGAAATATTCCAGTAAAGAGATGAATTCTAAGGATACATAAAGTATCTCACCTTCAAATAAAAGCACCTATGGGTTAAAAGCAGATTTCTGATGAGGATTTCACAAACAGCTGAGACTCTCATTAGAAAGGATATTGCCTAAGTGGTGACCACAATCATCCCATAGGCCAATATCTACATGTTAAATTGTCTTACTTGAAATTTCTCAGTCACTTAAGGCAGCCACTTACCTCTAATCTAAGAAATGGTGCATCTCTTGACAGCTGGATCTTCTGAAACACACAATGAGAAAAGAGCCAAGATATCAGATCTAACATTGCATGGATAAAGAATAAAAATGATAAAATCACAATAAAAGAATCAGAAAGTCCTCTCCTAGAGGCAAATAAATAGAACTGGGAGAAACAAAGTCCTTGAAAGGATTTCTTTCTCATGACCAAAATAGAATAGTCTTAACAATTGCCCACTACTGTTTTAGGGAATATCTCCTCTGCTGGACCTCAGCATAATCCTATGAACATGATTTTTATGTCATCACAATTTCTTAAGATAAGGTTATATCTTTGACACAAGCTACAGCACTCTAAATACATATACCTTATCTTTAAAAAAAGACCTTACCATATGGCATCCTTAAACCATTATGCAAAAGTTGTACAGAAGACCAGTTAGATTCAGTGCAGGGCACCTGAGTCATATCAGTTGCCCTATTGACAGCAGGGCAAAGAGTTCACTTCTTCAGTTGTCCTTATTTAGGGGACAAGGATAGGACAGTTGTGGAAAATGGGAAGTAAATTTCTCCTGCATGCATGGTTCATAAATTCTATTCCATAATGTAGAGATTTGGTCAGAACTTGAAAGTAGACCTATTATATAAAAAGTAGACAATTGATTCACCAAATTCATTAAGGAGAAAGCATGTAGGTTTCTCAACTTAGGAGTGCATGAAAAGTGGCTTCATGAAGAAATAAGATCATTGATCTTCCTCAAGGATACCATATCAGGAAAACTGGCATTATCATAATACTCTTATATAATGAAACTACTGAAGCCACATGAAATTCAGGTCCTAAAAGTCAGATGTAAGCCACTTTTAATTATGTTCTACTTTATGAATTGTGGACAAATGCATATACCTAAATTTCAAAACTGAGGTAACAATGTCAGTTTTTTAATCTGAGTCATCAATAATGACCCACAAACATCATAAAATCACAACCATCTGAAAATAATATAACAGGATGAATATGTCTACTCCTGTATTTATACCAAAAGAATATATTATTTTGAAGATTGTACCAAATAATCACAAAATTCTCAGCAATATATCCATGCAGTTTCAGTAGAAAGAGGACTTTTCTTTTTGAGAAAGTTGATTTTATAGACAAAGCATATTAGTGAATCAAATATCTTTGCCTCTATTTCAAGGGTCCTTCAGTTAAGAGTTCATTAGTGAACAGAAAACATACTAAAACCATTAAAATGTGTTTCATCATGTATTTATACTAAGTGAATATCACACATTATATGTGGGACAAATTAATCACAAAGTTTCTAAACTTTAAATTAAACCACATTCAGGCAAAAATTAAAGGTTTCTTCATTAGGATTGCAACAAGCTGTTCTATAATTCATTGAAAAGAAAAACTATTACTGATATTCATGCTGCCTGAGTGAGTAAATCTAATTGCCTGAGGAGTTAATCTTCACTAGTACAATGTTTTATTTGGAATTTATCTGTAACACACCTCTAAACAATGGAATGATGTGTCTATGCCAGAAGGACATATGAATGATATAAAGGACAAAGTGATATAAAAAGCTAAGGTTTCAGCTCCAGATATACAGCAGTATTCGGAAATATGTATGTTCCAGTTTGTTAATGATGCTGTTATGCAAAATACCAGAAATGGATTGGCTTTTATAAATGGGGTTTATTTGGTTACAAATTTACAGTCCCAGGGTCATAAAAGTGTCCAAACTAAGGCACCATCAAGGGGACACCTTCACTGAAGAACAGCCAATGGCATCCAGAACACCTCTGTCAGCTGGGAAGGCACATGGCTGGCATCTGCTGTTCCTTTGTTCCCAGGTTGTGTTTTCAAAATGGCATTCTCCAAAATGTCTCTGGGTCCCTCTTAGTTTCACTGGCATAAAATCTGAGCTAGCATCTCTTAGCTTAACATCTCTCAGTCTCTCTGTCAGCTCTCAAGTGTCTCTACAAAAGTTTCTCTCAGCTGCTTTTGGGGTGTTTTGATCTCTCTTAGCTTCTCTGGAGCAAACTCTGGGCCAGAATTTCAAAGCATCAGCAAGAATCTAAGCCTGTGTCAGCTCTTTTTAAAGGACTCCAGTAGACTGATCAAGACTCACCCTGAATGTGAAGGGTCAGATTTTCATGGAAAGATTCAATCAAGGGGTCACACCCTAATCAAAAAGATGACTCAAACTGCCCCCACAAGATTGCATTAAAGAATATGGGGAGAGGAGCTAAGATGGCAGCATAGAGAGGAGTAGAAAACTGTTAGTCCTCTCTGGAACAATTCATAAAAGACCAAAAAACTAGTAAATTACCTGGAATAACTGTGGGGAGACAAATGTGACTGTCCAATCATCATCCACCTACCTGAATTGGGAATCTGTAAGTAAAAACAGCAGACCCAAGCCAAGAGCTGAGAGCCCCTCCCTCATGGAAGCCTCATGGTGCTAGAGAGCAGAACTCTCCAAACAAGCTACTGTACCTCAGCCCAGCTCCAACTAGGGTTTTAATGTTAACTGCTCAATACAGACAGCAAATCCTCAACAAGCAGACAGAGGTTTTTGGTGACAACTGACCTTGGGAGAGTCAGGGGTCATATCTGTCTCAGGACAGGGAGCCCAGAGGATTGGGTGCTCTCTCTGGCTGATGGGTGAATCTGGGAGCTTTCTTTCCCTTTCTCTCTCTGTGGAGAAAGTCTCTGCCATTTTCAGCCCACAGTGCTTTGCAGTAAAAAGAACCTCAGCCATTTTAAAATCACAGCACTTTGACCAGCAGAGTCAGAGAAACAAAGAATTTGTTGACATTCAGATGACCTCTCTGGAGGGAGCATAGCTTCCCAAGAGGAAAGGGAGGGGCCCAGATCTACTGTCTGCCTTAACAAAACAAGACCCCAAGCCTGGGGGAGGACAACCATGGGCCACACCCCCTTACACCAGCCAGTGACAGGCTGACAGGTGCACCTGTCAGGCAGAAAAGCACAGGGTATGTCAATCCTCTAAGAAAAACCATCAGGGAAACCAGATACTGAGTATTTCCTCCTTCTGTGAACTGAACCTGTTCTCATCTGGGAAAAGCTGATTGGGGTGGCCTAGGAGGTCAGATGTCTAGGCAACAGAAAACTACAACCTACACTAAGAAAAACAAAGTTATGGCCCAGTCAAAGGAACAAATGTACACTTCAACTGAGATACAGGAATTTAAACAACTAATGCTAAATCAATTCAAAAAGTTTAGAGAAGATTTGGCAAAAGAGATAAAGGCTATAAAGAAAACACTGAGCATAAGGCAGAAATCAAAAGTTTAAAAAAACAACTAGCAGAATCTATGAAAATGAAAGGCACAACACAAGAGATGAAAGACACAATGGAAACATACAACAGCAGATTGCAAGAGGCAGAAGAAAACACTCAGGAACTGGGGAACAAAACACCTGAAAGCCTACATGCAAAGGAGCAGTTGGAGAAAAGACTGAAAAAATATGAGCAACATCTCTGGGAACTTAAGGATGAAACAAAGTACAAGAATGTATGTATCATTGATGTCGCAGAAGGAGAAGAGAAGGGAAAAGGGGCAGAAGCACTAATAGAGGAAATAATCAATGAAAATTTCTGATCTCTTATGAAAGACATAAAATTACAGATCCAAGAAGCACAGCATACTCCAAACAGAATAGACCCGAATAGGCCTACACCAAGACACTTAATAATCAAATTATCTAATGTCAAAGACAAAGAGAGAATCCTGAAAGCAGCAAGAGAAAAGCAATCCATCACATACAAGGAAGCTTAATAAGACAAAGCAATCCATCACATACAAAGGAAGCTTAATAAGACTATGTGTGGATCTCTCAGCAGAAAGCATAGAGACAAGAAGGAAGTGGTGTGATATATTAAGATACTGAAAGAAAAACTGCCAACCAACAATCCTATATCCAGCAAAGCTGTCCTTCAAATATGAGGGAGAGCTCAAAATATTTTCTGACAAACAGACAATGAGAGACTTTGTGAACAAGACACCCACCCTACAGGAAATACTAAAGGGAGCAATACAGAGTGATAGGAGAAGACAGGAGTGCATGGTTTGGAACACAGTTTTGGGAGATGGTAGCAATGTAAGTACACTGAATAAAGATAACTATGAATATGGTTGAGCAAGGAAGGTTGGGAGCATGAGAGACACCAGAAGAAAGGAGGAAAGATAAAGACTGGGACTGTGTAACTTGGTGAAATCTAGAGTGTTCAACAATTGTGATAAAATGTACAAATATGTTCTTTTACAAGGGAGAACAAGCAAATGTCAGCCTTGCAAGGTGTTAAAAATGGGGAGGCATTGGGGGAGGGATGCAATCAATGTAAACTAGAGACTGTAACTAACAGAATCATTGTATTATGCTTCCTTTAATGTAACAAAGGCAATATACCAAGGTAAATGCAGATAAGGGGGGTGATGGGGAGGCTTGTTAGACACTTGACATTGGTGATGTTGTCTGACTCTTTACTTTGATTTAAGGTTATCTTTCCTTTTGCTGCTTCCTAGCTGTCATTTTTTTTCCTCTTTATTTTTTCTTTTTCTTCTGCCTCTCCACCTTCTTTGACTCTCCCTCCTGCCTTGTGGAAGAAATGTAGATGCCCTTATATAGATAGTGGGTGAAGGTGGTGAACACACAAATATGTGACCATACAGAGAACCATCGATTGTTTACTTAGGACGGAATGTATGACATGTGAACAAAACCATCAAAAACAAAACGAAACAGGTTGATGAAGAAACCTCAAGGGCAATATACTGAGTGAAATAAGCCAGACACATGAGGACAAATATTGCAGGGTCTCACCGATAGGAACTGATTATAATATGTAAACTCATAGACATGAAATATAAGGTACCAAGATATAGGATGAGGCTAAAGAATGGGGAGTGGTTGCTTAGTATGAGCAGAATGTTCAACTAGGATGAACTTAAATGTTTGGAAATGAACAGAGGTGTCAGTAGCAAGATGTGAGAATAACTAACAGTGCTGAATGGTGTATGAATGAGGTGGAAAGCGGAAGCTCAGAGTCATATATGTCACCAGAAGGAAAGTTGGAGGTCAAAAGATGGGAATGTATAAAACTGAATCCTATGGTGGGCAATGTCCATGATTAACTGTACAAATATTAGAAATCTCTTCCATGACCAGAAAAAATGTGTGACAATACAATTAGAAGTTAGTAATAGAGGGGCATATAGGGAAAACTATATACCTATTACAAACTATATACTACAGTTAGTAGTATCTCAACATTCTTTCACAAACAGTAACAAATGTAATATACCAATACTATGAGTCAATATTGAGGGGGGTTGGTTAGGGATATGGGAGGATGTGAGTTTCCTTATCTTTCTTTCTTTTTTTTTGTCTTTTGCTTTATTTCTTGTCTGGAGTAATGAAAAGTTTCTAAAAATTAAACAAAAATTAAGTGCAGTGATGGATGCACAGCTGTATGAGGGTACCAGGGGCAACTGATTGCACACTTTGAATCTTTGGATAATTGTGTGGTATGTGAACAATCTAAATAAAAGTTTAAAAAAAAAGAATATGGCCTTTAGGGGGACATAATATATCCAAACTGGCACAATATATCACTCAAATATTCTGAAAGGATAAAAATATGAGGTTGTTATTTTGAAGTGCATATATTGATTTACCATAGGGGTTTACTTTCTCAAGCCCAATGTAAAATTCAATATAACAATCCCTATGCTAGAACCACATTGTTTTGATTATTGTGGTTTCTAAGTTCCTAAATTTGGAGGTGAAGTGTGTCATCCAATTTTTTCTTTTTTTCAAGACTCCTTTGGTGTTTTTTTTTTTTAGGTTCCTTATGAGTTTTAGGATCAGCTTTTCTACCAAAAACAGCCAATGTGATTATGCTAGGGATTACACTGAATCTTTAGGTCACTTTGGGGAGTACTGTCTTCTTAACAGTGTTAAATCTCTTAGTGCACAAATATGGAGTGTCTTCCCATTTCTTTGAGCATAGTTTTGTAGTTAGTGTACAAGGTTTGCACCTCCTTGATTAATTTTATTCCTAGATATTTTATTATTCTTGATGATATTGTAAATGGAATTGTCTTCTTAATTTCTATTTCAGATGTTTCATTGCTAGTGTATAGAAATACAACTGATTTGGAGGTGTTTATCTTGCAAGAAATTTTGTTTTTAATCTGTAATAATTTATAATCTGTAATAGTTTTTGTGGAATTTTTTAGGATTTTATATCGTAGAGTCATGTCATCTGCATACAGAGTTAGTTTTACTTTTTACCTACCCTTCACTTTGGATACCTTTTATTTGAATTAATTGCTTAATTTCTCTACATAGAACTTCCAGTACATGTTGAATGTTGGAAAGCAGGTATTCTTGTTTGTCCTGATCTAAGAAGAAAAGCTTTCAGCTATTCACCATTGAAAATGATGCTAGCTTTTGGTTTTTCATAAATGCTATTTTTCATGCTAAGGATGTCCCCTTCTATTCCTACTTTGCTGCATGTTTTTATTTTGAAAGGGTGTTGGATTTTGTAAAAAGTTTTTTCTGCATCAATAGAGATGATCATTTGGTTTTACCCTTCATTCTTTTAATGTGGTCTATTACATTGGCTGCTTTCCTTATATTGACTGACCTTTGTGTTCCTGTGATTATTCTCACTTGGTCATGGTGTATAAAACTTTGAATAAGCTGTTGGATTTGGTATGCTACAATTTCATTGATGGGTTTTTCATATATTGATAAGGGATATTGGTCTATAGCTTTCTTTTATATCTTAATCTAGCTTTAATTTTAGTGTAATGCTGGCATTATAGAATGTGTTAGGAAGTGTATCCTATTGTTTACTTTTTGGAAGCATTTGGAAAGGACTGATGTTAATTCTTTGAATTTTTGGTAGAATTCATCAGTGAAGTCATCTGGCTCTAGACTTTGCTTTGTTGGGATGTTTTGGTTACCAATTCAATTTCTGTACTTGTTATTGGTCTGCTAAGATTTTTATTTATTTTTTTTTCAGCTTAGGTAATTTGTGCATTTCTAGCTGTTTGTTAATTTCATCTACATTATCTAATTTGTTGGTGTGTAATTGTTCATAGTATTCTTTTATAATTTTTATTTCTGTAAAGTTGGCAATAATGTTCTCACTTTCATTTCTGATTTTAGTTATTTGCATTTTCTCTCTGTTTTTCTTCATCAGTCTAGTTGACAATTTGATGAATTTCTTGTTATTTTCAAAGAAACGTCTTTTGGTTTCCTGGGTTTTCTCTAATTTTTTCTATTCCCTATATTGTTGGTCTCTACTCTCATCTTTATTATTTCATTTCTTCTGCTAGCTTTTGGTTTAGTTTGCTCTTCTTTTTCTAGTTCCCTAAGATTTGAAGTTAGGTGGTTGATTTGAGAAGTTTCTTCCTTTAAAATGTAGGCATTCACATCTGTAAATTTCCTTGTAAGTATTGTCTTGGCTGCATACTATAAGTTTTGGTATGTAGTGTTTGTGTTTTCACTCATCTCAATGTATTATATAATCTCCCTTTGATTTCTTCTTTGATAGAATGGTTGCTTAAGAGGGTCTTGTTAAATTTCCACATATTTGTTAAATTTCCAGCTTCCCTTTGTTATGGCTTTCTAGTTTCATTCCATTAAAGTCGGAGAAGATACTTTGTATGAATTTAAACTTTTTAAAGTTATCAAAATTTGTTTTGTCACTAACATAGTTTCTTCTGGACTATGCATATGAGATAAATGTATATTTATCTTATATGCATATGAGATAAATGTATATTTCTTGGGTTGAGTATTCGATATATGTTTGTTAGATCTAGTTGGTTTATATTGTTGCTCATACCTTCTATTTCCTTAATAAACTTCTGTCTTGATGTTCTATCCATTATTGAATATGAGATATTGAAGTCTCCAACTATTTTTTTAAAACTATTTCTCTCTTCAATTTTTTCAGTTTTTACTTTGTGTGTTGTGGCCTTTCCTGTTAGGTATTACATGTTTATCATTATCATATCTTTGGCTGGATTTACACTTTTATGAGTATAAAATATACTTCTTTGTCTCTTGTAACAAATTTTTTACATAGATTCTATTTTGCCTGACATTAGTATAGCCACTCTAGCTCTCTTAAATTTGTTTTGATTGAAGAAGATATACACTTACAGAAAAATCATGCAGAAAACACAGAGTCCCCATGTAACCCATCACACCCATAATTTTCCCTATAAACTCTGCATTGGTGCGGTGCCTTTCTTAGAACTGATAAAACAATATTATTATTAACTATTAGCTATAGTCCATAGCTTACATTAGGTTTCACTTTTTGTGTTGCACACTGCTATGGTATTTCTTTAAACTTTTTTTCTAGTAACATATATACAACCTAAAATTTCTCCTTTAAATCTCATTCAAATATAAGTTCAGTGGAATTAATTACATTCAGTATGGTGTGGTAACATTGTCACCATTCATTAACACTTTTCTATCATCCCAAACAGAGAATCTGTACTAATTATTTACTCTCCATTTCCTACCTATACTCTGGCAACTGACAACCTGTATTCTAGTTTCTGACTCTATGAATTTGTTCAATCTAATTATTTCATATAAGCAAGATCATATAATATTTGTCTTTTTGTGTCTGACATTTCACTCAGCTTGACGTCTTCAAGATTCAACATGTTTTGCATGTTTCTGATCAGCATTCTTTTTATAGTTGAATAATATTCTATTGTATGTATATATGACATTTTGATTATCTATTAGTCTATTGATGGAAACTTCAGTTGCTTCAATCTTTTGACAGTTGTGAATGATGTTGCTAAAAACATCTGTGTGCAAATATTTATTGAAGTCCTTGTTTTCAGTTATTTGTGGTATATGACTGGAAGTGGGATTGCTGGGTCATATGGTAATTTTATACCTAATTTTCAGAGGTACCATCTAGCTTTTTTCCACAGCAGCTGTAACATTTCACATTCTGTTCCTATTACTCCATATATTCTCCAACACTTATTTTCCGTTTTTAAATAGTAGCAATTCTAGTGGGAGTGAAATGATATCTCATTATGGTTTTGATTTGCATTTAACAAATGGCTAATGATGTTGAGTATCTTTTAATGTGGTTTCTGTCCATTTGTATATTTTCTTTGGAGAAATGTCTAGTCAAGTCTTTTGCCCATTTGTTACAATTGTTTATCTTTGGTTGTTGAGTTGTAGAATTTCTTTATATATTCTGGATAAAAACCTAATCAGATATGTGGTTTCAAAACATTTTCTCCCATTCTGTAGGTAGTATGTTTACTTTCATGATGCAGTTCTTTGATGCATAAAGTTTTAAATTTTGATGAATTCCTATTTATCTATTTTTCTTTATGTTGTATATGCTTTTGTGTGAAGTCTGAGAAAACATTGCCTAGCACAAGGTCCCAAAGATGTTCCCTTATGTTTTCTTCTAGGAGTTTTATAGTTTGGGGCTCTTACATTGAGGTAATTGATCCATTTTTGAGTTAATTTTTCATACAGTATGAGGGAGGGGTCCTCCTTCATTCTTTTGCATATGGGTATCCATTTTTCCTAGCACTGTTTGCTGTACTGATTATTATTTCCTTATTGAATGGACATGGCATCCTTGTAAAAAATTAGTTGGCCAGAGAAGTGTGTTTATTTCAAATCTCTCAGTTTGCTCTCCTTGTGCCAGTGCTATGCTGTTTTGATTACTATGCCTATGTAATAAGTTTTAAAATCAGAAAGTGTGAATCCTCAAACTTCATTCTTCTCTTTCAAGATGTTTTTGGCTATTTGGGACCCATTACCCTTCCATATAAATTTAATAATTGGCTTTTCCATTTCTGCAAATAAGGTTGCTGGAATTTTGATTTGGATTTCACTGAATCTGGAAATTGCTTTGGGAAAAATTGACATTTTAACAATATTTACTCTTCTAATTCATGAACTTGTTATGACCTACCATTTATTTAGGTCTTCTTTGATTTCTTTTAGCAATGTTTTATGGTTTTCCATGTATAAATCCATTATATCCCTGTTAAATGTATTTCTAATTTTTTGATCCTTTTAGTTGCTATTGTAAATGGATTTTTCCAGGATTTTCTCTTCAGATTGTTCATTACTGATGTATGGAAACACTACTGAATTTTGTATGTTGACCTTGTACCCTGCCATTTTGCAGAATTCACTTAATGGTTCTAGTAGTTTTCTTGTGGAATTTTCATGATTTTTTAATGTATCAGTTCATGTTATCTACATATAGGGAAAGTTTTACCTATTCTTTTCCAATTTAGATGCCATTTATTCCTTTCTCTTGCCTAATTGCTCTGGTTAGAACTTCTAGTACAATATTGAATAACAGTAGTGACATTGGGCATCCTTGTCTTGTTCCAGATAGTAGAGCAAATGTTTTCAGTCTTTCAACATTGAGTATGATGCAAGCCGGGGTTTTTCACATACAAGCTATACATTAGGGAAGCTCCCTTCTATTACTAGCTAAGTGTTTTTCTTTTTTAATTTATTGAGACATATTGACATGTCAAACAGTCATCCATGGTGTACAATCAACTGTTCACAGTACCATCATATAGTTATGCATTCATCACCCCAATCTATTTTTGAACATTTTCCTTATGCCAGAAAGAATCATAATAAGAATAAAAAATAAAAACAAAAAAGAACACCCAAATCATCCCCCCATCCCACCCTATTTTTCATTTAGTTTTGTCCCTATTTATCTACTCATCCATCCATACACTGGATAAAGGGAGTGTGACCCATAAAGTTTTCACAATCACACTGTCACCCCTTGTAATCTACATTGTTATACAGTTGTCTTCAAGAATCAAGGCTACTGGGTTGGAGTTTGATTGTTTCAGGTATTTACTTCTAGCTATTCCAATACAATGAAACCCAAAAAGTGTTATCTATATAGTGTACAAGAACGTCCACTAGAGTGACCTCTTGACTCCATTTGAAATCTCTCAGCCACTGAAGTTTTATTTCATTTCATTTTGCATCCCCCTTTTGGTCAAGATGTTCTCAATCCCATGATGCCAGGTCCAGATTCATACCTGGGAATCATATCCTGCATTGCCAGGGATATTTGCACACCTGGGTGTCAGGTCCCATGTAGGGGGGAGAGCACTGCAATCACCTGCCAAGGTGGCTTAGAGAGAGAGAGCCACATCTGAGCAACAAGGAGACCCTCAGGGGGAGACACATAGGCACAATTATAAGCAGGTTTAGCCTCTCCTTTGCAGTAACAAGCTTCATAGGGGCAAATCCCAAGAAAGAGGGCTCAGCATGTCAAGCCATCAGTCCCCAGTGTTTGTGAGAACATCAGCAACAATCCAGGTGAGGAAGTCCAACACCTCTGCATCCTCCCCCAGCTCCTCAGGGGGGTCTACGTGTTTTTTAATTAAGAAAGGATGCTGTATTTTGTTGAATGCACTTTCTGCATCAATTTAGATGATCATGTGGGTTTTTTCCTTTATTATGTTAATATGGTTATTAAATTATTTGATTTTCTTATGTTGAACCACCCTCACATACCTTATAAATCCCACTTGATTATGGTGTTTAATTCTTTTAATGTTCTGATGTATCAGGTTTCGTGGTATTCTATTGGTGATTTTTGCATCTATAATCATATGGGATATTGTGCTGTAATTTTCATTTCCTATGATATCTTTATCTGGCTTTGCTATAAGGGTGATATTGGCCTCAGAGAATGAGTTACAGTCATGTTCCCTCCTTTTCAATATTTTCTTAGAATTTGAGAAAGACTGGTGTTAATTCTTATTGGAATATTTGGTAAAATTCACCAATGACACCATCTTTCATTGTGGGCTTTCTTTATTGGGAGTTTTTGATAATTGATTCAATCTCTTTAGTTGTGATTGCTTTGTAGAGATCTTATATTTCTTCTTGACTCAAGGGAGGTAGCTGTTGTTCTAGGAATTTGTCCATTTAACCTAGGTTATATAATTTGTTGGCATGCAGTTATTCATAGTATCCTCTTATAGTCCTTTTTTATTTCATTGGTGTCAGTAGTAATGTCCCCTTTTCATTTCTGATTTTAGTCATTTGTGTCCTCTCTCTTTTTTGCTTCATCAGTCTAGATAAATATTTGTCAATTTAATTAATATTTTCAAAGAAACATCTTTTTGGTTGTTTAAGTTCTAATTTTTTCCCTCTATTTTATTTATCTCCACTCTAGTATCTTATTTCCTTACTTCTGCTTGCCTTGTTCTTAATTTGCTCTTTTTTTCTAGTTCTTCCAGTTTGTAGCTGGTTCTCTGATTTGAATGCTTACTTCTTTTTTAATGTGGGCACTTAGAGCACTGCTATTTCTGCATCCAATAAGTTTTGGGATGTGGTATTTTCATTTTCATTTGCATCAAAATATTTCCTAATTTTCACTTTGGTTATTTAAGAGTGTGTTGTTTAATTTCCACATATTGGTGAATTTTCCATTTCTTCCCATTATTGATTTCTAGCTTCATCCCATTGTGGTTGGAGAAGATACATTGTATGATTTCAATATTTTTGAATTTATTAAGACTTGTTTTGTGACCTTAAATATGGTCTATCCTGGAGAATGATCCATGTGCACTTGAGAAGAATGTGTAAACTGTGAAGTGTGTACATATACCTGAGAGGTCTAGGTGGTTTCAAGTATCTCTCAATTCTTTTATTTATTTTTTATCTTTTGTCTAGATGTTTTTTTTTCATTATTTAAAGTGGTTTATTAAAGTCTCCAATTATTAATGTAGCACCATTATATTCTGCCTTCAAATCTAGCAGTATGTGATTCATATATTTTGGGGCTCTGCTGTTAGGTGCATATGTATTTATAATTGTTACATCTTCCTATTGAATTGATCCCTTTATCAATATATGATTACTGTCTTTTCCCTCATAACATTTTTTTACTTAAAGCATATTTCATCTGATATTAATAGAGTTTCCCTAGCTCTCTTTTGGTTACTCATTACATGGGATAATTTCTTCCAACCTTACATTTTCAACTTACTTATGTCTTGAATTTAAGGTTAGTTTCTTGTAAGCATAACATAGTTGGGTCATGATTTTTTATCCATTCACTCAATCTCTGCATTTTTAAAGCAATTTTATTGAGTTATATTCACACACCATAAAATCCATCCAAAGAATACAACCAATGGCTCATAGTTTCACCACATAGTTGTACCTTCATCAGCACAATCAATATTTGAACATTTTCATTGCTTAAAAAACCCCCAAAACATCTCATACCTCTTATCCCCCCATTATAGTCCCATAGAATTGGTGTGGTAATTTGTTGATATTGATGAATGAATATTAAAATATTACTGTTAATGATAGCCCATAGGCTGCAATAGGTTCATTTTTCTCATATAATAACTCCTTGTAATAATGCAATACAATTCTTCTTGTTCATGAAAGGACATTTTTACATTTTTACTATTAATCATAGGCATCATCCACAACAGGGTTCACTGTTTTATACAGTCCCATGTTTTATCTTCTAGCTTTCCTTATAGTGACATACATGACTCTAAACATCTCATTTCCACCACAATCACACACATAATTCAGTGCTGTTAATTACACTAACCTATGTGGTACCATCAACTCTATCCATTTCAAAACATTTAAATTCAACCTAGTTGAGTCAGGGCAAATTGGCAGCATGGGGAGGTGTGGAAATTAGTTAGTCCCCAAGAGCAACCAATACCCAGGGATATCTGGGAACAACTAGAAAATAGTCTGAAACAACTGACAGGGAGACATCCATGACTGGACAACATTGTACACTAGGCAGGAATAGGTGGAATGACTGATGCCACAGAACAGAACAAGAGATGACACTTCTGATCAAACAGAACCTTGCTAGAAGTCTAGAATAAGTTGAACTGAATGTCAAAGAACAGATAGAGAACAAAGCCAGCCAACAAGAAAACCCTATGTAAAATGGAGAAAATGACCTCCAGAATAAACTGATCAAGGAAATCAGATGCCTAGACACAAGCACAGGAAACATCATGACTCATACTAGGAAGTGCAAAGATATGGTCCAAACAAAGGAACAAACCAACACTGCAACTGAGATACAGGAGTTGAAACTAATTAAAGATTTTAAACAAATCTTCTGAATCAATTAAAAGAGTTGAAGGAAATTGTGGCAAAACAGATGAAGGAAATAAAGAAGATAAATGGTTCCCATACAGAAGAACTTGAAAGCTTGAAAAAAAACACATGGAGGAACTTATGGGAATGAAGGCACAATAGAAGAGATGAAAAACAAATTGAGACATACAACAGCAGATCTGAAGACGCAGAAGAAAGGTTAGTGAGCTAGATCACAAGATATCTGAAATCCTACACACAAGAACAAATAGGGAAAAGAATGAAAAAATATGAGCAGGGTCTCAGGGAAATGAATGATAATGTGAAACATATGAATATACATGTCATGGGTGTCCCAGAAGGAAAAGAGAAGGTAAAGGGGCAGAAAGAATATAGGAGGAAGTAATCACTGAAAATTTCCCATCTGTTATGAAAGACATAAAATTACAGATCCAAGAAGTGCAGTGTACCCCAAACAGAATAGACCTGAGTAGACTGACTCCAAGACACTTAATAATCAGATTATCAAATGTCAAAAACAAAAAGAGAATTCTGAAATCAGCAAGAGAAAAGCGATCCATCACATACAAAGAAAGCTTGATAAGACTATGTGTGGATTTCTCAGTAGAAACCATGGAGGTGAGAAGGCAGTGGTATCATAAATCTAAGATACTGAAAGAGAAAAACTGCCAAACAGGAATTCAATATCTGGCAAAACTATCCTTCAGAAATGAGGGAGAGCTTAAAATATTTTCAGACAAACAGACACTGAGAGAGTTTATGAACAAGAAACCTACTCTACAAGAAATACTAACCAGAGCACTATAAACAGATAGGAAAAGAAAGAAAAGAGAGGTTTGGAGAAAAACGTAGAAATGACTATCAGTAAGGGTAAAAGAGAGAGAGAGGGAAGAAATAAAAATTAAATATGATATATAAAATCCAAAAGACAAAATGGTAGACAGTAGACTTTACATTGAGTGAAATTAACCAGAAACAAAAGGATGGATACTGTATGGTCTCACTAATATGGACTAACATTGATGAGCAAAATTTGAGATTTGAGAACCCAGGTTATCAGGAGACAGAAAGAGGTTAGCAATCAGGCATTTGATACTAAAGGATTACAGAAGGTCCAACAGGATTGATTGTATAGATCCAGAAATGGAATGGATGACATGATAATGTGTGATGGTAACACAATATTGTAAGTACTCTGAACAAAGATGAGTGTGAGTACAGTTGAAAGAGTAAGGCTAAGGGAATGTATGACACCAGAAGGAAAGACAGATTATGTAATTTAGCAAAACCTAAGCTGGTCAATGATGGTGATTAAATGTACAAATATAGGAATATTTTTAAATGAGGGAGAAAAAATGAATGTCAACATTGCAAGGTGTTGAAAATTGTATGGTATAGAGGAAAAAATACAATCAATGCAAATTAGAGCCTATAGTTAATGGTAATATTGTAAAATATTTCCATTAATTGTAACAAAGGCAATATGCCAAAGCTAAATGTTTATAAGTGGGGGATATTGGGGAGGGATATGGGATTCTTCATGGTGGTGAGGTTGTCTGACCTTTTCATTGTATTTTACTTTTATTATTCCTCTATATTTGTATTTTTATTCTTCATGTTTTTCTCCTTTTCCTCTTTCTTTGGGGAAGAGATGGAAATATCCTCATATACATTGTATTGGTGAATGCATAATTATGTGATTATACTGGGAATCATTGATTGTTTACTTAGGGTGGATTGTATGGTGTGTGAATAAAACTATTAAAAAATAAAGAGGGTTACAAGTGATGGAGAAAATGTGGAGAGAGAGATGTACCTATTCCTTGTTGGTAGGGAAGTAGAATGGTGCGGCCCAGCTGGAGGGCAGTGTGGTGGGTCCACAGGAAACAAACTATGGGGTTACCATATGGCCCTGCAACCCCATTATTGGTATATACTTGGAAGAACTGAGAGCAGAGACATGAATGGGCATTGCACAGTGGTGTTTATGGCAGCCATATTCATGATTCACAATGGATGGAGGTGGCCTAAGGGTACATTGACTGATAAACAGAATGGTGAGCTGTGGTGTACACATACAATGGAATACCAAGCAGTGACAAGAAGAAATGAAGTTGTGAGGTATGCACTTGGGTGAATGGACCTTGAGGACAGCATGTTGAGTGAAATAAGCCAGAATTGAGAATATAAACATTATAATGCCTCATAATATGGGATAACTATAATGTGCAAACTCTGAGAATTGAAATCTGAGAGCATGAGTTATCAGGGGAAGGCTTATGGTAAAGGTTCCCAGATTGTAAGCTCTTAGAACAGTCACATTCTATTCATGAGTTGTAATAGCTGTTGAAAATTCTGAGATGATGAACTCTTTGTGTATAATCTGGTCAATCCCTAGAACTTTGCATATTTATTTGACACCTGAGACTCAGAGCCAGAATTCAGGAGATATGGTCAGTATTACCCCATAGAGCAAATGTTAAAGAAGCTGAAAAAGAGATCAGACTTCAATTAGAGATATGAATGGAATGGACTTGATTAGAACTAAGGTAAAACAGACTGAAGAGTAAAGGATGATATTGAATGTGTTTTAAAATCTCAATTTCTGTATGAGACCAAAGGAAGAGATGTTTATTTGGTGCAAAATCTATAATTTCTGTAGCATGCTATATAATTTAACTTGTAAGGTCAGTTTATTCAAACACTGTAATTACATGGAACCTTGAATATGGGGTGAGATCTGGTTAGATTTTACAGGTTAGCATGAAGCCCCAATAAATCCCAGAGTAATTTGAGCAGAGACTAAGGAATATTCACAGGGCCCCCTTTCAGGCTGGGGAAAAAATGTGGAAACATTAAATTTCCCTACCTAGGGAATTCCTGATATTCTCTCAAGCATTGGGGACTTCCATTATAGTAGGTCAAATCCTTGATCTTGGGACTTGCCCTTATTAGTCTTACTGCTGCAAAGGAGAGGGTAAGCCTACCTATAATGGGGCCTAAGAGTCACCCCCAGAGAACCTCCTTTGTTGCTTAGATGTGCCCCATCTCTCCCTAAGCCCACTCAGCACGTAAACTCACTGCCCCCTCCAATATGGGTCATGACTCCCAGGCGTGTAAATCTCCCAGGCAATGTGGGACATGACTCCCAGGGATGAACCTGGACCTGGCATCACGGGATTGAGAAAGCCTTCCTGACTAAAAAGAGGAACAGAAATTAAGCAAAATAAAGTTTCTGTGGCTGAGAGATCTCAAATGCAGTCAAGGTCATTTTTATGCATTATATAGATATTCTTTTTTAAATTTTAGTGTACTAGAATAACTAGAAGGAAATACCTAAAACTGTTGAACTGCAATCCAGTATCCTTGATTTTTGGAGGTGGTGATATAACTATATTGCTTATAAGGTATAACTGTGTGATTGTGAAAACCTCACAATTCCTTTATCCAGTTTACAAACAAACCAGTAAAACAAAGGGGGGGGGACAAAAAGTAAATGAATAATAGGGTGGAAAAAGGAGTATGAGATGTTTTCAGTGTCCTTTTTTACTTTTATTCTTATTCTTATTCTTATTTTTTGGAGAAGTGAAAATGTTCAGAAAAGTTGTGCTGATAAATGCACAACTATATTATGATACTGTGAACTGATTGTATACTTTGGATAATTGTATGGTATGTGACTATATCTCAATAACATTACATTTGGGAAAAAAATTCAACCTAGTTAAAAGTTCTGCAAACATTAAGCATCACTCCTCATTCCCTACCCTCAATCTATCCCCTGGTAACCTATATTCTAGATTTAGCTCTATGAGTTTATTTATTATAATAAGTTCATATTAGTGAGATCATACAATATTTGCCCTTTTATTTCTGACTTATTTCACTGAATATAATGGACTCAAGTTTCCTCCATGTTGTTGCATGCTCAGGACTTCATTCCTTTTTACAGGTGCATGATATTCATCATTTGTATATACCACATTTTGTTTATCCATTCATCAGTTGATGGATACTTGGGTTGTTTCCATCTTTTGACAATTGTGAATAATGCAGCCATAAGCATTGGTGTGCAATTGTCTGTGTCTCTGCCTTCAGGTCTTCTGGGTATATACCTAGTAGTGAGATTGCTGGATCATAGAACAATTATATACTTTGCTTCCTGAGGTACTGACAAACTGACTTCCACAGTGGCTGTACCATTTTGCATTCTCACCATCCATGAATAAGTGTTCCTATTTCTCCACATCCTCTCCAACACTTGTAATTTCCCATTTGTTCTATAGTGGCCATTCTAGTACGTGTCAAATGACATTGCATTGTGGTTTTGATTTGCATTTCCCTAATAGCTAGTGAAGTTGAATATTTTTTCATGTGATTTTTAACATTTGTATTTCCTCTTTGGGAAAATGTCTTCTCATGTCTATCACCATTTTTTTAAAAATTCAATTTTATTGAGATATATTCACATACCATACAATCATCCAAAGTGTACAATCAATTGTACAATCATATAGTTGTGCATTCATCACCCCAATCTATTTTTCAAACATTTTCCTTGTACCAGAAAAAGTGAAAATAAGAATAAAAAATAAATGTAGAAAATAACACCCAAATCATCCCCCTTCCCACCCTATTTTTCATTTAGTTTTTTGTCCCCATTTTTCTACTCATCCATCCAAACACTGGATAATGGGAGTGTGATCCACAAGATTTCACAGTCATGCTTTCACATCTTCTAAGCTGCATTGCTATACAATCATCTTCAAGAGTCAAGGCTACTGGGTTGCAATTTGATAGTTTTGGGTATTTACTTCTAGCTATTCCACTGCATTAAAACCTAAAAAGGGTTATCTATACAGTGCATAATGCCCACCAGAATGACCTCTCAACTGCATTTGGAATCTCTCAGCCACTGAAACTTTATTTCCTTTCATTCTGCATCCCCCTTTTGGTGAAGAAGATGTTCTCAATCCCATGATGTCAGGTGCAGATTCATCCCTAGGAGTCATATCCTGCATTGCCAGGGAGATTTACACCCCTGGGAGTCAGATCCCATGTAGGGGGAGTGTTGCCAATTTTTTTAACTGAGCTGTTTGTCTCTTTTTTGTTGTTGAGTTATAGGATTTATTTGTATATTCTGGATTTCAAACTCCTGTCAGATATGTGATTTCCAAATATTTTCTCCCATTCAGTAGACTGCCTTTTCAACTTTTTGACAAAGTCCTTTGAAGCACAGAAGTATTTAATTTTGAAGAGGTCCCATTTATCTATTTTTTCATTCATTACTTGTGCTTTGTGTAAGGTCTAAGAAACCACCACCTATCACTAGATCCTGAGGAAGCTTTCCTAAATTTTAGGACTTTTATGGTACTGGCTCTTATATTTAGGTCTAGGACCCAGTTTGAATTAATTTTTCATAGTGTGTGAAATAGGTGTCCTCTTTCATTCTTTTGGATATGGATATCTAGTTCTCTCATCAATTATTTAAGAGACTGTTCTGTGTAAGTTGAGTGGACTTGTGAACCTTGCCCAAAATCAATTGACCAGAGAACCAGGAGAGAAGCTAATAGATGAAATTCAGAGTTTTCCCCAGAGAAGCTAAGAGAAGACCACCAGATGCTTAGAAAGAAATGCCCTGGGAGAAATAAGCAAGGATGTACAGGAGCTGAGAGAGAAAAGCTAAGACAAAAGCCCAGAGACAATTTGGAGAAAGCAACAGAAATGAGAATCGAACCCTGGGAGAGGCCCAGCAGACTCCAGCCATGTGCCTTCCCATGTGACAAAGGAACCCCAGAGGCCATTGGCCTTTCTTCAGAGAAAATGATCCCTCTGATAAGCCACCTGGTCAAGGCTGCTCCTCCTGCCTCATGGTGCCTTATATCAAGTGTGGTGAATGTGAACCACCTTCTTTCTCTGCTTGTTGTGTTTCACTTGAGTATTTGAGTTCAAGAAACATCAAAATGATCACACTTATGAAAAAATGACCTCATATTTTCTCAGTCCAAGCTGGGCTGCTCAAGAAGAAATGGTCTTTTAGAAGCTGTGATGGACTGTGCCTTTGGAAATTGGCAGAATGTAGCCAATCAGATGTGAACCAAGACCAAGGAGGAGTATGAGAAGCACCATATGAAACATTTCATCAGCAACCCTTTGTTTGCATCCACTTTGCTGAACATGAAGCAAGCAGAGGAGGCAAAAACTGCTGGCACAGTTATTCCATTTCACTCTACAAATGACCCTCACTGGCCTACTTTTGACTCCCTGCTTTCTTGGAACATAGCAGGATACATGCCAGCTCAAGCAGACTTCATTGAGGAGTTTGACAATTATGTAGAATGGGACTCCAGAGACATCGATTTTGATGAAGATGACTTGGACACTTAAATACTCTGAAGATGGCTGTGGTAGATATCTATCATTCTAGGTTAAAAGAGAGACAAAGGTGAAAAAAATATGAGATGGTGGATCAATCAACCTTAGAAAGTTTCAGTTAATGGAATGGTGGTATCCCAAGGAGGTCCAAAATCTTTATGAAACAATGAGGTGATTTGGAAGGATTGCAGAGCCAGTGGAGCATGACAAGTTTATTGAGAGCCGTACATTGGAATTTGAACTCCAAAGGGAAATCAAGAGGATCCAGGAATATAGGACAGCAATCATTCCAATTTTTTTAGTGCCAGAACCTATGATCACCTCAAGAAGACACGAGAGGAGGAACGCCTTAAATGCACCAAGCTCACCAAAGTTCTCTAGTATATCCAGGACAGAAGTGCTTGTCAGCAGTGGCTCCACTGACAAGCCAACATTGACTCTGGTCTCAGTCCGTACCCTCCAATGACTTCAAACTCAGGTAGATGGAGTGCACCACCCTTGAACCTCACTGGTCTCTCCAGCACAGAGACACTGAATGAAAAAGAAAAAGAACTCTGTCAGATGGTGAGATTGGTCCCTGAAGCCCATTTAGAATACAAATATGCTCTACTGAATGCATGTAACAAGCAAGGAGGCTTGAGAATGACACAGTCAAGAGCACTAATCAAGATAGATATGAACAAAACCTGGAAAATCTATTATTTCCTCATATAGAAGGATACGTCACTAAAGCCTGAGGCTCTAAGAACTTGGGATCAGAAATTAGAAGTTTGTAATATGGTGGATTAAAGGACAGTAAGGACATTTTGGAGAGTTTTGTTTTTCAGTTGAATTCTCATTATAAAAAAAGAGGAAGGACAAAGGACAACTTAAGTTTAATTGTCTACTTTCTTCACCCTGCTTTAAGCACTCCTGTTGTTGGTATGGTGCTGCAGAATTTTGTTCTAGATAAGCTATGATGAAATGTGAATGGGCATTCAGTCCTAACACCTCCTGTAACTAAAACAAGAACCATAGTATCTCGCATCACAGTTTTGGTAGAAATAGAATTAAACCACAGTCTTTCATCCCAGACATCCAGCTCAAATCCTTGTACTTGGGAAGTAAGTTTTCCAGTTATCTGTTTTACCTTCAAACATTGCAGAAAGATTATAAAGTTACTAAAATAAAGAGAAATAAGAAAGCAAAAAATCAATTGACCATATATGTGAGGGTCTATATCTGAACTCTCAAATTTATTTCATTGAGCAATATGTCTTTCTTTATCCAAGTACCATGTTGTTTTGACCACTGTAGCTTTATAATACTTTTAACTTCAGGAAATAAGAGTCCCTCAACTTAATCCTTCTTTTTCAGGATTTTTTGGGGGCCCTTTGTCCTTCCAAATAAATTTGATAATGGTCTTTTCCATTTCTACAAAGTAGGCTGTTGGGATTTTGATTGGAATTGCACTGAATCTGTAGATCAATTTGGATAGAATTGACATCTTAATGACATTTAGCCTTCCTATCCATGAACATGGAATGTCCTTCCATTTATTTATGTCTTCTTTGATTTCTTTCAGCAATGTTTTGTAGTTTTGCGTTCAGGTCCTTTACATCTTTGGCTAAGTTTATTCCTAGATATTTAATTTATTTAGTTGCTTTTTAAAATGGATTTTTTTTCTTCATTACCTCCTCAGGTTGCTCATTACTAGTGTATATAAACACTACAGATTTTTGCATTTTGATCTTGCATCCTGCCACTTTGTTGAATTCATTTGTTAGCTCTAGAAGCTTTGCCATAGATTTTTTCTTTTTTTAAATACAGTTTTATTGAGATATATTCAAATAACCTACAATCATCTGCAGTGTACAATCAATTGTTCACAGTACCATCATACAGTTGTGCATTCATCACCATAATCAATTTTTGAACATTTTCCTCACTCCAAAAAAAATTAAAGGAAAAGGAAAAAAGAACAACTACAAAATTCCATCCATCCCATCTCACCCTATTTTTCATTTAATTTTTGTCCCCATTGTTCTACTCATCTATCCATACACTGGTAAAAGAGAGTGTGAGCCACAAGGTTTTCACAATCCACAGTCACACTGTGTAAGCTACATGGTTATACAATCAACCTCAACAATCAAGTCTACTGGGTTGCAGTTTGACAGCTTCAGGCATTTCCTTCTAGTCATTCCAACACATTAAAAACTAAAAAGGGATATATAGTACTTAAGAATAACCTCCTGAGTGACCTTTTGACTCCATTTGAAATCTCTCAGCCACTGAAACTTTATTTTGTTTCATTTCTCTTCCCCCTTTTAGTCAAGAAGATTTTCTCAATCCCACAATGCTGGGTTCAGGCTTATCCCCAGGAGTTATGTACTGTATTGCCAGGGGGATTTACACCTGCGGGACACTGATTATGTGCTTCAACTTGGCGGGCCTGGGCTGGGGGACCTGATCAGCCCCTGGGGAGGGTGGTGGGCACGGGCGACAGCGCCCTCCGCAGCCCCCCGGGCCTGGGAAAGTGAGGCCGGAGGCAGGCCCCATTTCCTCACCCAAAATAACACTGTTAGGGGAGGCTTGCCGGAGGGAACCGCCTTTTCCCCACCCCCTTATCTTGCCCGGACACTCCCCGTTGCCAGTGCAACTCCCATCACCACCAGTGCGCATACATTGTTGCCAGACACCGTTACTGGAGCAACTCTCGCCCCTTTTCAATCAACCTCCTCGCCCTCTCAGAACCAATCCAAGCCTTTAACCTCTACAGCTACCCCGCCCTCTAAACGCCCGATATAAGCTTGTACTCTCCCCTAATAAACTCTCTTGGTTTCTTCACCCTAAAAAGAAACGTGTCCCACCTGTTCCTTTCTCGCCGCCCTCCATACTTTGCACGCCACCCCGCCGGGGACCTGGCCAAGTCCCCCGCCTCGCCCTCGCCTCCGGGAAAGAGCCCCCGCCGCCGGTACCCTCCAAGCAATCCTGAGAGCCTAGGATTTAGCAACCGGCCGCCACCCCCCCCCCCCCCCCGACGAATCAACTGCGACCGCATACACCCTGGGAGTCATGTCCCATGAAAGGGGTAGAGCAGTGAGTATACCTGCAGAGTGGGCTTAGAGAGAGAGGCCACATCTAAGCAACAAAAAGTCTGCTCTGGGGGAGAACTTAGGCACAATTATAAGTAGGTTTAGCCTCTCCTTTGCAGTAACAAGCTTCATAAGGGAATGCCACCAGATCGAAGGCTCAAGTACCAAACTGGTAGCCTTCAATGTTTGTGAGAATATCAGTAATAGCCAAGGTGGGGAAGTCCAACATTTCTGCATTTCCCCCAAGTTCCTCAGGGGGCTCTGCAAATGCATTTTTATTCTCTGCCCAAATTACTTTGGGATGTATTGGGATTTCACCCTAACCTGTATATACTTACCAGATCTCACTTCCTATTCAAAGTTCTATATATTTATTTGGTGTATGAATAAACTGACTGTACAATTTAAATTATTTATTGTGCTACAGAAAATATAGATCCTGCACCAAATAAGCATCTCTTCCCTTAGTCTCAAACAGAAGTTGAAGTTTTTAAACCACAGACAGAATCATCCGTTACCCTTTGGCACGATTTATCTTAGTCCTAACCAGATCTGCTTTATTTATATCTCTAATTGAAGTATGAACCCTTTTTTAGCTTTTTAAACAGTTGCCATTTGAGGTAGTACAGACATTCATAGCTTCCATGCTTTATCTCTGAGTTTCAGGTGTCACACAGGTACCCAAAATTCTAGACTGACCAAGCTATACACAAAGAGCTCAGCATTTCAGAATTTAGAGATAACCATTACAACTCAGGAATAGATGTGAATGCTGTAAGAGCTTGCAATCTAGGGACCTTTATAATAAGCATTCCTCTGATAAGCTGTGCTCTAAGATTCAATTCTCAGAGCTTACACATTATAGTTAGTCCATATTAGTGACGCATTATAATGTTTATCTTTTCATTTCTGGCATACTTCACCATAATCAATTTTTGAACATTTTCCTCACTCCAAAAAAAATTAAAGTAAAAGGAAAAAAGAACACCTACAAAATTCCATCCATCCCGTCTCACCCTATTTTTCATTTAATTTTTGTCCCCATTGTTCTACTCATCTATCCATACACTGGTAAAAGAGAGTGTGAGCTTCATTCCTTCTTGCAGCTGCTCAATATTCTACTGTATGCATACCCCACAGTTTGCCATTCTGTTCATCAGTCGATGGACCCTTAGGCCACCTCCATCCATTGCAAATCTTGAATACTGCCACCATAGACACTAGTGGGCAAATGTCCATTCATGTCCCTGCTCTCAGATTTTCCAAGTACATACTCAATAATGAGGTTGCAGGACTTTATGTCACCCACATACTTAGCTTCTTGTGGAACCACCACGCTGACCTCTAGATAGGCTACACCATTCTACTTCCCTCCCAGCAGTGAATAGTTACATGCCTCTGACCACATTTTCTCCAACACTTATATCCCTCTGTTTATTTTTCCTTGCAATTTTATAGAGATATATGCACATACCATAAAATCACCCATGGTGTACAATCAGTTGTTCACAGTATCATCATATAGTTATGCATTCTTCACCACAATCCGCACTTGAACATATTCATCACTGAAATAAATTTGAAAAAATAAAAATAAAAGATAAACTAAAAAAATAAAAAAAAATGAAAATGCAATACAATACAATGTTTTAAGGTCAGACAACACCACCCCTCCCTCTCATAGACACTTAGCTTTGGTATATTGCCTTTGTTACATTTAATGGGAGCATATTACAATGCTATTGTCAACCATAGACTCCAGTTGCATTGATTATATTTTTCCTAATACTATCTCTTTTTCAACAACTTGCAAGGTTGACATTCATTTGTTCTTCCACATGTAAAAACATTTCTATATTTGTACATTTAGTCACCATCATTGGCCACTCTGGGTTTTGCTAGGTTATATCATCCCAGTCTTTATCATCTACCTTTCCTCCTGATGTCATACATGACCCTAGCCCTCCTCTTTCAACTTTACTCACAGACATACTTAGAATATTGTGCTATTATCTCACAGTATTCCCAAGAATCCTCCCTACAACCCGGGGAAGAGGAGCTGTGATTATCCCCATTTTACAGAAGAGGCTCAGACAGGTAGAGGCACCTGCCCAACCTCAATTCAAACCCAGGCACGTCAGACAGCTGTTTACAAATTGCTTTTCCCACTTGTGAACTACATCCACCATTCTCCACAGAAGAGACAAGCAGGGCATATCATTGCTACTGATCTACCTTTTGATCCCCAAATACACCCAATACGCTCCCACCTCAGGGCTTTGCACTTGTCTTTCCTTCCATGACTGTTCCTCCAGACTTTCCCACAGCTGGCTTCTGCTCATCCTCACAGCTCAGATGACCTCCTCCAGGGAGGAGTACCTTTATGCAGCTTTGGTATTTGGGTGATATTGGTTTCATAGAATGAGTTAGATAGTGTTCCCTTGCTCAAATTTTTTAAAGAGTTTGAGCAGTATTGGTATTAATTATCCTTGGAAAGACTGATAGAATTCACCTGTCAAGCCATCTAGTCCTGGGCTTTACTTTCTTGGGAGGTTTTTGATAACTGATTCAATCTCTGTACTGGTAATTGGTTTTTTGAGGTCTTCTATTTCTTCTGGATTCAGTGTAGGTTGTTCATGGGTTTCCATGAATTCGTCCATTTTATCTAAGTTGTCTTATTTGTTACCATACAGTTGTTCATAGTATCCTCTTATGATCCATTTTATTTCCATGGAGTCAGTAGTAATGCTCCTCTGTCATTTTTTATATTTTTTGTGTGTGTTTTCTTTTTTCTTTGTCAGTCTAGCCCAGGCTTGTCACTTTTATTAATCTTTGCAAAGAACCAACTTTGGGATTTATTGATTCTCTATATTTTGTTCTTAATTTTATCTATAGTCACTCTAATCTTTGTTATTTCTTCCCTTCTCACTTTGGGATTAGTTTGCTGTTCTTTTGCTAGCTTCTCCATGTGTTCAGTTTGGTGTTTGATTTTAGCACTTTCTTCCTTTTCAATGTAGGCATTTAGGCCAGAAGTTTCCATCTCAGCACTGCCTTTGCTACATCCCATACATTTTGATATGTTGTGTTCTCATTTACATTCTTCTTGATATTTACTGGTTTATCTTGCAATTTCTTCTTTGACTTACTGAGTGTTTAAGAGCATGATGTTTAAACTTCATATTTTTGTGTATTTTTCTGTTCTCTGGCTGTTATTGATTTCCAGTTTCATTCCATTATGTAAATAATTTGGTTTCAAATATCAGATTTCCAAATTGTTCAGTTAAACTGCCATTTGTAGAGGAATTACCAAATTCACAAATCATTCCATTATGTGCTTTGTGTAATTTCAATCTCATTAAATTTATTAAGACTTGTTTTGTGAACAAGCATTTGGTCTATCCTGGAGAATGATACATGTGCACTTGTGAAGACTGTATATCCTGCTGTTTGGGGATGCAATGTTCTGTATATGTCTGCTAGGTCTAGCTCATTTATCATATTATTTAGGTTCTTGTTTCCTTACTGATCCATTGTTTAGATGTTCTATTGATGATATTGGTGTGTTGATGTCTCCTACAATTATTGTAGAGACATCTATTACTCCATTGAGTTTTGCCAGCATTGCCTCATGTACTTTGGGGCATCATGGTTAGATGCATAGATATTTATGATTTTTCTCATGGTATATTGCTGCTTTTATTCATATATAATGTCCTTCTTTGTCTCATAACATAGAGACTCATAGAGTCTCATAGCATTAAAAGTCTATTTTATCTGATATTAGTATAGCTACCCCAGCTTGTTTTTGTGTTACTGCTTATTTGGAATATATTTTTCCAGCCTTTCACTTTAAACCTATTTGTATCTTCTAGTCTAAAATTAGTCTCTTGTAAACAGAATATAAATGGATCATATTTTTAATCAATTCTGCCAATCTGAGTCTTTTGATTGGGAATTTTAATCTATTAATAGTCAAGGTTATTGCTGTACAGGTAGGATGCACTTCAACTATTTTATGCTTGGCTTTTATTTGTTATTGGTATTTTTCTCTCTTTTTATTGCTTTATTTATCCGTGCTGAAAAATCTTTTCTATATTCTCCCCCAAATCCTCTCTCTCCTGCTTATTCTTTTCATCCTGCAACTCCCTGTAGAATTTCTTGTAGAGCAGGTTTCTTGTTAATGAACTCTGACAGCTTCTGTTTATCTGTGAATATTTTAAACTCTCCCTCACTTTTGAAGGACAGCTTTGCCAGATAAAGAATTCTTTGTTGGCAATTTTTCTTTCAGTATCTTAACTATATAGTAGCACATAAACTTTACTAAACTATTACTAAAGATGTTAGAAAATAAAATTTATGGAAGTAAATAGATGATTTGAAGTTTCTCCTGAATACTGCAGTTATATTACCCTCAAAAGTTTTTCATTTATTTTGCTGAGCAAGATCAAAAAACTAAAAACCAGTCAACATAGCTATGAGATATAAGGAGCAATTACTTTTTTTGAACTTCAGAAAAGACCTATTTTCTATGAAGAATGTAAAACTGCTTGTCAGAAAATAAAAAAACACACATTCAAATTGGACCACTGGTCAGCTCTGATCCTCAAACACTGATTGCAACAGTGAAATATTGCTTATAGATATCTGATGGTATTTATTTTAACAGTAATCATACACTGTGATAAACAATAAAAAATGTTAGATGCATAGCTGTTTAATGAAACATGATTTCCTACTCTTTTACTCCATAAAGCTCTTTGAAAAATACAGGATAAAGGTTGTTATATTCTCTATCTTGGCTTGGAAAATTAGGCCCTATTGTAAAACTTAAAACAGAAAAAAATGCTTACTTAAACTATGATGAATTAGTCAGTCAACTGTGAATCTTTACCAGCTAAATTCATTAGCATCCTGAGTGACGTTATTATTCTTTGTCATTCATCTGCACATGTGCTGTAGGGAACATATAGATAATCATCTGAACAGCTGACCAGTTTGATAACAAACAGGAGCTTAATCCTTCTCAAGAGACCACAAGAAGCTTTTTAATGCTTGGACCTTTACTTGGACATTGTTTTCTGACCTCTAATCACTGTAGCTAACAGTAATGCAATACTCTCCTGAAAATTGAAATTTCTGTGAAAGCAGGAAAAATCTTGGGGAAGGACTGAAATAAACCCATCTGGACCAGGTGCTAATATGGTGGGAAAATAAATAATGACACTTCTCTACAGTATAGTAAAACACCTCATCAGCAGATAGGATCAAAAATTACACAAAATCATCTTATTGAGATTCATAGGAGATTAAAATATTAATCCACCCTTAATTTTAGAAAATTGGCTTATAAAATATTTATATTTTTTCAACCTGAGGATAAAGAGTTGATTATTTAAATTTATAATTTAAAATATTTAAAAATACCATAGAATAAAAACTGATTACCTAATAAGAAGCAACAGAAGAGTACAGCAAGGATGAAGACAAATATAGCAGTGCCAAAAACCACAATATATATGTTGAGAGGAAGATTCTGGAATCTGATGTTAGGCATCTTAAGTTGTAAAGCGGGAAATCCACACTCATGGATGAACTGAGATTTCAATCCATAGAGTACCTGAGTTTAATAAAACACACCACAGCTAGATGGGCTATAGCAGTGTTTCTCAAAGCATGTCTGATGCCTGCATTCTTATACCCGTTTCTATTCCCTGCAGATGTTGAATTCCCAACATCTCTGAAGTTTGGTGAATGGGCCAGTGAGCTTCTTTCTTTATAGCCAGATCTTATTCTACATTAATGGCTCATCATCTCCTGGTTCTTATACAGGTGGGCATAAAAGACACTTGGGCATGCTGGTGGTGGCAGTGGGCATGAGGGACAGTCAGCCACAGGGGGTGAGCAGCTGTTGGTGAGCATCTGTTGGGACACAGACTGGGTTTGTGTTAAGGCTCTTCTTTGACAATTGATTCATCAATATTTCCCAGCCAAAGCAGGGACAGGTACCCATGCTGGGGGCAGTGAACTGATTCCATGTTCCCAGGAAGAGGGTCAGGAAAAACTCCAAACATCTGTCCACTCTCTGGCCTGCCAATTATATGGCACTTTTTGGTTATTCTTCTCAGCCCTATGAAGCCAAGATGTTAGGATCCTTTCCTTGCCATTTCCACCTCTGACTGTTGAAACAATGGCACCTAGGGGCATCTGACTATGATGGGCTAGAACCATGGGATCTGGTGTTCTGACTGTACTGGCCAATATCTGGCTCTGTACTGGGCTGTGTCCTCCCCTGTACTTGTGGTGGAGGACTCCCATGGCCATTCTTGGCCATAGCAGTCCCCCCGCCCAGGGCAAGGAATGGACCAGTTGCTGTTGCTTCCCAGGAATGGTTACTGACAGTCCCTGACCACAATTTCTCAGTCTCTTCATCCCAGAATTCCCTGGATGTTTCACAGAACTCCACTGATCTCTGGAGTCCCAGAACAGTTGATTCAGTCAGTTTCTGCCTGGCTACCCACTGCTTTTAGGAGAGAAGTAGGTTCTGCAGCTCTCTCCCTATTCATCCATTTGTTCAGAACTATCCAATCTCTGCCTTTTGACTAGAGATTTTAATCCATTTACATTTAAAGACACTACCATTTCAGGACTTTATTCTGACATTTCCTATTTAGTGTTTGTAAGACCAATATTTTTTTGTCCCTCAAATCTTCTGTGAATGCCTACTTTCATATTTATTTGATTTTTAAATTGTATCATATTTTGTTCCTTCTCATATCTATCTGAAAATATTTTCACATATTTTCCTTGTGATTACCATGGGATTAAGCTTTAACATCTCACATGTATAACAATCATATTTGTCTTGATACCAACTTGATTTCAAAAGCATACACCATGTCCTTATACACCACGTGCCAGTTTGAATATACTGTGTCCCCCAAATGCCATTATCTTTGATATAATCCTGTGTGGGCAGATGTTATCAGTGTTGATTAGATTGTAATTCTTTGAGTGTTTCTTTGGAATGCACCCCACCCAGCTGTGGGTGATGACTCTGATTGGATAATTTCCATGGAGGTGTTGCTCCGCCCATTTGGGGTGGGTCTAAGTTGATCAGTGGAGCCATATAAATGAGCTGACATAACAGAAGGAACTCAGTGCAGCTGTGAGTGACATTTTGAAGAGAATCTACAGCCAAGAGGGACACTTTGAAGAAAACACAGGAGCTGCAGATGAGAGATAGGTTGAAGATGGCCATTGAAAGCAGACTTGCTCCGGAGAAGCTGAGAGAGGACCAATATCCCAAGTGCAACTAAGAGTGACATTTTTGAGGAACTGCAGCCTGGAGAGGAACATCCTTGGAGAAAGCCATTTTGAAACCAGAACTTTGGAGCAGAAGCCAGCCACGTGCCTTCCCAGCTAACAGAGGTTTTCTGGACACCATTGGCCATCCTCCAGTGAAGGTACCTGATTGCTGATGTGTTACCTTGGACACTTTATGGCCTTAAGACTGTAACTGTATAGCCAAATAGACCCCCTTTTATAAAAGCCAATCCATTTCTGGTGTTTTGCATTCTGGCAGCATTAGCAAACTAGAACACACTACATCCCCCATCTTTTTGTATTTGTTAAAATTATATTTGTACATTGCATGCCCTAAACCACAGATTTATTACTTTTTATGCATTTGCATTTTAGCACATGTTGCACTTTGCTAACACTGCCATTATTCAAAATACCAGAAATGGATTGGCTTTTATAAAGGGGGCTTATTTGGTTACAAAGTTACAGTCTGAAGGCCATGGAAATGTCCAAATGAAAGCATCAACACAAATATACCTTCACTGAAGGAAGGTTAATGGCATCCAGAAAATCTCTGTTAGCTAGGAAGGCACATGGCTGGTGTCTGCTGATTCCAGGTTGTGTTCCAGTGCCACTCTCAGCTCCTGTGCACTCTTCAAAGTGTCTCTCTTGGCTGCAGCACCTCCTTCTATGAACTTTTTTGTAGGACTCTAGTGATGCAATTAAGACCCACCTTGAATGGGTGGGGTAACACCTCCATGGAAATTACCCAAAGGTCTCACCCAAAGTTGATTGGGTCACATCTCTATGGAAACACTCAAAGGATTCCAATCTAATCAACACTAATACATCTGCCCCCACAAGATTGCATCAAAGAACATGGTGTTTTGATGGATATAATACATCCAAAGTGGCACATTCCACCTCCTGTACCCCAAAATGACATGATCTTTCCATATACAAAATAATTCATCCCATCCCAATATCACAAAAACTGAAATCATTTCAGTAACAATAGGTAAGTACAAATCAACCACAGGCATGGTCTTGTCCTACAGCAAAATTCTTCTCTAGCTGTGGACCTGTTAAACTTAGAAAAAGTTATACAAAGAAGGGACAGTCAAAGGATAAACATTCCCATTGCCATAGGGAGAAATAGTAAGGAAAACAGGATTTAAGGGACCAAAACTGTTCCTAAAACCTGCAGGGCAAACTACATTAGATTTCAAAGTGTGAGAGTCATTTATCAATCTTATCCTTGGGGCTTGAGAGAGCAAGAGCCCAACCCTTTCCAAAGGCTTATGTGGCAGCCCTTTTCTCTTCAAATACTGGGGTGAGTGCTCCAGAATATCTACACATTGGGGAGACCATCTTCTTGGCCCCACTTCCTCAAACATCAGGGTGTCAACTGGGGTCTGCCTCTCAAGGGCAAAGGCTGTCCCCTCTCCAAACAGTGGGGTGGTGGCTAGGCTCTGCCCAATCCCTGGGGAATGTGTTCCACCCTCCCTGAGGCCTGGGGTGGCAGCACTCTTCTTGAACATGGTGGTGGAAAGCTTGCCCTCTGCCTCCAAGGCACTCACCCTTTTCACATGTGTGGGACACTCTGCCCTCCTTGCCCAAGACCTCTTGACTCCAGACCCCAATCTCCATGGCTCTATCTTTGAAGAAATGTTTCCATCAATTTGTTCCTTCCCCATCCCCTCCAGTCCATACTGGCATTTGCTCCATCTAAACAGATCACACAAAAATCTTATTGCCTTTATATGAAGCACACAGGGGTCAAAACTATCAGACAACTGGAGTTTCCACAAATCCTTTCTGGATAACTCCATCTCCAATCCTGGCTTGTAGTGAAATGGTGGTCAGATTCCATGTTTGGTTAAATCCTCATGTTGGGCTGTAGCCTCCTGGGTCTCACTTTTTCAAAGCCCAGAATTTTCCAAACCATCAATTTCTGGTTTCTTTGTACCCAAGAGTTCAGTTCTAAGTTTATCTCTCTCTGCTCACATTTTACTATATGTTGCAAGGAGAGCCAGGTTACATCCTCCACACTAGTCTGGAGATGTCCTCAGCTAGTATCCCAGCTCACTGCTTTCAAATTCTCCCTTCCATCTGACACCAGGACACAATTTTGCCAAATTCTCTGCCACTTTAAAACAAGATTACCTTTCTTCCAGTTGGCAATGACACATTCATCATTCCTACTCAAGGCCTCATCAGAAGTGTCTTTAGAGTCCATATTTCCACAAACAATCCCTTCAAAGCAATTTGGCCTTTTCTATCAAGCTTCTCACAATTCTTCCAGAATCTTCCCTTTATCCATTTAAGAAGCTGTTCCAACATGTTTGGTATTTGCAAACTCAGCAGCACCCCACTTTTCTGGTACCAAAATCTGTTGTGGTTTGCCAATGCTGCTGTTATGCAAAACACCAGAAATGGATTGGTTTTCATAAAGGGGGTTTATTTGGTCACAAAGTTACAGTCTGAAGGCCATGAAAATGTCCAAATGAAAGCATCAACACAAGTATACCTTCACCAAAGGAAGGCCAATGGCGTCTGGAAAACCTCTGTTAGCTGGGAAGGCACATGACTGGCATCTGCTGATCCCAAGTTGTGTTCCAGCTCCTCTCTCAGCTCCTGTGCATTCTTCAAAGTGTCTCTCTTGGCTGCAGCACCTCCTTCTGTCTATGAACTTTTTTATAGGACTCCAGTGATGCAATTAAGACTCACCCTGAATGGGTGGGGTAACATTTCCATGAAAATTATCCAATCAAAGGTCTCACCTACAGTTGATTGAGTCACATCTCCATGTAAACACTCAATCAAAGGATTCCAACCTAATCAACATAACACATCTGCCCCAAGATTACATCAAAGAACATGGAATTTTGGGGGATATAATACATCCAAACTGGCACAGCACATTTGGGGAGTAAGGAATGGAGTTATATACCAAAAAATACAAGTACTGGCATTTATAATTACCAAAATATTTACTTTGACCAGATATCTTTTTTAATGGTGCTTTCAACCATTGTCTAGTGTCCTTTATTTTCAGTTGAAAGAATTCCCTTTACCATTGTTTGTAGAGCAGGTCTAGTGATGATGAGTTCCCTCAGCTTTTGTTTTTCTCAGAATGAATTAAATTATCCTTCAATTTTGAAGGACAGTATTACAAGACATAGCCTTGTTTAAATGACAGTTTTAGACTCTTCTCAGCACTTTAAATATTATTGCATTGCTTTATAGCTTCCATGGGTTCTAATGAGAATTTATTTGGCTAATTATTTTATAGTATCTCTTGCTTGTGACAAGTTACTTCTGTCCTGTTGCTTTAAAGACTTTCTCTTTGTCTTTCAACAGCCTTGTTACAATGTGTTTCAGTTTGTCCTACTTGGAGTTTATCTAATATGACTTTCTTGGATGTATAGATATATGTCTATTATGAAATTTCAGAATATTTTCACCATTATTTATTAAAATTGTTTTTCTGCCCCCTTTCCTTTCTCCTATCCCTCTGGTACAGCCATTATGTGTATGTTGTTATATATGATTGGTTCTCACAGATTTCTTAGGCTATGATCATTTTTTCCTCATTTATTTTTCTTTCTGCTCCTCAGACTGGACAATTTCATTTGACGTATCTTCAAGTTCACTGCTCAAATCTTCTGTTCATTCCTTTAGTGAACTTTTCATTTCAGTTATTGTGCATTTTAGTGCCACAATTTCTTTTTAAATTTTCTATTTTTTATCGATATCCTCCATTGAGGAATCATTCTCCTGGCTTTCCTTAGTTCAGTAAGCATATTTAAGACAGTTGATTTAGTATTTGTCTAGTAAGACTAATGTCTGTGTTTCACCAGTGTCAGTTTCTGTTAATTTCTATTTTTCTTGTGAGTGGATCATTCTTTCTTGTTTCTTCACATACATCAATTTTAGGCTGAAAATTTCTTATTTTGTGCATTTTATAAAGACTATTATTTGTCATGGGTGGTCACTGAAGTCACATGCCTCTTATGTTAGCAGTTATCCAATTTAAGTTTTACCTAAATGTTTAAAGTAAAAAAATAAGACGAAGAAGAAGAAGGGGAAGATGAAGAGGAGGAGGAGGAAGAGGAGGAGGAGGAAGAGGAGGAGGAGGAAGAGGAGGAGGAGGAAGAGGAGGAGGAGGAGGAGAAGAATAAGAATAAGAATAAGAATAAGAATAAGAATAAGAATAAGAAAAAATGGAAGGGAAGGGAAGGGAAGGGAAGGGGAAGGGAAGGGAAGGGAAGGGAAGGGAAGGGAAGGGAAGGGAAGGAAGGAAAGAAGGAAGGAAGGAAGGAAGGAAGGAAGGAAGGAAGGAAAAGGAAAGTTCTCTTGGTCTTTTCAGATCATCTGTATATGTAGTCACTTCATCTATGCTCAGCTGTGTCATTTATATCACTGCCTTAGACTTCCCTTCCTCTTCACACTGAGCCTAAAATGAGTCATAGGTTTAAATTTCATGGTCCTCTCAGGTCATTTCCAAGCACACCTCCTGCCCTGTGCAGGTGAGTGGAAATCTAGGTTCCCTTGTATACACAGGAAATTTTCAAAGCACTTATTTCCTCCTGTGCTGGTTTGAATCTGTTATGTACTCCAGAAAATCTATGTTCTTTTAATCCAATCTTTTCAGGGGAGACCTATTGTGGGTGGGACCTTATGATTAGATTGTTTCCATGGAGATGTGACCCCACCAATTCAATTAATTAATCCCTTTGCTGGAGTCCTCTATGAAAGGATAAAAGGCAGAGACATTTTTGAGACAGCTCAGAGAAACTGAGAGATATTTTGGAGAGACATTTTGGAGAAAGCCATTTTGAAACCAGAACCCAGGAGAATGAAGAGCAGATATCACCATGTGCCTACCCATGTGACAGGAACACCAAACACCGTTGGCATTTTCTCAGAGAAAGTACCTACCCCTTGATGCATTAATATGGACATTTTCATGGCCTTAGAACTGTAAATTTGCAACCTAATAAATGCCATTGAAAAAGCCAACCCATTTCTGGTATATTGTATACCAGCAGCTTTAGCAAGCTGAAACACACTCCAAAAGTCTTACTCCATGGCTTTTCTTCTCATCCTTTCAGCATTTTTTTTTGCCCCAATTATTATTTTTTTGCCTCAAGTGGCATCTTGTTCATCTTTTGTATAGCTGCTCCACCCAATAGACTTCTGAGGTGAAAAAGAAGAAAACTACTTGCATCAGTCCTTCAGTGAAATGCCAGTAAAGTCAAAATGGACAAATGCAATTCATTGGGATCAAAGTCCATTGTGCTCCTTCTAAACCCATAATCAATGTGCAAGTTTTCCAATTTCTCCACATCTTTGCCAACATTTGCTATATTCAATTTGTTTATTGTGGCCAAACTAGTGGGTGTGAAGTGGAATTGTATTGTGTTTTGTAATTTGTATTCCACTAGTGACTAATGTTGAACATCTTTTGATGTGCTTGTTGGCCATTTCTATACTTTCTTTGTAGAAATGTCTCTTCAAGTCCTTTACCCATTTTTTTAATTGAGTTGTCTGTTGTTGAGTTGTAGGAGTTCTTAAGGGATACTAGATCCTTATCCAATGGGCTTCACAAATATTTTCTCCCATTATATGAGTCATCTTTTCACTCCCTTGATGGTATTCTTTGAGGCACAGAAAGTTTGAACTTCACTTTCAATATGTTCAGTGCTGAACATGTGGGTGATATAAATTGTTTCAGAGGCAATAGATCAGAGTACTCTTCCTCAGTAGTCTATGCAGATGGCAGAATTTGGACTGTCATTAAAGGGGAGACTTACATTTCACATGTGTGTATTGTTCCTGCTAGATATTCCTTAACTTATACAAGACTGATAACTTTTGTACTCTAAAATAAAGACCTATGACTTGGGCTGTAGATCATTGACTCATCACACACAGTAAGGACCAAGATTACAAGTTGCTAGTCCTTTGATAACCTGGACAGGGATGATTTTCCTATGGAAATGAAGGCTTTTAATCATCATCCTTTGATTAAATTTCAAGGAATCTATATCAATAAAAACTGGCATCATTTATAACATATACCTTCTTTATAGCAAACCTACAAAAGCCACATGAGACTCAGGATCTGAAAATCAGAATTCCAACCACCTGACATTGTATTCATACAATTGATGGCAACTACTAAAGTATTTCACTTGTGAGTAGTACCTAAATGTTGCACAAACATCATAATACCATGGCAACAAAAAGTAGTGTAATGGAAATGGATTGTCTATATGCACATTCAGACCAAATGAATTTCACCAAAGAGATGACTACAATGAATCACAAAACTTCTCACCTTTAAATCAAGGCACATCAGGTGAAAAATAAAGATTTTGATAAGGATCCTATCAAATAGATCAGTCACTCATTGGGAAGAATTATGTACTCACTCACTCATTTTTCATGAATAAGTGTGTATCATTTTAAGGGCCAGATTCCACAATCAAATAGTCTGCTCAGAATTTTTCAGTCACCAAAAGGAGCAACTGATATCTAATACATGGAATGATACATCTCTTGCCAGATGGATGTTCTGAAACACAAAGTGAGGAAAAATTAAAAGCCAGAATATCAGCTTTAACAATGCATGAGTATTAAGAATAGAGGTATTAAAACCATGATAAAAGAATGAGAAGTGATCTCTTAGAATTAGAGGTGGGTGAAACAAGATCCCCTAAAGGATTTCTTTCTATCAAGTCCAAAATATCATACCCAATAAAAATCTAATGACCACACACAATTCATTGCAAGGATTGTCACCCCTTTTGGGTCTCAGTTTAATTCTATTGAACACAATTGTTAGATTATCACATTTACTCAAGAAAAAATAATTTCTCTTCATTAATACAAGTAATTCTCCACATAAATACCCATCTTGTCTTCTAAACACTTACCAGAATTACATCCATAAATCCTGGTTCAAAGGTGGAGAAAAGACCACATAAATTCACTGCTGAATGCCTGGGTAACGTCATTTATTTCAGTGACAGAAAACCAGAGTGCTCTTCTTCAGTAGACTATCTAAAGGGGAAGAAATAAGATAGTAGTTCAAATTCAGAAGTTTTTTCATGTGTGTATGGCTCATGCTTACTATTCCTTAAGGAAGAGATATGGTCAGTACTGCCAAAAAAGACCCCTTACTAAGGCTGTTGAAAATTGATTCAACAACACCGTAAGTAAAAAGCACATGCTTCTTGTATTGCAATAAACAGTCATGCAAATTCCTGCAGGAAAAAGAGCTTCTCATTGATCATTTTGTCTAAATATTCAAGGAAGCTATATTCTTAGCAATTGAAATGGTCCATTACATATGCACCCTCATAAAATAATGCTACTGGAGGCACATGCATCTCAGGGTCTGGAATCAGCTATCACATCACTCACAGTTGGATTCAATTACACAACTCACAGGCAAAGCATCTGCCAGAATTTCAAAACTGTGTCTTGAATGTTGTTTCATGTTGTGAGTCATCACTAATCACATACAGACATCACAAAAATATAGCAACCTGAAAACCACAGATGATATACCTACTCCTACATTTAGATCAAATGAATATTAAACAGCAGAGACAATAGAAATACATCATAAAACTTTTCTATATTATATCAGTAAAATTTCTTAAAATGTGAAATTTTACTCGTGAGGATCCAATCAAGCAGGTCAGGAACTAATTGAGAAGAACAAATTATATTGGGACTCATGTTACCTGAATTGGTGAAGCTAATTTCTCAAAGAAGTTACCAGTAACAATTGGGATCACTTATTGCATACAGTTTCATTATTCTGGAAATAATGGAGTCATATGATACTTAGCAGCTAAAAATCAGGTATTGGGCTTTTATCAAATTATTCAATGGCAAGTTGCATAGGCAAAGCATACTCCTGAATACACCCTACTAGCTGGGTTCTTCATTTATAAGAATTTAATAAAAAATTGAAACCCCATTACAATGTTGTAATATTATAGAAAAATTTGTACAATTCTTGATTACCTCCTTGGATAGCTTTTTACTACTGGATAGAAACACCATTGATTTGTAAACTTGTATTCCAACATTTTGCTGAACTTGTTTATTAGCTCAAATAGCTTTGTTGTCCTTTTATTGGGATTTTTAAAATATAGGATAATGCCATCTTCAAATAGCGACAGTTTTACTCCTTCCTTTCCAATTTGGATACCTTCTATTTCTTTTTCTTACCTAACTGCCCCAGTTAGAACTTATATCACAATACCAGTGGTGACAGTGGGCATCCTTTTCTTGTTCCCAATCTTAGAGGGAAAGCTTTCATTCTCCAACTGTTGAGTCTGATGTTAGCTGTGGGTTTTTCACATGCACCCTTTATCATGTTGAGGAAATTTCACTTTTTTGCTTCCTTTTGAAGTGTTTTTATCATGAAAGGATGCTGAATTTTGTCAAATACTTTTTCTGCATCGAGATGATATGGTTTTTCGCTTTTGATTTGTTAATGTGGTGTCATGTATTAATTGATTTTCTTGGGTTGAACCATCCTTGCATACCTGTAATAAAACCCATTTGGCCATGGTATATAATTCTTCCAGTATGCTTTTGTATTCAATATGCAAGTATTGTGTTGAGGACTTCTGCATCTATATTCATTAGAGAGATTGGTCTGTAGTTTTCTTTTCTTATAGTATCTTTATCTGGCTCTGGTATTAGGGTGATGTTGGCCTCATAGCATCAGTTAGGTAATTTTCCCTCTTCTTCAATTTTTTGAAAAAGTTTGAGCAGGAATGGTATTAATTCTTCTTGGAATGCTTGGTAAATTTGCCTGTGAATCTGGTCCTGGGCTTTTCTCTGTTGGTAGGTTTTGTTGAGATCCTCTATTCTTCTTGAGTCCATGTAGGATGTTCTTGTGTTTCTAGGAAGTTATCCATTTCATCTAAGTTGTCTAGTTTGTTGGCATACCATTGTTCATAGTAAGCTCTTCTTATTTTTTTTATATATTTGGGGTCTACAGTAATGCCCCCTCCAATTTCTGGTTTTATTTATTTACATCTCTCTTTTCTTCCTTTGTCAATCTAGCTAAGGGTTTGTAGACTTTATTGACCTTATAAAAGTGCCAACTTTTGGCTTTATTGATTCTCTGTATTGTTTCTTTATTCTTCATTTCATTAATTTCTGCTCTAATCTCTTGCTTCTTTTCTTTTGCTTGCTTTGGGATTAGTTTGTTGCTCTTTCTCCAATTTCTCCAGTTGTTCAGTTAGGCTGTTGGTTTTAGTTTTTGCTTCCTTTTTAATGTAGAAAATTTAGGGCTATAAATTTCCCTCTTGCACTCTCATTGCTACATTCAATAAATTTTGATACATTGTTCTCATTTGCTTTCATCTCAAGATATTTACTGATTTCTCGTGTTATCTTCTTTGACCCAATGATTGCTTAACTGTATATTGTTTATCCTCCATGTATTTGTGTATTTTCCAGTTCTCCATTTATATCAATTTCCCACTTCATTCCATTTGATCAGAGAAAGTGCTTTGCATAATTTGAATCTTTTTGAAATTTATTAAAGCCAGTCTGTGTCCCTGCATATGGTCTATCCTACAGAATGAGTTCCATGAGTATTTGAGAAAAATGTATATCCTGCTATTTGAGGATGCAAAGTTCTACATTTATCTGCTATGTCTAATTCATTTATCACAGTATTTAGTTTCTCTATTTCTTTATTGACACTCTGTTTAGATGTTCTATCTATTGAAGAGAGTTATATGTTGAATCTCACACTATTATTACAGAGACAGCTATTGCTCCCTTGAGTTTTACCAGTTTTTGCCTCATGTACTTTGGAGCACCTTGATTAGGTGTATAAATATTTATTATTGCTATTTCTTCTTGTTGAATTGCCCATTTTATTAATATGTTGTGTCCTTCTTTATTGCTTATAACATTTTTGCATTTAAAGTCTATTTTGAATGATATTAATATAGCTATCCCAGCTTTTATTTTAGTTATTGCTTGCATGGACTATCTTTTTCCATCCTTTCACTTCCAATCTATTTGTATCTTTGGGTCCAAAACTGGTCTCTTGTAAACAGCATATAGATAGATCATATTTCATAACACCTTCTGCAAATCTGTGTCTTTTAATTAGGGAGTTTAACCTATTAATATTCAGTTATTACTGTAAAGGCCATACTTACTTCAACCATATTATCCTTTGTCTTTTATTTGTCAGGTCTATTTTTTTCTCTCTTTTTATCCTTTTAGTTACACTTACTAATTCTCTTTAATTCTGTAACATCCTCCAGGCCTCTCTCCTTCCTTTCCTTTTCAGCCAACAGAACTCCCTTTAGTATTTCTCAAAGGCTGTTTTTTTAATTAACAAACTCTCTCATCTTCTAACTGTGAATATTTTAAACTCTCTCAATTTAGAAGGACAGCTTTGCTGGATAGAAAATTCTTGACTGGAAACTTTTCTCTTTCAGTATTACAAATATATCATACCACTGGCTTTTCACCTCCATTGTATCTAATAAGTGATCAGCACTTAGCCTTATATGGCTTCCCTTGTATGTGGTGAATTGCTTTTCTCTTGATGTTTTCAGAATTTTCTCCTCTTTGATATTTGACAGTCTGATTAATATGTGTTTTGGAATGGGTCTATTCAGAGTTATTCTGTTTGTAGTATGTTGGGCTTCTTGGATATGCATATTTATGTCTTTTATAAGGGATGGGAAATTTTCAGCCATTTCTTTGAATATTCTTCCTGACACTTTTCTCTTCTCTTAATCTTCTGAGACACCAATGATGCATATGTTTTGTGCTTTGTGTTGTCAATCATTTCCCTGAGACCTTCCTCAAATTTTTCAATTTTTTTCTCCATCTGTTCTCATGTATTCAAATTCAGTTGCTTTGTCTTCTAGCTTGCTGATCCTTTTTCTGTCTCTTCAAACCTGCAGATGTGTGTCTCTAACATATTTTTAATTTCATCTTCAGTGTGTTTTCTTTCCATAATATCTCTTATTTTTCTATGTATTCTTTCAATCTCTTCTTTATGCTCTTCTAGTATCTAGTATCTTTTCTTAATATATTTTATCTCTTTATACACATTTTCCTTCAGTTCTTTAAATTGATTCAGAAGATTTGTTTGAACATCTTGATTACTTGTTTCAGATTCTGCTTCTCCTCTGATTTTTTTATTTGTTCCTTTGGGCCATTTCTTCTTGTGTTTTAGTATGCCTTGTGATTTTTTGCTGATATTTGGTCATCTAATTTCCTTGATGGGTTATTCTGATGGTCAGTTTCTCTCTCTTGTCTAGGATTTAGATGCTTCCTGAGTTTGTATTTGGGCAGTGCTTTGATAGTTGGGTCTTCAGTATTTCTCAGCCAAAACAGGGCCAGGTACATATTCATGGGGTGTAGACCAGTTCTGATGGGTGTGAGATAGGGTCAGGAGAGGCATGGAAAAACCATGCTGTCTTCCATTGTACTTTCTGGACTGCCCAGCAGATGACATCCTTTGGTTACTATTCATCCTCAGAAATTATTTATCAACTACAGTCCCACAGCATCTGACAAGGCAGGACTGAATCTGTGCTCTCACTTTTCCAGCAAAATCTGACTCAGTATGGGCTGTGTTCCACTCTGTACTTGGAGCAGAGGACACTCACCACACTCTGTAGTCCTCTCTCAGGCAAGGATCTGCCACCCACTGCTGTTTCCCTTAAGGATGGGTGACAGGCACCAGGAATTACAGTCTTTGTCCATGTTTTCTCAGACTCTTCACCCCTCACTGACATGGGCCTTGGAATGTCTTCCTCTGTTCCCAAATCCCCAAATAGTTGATTCAGACAGTTTCTCCCTGGCTTTTTTCTGTGTTGGGGAAAGATTCTGTAGTTCCCTCCCTAATACTATGTTTGGAATCTCTTCCTTGCTTCTCTTTTGTATACTACCCTCCCCAGAAGCTTGAGTCCTGCCATGGTCTCTGTGTCTGGATATAGATGGGGCTCTGTCTCACTGCTGTGAGAAAGTTGATAGTCTGTGCCCCCAATGGGAGGTTGGAGGTATCCCAGCTGCTGGTTCTGGTCACTTCCTGAGCTTCCTGGGACCAAGTGGGAGGGGACTGGCCAGTCCAGGATGGAATTTTCCTACTTGATATTTTTGTCTCTCTTCATTTCAGCTTTGTGGAATCCTTTTCCAGTTTTTATCTTCCTCCAGAAATTCTGAACAAATAAGAACTGTCCTTTCTTCACTGAATCTCTGGGAAGATGTTTTCAGTAACTGCCTTATGTCCCCTTGTTGAAGACATCAGGGATCTCTCCCTCACTTTTGAAAGATAGTTTTGCTGGATAGAGTATCATTTCCTGGCAGTTTTTCTCTTTCAGTGTCTTGAATATATAACACTATTGCCTTCTCACCTCCATGGTTTTCATGAGAAATCAGTGCTTAGTCTTATTGGTCATACCTTGTATGAAATGGATTGCTTTTCTCTTGCTGTCTTCAGAATTCTCTCTTTATCTTTGACATTTGACATTTTGACTAGTATGTGTCTTGAAATAGGCCTATTCAGATTTGTTTTGGGTATGTTGTGCTTCTTGGACTGGCTATCAATGCTTTACTTAAGAGTTAGGAAATTACAGCCATTATTTCCTCAAATATTCCTTCTGCACCTTTTCCCTTACCTTCTCCTTCTGGGACACCCATGATGCAAATGTTTATGTGCTTCATGTTGTCAATCATTTCCCATAAATGCTGCTCAATTTTTCCCTTTCTTCTCTCTCTTTTTTTTTGTCTGAATGCAGTTGCTTTCCTTCTAGCATGCTGATCCTTTCTTCTGCCTGTTCAAATCTGCTGTTGTTTGCTTCTAGAGAATTTTTAATTTTATCTATTGTTCCCATAAGATGTTATTTTTTTTTGCATGTTTTCAAATTATTCTTTATGCTCATCCAGTATCTTCTTAATATCCATTATCTCTTTAGCCATCTCACTGAATTTATTTAGATTTGTTTTAACATCTTTGATTCATTGTTCCACATTCTATGTCTCCTCTGGCATTTTTATTTTCTCATTTGACTGGGCCATATCTTCTGTTTCTTAATATGGTGTATTATTTTTGCTGATGTCTGGGCATCAGATGATCCTGGTGAGTTTACTTTGAAGGTTGGATTCTATCTTGTCAAAGTTTTGGTTGTTGACTGGATTTCTGATAATGCCCTTCTTTGACACTTATTTCATCAGTGTTACACAACCAGGGCTAGTGCAAGGACTCACAATGTGGGCATGCACCAGCTCCACAGGTCCCCATGAAGAAGGTCAGGTAAAGATGCCTAAAACCCTTTAATTCTGCAACCCAAGTGCATTTTCTTGGCCTGCCCAGTATATGGCCCTTTTTACCCAAAATCCTTTTAGATGTCTTCCCAGAGGTGTACTTTCCTTGCCTGCCAGCATATGGTGTTGTTCAGCAACTAATTCCCCTCAGCCCTCAGAAGACAGGCTCTTCCTATCTTCCTACTGACTCCATACAATGGTGTAACTGCACTGGATAGGGCAGGTTGAAACCATTAGTCCCAGCAGTCCAAATTTATCAGCCAAAAACTGGCACAGTGCTAGACCATATCCTACCCTGTCCTTAGGAGAGTGGACCACCACTGCCCTTACGATCTGGAGCTGCCTGCCCACCAGTTACTGAATAACTGAGTGCTTTCTGTCCCAAGAGTGGGGCATGGGTGCCAAGATCCAGGGATGGGGGGTTACTCATGATCTCTCTCTACAGCTTATCCATCTCTTCTTTCAACATTTTCCTTTGGGGTTGTAGAGAACTTCCCATTATCTCCAGAGCTTCAGATCCATTGTTATGGACAGTTTCTGCCTAACTCCTAGTTGGTTTTCTGGGAGAGATGTGAGCATAGCCTCCCCCAATCAGCCATCTTGGATCCACTTCCTGCCTCTACTTTAGTTAGACACCTTCTCTTGGGGAATTCAACATCAGGGTTTCCATATTGTAGCCTGCCATACAGAATTCAAACTTGTCAAATCCAATGGCCATGTGGCCAATTCCAATAATTAATCAATCAATAAATGCATAAATATTCTGTCAGTTCTGTTTCTCTCACACATAGATTAGGTAAGAATTTAGTAGACTGCCATCTATTTTAGTTCTAGGTTCCCCATGATCAATTAGCCTATATTAGTCTCTGCGACTCAGATAATTCTGATTACTGCTTTTACTCTGATGTCCATGATGGAAGCCATATCCACCAGTCTTTGGTAATTAAGTACCACCACTTAGGGTCTCCAATTTCAGGATCCAATTATCCCCATTGCATTTAAGGGTCCCAGTTCAGTGGCAGAAGTGCTCATTGTAATATCTAACCTACAGAGAAGAGTGACCACAGAGTTCTTCAGGGATGCTGGGGCTCCCATCCCAAATTTGTTTACTAGTTGTCATGAAAGATGCGTGCTCTGAACACTACTGGGGTGGGTGAGCAATACTTACTTGATAAATCCACTCTAACATTCCAGACTCCCTGAGCTTTTGGATAACTTCTACATGATATAAAGGCAATTCTGGCTTCTCAACTTCATTTTGTGTATGCCACCTTTAGGTCCATGTTTCAGCCAGCCAAACAATCTGTTAGAGCCCTTACTAAACCCTTGAGCCACAACACTGAATCTAAGATCACTGCTTACTAAGCCCATATCAAAAAAAAATGATCTAGATCGAAGTTTATTTTCCTTCTGCCATTATCTCACACCCTTAATATCCATTCCCACACATATTCCCAACCACTTTGTCAGTATAAACTGGAAAATCGTGTAATTCTTTTGGAGTTTAGCACACCTCCTCTTGAGTAACACTTTGTAGCCCATCTTTTGGGGCTTGTCATAACTTCAACTTGGTCATAGGTCTGAAAGCAAAGAAGGGTAGTGGGGTTAGGTTTTGAATATTGTTAGTGTCTTACAAGTCAGCTAATCTTGGGGCAGCCATGACTGTTTCATGTAGCAAAGCAGGGTTCATCTCCTCAGATGGTGATGGAAGGGCTGCATCCTGAAGCAAGGCCATTTAGGTTTATTTGGTAAAGCAGGGCTAACTTAGTCAGTGGTAGAAGGGCTGCCTCTACTGGCAAAGAAGACTCAGCAGAATTTAGTAATCCTATGTACCCAGCTTCATTGTTATCTGACCATATTGTCCCCATTCCAATTTTCAGGATCTAATTCCTTCCCAATCAATGCCCTCACTGTAACAGCACACACCCTACACATTTGGGAATTCAATTTGCATTGTAATTCAGCTACTCACATGGTGAAACAGTGGGTTTGGGTTTCAAAAATCTCAAGTTTGGCTACAGGAAGTAAGTGTATCTTTCAAGGTACACACAAATTTTGATTTCATTTATGTGGTGCTTGAGGTGGGATTTTGAAGCCCGTGCCCATCCTTTTCTTTCATCACTTCTCTGGCACATTTAGTAACAACAAGCTAATTTCACTATACTCATTATCTTGACAAAAATATTCGAAAATATCAAATAAATATTCTCCCCAAACCTTGCCTATTATAGGTATTTGATTAGCAATACCTAATGATGATACTTTGCATGCCTACATTACCACATCATGCCATGAAGTATCACTGCCCTCTTTATCATTGGAAATAGAGTCATTAGAGTCTTTAAATATAATCAGATTAAAGAACTGATTTCAAAAACCCCAGATGACTTCATAAAAGTCATCCTTAATATTTTGTTTCTCTAGAAGCACATTTGGTACCAAACTCTAAATCAGCCAGGGTTCTACAGAGAAACAGAACCAGCGGGACATGTGTGTGTGTGTGTGTGTGTGTGTGTGTGTGTGTGTGTGTGTGTGTGTTTGTGTGTATATGTACATACACACACACACAAACACACACAAATTATTTCTTTAAGGAATTGGTTCATGCAGTTTTGGGCTCTGGCAAGTCCAAGTTCCTTATGGCAGGCCACAGTCCAGAAATTCTTTTTAGGGAGTTGTTGGAGTCTTGTGCCCAAATTCTGTAGGGGAACCTAGAAGCCTGGAAATTTTGGTGAGGGTTGATGTTGAGGTCTTGAGGAAAATTCTTCTGCTCTCTGGAAACTTTATTTCTTGCTGTTAATACCAACTTATTGGATGAAGTTCACTCACATTATGGAGGGCAATTTCCTTTGCTTTATGCCAACAGACTGTAGACAATAATGAAATCTCCAAAATACCCCCACAGTAACAAGTAGGCCAGCATTTGACCAGAAAAATGGACTTCATAACCTTGCCAAATTGACACTTAAAATTAACCATCATAATACATATAACTGTCTCCATGTTACAAGTGCTCATCAATCACCTACCAACATCACAAAACAATAGCAACATCTTTTAATAGGTGTGAATATGTCTTCTCAACTATTTGTACCAAAAGAATATTAAATCATACAAATTGTAACCATGAATCATAAAATGCCTCAACATTAATTCAATTAAACTTCAATGAAAAGTGAAGTTTTTCTCATAAGACTCCATCAATTAGATCAGCCACTAATTGAGAAGACAAACCCATAATGGAATTCATTTCACTTGAACTGATGAAGCTACTAATCTCAAAGTCCATATCAGGAACAATTGGCATCATTCATAGCATGCACTTCCTTTTTACTGAAGATAATTGAGCCAAATGATGCTTAGTATCTGAAATTAAGCTATCACTTTGCTCAATGATTTATTAAACTTCAAGTTTCATGAGAGAAGCATTTTACTGAATCTCACACTCTTGTCACCATGGTAATGGTCCTTCACTTATTAAAAGTTAATCAGTGACCCCCAAACTGCTATATTTTCCTAGGGCTGCCATAACAATGTACAATAAACTGGATGGCTTAAGAAATGGAAATATATTGTCTCAGAGTCATGGAGTCTATGAGTCCAAAATCAAGCTGTCAGAGGGACCATGTACTCTATAAAATCTGTTGGGCAGAATCTGCTGCATTCCTCACTACTGGCTTTTCTCAGTGGCCAGAAATCCTTAGTTTTCCTTTGATTTTGTTGTATAACTAAATTTATGCCTCTCTCACATGGCCATCTTCCTTATGTCTCCTGCATCTCTTCTTCCTTTATTATAAGGATGGCAGTCATATTGGATTGTGTCCATTTTACTCAACTATGACCTCATTTTAACTTGCATGAAATCTGTTAAGAACCTATGTCCAAATAAGTTCACATTCTGTGGTTACTGGAGTTAGAATTTGACATATCACATTGGGAGACAGAATTTAACCCATAAAACAGCCCAATGCCAATAAAATCTTGTGCCAGTTTAGATATATCATGTCCCCCAGAAAACCATGTTCTTTAATGCAATCTTGGGGGCAGATTTATTAGTCTGTTGATGAGGACAGAATTTCTGATTAGATTATTTCCATGGAGGTGTGGTCCTGCCCATTCAGGATGGGTCTTGATTAGTTCACTAGAGTATTTAAGAGAGAAGCTAAGAGCTGACACAGCCCCAGATGCTTGCTGAGAGATGCTTGGAGATATGAAGAGAAGGATGTTTGGAGATTCTACAATAGAGATAAAGCCCAGAGTTTACCCCAGAGAAGCTAAGAGAGGACCCTCAGGCACTTAGAAAGAAATGCCCTGGAAGAAAGCAGCAATTATGCATAGGAGCTGAGAGAGAGGAGCTGAAACACAACCTCAGAGCAAAAGACTAGCAGATGCCAGCCACATGCCTTCCCAGCTGACAGAGTTTTTCCAGAGTCCACTGGCCTTCCTTCAATGAATGTATCCTCTTGTTGATACCTTAATCTGGACATTTTCATGGCCTTCAAACTATAAATTTGTAACCTAATAAACCACCTTTATAAAAGCCAATCCATTTCTGGTATTTTGATAATGGCAACTATAGCAAATTGGAATAATCCCATAATACTGGAGAAAAATTGTGTCACCTTGTACATTTAGACCCAAATGAATATTGCACATTGGACTAGATACTAGTGTGTCTTAGTTTCCTAGGGAAGCTGTAACAAAGTACCTCAAACTAGGTGGCTTAAAGTAACTGGAATTTACTGTTTCACACTTCTGGGATAAAAAAGTCTGAAATCAAGGTGTTGTCAGGGATATGTTTTCCCGTAAACCTACTGTGGAGAATCTATTACATGACTCTCTCCTGGTTTTTGATGGTGGCCTACTGGGAATTAATGGTGTTTTCTGCCTAACTTATCACACAGCATTTTCCCCTCTGTGTGGATCCAAACTTCCTCTTCTTATAAGTATACCAGTCATAATACATTAAGGGCCCATCCTCTTAGAATATGACCTCATTTTAACTTGAGTAATTCCATCATAAATACATTTCCTAAAAATGTCATATTATGTGGTACCATGGACTAGGAGTTCAACATATCTTTTTGAGAAACATGTTCAATCAATAACACAGTGATCAATTCTCAATCATCTCAAGTTCAGGTAAACAGTCAAGATTTTCTTGTGAGGATGGCATCAAGGCATCACTCTTTAAGAAGGAACTCCTATAATGAAATTTATGGTGACTTAATGATTAAATATAATTGCATTATGAATGAATATTCACAGTTCCAATCTTCTAATTTGACATTTGTCTGGCACAAATTAACCATTCACCTCTCATCAATCAGATAGTTCATATCTCATCAGCTTAGCTAACTGAAAGACATAATAAAAGAAATAGTTCCAACTAATGAGTTCCAAATATGCCAGACTATTAGAAATTATTGAGGACTTCAGTGAGGATTATCATATGGGAATTTGTTCCTCCCTGTAAAACACATGGAGAGAGATGAGCAAAACAAGCTTCCTACAATGATTTCATTGTTTTAATCCCAAATAAATTATGATAGAAGAGAAAAAAGGACTCTCAAATTCCTGTACCTTGATTGTCATACTTGGGCCTCTGTAATCCCAATGAACATGATTTTTATATCATCAGCTCTCTTCAACAAGAGGAATTCAAATTATTGACCCAACTCAGGAAATGCCACATCCATGTATCCATTTGGATCTGAAATTGCTTACCAGAGAAGGCTTCCTTACATCCTGGGACTAATGTGGAATATAGTTCAAGCATACTCAGTGCACTATATCATGTAGAATTAAATATTCCAGAGCAGCAGGCCCAAGAGTGATCTTCCTCAGTAGTCTTCAAAACTAGGAGAACAAGATTTAGAAAGTGATCCGATAGGAAACCTACATAATTCATCTGTGGATGGCTCACACATGCTATTCCTTAATGGAGTATTATGGCCAATCTTCCAAAAATGACCAACTATGTATACTATAGTCCATTGATACAAGAAACATCAGATTTCTTGAAAAGGATAGTCTGACAGGCAGTTTCCTGGGGAACTGGGAGCATGCCATTGATCACCAATTGTCTTTATACTAAAGCAAACCCTATCAATAACAATAGACATGGTCCATGACATATGAACATTGTTAAAGTGACACTCATGATGTCAAATGAAACTCAGGATCTAGAAATCACTGATCAGGACAATGGGAAATAGATTCATCTTCAAAAATTTGTGAAGCACATATACCAGAATTTCACATATGTATTTAAAATAACACTGGCATTATGTTGTGAGTGCTCATCAGTGACCCAACAATATCACAACCAGAGCAACCACACATGATATCATGCATATCAGGCTCATTCATTTTCTTGATAAAAATGGGAGCACATGTTATTTGGGGGCTGAAATCTAGTTCTAAATTTGCTCATCTGTTTATTCAATGTAACATTTCAGAGGCTTAGCATGTTACTGAATCTCATAATCCTGTATCTACTGGCAGGGTACTTTTGTAATGCAAGGTAATCAGTGACCAAAAGATGGCCAAATCCCTTTAAATACCAAGATAATATTAGAGGAAAATTATCACCTCATACATTTAGACCCCCAAAATATTGCACTGAGTACAATTCTTATTTGACTGCATACAAGTGAAACCAAAAATTTCTCAACTATCAATAATATCAAGTTTAGGTGAAAAGTATAGAGAATAAAAGCTCATATGAGAATAAAAGCTCAAATTTCCAAAATTGGTACAGCTGGTAGCCCTAGAGGTTAATATTCCAGTGTTCCATTTGTAATGTGTCACCAGTCAACCACTGTCCTCTCATCAAAGCAATACTGTTGGTCTCTGAAGGTAGACTAAGTAAATGACAAAAAGAAAGAAAAAGAGACAAGAAATGAACCCAGAATATTCCAGAATATTAGAAATAATAGATCACTAAAGATAAACTTAATGGATCAGGATTTGTGCTTTAGAATTACACTTAGAAGTATATAGATAGGGATGGGCAAATCAAATTTTCCACAAAGGTTTCAATTTCTAAACCCCCAAATTCTGCTTGATAAGAAATAAGGGCATCCAAATTCTTGTCCAAGGATTGTCACCTAGGCTGGGCACCAGCATAATCTTATTAATCATGATTTTTATGTCATCATTTCTCTCCAAAAAGATAAGTTCTCAAAATCAACTCAGGTCATGTCCTTCCCAAAGGAAACATACACTTGGCCCTCTCCAAAGACTATGGCCCTCCTTAAAGAATATGCTGACCTGAATTGGCTTCCTTAAACATTGAGTCTAAAGCACAATACAGTTCAGTCTTATTCAGTGCAGCATAACTGGTAGTAATAATTGCCCCAGGGCTAGATGGTCAAGAGAGCTATTTCTCATTAGTGCTTGCCTAAAAGAACATGCATAGGACAGAAATATAATGGGAGTAAAACAGCTGTCTTAGGCATATGGCCCAGACATGCTATTTCTTAATGGAGCACCAAGGTTGGCCCTCCTAAGGTGACTCATTACATAAGTTGTGGCCCATTGATCAGGAAATACAATTAGGAGAGAGCTAAAAATTTTCTTACATTAGAAGAACCTGCCAGGTGTTTTTCATGCAGAATCCAGAGCAATGATCATCTCTTCTATATGTACAAGGAAGCCATGTTTTTAAAAACTGGGATGTCCATTGCATATGAGTTGTCATAAATGACAGTGATGAAGCCACATGAATCTCTGGGTATATATTTTACATATCAAGCCATTGAAAACTGGATTCATTTCCAAGAATGTTGCGCAATGTATATGCCTGAATTTCAGAACTGGTATCAAAATGTTTCTGACTTAATGTTGTGAGTGATCATCAAGGACCCAATGACATCATAATAGCAACTAGAACATCATTTGATGGGATGAATATGTCTCTTATCCCAGTACACCAAAAGTATAATTCAAGGAAAGTTACCATGTACTAAGAAAAGTAATTTAGTGCAATTTCTGTGGAGTGATAATTTTCCAAATGAGGATGCCAACAAGTAGCCCACTGAGAAGATGAACTGTAATTGGACTCATATTTTCTGAACTGTGATGCTGTTGCTGTTTTTTTTTTTTTTAATCATTGGCATCATTCACAATAGGCTATACTGAAGAAAATAGAGTCATATGATACACAAGGACTGAAATTCATTTAGCAATTTGCTCATCAGTTTACTCAATGTCATGTTCCATGGTGAATCGTGTTAGTAAATCTCATATTTATACCCCCATTGGTGGGCCCATTCAGTCATAGGAAGTTCTTAAGTGAGACAATAAAGGTCCACGCCATTAAAATCGTGTAATAATGTTAAAGAACTATTGAGTACCTCATGAATTTAGGCTGAACTGAATATTAAACCTGCTCTGGTATTGTTACATTAAAAATTACTCAACTATCAATTGAATTAACTTCAGGTATACAGTCAAGATTTTCTCAAGAGGATTGTATCAAGTGAGTCAGACACTCATTGATAAGAAAACCCCATGATGATGTTCATGTTGCCTGAATGAGTAAAACTAAGTTGCCTTATTAGTTAATATTCACCAATCCAAAGTTATATTTGCAATTCATCTGTCACCAGCCACTCAGTTCCCATGAAAGATATGGTGCATTTCTCCACAGCAATTCCAACTGAAAGATGTAAGAAGAGAATAAGAGCCAAGAAATGACTTACAAATATGTCAGCTTGTTATAAATAATAGATCACTCAAGGATTAAAGGAATGGAGTCTGTTGCCTATTTAGAAGTACATATGTACGGTGGGAAATTCAAGTTTCCCACAGGGTTTCAAAGTCTAAATTCCAAATAAACTCCTCTAGAAGAAAAATTTTTGCAAATTCCCATCCCTGAATTGCCACCAAGTGTGGCCCTCAGCATAATCCCATTGAGCATGAATTTTATGTCATCTCTCTTCAACAAGGTAAATTCTCATCAACTCATGACCTTCCCCAAGCATACATTCACTTGTACCTGAATATGCTTGCCAGAGAAGGCTTCCTTAAACCCTCCTACAAAAGTGAAGTGGAGTTCAGGTCCATTCAGTACAGGATTCCAGGTGGTAAAAATTGCCCCGAGGCCAGCAGGCCCAAGACTACTCTTCCTCAGTAATCCTCATCTAGGTGACAATGAGTGTGACACCACTCAAAGTACACACCACTCTCATATGTACATGGCTCATTCCCTAATGGAACAATATGGGAAGTCACCAAAAACAACACAATACATACTATGTAGTCTGTTGGTCAGAAAACACAATAAAGATGTTACAGTTTTCCTGATCTAGGAGAACTTGTCAGATAGTTTTCTACAGAATCCAAAGGATCTCATTTTAACTGCTTGACTGTGCACACAAGTAAGTATTATCTCTATGAACTAGTTTGGTCCTTCGTGAAATGAACTCTCACAAACAAGACTCATGAAGTTCTTGAAACCAATCTTGAAATGAATTGGATTAATTTTCAAGAACACTGGGTGGTAAACATAACAGAATTTCACATCTGTGCTTATAATGATTATAACATGCTGTGAGTTAACATCAATTATCCACCACTACATATCTCTATAGCAAAAAGAACACTATATGATTGAAATGAATATTTCTTATCTATTTTGACCAAAACTATAGATCATGGAGGAATAGTAAGGCTGAATCAGGAAATATCACCTGCTTCTCCATTATGTTACTGCAAAGGTGAAGTTTTTCTCAGGTATATGCCATTGAGTAGCTCACTGTCTTAGTTTACCATGCTTCTATGACAGATGACAGATACCGCACAACAGATTGGCTTAACAGGAATTGTCTCATGGTTTCAGAAGCTAGAAGTGCAAAGTCAAGGCAATAGCAAGGCCATGACTTCCTCACAAAGTCTGTACGGATCTGATGCTGCTTTGCCAAAATCCTTGGGGTTCCAGTTTGCATCTCTGCCTCCAGACACATGGTATACTGGTCAGGGTTCTCCAGGGAAACAGAACTGACAAGATTTATCTGTAAATATTAAGAGATTTTTATAAAATTGTCTTATGCTACTGCAGGGATGCACAAGTCCAAATTCCACAGGCAGGCTGCAAGCTGGGAAGTCTAATGAAGGTTTTCAATGAATTCAACAGGACAAGCTGGATGACTGAAATAGAGATGAAAATTCTCTCTTCTGACTGCTGAGATCATCACTTCTTTTAAAGCCTTCAACTGATTGAAGGAGTTGTCTCTCATTGTTGGAGGCAATCTCTTCAGTTGATTGTAGATATTATCAGCCATAGATGCAGTCAATTTACTGATGATTTAAGTCCATAAAATGTCCTCATGCTTACAATCAGGTCAGTGCTTGCTTAACCAAACAAATGAACACCATCATCTGTCCAAGTGGACACATGAACTAGCCATCCAGTCCACACCTTGTCAATATGACAGTGATACACATCTCTTTAAACTACCCTTAATGTCTATTTAAAAACAATGTCATATTTTCACCTCACAATACTCAACTGTCCTACATGCAACTAGAAATGCACTAATTCTCCTCAGAATAGGATGAAAGTCCTTGGGTAACATTCACTTTTAAACTTGATATCCTATAACTTAAATACTATGACATGAAACTAATACATTTATGTCATATGATAAGGGGATAAGATAGAGAAGAAAACAAAGATACTTGCTTTATGTACATATATGTATTCTACCAAGTGTTCAAGAATTAGTACCAATCCTGCCCAAACTCTTCAAAAAAAAAAAAAAAAAATGAAGAGGGAAAGCTACCTAACTCATTCTATGAAGCCAACATCATCTGAAAACCAAAGCCAGACAAACATGCTAAAAGAAAAGAAAATCATAGACCAATCTCTTCAATGAATATAAATGCAAAAATTCTCAACAAAATACTTTCAAACCAAATACATCAGCACATTAAAAGAATTATACATCACGGTCAAGTAGCTTTTATTCCAGGTATGCAAGGGTGGTTCAGTGCAAGAAAATCAATTAATGTAATAGACCACATCAATAAATCAAGAAGAAAAACCACATGATCATCTCAATTGATGCAGAAAAGGCATTTGAAAATATTCAACATCTCTTCTTGATGAAAACACTTCAAAGAATAGGAATAGAAGAAAATTTCCTCAACATGATAAAGTGACTATATGAGAAACCCACAGCTAACATCACTCAATAGGGAAAGACTGAAAGCCTTCCCTCTAAGATCAGGAACAAGACAAGGATGCCCTGTCAATACTGTTATTCAGCATTGTGCTGGAAGTTCTAACTAGGACAACTACACAAGAAAAAGAAATAAAACGCATCCAAATTGGAAAGGAAGAAGTAAAATTTCACTGTTTGAAGATGACATGATCCCATATGTATGAAATTCTGAAAAATCCACAGCAAAGTTACTACAGCTAATAAATGAGTACAGCAAATGACAGGATACAAGATCAATGCACAAAAATCAGCAGTGTTTATATACACAAGTAAGCAGCAATCTGAGGAGGAAATCAAGAAAAAAAATCCATTTACAATATCAACCAAAAGAATCAAATATATAGGAATAAGTTTAAACAAGGACATAAAAGGTCTATGCACAGAAAACTGCAAAAAAAAATTTGCTAAAAGAAAACAAGGAAGACCTTAGTAAATGGAAGGACATTCCCTGTTCATGGACTGGAAGTCTATATATAGTTAAAATGTCAATTCTACCCCAATTGGTTTATAGCTTCAATGCAATATGAATTAAAATCCAAAGAACTTACTTTGTAGAATTAGAAAAAACAATTATAAAATTTATTTGGAAAGGTAATTTGTCCTGAATAGGTAAAAATGTCTTGAGAGAAAACTGAAGTTGGAGGTCTCATACTACCTGGCTCTGAAATATTACAAAGCCAAACAGCATGGTCCTGGCAAAAAGATAGGCAAACAGACCAATGGGATTTAATTGGGAGTTCAGAAACAGTCCATCTCATCTATGGACAATTGATTTTTGATAAGGTGGTCAAGTCAACCCAACTGGAACACTGCAGCCTCTTCAACAAATGGTGTGTGGAGAACTGGATATCCATATCAAAAAGAATGAGGGAGGCGGGGCAAGATGGCAGACTGGTGAGCTGTATGTTTTAGTTACTCCTCCAGGAAAGTAGGTAGAAAGCCAGGAACTGCGTGGACTGGACACCACAGAGCAATCTGACTTTGGGCATACTTCATACAACACTCATGAAAACGTGGAACTGCTGAGACCAGCAAAATCTGTAAGTTTTTGCGTCCAGGGGACCCGCGCCCCTCCCTGCCAGGCTCAGTCCCAGGGGAGGAGGGGCTGTCAGCTCCAGGAAGGAGAAGGGAGAACTGCAGTGGCAGCCCTTATCGGAAACTCATTCTACTGATCCAAACTCCAACAATAGATAGACTGAGACCAGACACCAGAGAATCTGAGAGCAGCCAGCCCAGCAGAGAGGAGACAGGCATAGAAAAAAAACAACACGAAAAACTCCAAAATAAAAGCGGAGGATTTTTGGAGTTCTGGTGAACATAGAAAGGGGAAGGGCCCTGAGGCGCATATGCAAATCCTGAAGAAAAGCTGATCTCTCTGCCCTGTGGACCTTACCTTAGTGGCCCTGGTTGCTTTGTCTCTTAGCATTTCAATAACCCATTAGATCTCTGAGGTGGGCCCTTTTTGTTTGTTTGTTTGTTTGTTTTTTCTTTTTTAATCCTTTTTTCTTTTTCTAAAACAATTACTCTAAGAAGCCCAATACAGAAAGCTTCAAAGACATGCTATTTGGGCAGGTCAAGTCAAGAGCAGAACTAGGAGAGCTCTGAGAAAATGCAATAATCCAGTGGCTGAGAAAATTCACTAAACACCACAACTTCCCAAGAAAAGGGGGGTGTCCGCTCACAGCCATCATCCTGGTGGACAGGAAACACTCCTGCCCATCGCCAGCCCCACAGCCCAGAACTGCCCCAGACAACCCAGTGTGATGGAAGTGCTTCAAATAACAGGCACACACCACAAAACTGGGCATGGACATTAGCCTTCCCTGCAACCTCAGCTGATTGTCCCAGAGTTGGGAAGGTATACCAGTGTGAATTAACAAAGCCCCATTCAGCCATCATTCCAGCAGACTGGGAGCCTCCCTACACAGCCCAGCAGCCCAGAATTGCCCTGGGGGGACGGCACTCACCTGTGACATAGCACAGTCATCCCTCAACAGAGGACTCGGGGTGCACGGCCTGGAAGAGGGGCCCACTTGCAAGTCTCAGGAGCCATACGCCAATACCAAGGACTTGTGGGTCAGTGGCAGAGACAAACTGTGGCAGGACTCAACTGAAGGATTAGACTATTGCAGCAGCTTTAAAACTCTAGGATCACCAGGGAGATTTGATTGTTAGGGCCACCCCTGCCTCCCTGACTGCCCAGAAACACGCCCCATATACAGGGCAGGCAACACCAACTACACACGCAAGCTTGGTACACCAATTGGACCCCACAAGACTCACTCCCCCACTCACCAAAAAGGCTAAGCAGGGGAGAACTGGCTTGTGGAGAACAGGTGGCTCGTGGACGCCACCTGCTGGTTAGTTAGAGAAAGTGTACTCCAAGAAGCTGTAGATCTGATAAATTAGAGATAAGGACTTCAATTGGTCTACAAATCCTAAAAGAACCCTATCAAGTTCAGCAAATGCCACGAGGCCAAAAACAATAGAAAATTATAAAGCATATGAAAAAACCAGACAATATGGATAACCCAAGCCCAAGCACCCAAATCAAAAGACCAGAAGAGACACAGCACCTAGAGCAGCTACTCAAAGAACTAAAGATGAACAATGAGACCATAGTACGGGATACAAAGGAAATCAAGAAGACCCTAGAAGAGCATAAAGGAGACATTGCAAGACTCAATTAAAAAAAATGGATGATCTTATGGAAATTAAAGAATCTGTTGAACACATTAAAAAGATTCTGGACACTCATAGTACAAGACTAGAGGAAGTTGAACAACGAATCAGTGACCTCAAAGATGACAGAATGGAAAATGAAAGCATAAAAGAAAGAATGGGAAAAAAAATTGAAAAAATCGAAATGGACCTCAGGGATATGATAGATAATATGAAACGTCCAAATATAAGACTCATTGGTGTCCCAGAAGGGGAAGAAAAGGGTAAAGGTCTAGGAAGAGTATTCAAAGAAATTGTTGGGGAAAACTTCCCAAATCTTCTAAACAACATAAATACACAAATCATAAATGCTCAGCGAACCCCAAATAGAATAAACCCAATAAACCCACTCCGAGACATATACTGATCACACTATCAAACACAGAAGAGAAGGAGCAAGTTCTGAAAGCAGCAAGAGAAAAGCAATTCACCACATACAAAGGAAACAGCATAAGACTAAGTAGTGACTACTCAGCAGCCACCATGGAGGCAAGAAGGCAGTGGCACGATATATTTAAAATTCTGAGTGAGAAAAATTTCCAGCCAAGAATACTTTATCCAGCAAAGCTCTCCTTCAAATTTGAGGGAGAGCTTAAATATTTCACAGACAAACAAATGCTGAGAGAATTTGCTAACAAGAGACCTGCCCTACTGGAGATACTAAAGGGAGCCCTACAGAGAAACAAAGAAAGGACAGAGAGACTTGCAGAAAGGTTCAGTACTAAAGAGATTCCGTATGGGTACAATAAAGGATATTAATAGACAGAGGGGGAAAATATGACAAACATAAACCAAAGGATAAGATGGCTGATTCAAGAAATGCCTTCATGGTTATAACATTGAATGTAAATGGACTAAACTCCCCAATTAAAAGATATAGATTCGCAGAATGGATTAAAAAAAATGAACCATCACTATGTTGCATACAAGAGACTCATCTTAGACACAGGGACACAAAGAAACTGAAAGTGAAAGGATGGAAAAAAATATTTCATGCAAGCTACAGCCAAAAGAAAGCAGGTGTAGCAATATGAATCTCAGATAAAATAGACTTCAAATGCAGGGATGTTTTGAGAGACAAAGAAGGCCACTACGTACTAATAAAAGGGGCAATTCAGCAAGAAGAAATAACAATCGTAAATGTCTATGCACCCAATGAAGGTGCCACAAAATACATGAGAGAAACACTGGCAAAACTAAAGGAAGCAATTGATGTTTCCACAATAATTGTGGGAGACTTCAACACATCACTCTCTCCTATAGATAGATCAACCAGACAGAAGACCAATAAGGAAATTGAAAACCTAAACAATCTGATAAATGAATTAGATTTAACAGACATATACAGGACATTACATCCCAAATCACCAGGATACACATACTTTTCTAGTGCTCATGGAACTTTCTCCAGAATAGATCATATGCTGGGACATAAAACAAGCCTCAATAAATTTAAAAAGATTGAAATTATTCAAAGCACATTCTCTGACCACAATGGAATACAATTAGAAGTCAATAACCATCAGAGACTTAGAAAATTCACAAATACCTGGAGGTTAAACAACACACTCCTAAACAATCAGTGGGTTAACGAAGAAATAGCAAGAGAAATTGCTAAATATATAGAGACGAATGAAAATGAGAACACAACATACCAAAACCTATGGGATGCAGCAAAAGCAGTGCTAAGGGGGAAATTTATAGCACTAAACGCATATATTAAAAAGGAAGAAAGAGCCAAAATCAAAGAACTAATGGATCAACTGAAGAAGCTAGAAAATGAACAGCAAACCAATCCTAAACCAAGTACAAGAAAAGAAATAACAAGGATTAAAGCGGAAATAAATGACATAGAGAACAAAAAAACAATAGAGAGGATAAATATCACCAAAAGTTGGTTCTTTGAGAAGATCAACAAGATTGACAAGCCCCTAGCTAGACTGATAAAATCAAAAAGAGAGAAGACCCATATAAACAAAATAATGAATGAAAAAGGTGACATAACTGCAGATCCTGAAGAAATTAAAAAAATTATAAGAGGATACTATGAACAACTGTATGGCAAGAAACTCGATATTGTAGAGGAAATGGACAATTTCCTGGAAACATATGAACAACCTAGACTGACCAGAGAAGAAATAGAAGACCTCAACCAACCCATCACAAGCAAAGAGATCCAATCAGTCATCAAAAATCTTCCCACAAATAAATGCCCAGGGCCAGATGGCTTCACAGGGGAATTCTACCAAACTTTCCAGAAAGAACTGACACCAATCCTACTCAAACTCTTTCAAAACATTGAAGAAAAAGGAACACTACCTAACTCATTTTATGAAGCTAACATCAATCTAATACCAAAACCAGGCAAAGATGTTACAAAAAAGGAAAACTACCAGCCAATCTCCCTAATGAATATAGATGCAAAAATCCTCAACAAAATACTTGCAAATCGAATCCAAAGACACATTAAAAAAATCATACACCATGACCAAGTGGGGTTTATTCCAGGAATGCAAGGATGGTTCAACATAAGAAAATCAATCAATGTATTACAACACATTAACAAGTCAAAAGGGAAAAATCTATTGATCATCTCATTAGATGCTGAAAAAGCTTTTGACAAAATCCAACATCCCTTTTTGATAAAAACATTTCAAAAGGTAGGAATTGAAGGAAACTTCCTCAACATGATAAAGAACATATATGAAAAACCCACAGCCAGCATAGTACTCAATGGTGAGAGACTGAAAGCCTTCCCTCTAAGATCAGGAACAAGACAAGGATGCCCGCTATCACCACTGTTATTCAACATTGTGCTGGAAGTGCTAGCCAGGGCAATCCGGCAAGACAAAGAAATAAAAGGCATCCAAATTGGAAAAGAAGAAGTAAAACTGTCATTGTTTGCAGATGATATGATCTTATATCTAGAAAACCCTGAGAAATCGACGATACAGCTACTAGAGCTAATAAACAAATTTAGCAAAGTAGCGGGATACAAGGTTAATGCACATAAGTCAGTAATGTTTCTATATGCTAGAAATGAACAAACTGAAGAGACACTCAAGAAAAAGATACCATTTTTAATAGCAACTAAAAAAATCAAGTACCTAGTAATAAACTTAACCAAAGATGTAAAAGACCTATACAAAGAAAACTACATAACTCTACTAAAAGAAATAGAAGGGGACCTTAAAAGATGGAAAAATATTCCATGTTCATGGATAGGAAGGCTAAATGTCATTAAGATGTCAATTCTACCCAAACTCATCTACAGATTCAATGCAATCCCAATCAAAATTCCAACAACCTACTTTGCAGACTTGGAAAAGCTAGTTAGCAAATTTATTTGGAAAGGGAAGATGCCTCGAATTGCTAAAGACACTCTAAAAAAGAAAAACGAAGTGGGAGGACTTACACTCCTTGACTTTGAAGCTTATTATAAAGCCACAGTTGCCAAAACAGCATGATACTGGCACAAAGATAGACATATAGATAATGGAATCGAATTGAGAATTCAGAGATAGACCCTCAGATCTATGGCCGACTGATCTTTGATAAGGCCCCCAAAGTCACTGAACTGAGTCATAATGGTCTTTTCAACAAATGGGGCTGGGAGAGTTGGATATCCATATCCAAAAGAATGAAAGAGGAACCCTACCTCACCCCCTACACAAAAATTAACTCAAAATGGACGAAAGATCTCAATATAAAAGAAAGTACCATAAAACTCCTAGAAGATAATGTAGGAAAACATCTTCAAGACCTTGTATTAGGCGGCCACTTCCTAGACTTTACACCCAAAGCACAAGCAACAAAAGAAAAAATAGATAAATGGGAACTCCTCAAGCTTAGAAGTTTCTGCACCTCAAAGGAATTTCTCAAAAAGGTAAAGAGGCAGCCAACTCAATGGGAAAAAATTTTTGGAAACCATGTATCTGACAAAAGACTGATATCTTGCATATATAAAGAAATCCTACAACTCGATGATAGTACAGACAGCCCAATTATAAAATGGGCAAAAGATATGAAAAGACAGTTCTCTGAAGAGGAAATACATGAAACACATGAAAAAATGTTCAGCTTCACTAGCTATTAGAGAGATGCAAATTAAGACCACAATGAGATACCATCTAACACCGGTTAGAATGGCTGCCATTAAACAAACAGGAAACTACAAATGCTGGAGGGGATGTGGAGAAATTGGAACTCTTAGTCACTGTTGGTGGGACTGTATAATGGTTCAGCCACTCTGGAAGTCAGTCTGGCAGTTCCTTAGAAAACTAGATATAGAGTTACCATTCGATCCAGCGATTGCACTTCTCGGTATATACCCAGAAGATCGGAAAGCAGTGACACGAACAGATATCTGCACGCCAGTGTTCATAGCAGCATTATTTACAATTGCCAAAAGATGGAAACAACCCAAATGTCCTTCAACAGATGAGTGGATAAATAAAATGTGGTATATACACACGATGGAATACTACGCGGCAGTAAGAAGGAACGATCTCGTGAAACATATGACAACATGGATGAACCTTGAAGACATAATGCTAAGCGAAATAAGCCAGGCACAAAAAGAGAAATATTATATGCTACCACTAATGTGAACTTTGAAAAATGTAAAACAAATGGCTTATAATGTAGAATGTAGGGGAACCAGCAATAGAGAGCAATTAAAGAAGGGGGAACAATAATCCAAGAAGAACAGATAAGCTATTTAAAGTTCTGGGGATGCCCAGGAATGACTATGGTCTGTTAATTTCTGATGGATATAGTAGGAGCAAGTTCACAGAAATGTTGCTATATTAGGTAACTTTCTTGGGGTAAAGTAGGAACATGTTGGAAGTTAAGCAGTTATCTTAGGTTAGTTGTCTTTTTCTTACTCCCTTGTTATGGTCTCTTTGAAATGTTCTTTTATTGTATGTTTGTTTTCTTTTTAACTTTTTTTTTCATACAGTTGATTTAAAAAAGAAGGGAAAGTTAAAAAAAAAAAAACAAGGGAAAAAAAAAAGATGCAGTGCCCCCTTGAGGAGCCTGTGGAGAATGCAGGGGTATTGGCCTACCCCACCTCCATGGTTGCTAACATGACCACAGACATAGGGGACTGGTGGTTTGATGGGTTGAGCCCTACCCTTGGGAAGACGGTTGCTGCAAAGGAGAGGCTAGGCCTCCCTATGGTTGTGCCTAAGAGCCTCCTCCCGAATGCCTCTTTGCTGCTCAGATGTGGCCCTGTCTCTCTAGCTAAGCCAACTTGAAAGGTGAAATCACTGCCCTCCCATCTACGTGGGATCAGACACCCAGGGGAGTGAATCTCCCTGGCAACGTGGAATATGACTCCCGGGGAGGAATGTAGACCTGGCATCGTGGGACGGAGAACATCTTCTTGACCAAAAGGGGGATGTGAAAGGAAATGAAATATGCTTCAGTGGCAGAGAGAATCCAAAAGCAGCCGAGAGGTCACTCTGGTGGGCACTCTTACGCACACTTTAGACAACCCTTTTTAAGTTCTAAAGAACTGGGGTAGCTGGTGGTGGATACCTGAAACTATCAAACTACAACCCAGAACCCATGAATCTCAAAGACAGTTGAATAAAAATGTAGCTTATGAGGGGTGACAAGGGGATTGGGAAAGCCATAAGGACCACACTCCACTTTGTCTAGTTTATGGATGGATGAGTAGAAAAATAGGGGAAGGAAACAAACAGACAAAGGTACCCAGTGTTCTTTTTTACTTCAATTGCTCTTTTTCACTCTAATTATTATTCTTGTTATTCTTGTGTGTGTGCTAATGAAGGGGTCAGGGATTGATTTGGGTGATGAATGTACAACTATGTAATGGTACTGTGAACAATCGAAAGTATGATTTGTTTTGTATGACTGCGTGGTATATGAATATATCTCAATAAAATGAAGATTAAAAAAAAAAAAAAGACATAATGCTGAGCAAAATAAGCCAGGCACAAAAAGAGAGATATTGTATGTTACCACTAATGTGAATTCTGTGAAAAATGTACAATGTTTTATACTGTAGAATGTAGGGGACCCAGAGATACCAATTAGTGGAGGGGGAATGATAATCTAATAAGAACAGATAAACTATGGAGGGTAATCTCAATGTTATGGGAATGCTCAGGAATGATTATGGTTTGTAAACTTTCTTGGATATAGTAAGATCATCTTGGAAGCAATAGAGTTATTTTAGGTTTTTTTTTTTCTCTTATTCCTTTGTTTTCTTAGGGGTTGTTAATTTTCTGGGGGTATGGTAGGAACATGTTGGAAGCAATGTAGTTATTTTAGATTATTTGTTTTTCTTACTCCTCTGTTTGGACATGGTTTATTAATTTTCTTGGGGTATGGTAGGAACATATTGGAAGCAAAGTAGTTATTTTAGGTTATTTGTTTTCCTTAATCCATTGCTTTGTTTGAAATATTGTGGGGTTTTTTTGGTTGTTGTTTGCCTGTTTGTTTTTAATTTTTTGATAAACAAAGTTAAAAAATTGAAAAAAATCAGTAGAAAAATGGGAGTAAAAACTAAATGACAAATAGGGTGGGATTGGGGGATGGTTTGGGTATTCTTTTTTCACTTTTATTTTTTATTCTTATTCTGATTCTTTCTGATGTAAGGAAAATGTTCAGAAATAGATTGTGGTGATGAACGCATAACTATATGATCATACTGTGAACAGTTGATTGTATACCATGGATGACTGTATGGTTTGTGAATATATTTCAATAAAACTGAATTAAAAAAAAAAAAAAGAATGAAAGAGGACCCCTATCTCACACCCTATATAAAAAATTACTCAAAATGAATCAAAGACATTAACATTAGACCTAAACCACAAAATTTTAAGAAGAAAATGTAGGGAAATATCTTAAGGATCTTATGATAATATGTGGTTGCCTAGACCTTAAACCCAAAGCTTGATCAATGAAAGAAGAAATAGATAAATGGGTCCTCTTCAAAATATAATACTTTTGTCCATAAAAATACATTGTCAGGAAAGTAAAAAGGCAGCCTACAAAATGGGGGACAATATTTGAAAACCACATATCAGATAAGGGTTTAATATCTGGAATATATAAAGAGATCTCACAACTCAACAACAAAAGACAAACAACCCAACTAAAAATGGGTAAAATACATGAAGAGACACTTTTCTGAAGAGGAAATACAAATAGCTCAAAAACATATGAAATGTTGCCCCACTTCACTAGCTATTATGGAAATGCAAATCAAACTATGAGATATCATCTCACACCTACTAGAATGTCTATTATCAAAAACCAGAGAACTACCAGTGCTGGAGAGTATGTGGAGAAAGAGTCTCACTTATTTACTGTTTGTGGGAATGCAGAATGGTGCAACCAGTCTGGAAGACAGTTTGTCATATGATCCAACAATCCCATTACTAGGTATATACTCAGAGGAACTGAAGTCTGGGACATGAATGGATATGTGTACACTGATGTTTATAGCAGCATTATTCACAATTGCCAAGAGATGGAAACAACCCAAATGTTAATCAATTCATGAGTAGATAAACAAATTGTGGGATACACACACAATGCAAATATTGCACAGCCTTAAGATGGAATAAAGTCATGATGCATGCAACAATGGGGATGAATCTTGAGGATATTATTTTGAGCAAAATTTGCCAAAAAGGACAAATACTGTGTGATTTCACTGATTTGAATGAATTGTAATGACCAAACTCTAAGAGTTAAAGTTAGGAACCCAGGTTATCAAGAAATAGAAAGAGAGTAGAAATTGGGCATTTGAAGCTGAAGGAGTACAGAATGTTCAACAGAATTGATTGTAAAGATCCAGAAATGGATAGCACAATACTATATGATGGTAGCACAATATTGTAAGTATAATGAACAAAGCTGAGTGTATGGTTGAAAGAGTAAGGCTAGTGGCATGTATGACACCAGAAGGAAAGATAGAGAATAAAAATGGAGACTGTATAGTGTAGCAAAACCCAAAGTGGCAGTGATAGTGACTAAAGGTACAAATACAAGAAAGTTTTTACATGAGGGAGAACAAATGAATGTCACCATTGCAAGGTATTGAAATTGGGATGATATGTGGAAAAAATACAATAAATGGAGAGTAGGTGCTATAGTTAACAACATTGTAACAGTCTTCCATTAATTGTAACAAAGGCAACATATCAAACCTAAATGTCAATAGGAGGGGGATATAAGGGAGGTGCATGGGGATCTTGGTGATTCTCCTTTTAATTTTTTCTGTTTCTAAATTTTTTTCCTCTTCTTTCTTCACAGAATAATAGAAATGTTCTCAAATTAATTGGTGGTGAATGTGTAACTATGTGATTATACCAGGAGCCACTGATTTTTCACTTATAATGGATTGCATGGTGTGTGATTAAAGTTGTTTTAAAAAATGAGAAGAAAGATACAAGTGCTGGAGAAGATATGGAGAAAGAGAGATATCTATTCCCTGTAAGGGAAGTAGAACAGTGCAGACCCTCTGGAAGGCAGCATGCTGTCTCCACAGGAGGTTAAGTATAGGGATGCAATATCATCCTGCAATCCTATTATTTAAAATATACTTGGAATAACTGAAAGCAGGGACATGAATAGACATTTGCACCTTTGCACATTGTATATGGTGGCAGTATTCACAATTTGAAATGGATGGAGGTGGCCTAAGGGTACATCAACAGATAAATGGAATGGTAAAGTGTGGTGTAACATACAATGGAATATTAAGCAGCTGCAAGAAAGAATGAAGTCAGGCATGCAACTAGGTGACTGAATCTTGAGGACATTTAGTGAAATAAGCCAGAAATGAAATGACAAATAGTTTAAGGCCTAACTAATATAAACTAACTATAAAGATCAAATGCTGTGAATTGAATCCAATAGCATAGGCTATCAGTGGATAAAACATGAGTAGAGATTGGGCAATCAACAATTAAGGAGTACAGAATGTTCAATAAGACTTACTATAAAGCTTCCTAGATTGTAAGCTATTCCTGAGTTTTATCTGTTATTTCTAAATTCTGTGATGATGGGCTCTTTGTGTGTAACTTGGTATTCCCTGGAACTCTGGGTATCTGTCTGACTGTCTGACATGCGACTCAGAGTTAGAGTTCTGCAGCTCTGAATGTTAGCATTACTCCATACAGCAACTGTTAAAGAATCTGAAAAAGAGATCAGACTTCAATTACTGATATGAATGAAACAGACTTGGTTAGGACTAAGGTAAATCAGAATACAGTGTATTGAATGATATTGACTGTAGTTTAAAACTTCAATTTCTGTGTGAGAATAAAGGAAGAGATGTTTATTTGGTACAAAATATATATTTTATGTAGCAAACTACCTAATTTAATGTGTATGTGTATGGTTTGTTTATTTAAACATAATTATATTTAACCTAGAATAGGGAATGAGATCTTGTTATTCTGTATAGATTAATGTAATACACTGATACATCTCAGAGTATTTTAGGCAGAAAACAAAAAAGTGTTTGCAAACTCCTCTTGATGGACTGGGGAAAAACGTGAAAATATTTTATTTCTCCACCTCTGGAATTCATGACATTCTCATAAGTATCAGGGACTCCCAATTTAATAAATCAAGCCCTTGATCTTGGTGCCTGCCCTTATGAAACTTATTCCTGCAAAAGAGAAGATAAACCTACTTATAATTATGCCTAAGTGTCACCCCCATAGAACATCTTTTGTTGCTCAGATTGGCTTCTCTCTTAGCCAACTCTGCAAATAAACTCACTACCATTTCCCCTATGTGGGACATTACTCCCAGGGGTGTAAATCTCCCCAGCAATGTGGGAAATGATTCTCAGGGATGAGCCTGGCCCTGCCATTGTGGGAGTGAGAATGCCTTCTTGACCAAAAGGAGGAAAAGAAATGAAGCAAAATAACATTTCAGTGCTTAGGGATTTCAAATAGAGTCAAGAGGTCATTCTGGAGGTTATTCTTATGCATTATATAGATATTCCTTTTAGTTTCTATTGTATTAGAGTAGCTAGAAGAAAACACTTTGAAATGGTTTAGCTGTAATCTAGTAGACTGGATTCTTGATGATGATTGTATAACTATATAACTTTTATCATTTGACCATGTGATTGTGAAAACCCTGTGATTGGTACTCCCTTTATCCAGTGTCTGGGCAGATGAGCACTAAAATGACAAAAAAAAATTAAATAAGTAATGGGGGATAAGGGTAAGGGATATTTTTGGTATTGTTTTTAATTTTTATTTTTTTCTTGGAATAATGAAAATGCTCTCAAATTTATTGTGATGATGAATGCACAGCTATTATGATGCTGTGAGCCACTGAGTTGGATGTATTATTTGGTGTGTGAATATATCTCAATAAAATTGTATTTAAAAACCTGGTAGTACTGTATCTTCGATAGACACCTCTTCTTTAATTCATGTAAGAATCAGAATAAAATTGAACAAGAAAAAGGCATCAAACCTGATAATGGATATAAAAAGTATAATGTGGTAGAGTGGGAAAACATACATAAAGAGGGGAAACGGGTATAAGTGTAGAGATCATTTATGATATAGAAGCTATTTTGGTTTCTTTTCAAGTTAGTAGTTCATAGATGTAGGTTGTGTAAAATAAACCCCAGAGTTGCCACAAAGGAAGTATTTAAAAATATATATGCAGAAGGATCTGGCAAGATAGCAGCATATAGAGGAGTGGAATTTAGCTAGTCCCCTGGAGCAACTAATAAACAACCAGGAACAATGAGTAAATAATCTGGAACATCTGCTGGGGGACAAAAATGACTGTCCACATATCATATGCTTGGATTGGGTGGATGGCTGAGATCACAGCATAAAATCTGTAAGTAAAAACTGCAGAACAGTGCTGGGAGCCCCCTCCTCCCATGACAGGATGAGCTGCAAGACCTCACTGTAGGAGAAAGCAGCAGTTCTGGAGCCAGCAAATATAGCTCAGCCCAGCTCCAACTGGGGTTTTAATTAACAAATGTGGACTGGTGAATACAAGCTACAAACATAGACAAACCCCTAACAAGCAGACAGAGGCTTTTAGTGATGACTGACCTTAAAGAGCCAGAAAATGCCTGTGCCCCAGGAAGGGAGCTCAGAAGACCAGGTGTTCTCTCTGACTAATGGGCAAAACCTGGGGGCTAGCTCTGAAAGGCAGCTTTCTGTCTCCGTTTCTCTCTCTCTCAACCTGAGTGGCTCAGTGGAGAGAGCCTCAGCTATTTTCAGTTTGCAGCAGTCTGACCCAGAGAGGGGTAAAGATAACAGAGTCAGAGAGACAAAGGAGCAATTCATGCAGAAGATAACTCCCTAGGGTGTGTGTCTTCCCTAAGAGGAAGGAGGTGGGGCCTAGCTCTAGTGCAGGCCTTCCCTTCAGAACTCAGACCCTAGGGTCCAGGGGGAAACAAACCAGAAACAACCTAAGCTGAAAAGGAAAGGGGCCACACCTCCTTACACCAGTCAGGAGTGACAGGCTGACAGGTGCCATCTGCTAGTCAGGTTAGGAAAAGCATAGCAGCTAGAGGCCTCACAGGAAAGTCTATCAATCTAAGACACACCCTCAGGAAAACTTGAAACTGAATATATCCCCATTCTGAGACGTGAATGCTTTCTGTTCTGGGAAAATCTGATTGGTGTAATCAAGGAAACCAGATGCCTAGACAACAGAAAACTACAAATTGCCATAGGAAAAATGAAGATATGGCCCAGTCAAAGGAACAAACTTACACCTCAATTAAGACAGAGTTGAAATATTGTTTCACTTTAAAGAAACAACGAATTAAAGATTTTTAAAGAAACATGCTAAATCAATTCAAAAATCAAATCAACAAGTTCAGGGTAGATATGGCAAAAGAGATTTAGCATATAAAGAGAACACTGGGTGAACATAAGGTAGAAATTGAAAGTTTGGGAAAACAACTGGCAGAATCTATGGAAATGAAAGCACAACACAAGAGATGAAAAACATAATGGAGACACACAACAGCAGATCTCAAGAGGCAGAAGGAAACACTCAGGAACTGGAGAACAAGACACCTGAAATCACACACAAAAGAACAGACAGGGAAAAGAATGGAAAAATAGGAGCAACAGCTCAGGGAATTGAATGACAACATGAAGCACATGAATGTACATGTCATGGGTGTCCCAGAAGGAGAAGAGAAGGGAAAAGTGGCAGAAGCAATAACAGAGGAAATAATCACTGAAAATCTCCCATCTCTTTTGAAATACATAAAATTACAGATCCGAGAAGCACAGCATGCCCCAAACAGAATAGATCTGAATAGACCTATGCAAAGACACTTAATAATCAGGTTATCAAACATCAAAGACAAAGAGAGAATCCTGAAAGCAGCAAGAGAAAAGTGATCTATCACATACAAAGGAAGTTTGATAAGACTGTGTGTGGATTTCTCAGTAGGAACCATGGAGGCAAAAAGGAAGTAGTGTGATATATTTAAGATACTGAAAGAGGAAAAGCACCAATCAAGAATCCTATATCTGGTAAAACTGTCCTTCAAATATGAGGGAGAGCTTAAAATATTCTCTGACAAACAGACAATGAGAGTTTGTGACCAAGATACCTGCTCTACAGGAAATACTAAAGAGAGCATGACAAACAGGGAAAGACAGGAGTGAGAGGTTTGGAACACAATTTTGGGTGATGGTAGCACAGCAATGTAAGTACACTAAACAGAGATGAGTGTGAGTATGGTTGAAAGAGGGAAGGTTAGGGGCATGTGGGACACCAGAAGAGGAAAGATAAAGACTAGGACTGTATAACTCAGTGAAACCTATAATGCTCAGCAATTGTGATAAAATATACAAATATGTTCTTACATGAGGGAGAATAAATGAATGGCAACATTGCAAGGTGTTAAAAATGGCATGGTATTTGGGGAAAAATATAATCAATGCAAACTAGAAACTACAGTTAACAAAAACATTGTATTATGCTTCCTTTAATGTAACAAAGGCAATATTCCAAAGCTAAATTACTAAAAAGGGGGACATAAGGGAGGGGTATGGGACTCTTGGTATTGATGATGCTGTCTGACTCTTTTATTGTACTTTAGTTTAATTCTATCTTTCCTTTTGTTGACTTTTAGCTTCTTTTTCTTTCTTTTTCTGTTTCTTTTGTTTCTCCAGCTTCTTTGACTCTTCTGCCTTCTTTGTGGAAGAAATGGAGATGTCCTTATATAGATAGTGGTGATGGTGGTGAATGCATAAGTACATGATTATACAGGGAACCATCAATTGTTTACTTAGGATGGAATGTATGGTGGGTGAACAAAACCATCTTAAAAAAATGGGTTGGTGAAGACACCTTGAGGGCACTATACTGAGTGAAGTAAGTCAGACACATAAGGACAAATATTGCAGGTTCTCACTGATATGATATAATTATAATATGTAAACTCCTAGACATGAAATGTAAGTTACCAGGATACAGAATGAGGCTAAAGAATGGGGAGCCATTGCTTATTGTGAGCAGAATGTTCAACTAGGTTGAACTTATGTGTCTGGAAATGGACAGAGGTGATAGTAGCACATTATTGTGAGAACAACTAACAGTGCTGAATGGTGTGTAAATGTGGTAGAAAGGGGAAGCTTAGAGTCATGTATGTCACCAGAAGGAAAGTTGGAGGTTAAAATACGGGGAATGTATAAAGCAGTGAATCTCGTGGTGGACAATGTCCATGATTAACTGTACAAATATTAGAAATCTCTTTCATGAACCATAACAAATGTATGACACTATAACTGGAAGTTAACAATAGAGAGATATATAGGGAAATATATCCCTATTGCAAACTATGTACTACAGTTAGTAGTATTTTAACATTCTTCCATCAACAGAAACAAATGTGCTATACCAATACTATGAGTCAATAATGGAGGGGGTGTGGTTAGCATTATGGGAGGATTTGAGTTTTACTTTCTTGTCTTTATTTCTTTTCTGGAGTAATGAAAGTGTTCTAAAGATTGAAAAAAAGTTGTGATGATGGATGCATAGCTGTATGATGGTACCATGGGCAACTGACTGTGCACACTCTGGATGTTTGTATGATTGTATGGTATGTGAAAAGTCTCAATAAAATTAAATTTAGAAAAGCATTTTAAAACTACATATACAGGCAAGATGAAGTGAGAAAGTGGTCAGTCAGATACACCACAAATGATCAACTATACAGAAAATGATGTTGCAATAAAGGAAAAGAGAGACCATTATATAACCATATGATGTAAATAACCAATAAGGATGTTTTTTGCCTGAAATAAGGATGGATTTTACAGTAATAACAAGGAATGTTAATGGATTAAGCTCCCCAATAAAAAGACACAGGTTGGCAGAAAGGATAAAAAAAATAAAAAGCATGATCCATCTCTGTTGTTTACAACAGACTCACCTTAGACCTAAAGACACAAACAGGTTAAAAGTGAAAGTATGGACAAACATATTCCATGCAAGTAGTAACCAAAAAAGACATATGATATCTATACTAATGGCAGACAAAATAAACATAAAATCAAAAGCTCTTATAAGAGACAAAGAGGGACACCATATATTAAGAAAAGGGGCAATCCATGAAGAAGAAATAACAATCATAAATATTTTTGCACCTAACCATGGTGCCCCAAAATACATGAAGTAAACACAGGCAATACTGAAGGAAGAGTTAGACACCTTTATAATAATAGTTGGATTTCAACACACCATTCTCATCAATGGAAGGAACATCTAGACAGAAGATCAATAAGGAAACAGAGAACTTAAATAATTTGGCATATGAACTAGACCTAACAGACATATAAAGAACATTGCACCTCAAAACAGCAGAATATACATTCTTCTCAATTGCACTTGGCTCATTCTAAAAGATAGACCACATGCTGACTCACAAAACAAGTCTCAATGAATTTAGATGGTTTGAAATCATACAAAGCATTTTCTCTGACCATAAGGGAATGAGGCTGGAAATCAATAATAAGAGGATAACTGGAAAATCCACAAATATATGAAAGTTAAATAACCCTCTCTTCAGCAATCAGTGGGTCAAAGAAGAAATAGCAAGAGAAATCAGTAAATATCTTGAGACAAATGAAAACAAGAACACAACATATCAAAATTTATGTCCCTCTCTCTAAGCCAAACTCTGCAAATAGACTCATTACCCTCCCCCAAAGTGGGGCATGAATTCCAAGAGTGTAAGTCTCTTTGGCAACATGGGACATGACTCCTAGGGATGAGCCTGGCCCTGTACATTGTGGGATTGAGAATGACTTCTTGACCAAAAGAGGAAAAGAAATGAAACAAAGTTTCAGTGGCTAAAAGATTTCAGAAAGACTTGAGAGGTCACTGTGGAGTTTACTCTTATGCAAGCTGCAGCCAGATATTGCAAATTATCACAGTGTGCCAAGCCAAAACTAGAAGTATTCCTGAAAATCCTAAAGAATACCCTGGGCTGTATCTAAAACTCTATAAAAGTTTTACTTAGTAAGTTTATTTTTTCAGAAACTTAAGGTCTCCAGATAGTTCTTATGCCAGATAAGCCCTGAAACCCAGAGGTACCAGTCTCTCCAAGAACATCATCCAGGTTCATTTCTCTACCCCTTAAGGTCAACACTGCTTTCCAGCATGAAGTTAAAATGGTCATTTCCCAGATATACCTGAAGATTGAGAGAAAGATCAAATGAGGGTGAGGAGGTATAACTGAGAAATCAGGATTTAGCAAATGATTATGACTATTGAATCATTATATGGATGTTTCTTTTTAGTTGCTAATGTATTGGAATAGCCAGAAGAAAATATCTGAATTTGTTGAACTGTAATCCAGTAAACTTGATATATGATAATGACTGTATAACTATAAAGCTTTATCTTTTGACCATGAGATTATAAAAACATTGTGACTGACACCCCCCTTATCCAGTGTATGAGTTGATGAGTAATAAATTAAAGACAAACATGAAAAAAAATAGGCAGAGAATACGGGGGAAAATACCCATATACAATAATTTACTTTCATAATCTTTCATCAATTATAACAAATGTAACTACTAGTAAAAATAGAATTACAAAAAAAAAAGTGTCAACATCAGCTCTAACAAATTTTCCACACCAATGCAAGTGATGGTGTTTGGATGGTGTATGGGAATTCTGCATTTTATGCATGATTGTTCTATAAACCCACAAACTCTCTAATAAAAAAATTAGAAAAAACTTATGGGATTAAATGAAGCAGGGCTGAGGGGGAAATTTATAACCTTAAATGCTTACATTGAAAAAGAAGAAAGTGCTAAAAACAAAGACCTAACTGGACACCTGTAGGTACTAGAAAAAGAACAGCAAATTAAACATAAAGCAAGAAGAAGGAAAGAAATAATAAAAATTAGATAAGAAATAAATGAAATTGAGAATAAAAAATATAGCAAGTATTAATAAAATCATAAGGGTGTTGTGCTGGTTTGAATCTGTTATGTACCCCATAAAAGACTATGTTCTTTTAATCCACTCTTGTGGGGCAGACCTACTGTGGGTGGGATCTTTTGATTAGGTTGTTTCCATGGAGATGTGACCCACCTAATTGTGGGTGGGACCTTTTGATTATATTATTTCCATGGAAATGTAACCCTGTGCAATCAAGGTGGGTCTTAATTAGTTTACTGGAATCCTCAAGAGAGCTCAGGGGGAGAGGCAAAGCTCAGAGCTGACACAGACCCAGAAGCTTGGAGATGCAGACAGAAAGAAGTTTGGAGATGCTAAGCTAAGAGATAAAGCCCAGAGTTTGACCCAGAGAAATTAAGTGAGAACTCACACATGCTTAAAGAGAAAGCCACTTGAATCAGAAGCTAAAAACAATGCAACCTGAGAAAAAAGGACCAGCAGACATCAGCCACATGCCTTCCCAGCTGATAGAGGTCTTCTGGATGCCATCAGCCTTTCTTCAGTGAAGGTATCCTCTTGTTGATGCCTTAGCTTGGACACTTTTATGGCCTTAGAATTGTAAATTTGTAACCTAATAAATCCCCTTTGTAACAGTCAACCAACTTCTGATGTACTGCATTCCAACAGCTTTACCAAACTGAAACAGGTATTCTTTGAAAAGACCAATGAAATTGACAACCCCTTAGTTAGACTGACAAAGAAAAGAGAGGATTAAAATAAATAAAATCAGAAATGGAAGGGGAACATTACTACTGATGCTGCAGAAATAAAGAGGTAATAAAAGGATACTATGAGCAACTGTGTACCAACAAATTAGACAACCTAGACAAATGGATGAATTCCTAGAAACCCACAAACAACATACACTGATACTAAAAGAAACAGAAACATCAACTGATCAATTACAAGCAAAGATTGAATCAGTCATCAAAAACCTCCCCATAAAGAAATTACCAGGAAGGAACAGATGGCTTCACAGATGAATTCTACCAATTATTCCAAGAATTAATCCCAATCCTCCTCAAACTCTTCCAATAAATTGAAGAGGAGAGAACACTCCCTAACCCATTCTTTTAGTCCAACATCACCCTAATACCAAAATCAGATAAAAATTCTAAAAGAAAGGAAAATTACGGACAAATCCCTCTAATGAATATGGATTCATAAATACTCAATAAAATACTTGCAAATTGAATCCAACAACACATCAAAAGAATTATACATTATGATCAATTGGGATTTATTGCAGGTATGAAGGGATGGCTCAACATATGAAAATCAACCAACACAGTACATCACATCAACAAATTAAAGGGTTAAAACTTCATGATCATCTCGATGCAGAAAAGGCAACTGACAAAAGTCAGCATCCTTTCTTGATAAAAAAAACTCTTAGAAAAAAGGAACAGCTAACATACTCAATGGTGAAAGACTGGAAGCTTTCCCTCTAAAATATGAAACAAGATGAGGATGCTCAATGTCACCACTGTTATTCAATCATGCTGGAAGTTGTACAAGAAATTAGGTAAGAAAAAGAAATAAAACCATCCAAATTGCAAAGGAATAAGTAAAAATGTCACTATTAACAGATGACATGATCCTATGTATAGAAAGTCCAAGAAAATTGACAACAAATCTTCTAGTGCTCATAAAAATTTAACAATGTGGCAGGGTAAAAGTTAACATGAAAAAATATGTAGTGTTTCTATACACTAGTAATGAACAAACTGAGGAGGAAATCAAGAAAAATTCCATTTACAATAGGAACAAAAGATTCAAATACCTAGGAATAAATTTTATTAAGGATGAAAAGGATTCATACACAGAAAATTACAAAAATTTCTAAAAGAAGTCAAAGAAGATCAAAATAAATTGAAGGACATTACTTGTTCATGGATTAGAGGACTAAATATCATGAATATGTCAATTCTATCCAAAATGATTTACAGATTCAATATCCTCTCAAAATTCCTACATTTTATAGATGGAAAAGCCAACTATAAAATTTATTTGGAAGGAAAAGCAGCCCCCAAAAGCCAAAAACATCTTGAAAAAGAACAAATTTGGAGGACTCACACTTCCTGATTTTAAACTTATTACAAAGATACAGTGGTCAAAACAGCATGGTAATGGCACAAGGATAGATACATTGAACAATGGAATCCAACTGCATTCGGATATAGACCCTCACATTTATGGCCAGTTGATTTTTGACAAGGCTGCCAAGTCTGCTCATGGGAAAGAATATTCTCTTCAACAAAGGGATATCTATATGCAAAAGAATGAAAGAGGACCTATATCTCACACCATACATAAAACTAACTCAAAATGGATCAAAGACCTAAATATAATAACAAGGACTATAAAACTCTTAGAAGAAAATATAAGGAAGCATCTTCAGGATCTTGTGCTAGGCAATGGTTTCTTAGACTTTACACCTAGAGCACAAGCAACCAAAGGAAAAAGATAAATTGGATCATCCCAAAACTTGAAGTGTTTTGCACATCAAAGGATTTTGTCATGAAAGTGAAAAGATGACCAACTCAGTGGGAGAAAAGTTTGGGAAGTACTTATCTGATGAGGGTTAAATATCCAGAATATGTGAAGAAATCCTACAACTCAACAATAAAAAGACAAACAACCCAATTTTTAAAATGAGCAAAATACTTGAATAGCCATTTCTCCAAAGAAGATACACAAATGGCTAAACAGCACATGAGAAGATGCACTACATTACTAGCTATTAGGGAAATGCAAACCAAAACCACAATATGGTATCATCTCACACTTACTAGAATGGCCACTATTAAACAAATAGGAAACTACAAATGATGGAGAAGATGTGGAGAAATAGGAACACATTCATTGCTGGTGGGATCATAAAATAGTGCAGTGACTGTGGAAGATAGTTTGGCATTTCCTCAGGAAGCTAAGTATAGAATTTCCATATGATCTGGCAATCCCACTACTGGTTATATACTCAGAAGAACCGAAAGCAGGAAATTGGACATACATTTGCACACTAATGTTCATAGCAGCATTATTCACAATTGCTAAAATATGGAAGCAATCCAAGTGCTCATCGACTGATGAATGGATTAAAAAAATGTGGATATATATATACACACACACACATATATAATGGAATATCATTCAGCTGTAAAAAGGATTGAAGACCCAATGCACCCAATGCATGCAACAACATGTGACTGCATGCATGAACCTTGAGATCATTATGCTGAGTGAAATAAGCCAGTAACAAAAGGAAAAATGTTACATGAACTCACTGATATGAATTACAATAAGCAAAGTCATGGAGTTAGAATCTAGAATATAGGTTACCAAGAGATAGAATAAGGGTAGAGAATGGAGAGCTGATGTTTAATTTGTACAGATTTATATTTAGGTTGATTGTAAAGGTTTAGAATTGGATGATGGTGATGGCAGCACATTACTGTGAATGTAAGTAGCGGTGCTGAAGTATGTGAATGTAGTTGGAAGTAGAAGCTTTGGGTCATGCACGTTACTAGAAGGAAAGTTAGGAGATAAAACTTGGGGTTAACAAAGTGAACTTTGTTGTAGATGATGGTCTGGGGTTAACAGTACATGTGTAAGAATGTTTTGTTCATGATTTATAACAAGTGTATGACACTAATATAAGGAATTAATAATAGGGTAGTATATGGGAAAATACACCTAATGTAAACTATGGACTACGGTTAATAGTTCTATTTTAATATTCTGTCATCAATTGTAACAAAGGTCCACATTAATGCAAAGTGTCAACAATAGGGGGTTGATAGGAACATTGTGCTTTTTACATGACTTTTCTGTAAACCTAAAATTACTCTAATAAAAAATAATAAAGAAATAAACATTCTGCTAAGTGAAAGAAACCAGATACAAAGTGCTACATGTGGTATGATTTCATTTATTAAAAAATGTAAATATAAATATATCTATAGAGCCAGAAAGAGATTAGTGGTTATGTAGGGATGGGGAAAAGTAGAGGGATTGAGAGGTGACTGTTAAGTGGTATGGGGTTCTTCTTTTTGGATGAATGAAAATGTTCTTAAACCAATTGTGATGATTGTATAGCTCTGCATTCTAAAATCCATTGATCGTACACTTTGGATGGATTGTATGGTATGTGAATATATCCCAATAAAACTGCTTTTTACAAAAAAAAGTAAGCAAGTTAATCACCATTAAATCTACCCTACAATCAATGCTAAAGGATTCTTTCAGCCAAACAGAAAGGATACCAGACAGTGTATAAAAGCAGCATAAAAAAAGACCAATGCTAAATGTAACCATGTAGGTAATTACAAATGCCAATAGTATTGTATTATATTTTTGTGGTATGTAACACCACTTTTTACTTCCTACAGGTTCTAAAATGAAAATGTGTAAAAAGTAATGTTAACTCTGTGGTCTGGGACATGAAATGATACATGTACAAGATATCATTTGTGCAAGTTCAACAAAAAGGTGGGGGGATGGAGGCAAACAGGAACAAAGTATGTGAATGCTATTGGCATTATGTTGGTATCAGGTCAAATCTGATCATTATAAATGTAAGATGTTAAATTTTATCCCTGTGGTAACCACAAAGAAAATATCTGAAAAATATACACAGAGAGAAAGGAGAAGGAATCAAAATATTACAATAAAAAACACAAATAAATATGAAAGTAAGCATTAATGGAAGACTTCAGAGACAAAAAGATATATCACAAAGACAAAATAGAAAAATGGCAGAAGGAGTCCTGCATTTTCAGAATTACTTTAACGTAAATGGGTTAAATTCTCCAGTCAAAAGGTAGAGATTGGCAGAATGGATAAAAAAGCATGACCCAACTCTATGTTGTATGCAAGATATTCACCTTAAATTCAAAGACACAAGAAGTTTGAAAATGAAAGGATGGAAAAAATATACCATGGAAATAGTAACAACAATACAGCTGGGGTAACTCATCTAATATTACATAATATAGAATTTAAGTAAAAAAAAAACTTTTATGAGGTACAAGAAAATCTCTATATACCAATAAGAGTTAATTCAACAAAAAGACAGAATAATTATAAATATACACTCACCCAGTGGTAGAGTCCCAAAATACTTGTAGTAAATTTTAACAGATTTGAAGTGAGAAGTAGAAGGTTCTACATTAATAGCAGGAGACTTCAATATACCACTTTCAATAATGGTTAGAACATCTAAATAGATCAATAAGGAAATAAAATACTTGAATGATACTATAAACCATCTAGACATAACAGTCATATACAGAATATTTCACCCAACAGCAGCAGAATACACATTATTCTCTAATGCAAATAATTCATTCTCCAAACTAGACCATATATTAGGTCACAAAACAATTCTCAAAAAGTTCAAAAATATTGTAATCATACAATGTACACTCTCTGGAAACAATGGAATGAAGCTTGAAATCTATACCAGAGGGAGAATTGGAAAATTCACAAATATGTGGAAATTAAACAACACACTCTTAAACAACAAATGGGTCAAAGACTATATCAAAAGGAAATTGGAAAATATATTGAGGTGAATGAAAATAAGAGTACAATATACAAAAATGTGAAACATCAAAGGCAGTGCTGAGTGGGATATTTATAGCTCTAAATGCTTACTTTTAAAAAGAAAAAAGAACTCAAATATGAGACCCAACCTCAAAACTGGAGGATCTACAAAAAGAAGAGCAAGTAATCTCAAAGCAAGCAGAAGGAAGTAAATAAGAAAGATTAGACAAGAGATGAATGAAATAGTGAATAAAAAACTCAATATATTGAATCAACAAAACCAAAAGTTGGTTCTTTGATAAGATAAAATCAACACACTTTTAGCAACCCTGACAAAGAAAAAGAGAAGATACAAATTAAAATCAGAAATTAAAGGGGAACATTATGACCAAGCACACAGATATAAAAAGGATTATAAAAGCATACTATGAAAAACTGAAGGCCAAAATATTAATGCAACAATTACATGAAACACACAAACTACCTACACTGATTCAAAAAGAAACACAAGATCTCAGCAAAATAATAGCAAGCAAAAAGATTGAATCAGTAATCTAAACCCTTCCAATAAAGAAAGGCCCAGGACCAGATGGCTTCACTGGTGAATTTTACCAAAATTCCAAGAAGAACTAATACCTGTCCTGCTCAAACACCTGCAAAATATTGAAGAGGAGAGAATACTTCCTAAATGATTCTGTGAGTCTTAATATCAGAACTAGATAAAGGAAACACCAGCAAAAAATCTGGAGACCAATATCTTTGATGAATAGAGATACAAAAATTCTCAGCAAATACTAGCAAAATGAATCCAACAGCACATTAAATGAATTGTGTAACATGATCAAGGGGGATTTATCCCAGGCATTCATGTGTGTTTCAACATAAGAAAATCAATTAATGCAATACCAACATTAATAGAACACAATAAAAAAGATATTAACATCTCAATTGATACAGAAAAATTGTTTCACAAAACCTGGCACTCCTTATTGATTAAAAAAAAAAAACATTTAGAAAGCTAGGAATACAAGGAAATTTCCTCAACATGATAAAGGACATCATATGCAATGGGGAAATGTTGAAAGCTTTCCCTCTAACGTCATGAACACAACAAGGATGCCCACTGTCACCACTTTTATTCAATATTGTACTAGATGTTGTAGCCAGAGCTATTAGGCAAGAAAAATACATAAAAGGTATACAAATTAGAAAAAAAAAAAAAGTAACTTTCCCTACTGGCAGACAATATTATCCTATATACAGAAAATCCAGATAATTCCACAAAGCTACTTGAGGAAATAAACAAATTCAGAAAATTTGGGAAGTACGAGATCAACAGAAAAATAAGTAGCTTTCCTATTCACTAGTAATGAGCAATCTGAGGAGGAAATCAGAAAAAAAATTCCATGTACCATAACAGCTAAAAGAATCAAATACCTACAAATGAATTTTACCAAGGATACAATTGTCTTATATACACACACAAAATAACTACAAAACTAAAATAAAGCATGCAAGACTTAAACAAATGGAAAGATATCCCAGGCTCATTTATTGGAAGGCAAAATATTATTAAGAAATCAATTCTAATGTAACAAAATAAAGTTTCAGCAGCTAAGAGATTTCAAATAGAGTCAAGAGGTCATTCTGGAGGTTGTTCTTATGCATTATATATTCCTTTAAGTTTCTAATGTATTAGAATAGCTAGAAGGTAATACCTGAAACTGTTGAACTGTAATGCAGTAGCCTGGATTCTTAATGATAGTTGTATGGCTATATAGCTTTTACACAGTGACTGTGTGATTGTGAAAACCTTGTGACTGACACTCCCTGGAACCAGTGTATTGGCAGATGAGTAATTAAATAAAGACAAAAATATATAAATAATGGGATAAGAGGTATGGGAAGTTTTGGGTGTCCTTTTTTATTTTAATTTTTTATTTATTATTATTTTTATTTTGGGGGAAATAATGAAAATGTTCTACAATTGATTGTGGTGATGAATGCACAATTATATGATACTGTGAGCTACTGATGGTATACTTCGGATGGATTATATGGTATGTGAATATATCTGAATAAGATTGCATTAAAAAAGATATCAATTCTACCCAAAGCAATTCACAGATGCAATGCAATCCCAATAAAAAAATCCAAAAGCCTTCTTTGCAGAAATGGAAAAGCCAATCACCAAATTTATATGGAAGGGTAAGGAACCACAAATAGCCAAAACCTACTGAAAAAGAACAAAGCTGTAGAAATCACACTACCCCATTTTAAAACTTATCACAAACCTAGAGCAATCAAAACACTGTTCTGGCACAAGGGCAGACATACAGACCAATGAGATAGACTTGAGAATTCAGAAATAAACCCTCCTATCTCTGGTCAATTAATTTTTCACAGGGGCACCAAGGCAACTCAATGGGGGAAAGAATAGTGTATTCTACAAATGGTGCTGGGAAATCTGGATAGTCATATGCAAAATAATGATGGTGGACCCCTACCTTACACCAAACACAAAATTAACATAAAATACATCAAAGACCTAAATATAAGAACAAGAGTATAAAACTCTTACCAGAAAAATAGAGAAGCATCTTCAAGACATTTTGTAAGGCAATGTTTTCTTAGACTTGACAGCAAAAGCATGAACAACAAAAGAAACAATAATAAAACAATGAAAGTGAAAACTTTTGTGCATCAAAGGGCTTCATGAAATTAAAAGACTAACTACAGAATGGGAGAAAATATTTGGAAACCACATATCCAATAAGGGTTTAATGCCCAGGATATAAAAAGAAATCCTACAATTCAACAGCAAAAAGACAGATAACCTGAGTTTAAAATGGGCAAGAGAATTAAAAACACATATCTTCAAAGATATATAAATTGCAAAACCACATGAAAAGATGCTCAACATCATTAGATATTAGAGAATGCAAACCAAAACCACAATATGATACCACTGAACACCACTACAGTGGCTACTATATAAAAAGTAAAATAACAAGTGTCAGACTGAATGTGGAGAAATAGAAACACACTTATATTCTTGCTGAAAATGTAAAATTATGCACCCACTGTGGAAAACAGTTTGGTTTTTCCTCAGAAAGTTAAGTACAGAATTACAAGAACACCTGGCAATTCCACTTCTAGATCTATAACAAAAAGTACTGAAAACAGGGACTTCAGATATTTCATAGAAGCATCATTCACAATTACTAAAGATGGAAGAAAAACATGTCAATCAACAGATGAATGAAGAAAATGTGTTATATACATACAATGGAACAATACTCAGCCATGAAAAAGAATGAAGTTCTGATAAATGGCACAAGATGGATGAACCTTGAAAACATCATGTTGAATGAAATAAGCCAGATGCAAAAGCACAAATAGTTTAAGACCTCATTGATATGAAATAATTAAAATAAGAATATTCATAGAGTCAGAATCCTGAATACAGTTTTCCAAGGGATGGGGAGGGAGATTATCAAGGGAATCGGGAGTTAATGCTTAATTTGTACAGAATTTCTGTTTGGTAAATGGAAATGTTTGGTAGTCAATGGTGGTGGCGGCAACACAACATTGTGAACATGATTGACATCAATGTATTGCATATTTGAATGTGGTTAAATGGAGACATTTTAGTTTGCATATATTACAAGAATGAAAATTTTTAAAAAAACAGAAATACATTGGATAGGGCAAGCATCAATTTACAAAAAAAATAAGGCTTAGCATTATAAGCTGCTTGTAATTAATAATAATTACAAGAATAAAAAACATTTTACAGTGTATAAGAAGTCAGGATGGAGTAACGACATCAACACCATGATGTAAACAGCTGCTGAAAACTTCTCCCCAGATATTCAGCAAAAAAGTGAGGTAACTTGGACTTGTTTGTAACTCTGGAGGAGGGTATGGACAGGAGAAGGACCTACAGATGCCAAATTGAAGAATAAGAGAGATGTAAGGTAGAACTCCATTCTGGGCTGGTGGGTCCTCTCCGCTCCCCCTCATTCAGTCTTGTGCCCAAGAACACAGACCCCAGCAGTTAGGATTCATCTCACCTTCCACCAGGGACACAGACTATAAAATTTCTCATAGCAGTGAGACAGATCCCCATCATTTGGAGATTAAGGGCATAGGGGAGAATATTTCAAGGTCCAGATCAGTGAGGGATGAAGAGTCAGAGAAAACATGGGCAGAGGCTATTTCTAGCCTTGAGTCTGAAAGACCTTCACCCCCTAAAGAAACATAGTAACTGGTAGCCCAATAATTGCCTGGGAGATGGCTGAAAACTGTGGCAGCTGGGGGAGTCCTCTGCCACAGAGCGGGGTGGGACACAGCCCTACAGTGAGTCAGATTTCACCCAGCAAAGTGAGGGTGCAGGAAACCCGCAGCTTCAGCCATACGCAGTCAGACAGGGGCACCAAGAGGTAATTCAACACTAACAAACCAGACTCAGCTGGGATCTAAGAGATAATTGAACCCCACCCAGCCAGACTCAGCTGGGCTAAGTAGTAATTTAGCCCCACCCAGCCAGATTCACCTGAGCTCCAAGAAGTAATTCAGCCTTCCCTGGTCAGATACAGCCTGGGATCCAGAAGGTAAACACCTTCTGAAGACAATTAAGTCACCAAACAGCACCATCTGCTGGGAAAACCCAAAAGCGCAAGGGAATTTTAGGACTTCTCAGAACCTCTGTAGACCTTATCCCAGGCCCAGTGGAACTGGTCTACACCCCCTGCTTGGGAAACTGACCCTGTTTAAGTTGAGAAATACAGATGACCCAACAATTAAAACAGCACTGTAAAACAAACCCAGGGCTTGCTGGCTGGCAAAAAAGTAGAACATCACTGGAAGCCAGCAGAAATGTTTTACACACACAAAGAGAACATGCTGTGGTGCTCAGTGCCTGCCCCCCAGCCCAGAGGCAGGCTGCTGTTGGTGCCTGGTGATAAGAGGGTACTGGAGGTGTGTGTGGCAGAGCTAATATGACAACTGGCAGGCAAGAGAGATATATAGGCAGGGCAAGAACCAGAATAACAAGAGCTAAAAAATTCTGATCTGTTAAACAGAATCTATGTTAGAGGTCTATAAAAGTTGATCTGAATGCCAAAGAACAAACAGAGAACTAAGTCAATCAACAAGAAACCCAAAGAAAAGAGTGAAAATGACATCTAGAATAAACTATTGAAGATGACCAATTCCCAAACACCAACAAAAAATTACGAGTCACACTAGGAAAAATGAAGATATGGCTGTTCTAGTTTGCTAATGCTGCTGGAATGCAAAACACCAGAGACAGATTGGCTTTTATAAAGGGGGGTTATTTGGTTACACAGTTACAGTCTTAAGGCCATAAAGTGTCCAAGGTAACACATCAGCAATCAGGTACCTTCACTGGAGGATGGCCAATGGTGTCCAGAAAACCTCTGTTAGCTGGGAAGGCACATGGTTGGCATCTGCTCCCATGTTCTGGTTTCAAAATGGCTTTCTCCCAGGATGTTCCTCTCTAGGCTTCAGTTCCTCAAAAATGTCACTCTTAGTTAGCTTCTCTGGAACAAGCATCTGCTTTCAGTGGACATCTTCAAAATGTCTCTCATCTGCAGCTCCTGCACTTTCTTCAAAATGTCCCTCTTGGCTGCAGCAGCTTGCTCCTTCTGTCTGATCTTATACAGTGCTCCAGTAATTTAATTCAGACCCACCCTGAATGGGCAGGCCAACATGTCCATGGAAATTATCGAATCTGAGTCATCACCCACAGTTGGGTGGGGCGCATCTCCATGGAAACAGTCAAAGAATTACAATCTAATTAACACTGACAGGTCTGCCCACACAAGATTACATCAAAGATAATGGTGTTTGGGGGGACATAATACATTCAAATTGGCACAATGGCCCAGTCAAAGGAACAAACTAACACTTCAAATGAGATACAGGAGTTTGAAATTAAAAATGTTCAAACAAACATGCTAAATCAGTTAAAAATCAAATCAATGAGCTGAGGTAAGATATGGCAAAAGAGATGAAGGATATAAAGAGGACATCGGGCAGAAATAAGGAAGAACTCAAAATGCAGGGGTGTTGGGCTTCCCCACCTCAATGGTTGCTAATGTGCTCACAGACATAGGGGACTGGTGGTTTGATGGGCTGAGCCCTCTCCCACACGACTTGCCCTTGGAACACTGTTGCTGCAAAGGAGAGGCTAGGCCTGCCTACAATTTTGCCTGAGTCTCCTCCTGAATGCCTCTGTTGCTCAGATGTGGCCCTCTCTCTCTAACAAAGCGAACTTGGCAGGTGAACTCACTGCCCTCCCCTGTATGTGGGATCTGACACCCAGGGGAGTAAATCTCCCTGGCAACATGAATATGACTCCTGAGGAGGAATCTAGACCTGGCATTGTGGGATAGAGAACATCTTCTTGAGCAAAGGGGGATGTGAAAGGAAATGAAATAAGCTTCAGTGGCTGAGAGATTCCAAACTGAGCCAAGAGGTCACTCTGGTGGGCACTCCTACACACAATATAGACAACCCTTTATAGGTTCTAATCAATTGGAATAGCTAGCAGTAAATACCTGAATCTATCAAAATACAACCCAGAACCCTTGAATCTTGAAGACAATTTTATAAAAATGTAGCTTATGAGGGGTGACAATGTGTTTGAGAAAGCCATATGGACCACCCTCCCCCTTGTCCAGTGTATGGATGGATGAGTAGAAAAATGGGGGCAAAGAAAAATAATTAGTAATGCAGCTCCACATGTTTGTGAGTATGTCCTGGGTGGATATAAACACTCATTTCTATTCAGCATATTATAGGCCAAACTGTTTTCTAAAGTGGTGTTGCCATTCTAAATTCTCACCAACAATGTGTAAGAATTCGGTTGCAACATTTTTCCCTCCAACAATTTGGGATTGTCAGTCTTTTATAAATTGATCTGTGGCAATTCTTTAAATATAACCTGGATATGAAAATAAAATAACATAAAATAAAATCAAATAAAAAGTGAGTCAGCTCATGCCCTAAACAGAAAAAAAAAAAGCTTGAAAAAACAAATGACAGAACTTATGGGAATTAAAGGTGAATAGAAGACTTGAAAAACACATGGAGACTTACAACATCAGACTTGAATGGGGCAGAAGAAAGAATTAGTGAATGAGAAGACAGGGCATTGGAAATCCTACACAGACAGGGAGAATAATGGAAAAATATGAGCAGGTTCTTAGGGAACTGAAGGACAACATGAAGTGCGTGAATACACATGTCATGGTTTCCCAGAAGGAGAAGAGAAGGGAAAAGGAGCAGAAAGAAGAATGGAGGAAATAATCACTGAAAATTTCCCATCTCTTATGAAAGACATAAAATTACAGGTCCAGAAAGCACAGTGTACCCCAAACAGAATAGACCTAAATAGACCTACTCTAAGACACTTACTAATCAGATTGTCAAATATCAAAGATAAAAAGAAAATTCTGAAAGCAGCAAGAGAAAAGTGATCTATCACATACAAAGGAAGCTTGATAAGACTATGTGTGGATTTATCAGTAGAAAACATGGTGGTGAGAAGGCAATGGTATGATATATTTAAGATACTGAAAGAGAAAAACTGCCAACCAAGAATTCTATATCCAGCAAAACTGTCCTTTAAAAATGAGGGAGAGAGGTGGAGCAAGATGGAGGCAAAGAGAGGTGTAGAATTTAGTTAGTCCTCTAGAGTAACTAGCAAATTACCAGTAATAACTAGTAAATAATCTGGGACAACTGTTGAGAGACATCCATGAATGGACACACATCATACACCAGTCAAATTGGTGGAGTGGCTGAGATTATAGCACAGAATCACAAGTAAAGCTCTGCAAATCTGGAGCTGAAGTCCCTATCCCCTCAGACAGGGCAGGCAGAGCTGAAACACTGCCATGTAAAAAAAAAGAAACAGGTTACAGGGAAAGTAACTCAACCAAGTTCCAATTGCCATTTTAATTAACACATTTTGACTACTGAATACAAGCTACAAGCATGGAGCAGGAAGGGAAGTAGATTCCTTCCAGCAGGGAGGAGTCAGGGCTAACAGGAAAAAAAATACAAAAATAAATAAAAACAGAGACTTTTGGAGATAGCTGAGCTTGGAATACTGGAAGAGGCTGTGCCCCAAGAAAACTGAGGGGCTGGGGACTGGCCCTGAAAAGGGCCTTTTGCTCTTTTTCCATTTTTTTCTCTCATTCTAAGAAGCCCATTAGAGAAAACCTCAGGCATCTTCAATTCCATGCTGAGCCAGACAAGGATATAGTTAACAGAGCCAGAAAGACAAAGGAGGAATTCAAATGAAGATGATAACTCCCTTGGGGGTATATCTTCCCTTAAAAAAAGGGAGGTGCGACCAGCTCAAGTGGCTGCTCTCCATCAGAGAATTCAGACCCCAGGGTCTGGAGTAAAATATGCAAACACACCAGAAACAATTTAAGCTTGGCTTCTGATACTCTCAGCCCCTCACCAGGTCAGGGATCACTATGAATTAAAGGGACCATGCTTCTTTATGCTGGTGGGGAGCTGAAGGCTGCAAACCACCACCTGCTGAGCTGGATGGGGAAAGCACAGAGTCTAGAAGCCTCATGGGAAAGTCTGTCAATCTTCTAGGACCCATCCACAGGGAAACTTAATACTGAATATACAGCATCCTCCTGAGACCTGAGCACCTCTGGTCTGGGAAAATCTGACTGGAGCATTCAAGGAAACCAGATGCCTAAGAAAACAAATCACACTAGGAAAACAAAGATATGGCCAAGTCAAAGGAACAAACTGACACTTCAACTGAGATACAGGAATTGAAACAACTAATCATTAATCAAACAAATCTCCTAAATCCATTAAATCCACTAAAAAATCAATCCAAAAATCAGTTCAACAACTTGAGGCAAGATATGGCAAAAGAGATGAAGGCTATAAAGAAGACTTTGGGCATACATGAGGAAGAAATCAAAAGTTTGAAAAAACAATTGGCAGATTTTAAGGGAATGAAAAGCATAACACAAGAGATGAAGGATGCAATGGTGATGTACAGCAGCAGATTCCAAGAGATGGAAGAGAAGATTCATGGACTGGAGAACAAGACATCCAAAACCCTACACCCAAAAGAACAGGTGGGGAAAAGAATGGAGAGATATGAGCGACATCTCAGGGAACTGAGTGACAACATGAAGCACATGAATGTACATGTCATGGGTGTCCCAGAAGTGGAAGAGGAGGGAAAAGGGGCAGAGGCAATAATGGAGGAAATAGTCACTGAAAATTTCCCATCTGTTATGGAAGACATAAAATTATAAATCCAAGAAGCACAGCTAACTCCAAATAGAATAAATCCAAATAGACTTACACTAAGACACTTAATAATCAGGTTATCAAATGTCAAAGACAAAGAGAGAATCCTGAAAGAAGCAAGAGGAAAGCAATCCATCACATACAAAGGAAGCTTGATAAGACTATGTGTGGATTTCTCAGAAGAAACCATGGAGACAAGAAGGAAGTGAGGAGATATATTTAAGATACTGAAAGAGAAAAACCACCAACCAAGAATCCTATATCTGGCAAAATTGTCTTTCTAAAATGAGAAGAGCTTAAAATATTATCTGAAAAACATACAATGACAGAGTTTGTGAACAAGATACTTGCTCTATAGGAAATACTAAAGGGAGCACTACATACAGATAGGAAAAGACAGGAGTGAGAGGTTTGGAACACAGTATTGGGAGATGGTAACACAATAATGTAAGTACACTGAACAAAGATGGCTGTGATTATGGTTGAAAGAGGAAGGATAGGGCCATGTAGGACACCAGAATGAAAGACAGAAGATAAAGATGGGACTGTATAACTTAGTGAAATCTATAGTGGTCAATGATTGTGATTAAATGTACAAATATGTTTTTGCATAAGGGAGAACAAACAAATGTTAACATTTGCCAGGTGTTAAAAAGAGGGTAGTTTTGGGGGGAAAACACAATGCAAACTAGAATCTATAGTTACTATAACAGTAACACTGCAATATGCTTTAAAATTATAACAAAGGCAATACACCAAAGCTAAATGCCTATAAGAGGGGGACATAAGGGAGGGGTATGGGACTCTTGGCATTAGTATTGTTGTCTGACTTTTTTATGGTATTTAACTTTATTTTAACCTTTTCTTTTGTGGATTTTTGGTTGCCATTTTTTTTTCTTTTTCTTCTTTTTAATTTTTTTCACCTCTTCCTCTTTTTTGTGGCTATATTTTATCTTATTTTCAATTTTCCTTTTATCCTTTTTATTATTCTTTTCTTTCAATTCTTTCTCTGAGTAATGAATATATGTAAGTGCTAATTGTGGTAACAAATGCACAACTGTATGATGATACTATAAACAATTGTACACTGTGGATGACTGTAGGGTATTTTAATATGTCCTCATAAAATTGCAGGGAAAAAATAAACAGAGGGACACAAGTACTGGAGAGAACTTGGAGAGAGAGATATATGTGTTCACTGTTGAGGGGGAAGTAGAATGGTGTAGCCCATCTGGAGGACAGTGTGGGAGTTTCAAGGTCCTGCAACCTCACTATTGGGTATATGCTTGGAAGATCTGAGAGCAGAGACACGAATGGACATTTGCACACTGGTGTTTATGGCATCAGTATTCACAATTTGCAATGGACGGAGGTTGTCTAGGGGTATGTTGACTGATGAACAGAATGGTGAGCTGTGGTGTATGTATACAATAGAATATTGAGTGGCTTCAAGAAGGAATGAAGCTATGAGACACATAACTAGGTGAATGGATCTTGAGTACAGCATTTTGAGTGAAGCACACCAGAAACAAGAGGACATACATTATAATGCCTTACTAATATGGACTAACGACAATGTGTAAACTCTGAGAACTGTATCTTAGGGCACACTTTATCTGGGGAATGTCTATTATAATAGTCCGTATATTATAAGCTCTTACAGTAGTCACATCTATTCCTGAGTTGTAATGTTTATCTCTAAATCCTGAGATGCTGAGTTCCTTGTGTATAACCTGGTCAGTCTCTGGAACTTGGGGAATCTGTGTGACATCTGAGACTTGGAGCTATAGCTTGGCAGCTATGATTGTCAATATTACCCCACAAGGCAACTGTTAAAAGAGCTGTAAAAGAGTTCAGGCTCCAATTAGAGATATGAACAAAGCAGATATGGTTAGGACTAAGACAAATCAGGCTCAAGGGTAAAGGATAATACTGACTGGGTTTTAAAACTACAACTTTTGTGTGAGACCAAGGGAGGAGATGTTTATTTGGTGCAGGATCTATATTTTCTATAGCACACTAGATAATTTAACCTGTATGATCAGTTTGTTTGATCACCATAGGTGCATGGAGCTGTGAAAGGAAAGTGGGACTTGAGTTTTTACAGGCTGGGGTGAAATCCCAATACACCCCAGAGTGATATGGGCAGAGTAAAAGTGTACTTGTGGGGCCCTCTGAGGAACTGGAGAGAAATGTGGAAGTGTTGGACTTCCCCTCCTGGGTTACTGCCGATTTTTCCACAAAGATGGAGGAGTGCCAATTTAGTGGGCCGAGCCCTCAATCTGGGGGCTCTCCCTTGTGAGGCTAGTTGCTGCAAGGGAGAGGCTAAGCCCACTTACAATTATGCCTAGGAATCCTCCGCCCCCCAGAGAGCCTCTTTGTTGCTCAGATGTGGCCCTCTCTCTCTAAGCCCATTCGGCTGGTGAACTCACTACCTTATCCTCCTACCTGGGACATGACACCCAGGGGTATAAATCCCCCTGGCAATGCAGGAAACAATTCCTGAGGATGAGGCTGGACCCAGCACTGTGGAATTGAAGAGCTCTTCTTGACCAAAAGGGGGAAGAGAGATGAAACAAAATAAGGTTCCAGTGGCTGAGAGATTTCAAATGGAGTTGAAAGGTCACTGTGGAGGGTGTTCCTATGCACTATATAGATATCATCTTTTAGTCTTTAGTGTGTTGGAATGGCTAGAGGGAAATACCTGAAGCTGTTGAACTGCAACCCAGTGACCTTGATTCTTGAAGACAATTATATAAATTTGTAGTGTGCACAGTGTGACTGTGTGATTATGAAAACCTTGTGGCTCATGCTCCCTTTATCCAGTGTATGGGCAGATGACTGGAAAAATTAGGACAAAAATTAGATGAATAGGGTGGGATGGAGGGGATGGAAATATCTAGGTGTTCTTTGTTTGCTTTTATTTTTATTTTGGAGTAAGGAAAAGGTTCAAAAGTTGATTCTGATGATGCGCACACAAATATATGACGGTGCTGTGGATAATCAATTGTACACTGTGGAAGACTTGGGGTGGGTGAATTTATTGCAGTAAACCTATATTAAAAGTAAATGAACAATGGAATATTTTGGATACTCTTTTAATTTTAATTTTAAATTTTTTTGGATTAATGAAAATGTGCAGAGATTGATTGTGGTGATGAATGCACAACTATATGATGATACCATGAACAATTGATTATACACTTTGAATGATTGTATGTTATGTGAATATATCATAATAAAATTGCATAAAAAAAGAGGGTGAATTTAAAACTTGTCAGTTAAACTCACTGCTTTCCTCCCATGTGGGACATGACTCCCAACGGTGTAAATCTCCCTGGCAGTGTGGGATATGACTCACGGGGATGAGCTTGGCCCTAGCATCATGGGATTGAGATAGCCTTCTTGGACCAAAAGAGGAAGAGAAATGAAACAAAATAGAGTTTCAGTGGCTGAGAGATTTCAAATGGAGTCAAGAGGTCATTCTGGAGGTTACTCTTGTGCATTATATAGATATCCCTTTTTAGTTTTTAGTGTATTGGAATAGTGAGAGGGAAATACCTGAAACTGTTGAACTGCAACCCAATAGCCTTGATTTTTGAAGACAATTGTATAACTATGCAGCTTACACAGTGTGACCATGTGATTGTGAAAACCTTGTGGCTCACACTCCCTTTTTCCAGTGTATAGACAGATGAGTAGAAAAATCGGAACAAAAAGTAAATGAATAATAGGGGATGGCGGTGGGATGCTTTGAGTGTTCTTCTTTACTTGCATTTTATTCTTTTTGTTTTTTATTATTTATTTATTTATTTTGAGTAATGAAAATGTTCAAAAATTGATTTTGGTGATGAATGCACAACTATATGATGCTACTGTGAACAACTGATTATACACTGTGGATGACTGTAGGGTACGTGAATATATGGCAAAAAAATGAATTTATAGAAAGAAATCAAGGTGTCCTCAAGAGCACTTTATCAAACTAGTCAGACACTCATTCAGAAGAAAAGCCCACAATTATATTCATGTTACCTTAGTGAGTAAAGCCAGTTGTCTTTTTGGGTAATGTTCACTAGACCGTACTCATTTGTCATCAATCAACTGCTAACATCCCATCAATGGAAGACCGCAGCCTGTACAGCTCTTCCACTGAAAGAAACAGGGAAAAAGGACCATGAAGTAAACCTAAAATATGCCAGATAATTAGGACAAATAAATCACTGATGGAAGGACTCAAGGAATGAAAATTTTTGCTAGAACAGAAGTACATGAGCAGGCATGTGAAATCAAATTTCTACTTAGTTTCAATAACTCAATCCCAAATAAACTCTACTAAAAGAGAAATAAGTATTAAATATTCATTTCCCTAGATTGCCACCCAGGACTAGGCATCAACATATTCCTACTGAGGATGATGTTTATGTCATCATCTGTCTTCAGCAATATAAGTTCTCATCACTTACCCAAGTCAGAGCCCTTTCAAGGCATAGATTCTCTTGGTCATGTATATACTACTCAGAGATGCCTTCCTAAATGTCTCGGGTTAAAATGGAGCACAGTTATTTCATTGCAACACACCCTTGTGGAAAATTGTGCTAAGACCAGAATGACACAGAGTGCATGTCCACCGTAGTCATTATGTAGGGAAAGTGAGTACAATACATGAAAGTGGAGAATACTGCTCTGAGGGGTGTACTGTCCTTGCATTCTAAAATATAATGGTCCAATGCAGTTAGTCCTCAAATATGACCCATTAATAGACTTCAGACCACTGAATGGGGAACACAATTTGGAAAACATTACAGGTTTCCTGATTACAAGTAATAAGGTTTCATGCAAATTCTAGTTCATACCTTTCATCCTTCTACTGGCATGGAAGATTCCATCTGACCTATCATAAATGAAATTTTGCAAGCCATTAAAAATCTTGATCTAGAAATTGTATATCAAGCCACTGTGAAATGAACCCATTTTTAAGAACCCAGGCCCCTTATGTACCAGAATTTCAAACCTGCACTCAAAATGGTTCTCTTTTTTAGATTGCATGTGATGACCAATGATTCATCAACAGCCTATAACCATGGAAAAGGAAAGATCATAATGTAGGGGTGAATAAGAGTCACTGTTTAACCAGTAGAAAGGAATAAGTCACACAGTGAAAATTACCATGAATCTGGAAATCTCTCTCCCTAATTTTCACACAATTTAGGTAGAATGAAGTGGTTCTCATGAAGATGCTGTTAACTAACTTCACCAATTTTTGGAAGACAAATACATATTGAGACACTGTCCAAATTTTTAAATCAATTTGGCTCCAAAAACATTTACCAATTCCAACTGACTTCAATCATACCAGCCTCTTCCATTATAAGGGAAGAATGTAGGTTCATGATATACAGCGGCTGAAATTCAGCCAACAATTTACTCACTAATTCATCCATTGTCATGTTTCATGCTGTAGAATGTTAGTCAATTACACATTTTCTGTCATATTACAGGTCCTTCAGAATGGGAGTTCATCACTGACCCAAAAATAGTCAAAATCAGTTAAAATCATTTAATGACATAGGGCAAAATTTGAGTACATTTAGTTTATTGACTTTAATGAACATTTCCCTGGATATAAAAAGTAGGAGTCCAAACTTTTCTTAACTCTCAATCATGTCAAATTCAGGTCAAAGTCAAGGTTTCCTGTCTGGTTGACCAAAATGGCAGTGTTAGGCATTATAGTGTTCCATACCTTGCAGAATATTTGGACAACTACAAAAAAGCTGGCAGAGTCATCTCCCTCAGACCTATGGAGAACAGTTGGAGGGTTATGATAATAGGCAAGTGCTGAATCAAGAAACTGAAGCTTTAGAATTGTATGAGAAGCTTGTGGCACCCTTGCTGGCCCTCCCCCGCTCCCTCCATGGTGTGGCTGGGAGCCAGACTGTGCTCTCATTGTGGACCCCTGCACTGTTCTGGAGGGAGCACAAGAACACCCATGCACATACTTGCATTCCACTACCTTGGTGCAGTCTGTCAGGTTGCAGCCTGAAGGACTGGACCAACACTCATCTCTGACTTGCCAGCCCAGAACTTGCCCTGTAGGTAGAAGAAATACAAGAATGTTAGTAAAGAGATATAAATTTAAAAAAGGAACGAAATGGAACTACTGGAGTTGAAGTTCACAATAAGGGAAAGGAGATATTCCCAGGAAGGTTTCAAGAATAGATCCACAGAAGAAAGAATCAGTGAACTTGAAGACAAGACATTTGAAATGAGTCTGGCTGAGGAGCAGAGAGTTAAAAAACAATTACAAGAAGCACAAATGACCCAAGACACCTCTGGGACACTGTTAAGTATACCAATATGTGCATTATGGAAGTCCCAGAAGTAGAAGAGAGAAAGGGGCAAGGGGAATGCTCAGGGAAGTGGTGGCAGAGAACTCCCCAAGTTTGCTTGGCAAGGGACATGAGGGAGCACATCTGAGAGTACTGGAGAACACCAAACAGGATAAACATAAAGAAAAACACATTCAATCATGTATTGCTCACACTATTGAATGCAAAAGACAAGGAGAGGGTTCTGAGGGCTGCAGAAGAGAGGCAGCAGGTTATGAACAGAGGATTCCCAGTTAGATTGAGTGCTGACTGCTTATCAGAAACAATGGAGGCAAGAAAGTAGTGAGTAAAAATACTTCAAGTGCTGAAAGAAAACAGCTGTAAACCAGGAATTTTATATCCAATGGGACTTCCTTTTAGAGGTGAAGGAGAGATTGAGACATTCCCAGATGAGCAAAAGCTAAGGGAGCTCATCACCAGCAGGCCTACCATGCAAGCAATACTAAAGGGAGTTGTTAGGATTGAAGGAAAAGGACAGAGATAATGGTTCAAAATGGCATAAAGAAATAAAAGCCTGTGGTAAAACAACCTTTTGGGTAATTACAAATGCCAGTATTATTGCAGTGCATTGTTTGGTATGCAACTCCACTTCCTACTTTTAATGCAAATGCATAAAAGGTAAAGATAAATTGATGGTTTTGGATATACAATGTACAAAGATATAAGTGGTAACAAGTACCAAAATAAAGTCGGGGAACAGAGGGGTATAGGAAAAGTATATGTGTATGCTATTGAAATTAAGTGTTATCAAACCAAATATGATTGTTATATATTTAGGATGTTAAATTTTAATCCCTCCATAACCAAAAGGAAAAGAAATGAAAAATATATGCAGATAGAAAAGAGAAGGCACTCAATATGTACAACACAAAATATCAACTAAATATAGAAGTAGGGATTATCGGAAGAATGGAGGGACAAAGAATTTGTAAGACGTACAAAGGCTAAATAGCAAAAGGGCAGAAGAAAAGTTCTGCATTATCAGTAGTGACTTTAAATGTAAATGGATTAAACTCTCCAATCCAAAGGCATAAATTGATAAATGGGTATGAAAGCATTACCAAGCTATATACTGCTGCAAGAGACTCACCTTAAATTCAGATATACAAGTAGGTTGAAAGTGAAAGGATAGAAAAAATATACCATTCAAGTAGTAACCAAATGTGAGCTGGACTAACTATACTAATATCAGATAAAATAGGTTTCAAGTGAAAAACTGTTATGAGGGACAAAGACAGTCATTATATACTGATAAAAGACGATTCAACAAAAGATGTAATAATTATGAATATATATGCATCTAACAGCAGAAGCCCAAAATATGTGAAGCAAATACTGACATGTTTGAATGGAGAAACTGATGGTTCTATATTACTAGTAGGAGTCTTTAATACAACACGTGCAATATTGGACAGAAAAATCTAGCCAGAAGTTCAAAAAGGAAATTCAAGACTTGAACACCAACTAAACCTAAAAGACATATATAGGCATTTCAAACAATAAAAACAGAATACACATTCGTCTCAACACACAAGGATAATTCTCCAGGACAAACCATATGTTAGGCCACAGACGAGTCTCAAAAATTCAAAAATATTGAAATCATAAAATGTATACTCTCTGACCACAATGAAATGAAGCTAGAAATCAACAACAGAGGAACAAATGGAAAACTCACAAATACGTGGAAATTAAACAACATACTCTTAAACAATGAATAGGTTAAAGAGGGAATCTGAAGTGAAATTACAAATATCTTTAAGCAAAAGAAAATGAAAATTCAAAATACCAAAACTTATGGAATGCAGGGAGGCAGTGCTGAGAGGAAAATTTATAGCTTTAAATTATTACATTAAAACAGAAAAACATACTTCAAATCAGAGACCTAACCTCAAAACTGGAAGGACTAGAAAAAGAAAAGTAAACTAAACCCACAGCAAGCAGATGGAAGGAAACAACAGATTGGAGTGAAGATAAATGAAACAGAAAACAAAAAAATAGAACCAATAAAAACAAAAGTTGGTTCTTTGAGAAGATTAAAAAAAAATGACAATCCTTTAACTACACTGACAAAAAGAGAGAGAAGTTACAAATAATGAAAATCAGTAATGAAAAGAGGGATATTACTTCTGAATCCACTGCTATGAAAAGAACTATAAGAGGATACTATAAACAACTGTAGGACAATAAATTAGATAATCTAGACAAAATAGCCAAAATTTTAGAAACAAACCACCTACATTGACTAAAGAAGAAATAGGAGATCTCGACAAACTAATTACTAGTAAAGAGATTGAATCAATAATTAAAAACTCCCCAACACAAAAAAAGCAAAGGTCCAGACTGCTTCACAGGGGAATTCTACCAAACATTCCAAGAAGACTAAATGCCAATCCTGCTCAAATTCTTCCAAAATATTGAAGATGAGAGAACACTCCCTAATTCATTCTATGAGGCCAACATAACTCTCAGACAAAAGCCAGATAAAGATACCACAAGAAAGAAAAATTACAGAACACACCTATTATGAAAATAAATGCAAAAATCCTCAAAAAAGTACTAGCAAACAGAATCAAACAGCATATGGAAATAATTAGATACAATGAACAAGTGGGATTTATCCTTGGTATGCAAGGTTGGTTCAACACAAGTAAATCAATTAATGTAACACAATGAAGGGAAACAAAACCACATGATCATTTCAATCAATGCAGAAAAGAATTTTGACAAACTAACAGCACCTCTTCTTGATAAAAACACCTAGAACACTAGGAATAGAAGGAAACCTCCTCAACATGAAAAAGTGCATATATAAAAAGCTCACAGCTAGCACTCTTAAAGCTTTCCCTTTAAGATTAGGAATAAGACAAGGAGACCCACTGTCGCCACTGTTATTCAACATTGTACTGGAGTTCTAGCCAGAGAAATTAGTCAAGAAAGGGAAATAAATGGCATCCAAATTGGAAAGAAAGATGTAAAACTTTCCCTATTTGCTGATGACATGATGTTACTTAAAGAAAATCCTGAAAAATTCATGACATATCTCACAGTGCAAATAAATGAATTCAGCAAAGTGGCAGGGTGCAAGTTCAACACTCAAACATCAATAATGTTTATATACAGAAGCCATGAACACTCAGTAGAAGAAATCAAGAAAAAAATCCATTCACAATAGCAAGTAAAAGAATCAAGTATCTAGGAATAAACGTTAACCAAAGTTTAAAGGACTTGTATACAGAAAACTAAAACCAAGTTTCAGGGCCTGAAATTCAGCATCTCTTTACTCATCTATTTATACATTGGCATGTTTCTTGCAGTAGAACATTCATGAATCTCACATTTTCTAACATATTCCAGAGTTCTTCAGTATGTAAGTGCATCATTGACCCCCAAAAAGCTCAAATAACCTACCATTATGGAAAACTGAATCCTTCCTCAGCCCTCTCAAAGAAGCAGGAGAAAAAAGTGCCATCAAGTGAGCCCTGAGTAGGCCAAATTACTAGAAAAAAAAAAAATAGTCCACTGAAGGCAGGCTTCAAGGATTGTAATTTGTTCCTTCCATAAAATATATAAGTAGGGTTATCTTTTCCCCCAATCTTTTCCCTCAATCCTATATAATCTGTGATGATCAATCACAAATTCCTGTGGAAGGAATGTCTTCTAGGACTGAACCTCAGTGCCATCCTAATGAGTCATCACCGGACTTCAGCAAGATGAGCTCTCAGCATTGACTCAATGCAGGGTGCGTCTTCATCTATACATTCTCTTTGTTTGCGTATGCTTTCCAGAGACTTCATCCTTGTGCAGAAGTGTTCCAGCTACTTCAGCGGAGGATGCACAGCTGGTACAACTGCCCCAGGGCCAAAAATGTGTAGATTGCACCTCCACAGTAGTCTTCACCTAGAAGAATATGAGCAGGATACTGGGCAAAATGAGAACCCTCTCTCATGGGTGCACTGTTCCTGCTTTCTGTAATGCCATGGATGGCTGCAGTCAGTCTTCAGATATAATCCATTAATCACCTTTAATGACCAGGAAGCACAAGATGGAGAACTTTACGGCTTTCCTGATTTAGGAGTGTGACTCCTGAGTTTTCATGAAATCCAGTTGTGTAAATACAGTCATTGTAACAAGCCAAAGGCAGATCAAAAACAAAAGTAAATTCAACACTTGAAAGCAGATTCAAGACAATGCTTGTTTGCATATTCATTGTAATTTATTTGCTTGCTTAATCACAAGCTACCAATACAACCAATGCATAGTATAGAGGTCAACATTACGCAACCCATTTGAAGGTGTAGAAAACCAGAATCTTTCAAGTCCTCAGCACTTGAATTGATGGACTGCAGGTAGGTGCCCTCAATGAGGAGTCTCGGAGCCAGGTGCACTCAGCTTCAGCTGAGGTTCCAAAGTCGGGTGGTGAGTGACCCTAAACTGGTCATAGTGCAGCAGCTTGGATGGCTGCAAGTCTCACAGTCAATCACAGGCATCAGAGCAGGAGCCACAGCCAAGAGTCCCAGGACTGGGTAGCAGCCTGCCTCCACATGGCACTTACTGAAGTGGCATCTGCTCTGGGTTTTTGTAAGTCCCTCTCTGGCTTGCATCACTCCAGTCCATATCACATCCTTGCCCATATATCTGTCAACCATTTGTAATAAAACCTGTTTTTCTCAATTCATTTACATTCTAATATGGTCAACATGTTTACGGGGTTTCAACATGTTTTGGGGATTCAAGATCATTAATAGCATTTCAGTAAAGTACTATCCACTCTTTCATCTTGGATCACAATATTTTTGTGCACACCCTTTTTATAAGCATTTTAACACTATAGTAATACAATCAATATAATACCTGCTATAGTTTCTTTAGCATGTTCAAACATGTTAAAATTTCCAAAAGCTTAATTTTCCAAACTATGCAAATATGTACTTTGATAATTTTTCTTCAAAGGAAATATCATTGTATTTTGCTGATAGGCATGCAAGGGCTTATAGTACGCTGCAAAGATTTTTCTGCTGCCATATAAAGAGTATTTAGTGCAGCCATTATTTTTTGGAACATGTCTCTCATGATCCTTTTCCACCTTCTATAGTAAGGAGTGGATCTGTTTTGTCTCTTCTCTAACTGTTGTTTCACCTGATCACATTTTGCCAATGTTTCATTTCTGTTAGAGTGAATCCCTTCTTAACAATATTATATGCCTAATTGTTCAACATCAGAGTTCCTTTATCTTTTACAGACCATTACAATGAATTTTTCCATCAATCATAATATTTGTAATTTGTTGAAATTTGACACAACCTTGTAGGAGAAATTCCATATTCCTACCCTTATTCAAATAAGTTTATTTCTTTCATTTTCAGAACATACTATCATAGTCCCATTACCTAGTTTACATACTTGGGGTTTTCTGGCTTTTCAGCTGAAATCATAGGTATTTCATTTATTCCTTTTCTGTCTGTGTAGCTAAGGATTAGGTCAGTGCCTACTGTCCACTCTTCCACACTTTGTGCTGTTATCTGTATACCTTCTGTTTCCGTGGTTGTTTGATCTATTCTAGGCATCCAACTCCTGTTTTAAGTTGGAGTATTGCTATAGTGTAATACCCCAATTTCCAAATTCCTCCCTCTAAGGCTAATATTCATATTTCACATGCTCCAAGTAATCTCACCCAGCATCATAAATCATATATAATTTGGATTTAATCAGATTATCAGCAATGCTTGGTACCCAATATGTAACTGTTACAAGTCTTAGTCTTTAAATATCCTCCATATGTTAGTTTCTGTTGCAGTATGTTACATTGGTTTTTTAGCTGTCAATAGTGTTCCTAATCTTTTGAATATTAAAATCCACCATCCTATTGTGTTTTTAAAGTGTCCAATGATTCTTCTACCTTTGTCCTATGTTCATGAATATAATTTACAATTTCATACATATTTTTAATTTAAATTCTTAAATGTGATAGAGCTTCCATGGCATGGGCATTGAAATCCTACTGTGTTACTTAAAAATATTCCAATTTTACATCCATTTCCTCAATCTAGTACTGTGATAGCAAGGACCCTGTCAATCCTCCTACTAGTCCTCATAGGAATTGCAGAGGATTCCTGCTTTATACTTCTGTTTAAGTGGTAAAAACACAAACAGTAGACTATATGGTTCTTGAGGGTATTTACTGCATTTTGGTGCTCTTGCACTAGGCATAAATTTTCTTTTATTAAATTATAAGGTATATGCTCTGTAGTTGAGTAATTATATCTTTTGAAAGTAGTTAGGTTCTCAAATTCTAGGAGTTGAAATAATTGGCATCATACCACTAGGGTAAATGTCCTGTATAATAGTCTTTATTCTATATTGTTCCTCTACATACTTTTCATGGTTCACCTGTTGTAGCAAAGTTATACATAAAGTCCACAGATCCCTTTGCAGAATTTTTACAGGGATCTAAGGTTTATACTATAACAGAATAATGCTTCCAATAATCAATTTTGGTCTATGTACTTATTCTTAACTATGCCCAAGTGTGTTTCAAGGTGATGGAATAAGGTTATCAAGTCAAATGAGGCTATGGAATTTTCAGCTATAGCTTTTTTCAAAACTTTGTCTTTAACAGTTCAGTCTGTGAACTCATTCCTAAAAGACATGGAAACTTCCGTGCCTGTTACCAATCCTGACGTTACTGTTTTATGTATATTAGGCATTTGTTTTGTGTTCCAAAGTTCTGAATAATCATTATGAGGTAACCCATAATATGAAATTATATTCTCCCACTTGTCTAGTTCTCTTAAATTAGTTTGATGATATCACTTACTGCCTGGTATATCAGCAATATCACCATGCTGTGCATAACTGGTTACCATTATCATTTTTTAATTCTCCCCTAATTGTGCCATTGTATTATTTTTGCAAAGTCTATAAGCATCTCTTCCAGCTATATTGGTCAATGCCCTATGGGTATAATTAAGAGTGGTGAATCCCATATTGATATCTTAACCCCTCTGCAGGTCTTATTGGCCTTTTATTGCAAATTTGTTCATCAGCTTTTCAATTCATCAGCACTGCAGTATTAATGCTAGTCTTAGTGTATGGCATAACTATATATTTGTGGTCATTCACAAATAGTGTGAAGGGTCCTATTGAGTCTGGTCCTGCAGAGATGTTAGCTGTTGCTATTTCCCAGTGGGTGATTTCACATATGGTCCTTATTTCATAGCCCAGTGGCCAGTGTTTGTTCACTACCTTAGAAGAGCCCATGGTGCATGTTCTCCATAGTGTCCTTCTTCCAGTGCTCATTTTACAATTTCTTATTGTGAAAGTATCTGTTATGAATTTGTCTGCATTGATGGCAGAGGATTTTTCAAAATCTTCCATGAATATCTGGTAGGTATGGTCAATTTGTAAATTCTTTTCTATATTTCAAAAATTCTTATATTCCACAAAATTGACTATGGTTAATGCTAAGGGAAATACCCTATGTTGTCATTGTAATTCTACATAAGGAAGTTCATTATCAAACCACTGTAGAATAATTCTGATTTAAATACTTCAGCTTTGGTGTGGGTAATTCAGTTTCCTTTATAGTCATATTTCCATTCTGGAACATATTGGACTGTGACTTAAGGGTTACGTGAGCATCATTTGTTGTATGATAGCCCATGATACCCCTATTCTCATTATCTCAATTTTTGGTAATGAAGGTAATTTCACATTAATCTTAGACTATTTTTTTGTAGAAGTTAATAATTGTTGCTGTATGAGAGTTACAGATATGATGGCAGAGTTGTGGTGAGGTGCTGGTTATAATGCTCCTTTCCTTCTCTGCCTCATTGTCTCCTTTTTTCCTCTCTGTTTATTATAATCATAATCATCATAATCATTATCATTAATTTCCTCAGATCTCCATTGGGGCACACCCAAAGGGTGTAAACATCTTGCTGCCAATTGTAAGTACCATTCAAAACTTTTCCTATTTTTGGGGGTCATGTAAGATAATTTCTGTTATAAAATATCATATTTTGGCCTACAAGATTATGGTAAATATTCATAGCACATCCCAGAAATGTTTGGCAATTTCCCATTGTCGGTAAGCCATAGCTGCACTAATGCATTTAGTGCTTTGTCCATGTGGTTAGATTATGGACTTTAATGTGTTTATGGTGGTGATCTCCATATCTACCTAAGTATTTCAAAGTATTCTAACATTTTCACCAGAAATATTGGCCAAAGTAATCTGTGAAAGCATGAAAGATTAAAAGTTCTAATTCAAATATAGGTATAGTGAGGTGAATGCTATTTGTTTCTGCTCATCAGTATAGCCAGCCAGAAATTAAATATTTTCCTTTAATTTGTATAATTGAGTTCTTGGTTGTTATGACTATAGTTGTAGTTTCACTAAGAGAGTTACCAGTCACATTTAAACCATAACTCCCATGATCAGTATTATTGGAACTATCATCAGAAAAAACATAGCAAGCATAACACTAAACAACAAGATATATAGCCCTTTAGAGCAATTAGAAGGTATTCCCCATGGCTGTATTATTAGTTTCCCTAAACAGAAGCTACTCTGGCAGCAAACTGGCTTCTAGAACCCTTTCAGCTGCCTCCTTTGGAGCTTGTGATGGTTCTAGAGCACCAACATTGTGTAATATGCACAGTCTCTTTCACCGCAGTCTGTGATTATAGAAACCAAACCAGGTGCCAATCTGGCTTGTAAGCTAAAGACTTGAATAGAGCCTACAACTTCATCTAGCTGAACCAGAAAATGTTTAGGAGACCCTGTCTCAGCACCTTCAGTAGTGGAATTATCAAAGCTCTCAGTGCCCCTGGTTGGCGCTGGACATGGTCAGTATTCCATTCAGGGTCCTGGAGTTGCTTGTCAACAGCTGCTTACACTGACAAGGCTTTGCTCCACTGCTTCTCTCCACTCCTCAAAAGTGTTTGAGTGACTGTGATGTGGGCTGGTGCAGCAGGATGCACAGGTTATCTTTGGACTCGATAGATATGAAGTTGTTTGGCTGTGTGACAGATAGTGATATTGCAGAAGTTGGAGAGGGTGGAAGTCTTCCTGCTGGTTTCTCCTCCACTCTTGTGTTGAATTTGGCTTCCCAACAAGGTTGCAGATCAAAAAGATGAATAGTCCAACCAGGACTGTTGTGATTAGTGCCTTGCAACACATATGCAAGCTGTAAATAAATTATATCAGTATAACCTGTGCTACGTGTCCTTTTCTTAGGGGTATCTGTTAAGTCTTGCATGAGGCTGGTGCTACAAATTTTCCTATCTACATACTTTGGAGTGTGCTTCTAAATAACACTTTTCTTTCTATTCCTTTTTCAGTCTGTCCTATAGTATCTACTATTTTTATTTCAGTGAGTTGTATTCTATTCATGTCTAAAGAGCTAGGACAATTCAACCATTCCCTATCACTTAAGGCTTTAGTGGTCTTCCAAAGTTGTTTAGACCAACTTTCTGATCTGCATTATTTGTTAGTATTCTCAATTTTTCTTTTTAATAATCCATTATATCTCTTTATGCTTCCTGCTGCTGTGGGGTGGTATGCTTAATGATAATTCCAGCATATTCCTCATCCTCTGCCCATTTTTGTGCTTCTTTTCCAAAAATGACTTCCTTCATCTGATCCTATGCTTACAGGGTTTCCATAGTCTATCTATGTTTGTAGAGGTTTAATAGTTGATTTCTGATCTTTCTTTTTACATGGAAAAGGCTTTCCAATTCCCTACCATGAGTCTGCTATCTTACAAAAGTAAGGTTTATTTTCTGTTAGCGGCACTGGACCTATATTTTCAATTCACATTATTTGAAATGCTGTATCTTGTATTTATCTGGAAATATAATGTTTTTATATTTCCATGCATAAAATATTTTATACATCTCACATTTTTGAACATCTCTTGCAATATGTATGTATGCAAGTAAAGTCCTCTTTTGTATACACTTAATTGTTCCACATAATCCTTTATGTCTTGTCTGTTCATGAATCCAGTTATATATATTCCTCTTTAGTGTTATTTCACCTTGCTTTAGTTTCCGTTCTCCTTTTTCTTTCTTTATTATTGCCTTAGAAATACTTGTCCAATGCTGTATTTCTATCGTAATTAACCTCTCTACTGCATTACTCTGTTTTGTTGTGTTATATTTGCCCTTTTGATGCACTAATACATATGTGATCATGGTATCCAGTTTTGAGTTAGCCATATTATACCAGATTTCTTTGCCCCCAAATTTCATGGTTATTAATTTGCCAATTATTCAGTTTCCAGAACAAAGGGCACTCTGTTAGGTACTGGACATTAAAGTGTAAATATATATTCTCTTCTTTTTCCCTTTTAACATTTGTTTAATTGCCAACCAGATTGCTACTAATTCTACATATTGTGCTGAATGCCCTGCCCCCTCAATAGTTAGAGATTTTGCATCTCTGGGTCTCAAAGCTGTAGTGTTCCAGCATACCCCAGAGGAAGTCATGGGGTCTCTACCATCCATAAACTATGGATTTTTCAAGTGATTTGGGTCATGTTTGTTCCCGTTGCCAACTACTTGTATTTGGATCAACTTATTCCTTGAAATTCTGGCAAGCCACAGTTGGCCGCCTCAGATTACTTCAGTTACTGCAGATGGCAGGACTTCTGTCTGAATGTTCTGCTTAGAAATATAGCATTTTCATTTGAGAATCCATTGACTGGGCACAATTACTTTGTGCTCATTTGGTGTTTGTTCAGCCCTTGCCAGTATGAGTTGTGAGATTCTTAGCAATATGCTTTGATTTCTATTTACAGCTCTGTATGTTGTAGCACTTCATACAGTGCCCAGGCATACTTTTATAATGCAGAGTATCTTGTCTCAACTATGGAAATTTTTTAGTCCATAAACCTACTGGATATGATTTAGAGTATTTTGATGCCTTGGTCCATAATGACCATGTGGCAAAGCCTTGTATAAATATACATTCACATCTAAATTTAGAGTCTGTTAATATTGTTGCTAATGTCTGATCAGTTGTAATTGCACCATTTAATAGAGCTAATTCATGTTTTTACCCTGGGTATATGTTTTGCTTTTCCTTGTTGTTTCATATTAGTTTCAAGAATATACCTATATGGTATATGCTGTTTCCAAAAGCCAAATATAGCTCTCTGTTTTTGTGCCTATTCTTTTGTTTTGAGTAGTTGCAACTGTTGTAATTTGTTGATGATCAGATTTGGTATAGTTTGTCCTTCTGAGAAAAAGTATGTTCCTAAAACTTTTACAATAGTATCTGGTCCTTTAACATTATTAGTATTTACAGTCCAGCTTCTTTCTGTCTGAAAGAAATTATTTGTGTTTTAGTGTTCTCATTTTCTCTTTTATCTCTTCCAATTATAATGATGTCATCAATGTAAGATAAAATAGTATCCTGGTGTGGATATGATTTTGAAAAATGAATGTAAATCTTGTGTTATCTGTGTGTTATTACTGGGCTATTTATATATCCTTGTCATAATCTGCTGAATATATATTTCCTTCCTTATCATGAAAATGCTGTCATGGGTTGGCTTTGACTAGCAATAGCTATTACAATAATATCTATGATTGTATACCATGTACTCTTTCTTGTGGTAAATTTATTGATTCGTACTGATATCTGGTAATGCCCCCTCAAGTTTAGGAGAAGGCTCCTTGAGATTTCTAAAATAGACTGTGTATCCATAAAATTCACATGGATTTTTAAATGGGCAAATGTGATTATTACAAGGTGAGATAGTAGGGATAATTATGCCTTCATCCAGCAGTTTTTGTCTCTTTTTACAAATATCTGGGATCCTCCTTTTGAATTATATTCTGGTGTGTTAGTTATATTTTTAGCATCTGGTAACACTGCAGAAGTCCATTTAGCCTCTGCTGATGCAGGTGTTGTACATTCTTTATTTCTATTTTTCATAAGGTCCCTATTGTCCATTCCCAATATTTTTTTCAAATTAGGTATTAGGCATTTGCTCTCATGGTTCCATTTCTTCTATTATAATACATTCATTGACACAAGTTCTTATAAACATTTTGCCTCCCAGAACTTCAACATAACCTTTTATGTTATTTTCTTTTTATGTATGAGCGATTGTCTCCAGCTTTTGCCAGGAGATGGATCCTGGCAAGTTAAGGTTTCTATGCATCTCCATCCTTTTTTTTTTATTTGTCTTGCATTTAACTCCTCTTCTAGTCATGTAAGATGTTCTAGATGATCTAAAGTCCAGTCTGCTGCCACCATTGTTTCTTTTCTGCCTTTATCCCCTGTTCAAATTAGTGAAGGCATCCCTAAAATTTTGATTCCGCATTCTCCCTATAGGTATATGTTTTTCACATATCTTGATTAAATGGGGGTGGGCTCCATGGTTTTTCAAACCTAGAAGTGCTTTGAATGAATAATTTTTACCCTGACTTAATACCTCATGTCAGAAATAAAGCGGTGCCTGTAAGGGAATAAACGCTCTCTCGGTTCTGGAGGAGAAAAGAATTTATTTACGATCTTGCAAGATGGGGCGTCCAGCCAAACACGCGGGAGGCTGGCGCGCCAGAGGAAGAGAATGGCGATGTTTAAATCTCCTACTCCTAATTCGCAAGTCCCTCCCCTGTTTCCCCATTGACTGGGTACTACAGAGGTTACAGCCTATCCGAGAACACTAACTAATTCATCTTTTGAGATTTTAATTTGTACAGGCAATCCCAGAGAGCCAACTAGCTCATTATTGAGATTTTGAACTGATTAGCCAATGCCCCCCCAAATTTTTATTTTTTTTGCTGTGAGTTCCCGCCTCTGATACTACCTCATGTCTCTTTACATCAGGCAGATTCTCTCTTCTCTTTGTCTGGGGCTTGTTTAAACTGGTTTTGCCTCCATTTCCCTTATTCCATGCTGTCTCTATGTGAAAACGAAACTTATTCCTTTCTTACAGATTCCCTCCTCTTTCTTTTTTAAACACTTTTAGTTTTCACATTTTAGATTCTCAAATTTGCTAAGGGCTTTTTCACATTCCTCATCATACGGATCTTTCTTATTTTTGATTCTAGTGGTTTTGATGGGTTTTTGAACTAGCCTTTGAGCACACAGGATTATGTAGCACCCAGCTGTTATAAACATTTTGGCTGGAATGATAAAGAAAATTAAAATAGATGTTGCAATTCCTTTCCATTTCTCGAACCAATTTTCCAACCATTCTATGAGTGGGTTGTTAATGCTAGAATTCTTTTCTAGTTTCTGAAATAAGGCTGTTAAGCCTTGTAGGGCTTTGGTGATAGTTCCATTAGGCGCGGTATTATAGGGGATGAATGTGCGACAATTTCCCCCAACTATAGCACAGATGCCTCCTTTTTCAGCTAGCATCATGTCTAGGGCCATTCTGTTTTCCCATGCCATTCGGCTAGTGGCATCTAACTGTTCTGCTATTTCTTTAATGACATCCCTGGTATAGTTGATAAATTTTAGCTGATGATTGACATTTTTATTGATGGTGACCCACCAGAATAAGGACGATTTAAATTCTGCAGCTACTTGATTTTTAGCTTTAAACTCATTAGGAACTTTCTGGGGAACCCCTATACTATCTACAAACATTTTTTTATTGAAGGAACTAGGTACACTTTGTACATTTTTCTTTTCTCCTTTGCCTTGGGTTGGTACTTTATTACTTTCATATGCCAGGGTGAATGAGATAGCCAATTGAACCAGAGCACAGGTTCCTCCCCACCTTTCAGGTAGTGTTGGCCAGAGGATGCCCTTCCCACAGTACCACCAGAGGTCTGCTCGGGGTATAGTTAGGCTGGAGAAGTTGCCAGTACTATCCTTGCTCACATTCCACACCTGTGTACACAAAGCCATGGTACCAAGATCCTGGAGCCCTTCTTCCCATCTGGAGAGACAGGCAGAGTGGTTTCTGGGACCAAGGTGAGACGCTGGTATGGCTTTGACACTTCCCTTCTGGACTGGAGGGAAAAGGGAGGACAACGTACTACAACTTTCACCAGGAGTAGCATTTTGAAAGAGGAGTGTTATACATTTAAACTCCCTTTCATGCTTTTTCATCCCCAAGGGGAAGGGCATAATCTGAACAGTGGGTTGTTTGGTTGTACAAGCATAACAGTCACTTCTGTTTAGACTCTGGATGGTATGTTTGCCCCATTCTACCCAGGCATTTGTATTTCCATAACCTGTCTCTATTTCTGTGGTTTGCTTTAAGTCCTTGGTCTTAAGTGTTCTAATGACCTTGGGGTCAATTTGAACTGGAGAGTTAAATTCCAGCCAAGTTTCCCTTAATGGTTTTTCCTCCAACCTGGGTAAGACCCATCCCTCATACTGTGTGGTCCACCAAGCAGTGTCCCAAGAATAACAGGGGTTAGGTGTCTCATAAGTTATACTCTCAAATGTTCGCCCCCCAACAATCTTGCTTTCTATTTGAACAGTCTGCTTACATAAATGCTTATATTCCTCACTCAGTTGTTGCTGACGTTTTAGATTTTTACAGCTCATTACTTGACAAACATCAAATTGTACAGTTTGAGACTTTAAGCCTTTGACTACACTTATAACCAGCTTAGCAGAACCTGTTACTCCTTGAATATAGAACATTATGATCAGTATAAGCAATTTCATCATTAAGCTATACACAGAGCACAATGCAAACATAGGGTTTAATTCAGCCCTTCCTCCCTCCTAGTATGTTCTTTCAACTGTTGCCTATTTAAAGTGATCCTTAGGGGATCTGAGGTAGGAGTCACTTTCCAGGATTCAGGTTGAGTTGCTGGATACTTATCGTCTGGTTCAGGCACCGGTCCCTTCACTCGTGTGTAATGAGTCCAGCCTCTTTCTGCCGTTCGGACTGCCGTCTCAGTTGTCAGCAAGACCTGATAGGGTCCTTCCCAGATCGGTTGAAGTTTGGATTCTTTCCACGACCGGATCAGAACCCAGCTGCCAGGCTGATGTCGATGGGCAGCAAATTCAAGAGGCGGGGTCTGAGCCAGCAGTCCACGGTGCCTGAGAGATGATAAAGTAGAAGACAAGGCCAGTATATAATTCTTAAGAAAAAGATCTTTTGTGTCTAGGGAGGGGAGCTCTCCAGTCCACCTGGGGAAAGGCAAACCAAAAAGCATTTCATAAGGGGAAATTCCAAGTTCTTTTCTAGGGGCAGTCCTGATTCTTAGTAGAGCTATAGGTAAGCACTTGATCCAAGGTAACATTGTTTCCAAAACTAATTTAGAAAGATGTTTCTTTATGGTTTGATTCATTCTTTCCACTCTCCCAGAGGATGGTGGATGCCAGGGAGTGTGGAAGTCCCAAGTGACACCCAGGCTTCTCATGACATTCTGCAACACACAGGAGGTAAAGTGACTGCCATTATCAGAGTCTATATTTTCCACTAACCCATAACGGGGAATGATTTGTTCAAGGATAACTTTAGAAGTTCCCAATGCTGTAGCTGAGGATAGAGGGTAGGCTTACACCCATCCAGTGAGGTGGTTGACAATTACCAAAATATATTTTAAACGACCGATTGGTGGCATTTCAGTATAATCAACTTGAATGCTCTGGAATGGTCTCAGGCCCGGCTCTCTTCCCCCTTGTACCTGTTTTCTTAAAACCTTTTTATTAATTTTTTGACAAATTATGCACCGCTCACAGATTTGTTTAGCAACTGTATAAAGGCCTACACATCCAAATTGTCTAAGTACTACATCACACATGGCTTGTACCCCCCAGTGACTCCCCTGGTGTAGGACTGCTAATATCTCCCTCATTATTTGTTTATTTAACATTTGTCTGCCATCTGGGAGAAACCATTTCCCCTGATCATTTAAGGTTGCTCCTAACTGTTTCAACTCTTTTACTTCTTTGGCAGAGAATGTAGGGACCCCAAATTCCTTAGGGATAGAGGGTATTAGGATCATTATTTTTAAAGGGGGGTAGAGAGAGGCCTCCTTAGCCTTTTCATCAGCCAACCTATTGCCTTTTGCCTCAAAAGTAGGTCCCTTCTGGTGTCCATTTATATGCACCACTGATATTTCTCTAGGTAAGAGTAGATTGGTTAATACTTGTTTCACCAATTCCCCATGAACCAGTTCTTTTCCTTTGCTATTGATTAATCCCCTTTCTTCCCAGATCTTTCCAAAGGTGTGGACTACCCCAAAGGCATACTTAGAGTCAGTGTATATTGTACCATCCTTTCCTTCTAATAATTTGAGGGCTTGATTTAGTGCATACAATTCACAAGTTTGAGCTGACCACTTATTGGGCAATCGGCTAGCTTCTTTTACTTCACAAGTTATCCCATCCACAACTGCATAGCCATTGTGCCTTTCTCCTTCTAGGACTTTGGAGGATCCATCTATGAACAGTCTTTCCCCCGAGTGCAGGGGAAGATCCCTTAGGTCAGGTCGGACTCGAGTTTGGTATTCAATTAGGTCTAAACAGTCATGCTCAGGGGTCTCTACTTGCTCAGGCCTCTTCCAGAGGAAGGAGGCCAGGTTTAGGCTATGATCTGTTGTTAAGACCAAATCATCTTTTTCCATTAGGATTGCTTCATATTTTAAGATTCGAGAATCAGTTAACCATTTCCCTGCCCTTTGAGACAGAATAGTTCTCACTTGATGAGGAGTACTAACTACTAATGCCCCTCCAAAGGTTAATTTCCTGCTTTCTTCTACTAAAAGGGCAGTTGCTGCAATGGCTTGAACACACCCAGGCCACCCCCTAGAGACTGGATCTAAAACCTTCGAAAGGAAAGCCACCGGCCTTCTTTGGCCTCCCCAGATTTGGGTTAGGACCCCCAAAGCTGTTCCCTTATCTACTGTAACAAACAGGTGAAAGGGTTTTTCGAGGGAAGGAAGTGCTAGAACAGGAGCTTGCACCAGTGCCTGCTTGAGTTCATTTAATGCCTTTATTTCCACTTCCTCCCATTCTATCTTGTCAGGCTCTTCCTCTAGTAATTTTTGGTATAGCTCTTTAGTTCGAGGTGCAAAAGAATCTATCCACAATCTACAGTACCCTACCAATCCCAGGAATTTTCTTAGCTCTCTTTTTGTTTGAGGAAGAGGCAACTCTACTATGGCCTGGATTCTTTCTGGATGGATTTTTCTTTTTCCTTCACTTATGAGGTGGCCTAGGTACTTAACTTCCCTTGCTACAAATTGCAGTTTACTTTTAGATACCCTTAATCCTTGTTCCCCTAAAAAGTTCAGTAGATTTTTCGTAGCTTGAGCCACCACTTGCCTTTCTTTACCTGATATTAATAGATCATCTACATATTGCAGAAGGGTGATTTCAGGTGGGACTGGAAATTTTTCCAGTACCCTCTCTAACTCTTGCCCAAAGAGATTGGGGGACTCCGTGAAACCCTGAGGTAAGACTGTCCATCTGTATTGCTGCTTTCGCCCATTGAAGGGATCTTCCCACTCAAAGGCAAACAGGTCTCTACTTTCTGGATCAAGGGGACAGGCCCAGAAGGCATCCTTTAAATCTACTACACTAAACCACTTATGATGGAAGGGAATTTTACTCAGGAGAGTGTAAGGATTAGGAACTACAGGGTGTCGAACCTGGACAATTTTATTAATGGCCCTTAGATCCTGCACCATTCTCCAGCTACCATCTGGTTTCTGAATGGGGAGAATGGGAGTATTAAAAGAGGACATACAGGTTTCCAAGAGTCCATCCCGAAGGAGACCCTCAATGATGGGTTGGAGTCCCTGTCTTCCTTTAAGAGGAATAGGATATTGTTTCTGGCACACGACCTCCCCTTCCTTTTTTAACTTGATTTTAATTGGGGGAATTTGCAACCCTCCCGTTTCCTTCTTTTACCCATACCTCCTCCTTAATGTCTCTTTCATCTTCTTCAGTGAGCAGGGCCAAAACCTCAATCTGTCCATTCCTTACCTCTAAATCCAGTCCCATAGGTATTATTAGGTCTCTTCCTAATAAATTACTCCCAGCTTCTGGGATGTGCAACAAGGGAGCTATGATTTGATTATTTTCCCAACAAATGTTAGTAGGTTCAAGAATGGGAACTTTAAATCCCTCCCCTTTTACCCCTGTGACGGTGAGGGAACTGCCAGAGAGCCTGGCCCCCTTTGGAAGATGATTTACAGAGGAGCAAGCTGCTCCAGTGTCTACCAAGAATGTAATTTCCTCTTGATATGGGCCCACCTTTAAATTTACTAAAGGCTCCCGGTGGGCTTCTGAGATGAGGAGCCTCTGACTCTCCTAGTCTTCAAAATTCATTAGCGGTATAACTCGACCCTCCTTCTGTAAGTCTGGGCACTCCCTTTTGAAATGGCCAGGCTTTTCACAATGATAACACCCTGCAGAGTTCTGCATTTTCCTTGCTCCTTTTTTTAAATCAGCCCAGCCCCCTCCCCTATCTCGCCTCTGTCTGCATCCCCCATTTCCTGTTTCTAATCTTTTCTTGACCAAGTGGTCAACAGTGGCTGTCATGACTTTAGCCTGCTGCTTTTGTTTTTCGTCCTCCCTTCTTACAAATACTTTCTGTGCTTCCCTTAATAACTCCTCCAATGGCTTATTCATCCATCCATCTATTTTCTGAATCTTTTTCCGAATATCAGGCCAAGATCCCTTCACATAGCTGACCTTTAACATTCCCTGGGCTACAGGGTCATCAGGGTTCATACCTGAATATTTCCTTACTTGTTCTCTCAATCTTTGTAGATAAGCAGAGGGAGACTCATCTTTCTCTTGATTTACCTCAAAGGCCTTATCCAAATTTTGAGATTTGGGTACCGCCAATTTTATTCCCTCTACAATGAGGTCTCTGAGATCCTTCATTTGTGCCCTATCCTCTTTATCATTATTATCCCAATCAGGGTCAGTATTTGGAAATTTTTGCTCTGCTGCCATCACCCCTTGCCCTGGCGGGTGTTGCTTTTCCCATTCTTTCATAGCAGCCCCTCTTATCATTCCTCTCTCCTCTTTTGTAAAGAGGATGTTTAATATGGACATAAGTTCAGACCACGTGTATAGGCTAGAGCCTAGGAACTGATCTATTTGCTCAGCCAGCCCCATTGGGTCCTCTATTAGCAATTTCATCTCCTTCTTAAAATTTCTTACTTCTGCACTCATTAATGGGGCATTTACATACCCGACTTCCTTTGGCCCCATAGGCACCTCCCTCAAGGGGTAAAGGGATTTAACAGGGTGATGTTCCCTTACTCTCTTTCCTTCAAGAGTTTTTGGAAATGGAAAATTCTGTACATCCTTTTTGCACTGTGTTAATTCTTTCCTCAACCATTGATGGGTCATATCTGGTGGGGCAGTTGGCGCCGATGGGCCTCCTGATTCCCCTGGAACCTGTGCGGACCTTATTAGGTCCTCAGACTCTAACAATCTCTGCCCTGGGGGAGGAGGGGAATAGTAGGGAGGAGGAAGGCTTAATAAGGGGTCCCAGGGTTTAGATTCTACCAACTCATCTTCCAAGTTTGGGTTTTTATCTTTCACAAGGTAAAGGGGAGTTTTTTTGTTCTTTAGCCAGCACGTGGCATAATCAGACTCCTCCTTAGAAAAGGGTTTCTTCTCATTAACATAAATTACAAGGTTGGCACAGAGCCAGTCCTCCTCTGACCCATACTTTGGCCAGAATACATCTGGCGGTGAAATGCTTTCTTCAGTCCAAATGTAACAACAGTATTTAATCATTTTCTTTTTGTCCTTTCCCTTGGTCTGATCGCTATCGGTCCAATATTTTAACATCCTACCTAGTGGGCTATCTGGAGGGATGTCCCCGAGGGACTCTATAGGTGCCCCCTTTTCTTCTTCCCCAGCCAGCCAACTGCCTCTATTTCCCATCCCGAGTCTTGTCTGGGCTTCTTTCTCTCAGTTCCTTTCGCTTCGTCTGTCTCTGGCCCTTTCCCTCGCGGGAGAAGGGAACCGCAGATTGAGACTCCGCACTCGCTTCGTGCAGTATGTCGCACGTCTCAGTCACACACAAGCAGCTCCAGACTCATCAGGAATTCCCGACCACCAAGGCAATATATTACTTTCCTTACCTTGGTCCGTGCACGGAGTTGCCTGGTCAAACAGAGGCAAGCCCTTTCCCCCTTTTCTCATCCACAACCGGCAGATCCAAGCGTCTGGTCTCGGGCCCTTTAGCTGCCGGAGATGGGCCCCCAATGGCGGAGTCCGAGACCGCTCAATCAGCGGGGCGCGCCTTCCCTTTGTCCACCTCGGGGGTCCTCCTCCGAAGCTTTGGATCCCGGACGAGCCCCCAAGTTGTCGGAAATAAAGCGGTGCCTGTAAGGGAATAAACGCTCTCTCGGTTCTGGAGGAGAAAAGAATTTATTTACGATCTTGCAAGATGGGGCGTCCAGCCAAACACGCGGGAGGCTGGCGCACCAGAGGAAGAGAATGGCGATGTTTAAATCTCCTACTCCTAATTCGCAAGTCCCTCCCCTGTTTCCCCATTGACTGGGTACTACAGAGGTTACAGCCTATCCGAGAACACTAACTAATTCATCTTTTGAGATTTTAATTTGTACAGCCAATCCCAGAGAGCCAACTAGCTCATTATTGAGATTTTGAACTGATTAGCCAATGCCCCCCCCAAATTTTTATTTTTTTTGCTGTGAGTTCCCGCCTCTGATACTACCTCATGTCTCTTTACATCAGGCAGATTCTCTCTTCTCTTTGTCTGGGGCTTGTTTAAACTGGTTTTGCCTCCATTTCCCTTATTCCATGCTGTCTCTATGTGAAAACGAAACTTATTCCTTTCTTACACCTCAGAAGTTCTAATTGCATCAATTCACCAATTGTATGAGCATCTGTGAAAATTGTAAACAGAGCTATTTTCTCATTTCTTGATGCTGATTTCAGTATAACTTTATTAATTTGGTTTGTGTCTTCTGATGCTAATGAACTATTGGTGAGACCATCATAAATCATAGTCGATAGCCCTAGCTCTATCAAGAAATTAATGGCATCTGCAGCAGAGGACCACATCCATGTTTTTACCACCATTAAATTTGGTAAGGGCCACCTTAATTTCCAGGTCCTAGATATCCAATCACACAATGATCTCTCAATTTCCAAGTGATTTTTTCTAAAATTTCTAAGTATTTGGTTCAGTCTAGCATCATTAGATATGTTCCTTAACTGTGTTATGTCACTGCCTGTTAGTGGCAGTTATATACTCCTTTGGATCATAGATGTAATAACCACTATTTCAGTTGCTTCACCACATTATGGGAAATCTTGATTTAATTTTATATTTTATCATCAGGAAAGTACCCTTTGCTATGTTACTGCAACAGGGTCATCATTATCATTGTTCTTAGCAGTTTTCACCATCCCCTTTACAGGATTCTTCTTTAGGCTGGGGTGTGCACTGTGTCATCAGTGTACTACCTATGCTCAATTATCTCTTTCATAAGGTATTTCTTTAAATCGACATGCACCTTTTTGATATCTGTGCATGATAAGGGAGCAGTTTTTCATTTTCATCCAGGGACCAAACAATTATCACTTCCTATACATTTTTTTTATCTTAGAATTTAAAAAGAAATTTCCATTGAAGTGCTTTAGCAAGGTATTTGTTTTGGTATCTGCATCCTGCAGAGTACATGAAATGTAATGTAAATGTAGTTGTAGAAACAAACTGAAAGCAGATAGAAATCAAAGGAAATCCAGCACTTGAAAACAGATTTGAATCAACGATAGTTTGAATAACCAATGCAATTTATTTTCCTGCTTAATCAAAAGCTTCCATTACAACCAATGCACAATATCCAAGTCAAGTGCACAAAACATATTGAAAGGTGGAAGTTACCAGAGTCTCTAAAGTCCATTGGCCAGAGAGCCTATGAGTTGCATGTAGGAACCTTTAATGAGAGATTCCAGGATACAGGTCAGATGAAACATCAGCAGAGGCTCCAAAGAATAAGGCAGGAGGCGTTGGTCTAGCTGCATTGCAGTGGCAAAGATGGCAGCAATCTCACATCACAGTATGGTCATTGGGGTTGCAAGTCAGAGCGAGTGGGTGTGAGCATATCTCTATTTGATGCTCATTGAAGAGGCATCCTCACTGGGTTTTATAGAAAGTGCCCCTCTGGCCGACATCAAGCAGGTCAGTATTGTAGCCTCGCATGAATGCCTGGTTAACACTTTTTATAAGCCATGCTTTTCTCAATTCATTGACATTCCAACTGTGGTCAACATGGTTACAAGTTTTTAGGGTTTTCTCAGTTTGTTTACATTATACTTGTGGCCAGTAAGTTCACAATTTTGTGGGTTCAAAACCATTAATATCATTTCAATACAAACACCAGTTCATTCCTTTGATCCTTTCTAGCTTATGTAACTGTCAGCCATATCTGCAACTATTGGCGTAATGAATTCAAATGAACTCTCATAAATAAGATTTTGCAAGCTATACAGAAATCTGGATCTATAAATGCCATATTAGGCCATTGGGAATTGGAGACTTTCTCCAGAAACCTGGGCCATGCATTTACCGGAATTTCACAACTGCAGAGGAAATGTGCTGGGGCTCTAGAATATTAAAGTCCATGTATGACCCACAATCAGCCCAATCATTTAAAAACATTGAATGATATGACACAGAAATTGGGCATCTTGAAATTATTGGCCTTAATGAATAACCACCTGAATATATTAGCGGGAGTTCCAAAACCCAAATGTGATCAAATAAAGAGCAGATCAAAAGTTAAGGTTGCCTCAAAAGGAACTCATCAATTAGTCATACAGTCACTCAGAAGAAAAGCCTATAATGAGATTCACACACTCGAATGGCTAAAGCCAGTGGCTGAGGGTATGGTTCACTAGCTGAAGGTTCACTTTGCAATATATTGCTCAGCAATAAAACACACAAATCCCATAATGGAAGGCTTGTATCCTCCACATTTCTTCCCTCTGAGAGACACAAAAGGAAAAAAGTGCCATAAAGTGAACCCTGAGTAGGCCAAATTGCTGGGAAAAAATATATCACTGAAAGCAGGCTCAAGGACCAAAATTTATGGCCTCCATGTAAATATATGGGTAGGCTTGGAAAACTAAATTTCCTACAATGTTCTCATTGTCCCCACCCCATGTAAATTGCACTAAAATAAAAAAGAGGAATCACAAATTCCTATCCCAGAATTGTCACCTAGGACTGAGGCTTAGTATAAACTTCTTGAGAAAAAATTTTAAGTCCTCACTTGTCCTCAAAAAGACAAGTTCTCTCACTGAGCCAGGCCAGGACTCTCCACAGGCATACATTCTCTTTGTCTTGCATTGGCTTACCAGAGAGCTCTTCCTAAAAGCCTCGGACTATAATGCAGTATATTTCTGGCTACTTCAATATAGGACACCCAGGTGTAAATTGCATAAGGGATAAAAGGCTGCAGTGTACACTTCCACCATAGTCCTTACATAGGAGAACATGAGTAGGACTTGGGTCAAAGTGAGAAAACTAATCTCGTGGTGTGTTGTTCCTACTTTCTATAATGGCATGGACTGCTGTAATCCATCTTCTACAGTGACCCATTAATAGGGTGTGACCAACTGGAGAACATCAGAAGATTCCTGATTTAAAAGTACCTTCCTGAGTTTTCATGCAAAATCCCATTATACCCTTTGATCTTCTCTAACCTATACAAAAAATTAGTGACATCTGTTAATATTTTCATGGTGAATTCAACTGTACTCTCACAAAAAGTTTTTGCAAGCCATTCAGAAATCTGGATCTATAAATTCTGTATTAGGACACTGAAAATTAGAACCATTTTCCAGACCTGTTCCATGGATTCACAGGAATTTCACACCAATACTAGAAATGCTTTTCTTTTTAGGTTGTGAGTGATCACCATGGCCCACAACTCCCCAAAATGATAACAAAGGCAACAACAACATAATATAATGGTCAGTACAATTCATCATCTATTCAGTCCCGAACAATAGCTCACAGAGAGAAAGTAACAATGGATCTGGGTATGCAGCATCATAATTTTCATGTAAATAAGAAAAATGGATTTATTTTCATGAAGAAGCAATGAACTAGCTCCATCACCTTATGAGAAGACAAGGCCATATTGGGACTCTCGTTGTCTGAATGTCTTGCATCAATTGGTCTTTAAAGGTATTTAATTACCAACTGTTATCAATCATACCATACTCTTCCCTTAAAGGAAAAATGTAGGGTTATGATATTTGGAGGATGAAATTCAGCTCTCAGTTTACACATCCCATATGAATTGCAATATTTCATGCAGAATAATCCTTGTGAATCTCACATTTTCTCTCATATTCTGGTCCTTCAGTATGGAAGTTCATCAATGACCCAAAAAGAGTCCGAATCAATTAATATCATTTAAATACAAATGCCCCAAAACTGGGCATCTTGACCATATTTGACCTTAATGAACAGTAACCTGAATATATAAATGGGAGTTCAAAAAACACCTCAGTTCTCAATCATACCAACTTCATAGAAAAGTCATAGCTTCTTTCAGAGGAATTCAACTATTTAGACACTTGATAGAAGAAAAGCCCATAATAAGATTGTGTTACCTGAATGAGTTAAGTTAGCTCCCTCTTGAGTAAGGTTCACTAGCTGAAGGTTCATTTTGCAATATATCAGTCAAAAATAAATCATTCACCTCTCATCATGGAAGACTGCATCCCTCCACATCTCTTCCTTCTGAAAGACACAGATGAAAAACTGCTGTGAATTGAGCCCGAGGTAGGCCTTGTTGCTGGAAAAATACAACACTCAAGAGGGGATTCAAGAACCAACATATGTAGCTTCCATATAAGCATATTGGTACAAAAGGGAAAATCAAATTTCTCACAACATTTAATGGATGAACACTGATGAAACCTCACTAGAATCTAAGAAATAAAGAATCATGACTTGCTGTCCCTGGGCGGTCATTGTGGATTAGGCCTCTGCATAATTCTATTGAGCATGATTTTTATGTCATCACCATCTCCAACAAGATAAATTCTCACCACTGACCCAAGCCAGATCTTTCCAGCAATATATACTCTGTGACATGCAATTGCTTGCCAGGGCATGATAACTTCTCTTCATTGGCACAAGCCAGTGCTATCACCAGGCAGACATTCCCTTTGAATTTCAAATGCTCACAAAGGTCTCCTTCTCAAACATTGGTCTGCATCACAATGAATTCAAATACTTCAGTGCAGTACACACTGTGGAGAAAATTGCCCCAAAATTCCACATAAGTGCTCATCTAGGAGAACATGGGTAAGACATTGCTCAATGTAAGAACACTACTTCATAGCTTTTGCTGCTCCTGCTTCCTCTTGGGTCATGGGCCACCATGAACAGTCCACAAATATGGCCCATTAAATGGCTTGATCAGGGAATGCAAAGTGGAGGACATTATAGATTTCCTGAATTAGTAATATCTGACCTGAGTATTCATGCAAAGACCAGTTTATTCCTTTGATCTTCCCTAACTTGTATAAACAAGTATGTGAGAGGCATAACTAGTAGCATGGTGAATTCAACTAAACTCTCATAATAGAGGTTTTTCAAAACCTTCAAATATCTGGATTAAAAATCCAAAAATAAGCTGCTGGCATTTTTCTGAAACCATTCCTATTCACAGGAAATGTCCCTCTTTTTGCATTGTAAGTGTTCGGAATACACCAAGAACTACCGCAAACTAGAATGAAGTGAACAACAGACCCAATAAATCTCTCACAGAGACAAGACAATCATTGATCTGGAAATGTCTCACTGCAGTTTTGATGAATTTTTAAAAAGTAAGTTGTTCTCATGAAGATGCCAAGAACTAGCACAATGAAGTTTCGAAAAGATAAAGCCTGTTGAGTTCAGAACGGAATGCACAGACTCTGAAAACCAAGGTGCAGAATAAGTTTATTGAGCTAAATGGCATGTGTGTGGAGCAGAACTAAAGAAAGTCGCTGCTCAAAGCAAAGTGGAGGGGAAAGAGTTTGTATGGCTGATTAAAACAAAGGAAGGGTATGGGGGAATGGGGAGGGTGGTCAAGGAGTACGTGAGCTATGTGAGTTGTCTGGGGCAGGATGTCCTTAGGTCATGGACCATAAATTTGCAAAAAATACCCTGGAAGGATATTTATGTAGCAATGAGCTTATCCAGTGAAAATAAGCAGACTTGCCGGGATTGGCATGACTTGTTATCACAGTTCCTCCTCTCCCATTGAGGCAGGAGTCTTAATTAGCACTGCAATGGATCGTTGGTATGTCAGCCTGCTTCAGTTATTTTTCTGCTTCTTCTCCTTAGATTTTTGGGAAAAGTGGGAGTTCAAACAGATCAAGTTGGTTGGTAAAACTACCATTTCATTCTCACAAGCCATGTTCTGAAACATGCAACTTTGTATTATCTTTTGTAGCAACTGAATTATTTTAAAACTTTTATTCCTGTTACGTTTATATACATAATATATATTATATATAGTATATTTTATATATACATATAGTAAAATAGTCTTGAGGTCTGTAACCTTTTGAAATAGCCAGAAATGCACTGTAGAAGTACACAGAAATTAACCGTAACCCAAAAATGTGCTAACCTTTGATGTAATCAGAAGGCAAACACTTAAAATATAAAAATCCTCACTGAACTATAGTCTTGAGGTCTGCAACCTTTTTAAGTAGCCAGAAGCAAAAACTTGTAACTACTATAAGACCCTGGACTCTAACCCAGATGCCTGGATGCTTTGATAATAATGCTTTATTGTATAAATATATAAATCTTATCTGTAAATGTAATCCTTCTTGAAGAGTGTAACATTTCTTGAAAACTCATGACTGGCTCTGCCAGCAAACTTAGCAAACATCTATCTTGTCTTAATGTCTGTTAAGCGTTGAAGTAGCAAATACTTGTAACTGTTATAAGGCACTAAACTATAACCCAGATGCCTGAATGTTTGGATAATGATATCTTACATTGTAACTCATGATTGGCTCTGCCAAGGCTCCCCTATCTCAATTTATGTAACCAGACAGCAACAGGACAACTCATGGCCCCATTTGTATCCTCTTACCTTATTTTACAATTCGGAAGCCTGATACCCCTGTAGGTAGCCCCCTTAATAAATATTAATGAGGTAACATGAGTCAGGACAGAATTAACCACCTTGTTCATTTCCCTAAGCCTATATGCTTTTGTTTGAATACTTGTATAAAGCTCTCCAAGCTTCTGCAGCCCGGTAAGGCAGAGATGAGGTTTTAGCCTCCTGTTCTCCTTGCACTGCACACCACAGTTAAAAGTTCTTTCTCTCTTTGAAATCCCGAGGTCTCAGAATCCAGTCATTAAGAGCATCGGGCAGCAAATCTGCTTTTTGTCCAGTTTCAATGGGACTCACGTTGTCTGAATGCTTGAATCTGTTGGTGTCTATCACATTCGATTACCAACTTTCATAATTATTCCAAGTACTTTCCTTAAGTGGAGGAGACTGAAAAGTTATGATACATGGGGACTAAAATCATGCTATTACTTTCCTCATGTATGTGTCTGCTGCCATGTTGCATGTCAAAGAACATTTGTGATTTTAATATTTTGTCTTATATATCCCAGTGTCCCTCAGGATGGAAGTTCATCATTGACTCATAAGAGCCCATCAGTTAAAATATTTAATTATTTGAGACAAATTTGGGCATCTTGAATTTACTGATATTAATGAATATCCAATAGACATAAAAATGGGAGCTAAAATCTCCTCAAATCCCAATTATATCAAGTTCAGAAAATTAGTCATGGTTTCCTTAAGAGGAAATCATCAATTAATCAGACACACATTCAGAAAAAACTCCAATAATGACATTCATGTTTTTTAAAAAACAAAAGCTAGGTGCCTGAGGGGTAAGGTTCACTACCTGAAATTTCAAACTACAGTAAATCACCTCCCACCATGGAAGGCTCATCTCTCCTCAGCTCTGCCCTTTGGAAGACACAGGTAAAAAATGTCCTAAGAATTGAGCACAGAGATAGGCCATTTTGCTAGGATAAATAGAACATATAAGGCAGGCTTCAAGACCCAAAATTTGTGGCTTTCACAGAAATATACAAATAGGCAAGGGAAACTCAAATTTGCTACAGTGTTTATGTTGTCTCAATAGACTATAAAATGTACTAGAATAGAAATGAAGAGTCAGTAACTCCTGTCCCTGGATTGTCATCAAGAATTGGATTATGTTGCATCCTACTGAGCATGATATTTATGTCATCAGCTGTCTTTAACAAGGTAAGTTCTCATCCTTGATCCAAGCCAGGACTCTCAAGGCATACATCCTTTTTCACTAGCAAATGCTTAACCGAGGCTTTTTCCTGAAATCACTGGGCTACATTGAATCTGAATTCTGTTACTTCCTTCCCTTACATACCAGTTGCAAAAAATTGCTTGGGAACAAAGAACCTACAGATTGCACATTCCCTCATCTAGGGAAATATGGGTGATACACTTGTCAATGTGAGAACATTGCTCTGAAGGATGTGCATCTCCTGATTCCTATAATGTTGTGGACCACCGCAGTCCGTCTTTAAATACGACCCACTAATAAGCTTGAGACCAGTGATTAGGAACACAAGGGGGGGAACATTTCAAGTTTACTAAATTTACAACGTGATTTTTCATGAAAAAGCAGTCAATCCTTTTGGTCTTCCCAAGCCTTTGTACACAAATGTGAACAAAGTATAACAATTAGGATCGTGAATTCAACAGAACTCTCAGACTAGAGATTTTGTAAAATCTTCAAAATCTGGGTCTAAAACCTTCAAAAATCTGGGTCTAAAAATTAAATAGTAGAAGGCTCATATTTGGTGACACTTCATGATTCACTGGAATTATACAAACAGGAATTTTCCTCCTACCATGGAAATACACTGCTTTTGGGGTTGTGAGTGTTCACAAGGTCCCAACAAATACCCAAAATCAGATCTAAAGGAACAACAAGGTCGGAGTCAGTAAGATGCTTCATTGATTTGGACCCCAAAAATAGCTTGCAGAGATAAGGTAGCACGAATGTAGAAATGTGTCACTGAAATTTTCATGTAATTTCAGGAAAAATGAAGTTTTTTCCCATAAAGTTTTTCTCAATCATGTTTTGAAAAGATAAAGCCATACTGGGACTCATATTTTAGGAACACAGGAATCATTTGGTCTCTATGACATCTGATCACCACTTGAATACATTTGATTAATTAATATCATGCCCTTCATGTAAAGGGAAGAGACTGAAGGTTCTGATATTTGGAGCTGAAATTCTGTTATCATTTTTCACCCATGGATATATGGCAACATCTCATGCTAAAGAACATTAATAATTCTTACATTTTTCTCATATATTCTAAGGGTCCCTCAAGTTGGAAATTCATCATTGACCCAAAAAGAGCCCAAATAAGTTCAAATATTTAATGACTTGAGACAAAATTGGGCATCTTGATTATTCAATATTAATGAATGTTCACATGGGAGCCAAAACCTCCTCAAAGCCCAATCATATCAAGCTCAGAAAATAAGTCAGGATTTACTCAAGGGAAATTATGGAGGAACACATTCAGAACAAAATCCCCTATTATTCACATTACTTGAATACGTAAAGCTGAGGAGTAGGTTTCATTACCTGAACTTTCAACTTGCAATAGGTCAGTCAACAATAAATCACTCACCTCCAATCATGGGTGGTTCATCCGTCCACGGCTCTTCCCTCTGGAAGATACAGTTGAAATACTGTTATGAATTGAGCTCAGAGGCAGGCCAGATTTCTAGGAAAAAGAGAACACTGAAGGAGAGGTCAAGGACAAAAATTTACGGCTTCCATAGAAATACATAGGTAGGCAAGGGTAACTTAAATTGCCTCTATGTTTTTAGTGTCTTGGTCTCACATAAACTTCAGGACAATAGAAATGAAGAATCACCAATTCCTACCCCTAGGATTGTCTCTTAAGACTAGGCCTCAGCTTAATCCTATTGAGCATGATTTTTGTGTCCTCATCTGTCTCCAACCAGATAAACTCTCTTCTGTCTCAACCAGATAAACCCAAGCCAGGGCTCTCTCCAGGCATACATTTACTCTGAATTGCAAATTCTTACCCAAGACCCCTTCCTGAAAACCTTCTGCAACATGACATTAGATTTCCACTTTTTCAATGCAGAACAGGGTTGTCCTAAAAGGGTCCTAGGGTCAAAAAACTACATATTACACATCCACAGAAGTATTCATCTAGGAGAATATGAATAAGAAATAGGTCAAAGTGAGAACACAGCTCATAAGCATGTGCAGCTCCTTCTTTCTATGATGTCATGGACAGCCTATGTCAGTATTCACCTATGACACATTAATAGAGTTGAGACCATTAACAAGTTAACACAAAGTGGAGAAATGTACAGGTTTCTCAAATTTAGGGTACCTCAGTTGAGTTTTATGCAGAAAACAATTCATCCCTTTGATCTTCTCTATTTATATGCACAAATGAGTGGCAAGACTAATTATTGGAATGGTGAATTCAATTGAACTCCCATTTTAGCGATTTTTGCAAAACTTTCCAAAAATCTGGATCTAAAATGCAATTGGGTCATTATCATTTGGTGCCATTTATCACAAACCTGGGCAATTTTATTCACAAGATTTGCACAACTGCACTGGAAATTCCCATATTTTTAGGTTGTGTTTCTTCACAGTATATCAATAACTATCAAAAACCACTGCAAAGGGAACACCAAGGTCAGGTTGAAAAGATTGTCTATTAGAACCCAACAGTAACTCAGGGAGAGAAGGTAACCATGGATCCAAAAATGTCTTACTGTAATTTTCACACAATTTCAAAAAAAAGAAGTTCTCATAAAGAAATAGCTTAATCACTTTCATGAAGCCAAAGTCATATTGGGAATCATGTTGAAATATTTGGTGGCTATGACAGTTAATAGCCATCAGTCATAATAGCAGGCTTTTTCCTTAAGAGGAAGAGACCAAAGGGTTATGATATTTGGAACCAAAAATCTACTATTACTTTGCTCATCCATATATATTTCCATGTTTAAGACAAGAACATTCATGATTTCACATTGTATCTCACATAATCCATGGACAACAGGATGGAAAAACAAATCATTGACCAAAATAGAGCCCAAATCACTTACATAATTTAATGATTAGAGACAAATTTGGGCACCTTGAATTTATTGATATTAATGAATATGCACACGGACATTTAAGAAGCCAACAGCTCCTCAAATCCTATCATATCAAGCTCAGGAAATAAGTCAAGTTTTTCTCATGTGGCACTGATCAATTATTCAGACACACATTCAGAAAAACAGCCATAATGGACCATATTATTTGACTAAGTAAAACTAGGTGCATCCTGGAGTAAGGGTCATAAGTTGAAGTTTCAAGTTGCAATATGTCAGCCAATAATGAGTAACTCACCTTTCATCAGGGATGCCTCATCCCTACACAGCTATTCTCTCTGAAAGACACAGGTGAAAAACTGCTGTTAAATGAGCACAGATGGAGTTCAGAATGCTAAGAAAACTGAACACTGAGGGCAGGTTTCATGGAACAAACTTTGTGCCTACCAGAGAAATATAAAGGTAGACAAGCGACATATAAAATTTGGAAGAATGCTTTAAATACATAAATCCCATGTTAACTGCACTGGTATCCAAATGAAGAATCACTATTTCTGGTCCCTGGATTGTCACCTAAGATGCTGCCTCAGTATTATCCTACTGAGCATGATTTTTATGTCATCTGACTTCAGCTAGATAAGTTCTCATCATTGACTCCAGCCAAGGCTCCTCCAAGTGTGTGTTCAATTTCACAGACAAATGCTTACCAGAGACACCTTCCTGAAAACCTTGGCTACATCATATTAGAGTGCCACTATTTTTTTTCAGTACAGAGTGGGGATGTAAATGCACCAATGCTGGAAACTGTAGATTGCCCTTCCACTGAGTCTTCATCTAAGAGATCAAGGGTAAGACAGAAGTCGAAGTTTGAATACCACTCTCAAGGGTGTGCTCATCCCACCTTCTGTAATCTCGTGGACCACCATGGTCACTCTTCTAATCAGAACAATTCATAGAATTGAGACCATAAAGCAGGGAACACGAGGTGGAGAACATCATCAACTGTGGAATTTAGAGTATGTTAGCTGAGTGTTAATATAAACGAAGTCATCCCTTGATCATCCCCAGCTATATACAGAAGGCTGACACAAGTGTAATGTTGACATTGTGTCTTCAAATGAACTCCCAAAATATGATTTTACAAAACTTCTAAATCTGGACCTACAAATCCAACAATATTCTTCACGTATTTGGTGACATTTTCCTGAAACACGGGCCATGTATTTATGGGAATTTCATGAAAGCACTTGACATACCCCTGTTTTGGGTTATGAATGTTCACAATATACCAACAACTACCCAAAACCAAACTGAAGGGACAACAAGGTTGGGCTCACTATTAGGACTAAAAAATAGCTCAGGATAGAGGGTAACCCTTGATCCAGAAATGTCTTAAGGTAATTTTTCTGTAATTTCAGAAAAAGCAAATGGCTCAAATGTAGATACCAAGAGTTGCTTAACCCATTTAGAGAAAATAAAGCCATCTTGGGACACATTTAGGGTGAGAAATTAAACAGTGGGTCCCTATGACATTATAATACCATGTTCTTTCCAGCAGAGGAGGAGACTGAAAGTCCATGCTATTTGAGGGGTGAAATTCTGCTATCAGGTTACTCATCCATTCATATAAAGCAATGTTTCATGCACAAGAATACTCACAATTCTGGGAATTTCACTCTTATATTCTAGTTTCTACCAGGTAGGAAATTAATATTGATTAAAAAAAATACAGATTAGTCAAAACACTTATAATTTCTGACCAAATTGGTCATAATCAATTAATTGATACTGTAAAAAGAAATAAAACAAAGTAGAGTTTCTATGGCTAAGTAATATAAAATAGAGTCAGAAGGTCACTCTGGAGGTTACTCTTCAGCAAATATCAGCCAGATATCACAAACTCTCTGTGATGGTTAAGTTTATGTGTCAACCTTACAAGTGAGGTTATAGAAGGTCAGCAAAGGGTAGGTTTGAGATGTTTTGGTGGGTTAAGTGGGCATTTTGACAACATGGCTTCTCCTTTGGCATGTTTAGTTATGACGTATGATGGATATCCTTACAGTTTAAGATGACAGTTTTGAAATAAAATTCTCTCTTGATAATAACTTGAGCCCTGACACTTGATAGGAGAATCAGCAGAGCCTGGTAATATCTTATTTGGAACTGACATTCTCTATTGTAATTTTGCTCCTGTTTATTTTAAATTTTTTCTTTCTGTTTCACTGGAAAGGAAAGATGATACTCAGTTTTAAACAGATTAACTTCTTATGAAATTCTCTTACTTTCTCCTCCCATTTTCTCTTGTTCATTTTCATAAACTTAATCCTGCTATCTTACTTCCTACTATTTCTTATGAAACTCCTCATGACTGCATAGCTTTAATTAATCAATTATTAACCCCTCAAATAGATTTGTAAGAAACCTCAATTGATAACGTACATTTTATCTGGTATACAGATGGTTCCCAACTTAAAGATAATTCAGGAATTTATCTATACTAGAAGCAAATTCCTTATCTAATGCTATGTCATCCCAGCAAGCTGAATTTTTTGCCCTCACAGTACCTACTTGTGGAAAGAAAAACAGCAAATACCTACAATGATAGTGTGCCTTTAAGATCGTTCATGATTTGGGGATGTTATGGAAACAAAGAGGTTTTTTAACCTCCAGTGGAGTAAAACAAAAACAGCTCTTATGTTATAGAATTGTTAAATGGTATATGGTAGCAAGGCTTTGGCCATAATTAAAATTCCTAGTCACTCAGACAAATATGGAGGGATGCACCGGTAACCACATGGCAGATAGAGTTGTAAAAATTGCAGCAATAAATTATAATCCTATTCCTGTTTCTATAATGACTTTTGAACCAAATAATTCTATTGGAAACTGTTCTGGTTTGCTAAAGCTGCCAAAATGCAAAACACCAGAAATGGATTGGCTTTTATAAAGGGGATTTATTAGGGTACAAATTTACAGTTCTAAGGCCACAACAGCATCCAAAGTAATGCATCAACAAGAGGATACAGAAAGGCGAATGACATCTGGAGCTCCTCTGTCACATGAGAAGGCACATGGCCAAAGTCTGCTGGGACTCCCCCAGGATTAGCTTCTGGTTTCTGTTGCTTTCTCCAAAATGTCTCAGGGCTTCTGTCTCAGCTTCTTTCTCTTGGCTCCTTTGTATCTTTGCTTCTCTCTAAGCATCTTGGGGATCTCACTTAATTTCTCCAGGGAAAACTCTGGATTTCATCTCTGAGCTTCTCTCCTGGTTCTGGGTTCAGGCTGTCTCCAAAATGTCTCTGTGCATTTTCTCTCTAAACATCTCTCTCTCTTGGCTCTGAGCTCTGCCCCTCTCTCTCTGAGCTCTCTTAAGGACTCCAATAAACTAAGGAAGACCCACCTTGAGTGGATGAGGTCACACCCCCATGGAAATAATCTAATCAAAAGGTTCCACCCACAGTTGGGTGGGTCACATCTCCATGGAAACAACCTAATCCAAAGATTCTACCCACAATAGGTTTGCCCCCACAAGATTGGGTTAAAAGCAGTCTTTCCTGGGGTACATAACAGCTTCAAACCAGCACAGAAACCAATAAACATTACTCCTTGAGGTTCAACAAAATGCTCTTCCTCAAGAGATTTAAAAAAATGGAAAAATGCTGGCTGTTTTTATAACTCTGCAGTTAAATCAGGATTTGGCACTAATGGTAAACAAGTTCTCCTCCCTGGTTGCCAACAGGAAAAAGTTTTGGAAATTATTCACAATATGTCTCCCCAGAATACTGATAAAATGGTAGGCTGAGGAGAGCAATATTTCTGGAAACCATCCCCTAAAATATCCATGAAAATATATCATAATTGTTTAACCTGTCCCAAACACAATTCAGAAAAACCTTTCCATGGTTCTCAAGGACATTTTCCCTTACCACCTATAGCTTTTGAAATTTGACAATTGGACTTTATTCAATTACCTCCATTTCAAGGCTATATATGTGTTTTAATAATTATTTGTATGTATTCCCATTAAACTGAAGACTTTCCTTGCAGACAAGCTACTGCTGCTACTGTAGAAATATTTATTAGAAAAAGTAATCTCAAATTGGGGAATTCCCTCAAAACTTCACAGTGACTGAGGAACCCACTTTATAGGAAAATATGAAAATAATATGCAAAATATGCCCTATTTTTCAACATATTCATTGTGCCTATCACTCTCAAACTTCATGTTTAATAGAAAGAACAAATGGCATAATTAAAACTCTTTTAGCTAAATTCATGGCAACCCTCCATCTACCATCGCCAAAATCCTTACATATATTCTTATTAAATCTAAGATCCACTCATTGTGGAAAACATAAGTTATACCCATTTGAAATTATATTACAGAGACCTATGAAAATAAACTCTGAAATGTATGACCCCTGCCTCATAAAAGAAAATATGCTATCCTACTATCAGATATCAATCATAACTTCAAAAAAATGAAACTTGATAGACCAATCCTTTAACAGTGTACTCCTGGAAGATAAGATATTCAAAACTGCAATATTCAACCTGGTAACTTTATATATTGGAAAAGACACCTCAATAAGAATGCACTCCATCCTTGCTGGAAGGGACCCTATGCAGCTAAGTTAGAAGCTATTGATTCTTGGATTCATATTTCTCATTTACAAAAAGCTCATAGACCTTCCTGGAAATCCATTCCTACTGGTGACCTAAGGGCTCAAAATTACCAAGAATCAGAAGTAGATGGCATCAGATGTAGTAAGCATCCAAAGATCTAGAACCAGGCTTGTAAAATTAATACTTATTGGTGATCTTAGGCTGTAGTCACCCAGAAGTAGACAGCTAACCCAAGAATCAGGACAAGACCTGATTTTCATCAAAGTGAAATAAACTCAATAACACCCGCTATTATCTTCATTGTTCCTATTAACACTCTTATTCACATTTTTATTCCTCCCTCATCCCTTCTTTTGTGCCCTAGTCAATCTATATCCCGCCCATAATGAACATAATGAATCCTACTTGTTTTAAAACTCCATATTATCACCCTTACCCTCTCTTCCTTGTCCCTTGACATTCATCATCATTTTTCCAAGCCATACAAAGACTGCTGACCTAAGCAATCTATCAAATTGCTGGTTCTGTGCTAATTTAGACTCCATGGAAGGGCCAAAGTTATTGGTCACACCCATAGGCATTCAAACTTAGATAAACATTAAAAACATCAAAGAGAACATTCAAATATTACATAAAATAAGGAACTCTGAAACTTGAGACTTATTTAGTTGGCTAGATCTTGGGATCTTGGGGAGTCTGGATTCATAGCATATTTCAAACCTTCCTAGTGCTTTTTGTTATTATAAACACTACAGTATCTCTTATTCATTGCCTCACCTCCAGAATAACAACCACAAATACTTCCTGAGACATGAGAATGCACCAAACTCTTTATCTTGAAGCTTGCACTTATGAAACTTATTTCTGTAATGACAAAACTAAACCTAATTATAATTAATGCCTAAGAGTCACCCCTGAAAACCTCTTTATTGCTGAAATGTGGACCGTTTCTAAGGCAAGCTCTGTAAACAAACTCACTAACCCCCCCCCCCAGCACCAAGGGATTAATATCAAATGTTGATAAATAATGCTTTCTAAGAAAATTCTTGATCAAAATAGATGTAAAAAAAAGTACAGTTACTACTGCTGAGATATAAATGGAGTTGGAGGTCATTCTGGATGTTACTCTTCTGCAAATATCAGCCATATATCACAAATGCCAAAGTATGCAAAGCCTCAAGCAACAGTGTTCCTCAAAACCTTAAGGACATCCAGATGCCATAAACAAAGCACAAGATAAAGAACTTAGTAAACTATCTAACCTGAAGTACACTTTGAGTACACCAAATATTCACAAACAACTTTTCTAATCTTCTTCTTTTCCTTTTAAAACCTTTGCCTGGAAGTGCCAATATGGGACACAATTTGGCTTGCTACCTAAATCTGTGCTCCCAGAATTGCAATTCTAAGACCCCAAATAAACTCCTTTGTTGCTTTGCAGCTCAGTTTGTTATTTCTCAGCTGACATGACAAATGAATACTCACATGGATGTAAAAATAGGAGTCAAAACTCCTTAAATCCCAATCATATAAAGTTCAGAAAATAAGTTAAGGTTGCCTATAGGCAAACTAATCAATACTCAAACCTGTTCAGAAAAAAACTCCCACTATGACACTCATGTTATTAAACAAGTTCAGCTAGGACCCTGAAGGGTAGGTTTCACTAAATGAAGCAGGTCAGTCAATGATACATCATTCACTTCTGGTAATGGAAAGCTCCTCACTCCACAATTCTCTCTGAAAGACACAGGTGGAAAAATGCTATGAATTGATCATGGACGTAAGCCACACTACTAGGAAAAACAATACTGAAAGAAGGCTTCAAGTATGGAAATTTTGGGCTTCCACAGAAATGTATTAGTAGGCAGGGAAACTCAAGTTTGCTACAATGTATACACTGCCTAAGTCCCATATTAACTGCATTATAATAAAAATGAATAATCCCTAATCCCTGCACCTGTATAATTTGCTAGGAGTGGGCCTCAGCGTAATCCTATTGATCATATTTTTAAGTCATCAACTGTCTTCAACAAGGTAAGTGCTCATCATTGGCTCAAGCCGGGCTTTCTGCAGGCATAAAATCCCTTTGACTTGCAAATACTTACCAAAGACTCCTTCTTGAAAGCCTTGGGTTAGGTTGCATTGGAGTTATACTGATTCATTGCAGTTGAGATAATTGCCCCAGTGACAGATAACTAGTGTTGCATTTCCACAGAATCATCATCTAGGAGAACATGCATAAGACAAACTTTTCTTAAGCATGTGCTGCTCCTGAGTTCTATAATGTTTTTCACCTTGGATACTCTTCTAATAAGACACATTAATATGGTTGAGACCTTTGATCAGTGAATACAAAGTGAAGAATATATCAGATTTCTTAATTTAGAACATACTTACTTAGTTTTCTTATAAAACCAGGTCATCATAAGATCTCCCCTAGCCAATATACACAAGTGTTCAATGTGTAATATTTACTTGCTAAATTCAACTGAACTCTCTTAATAGAGATTTTGCAAAATATTCAAAATCTGGATCTACAAATACAATAACATGCTGTGCATATATGTTGCAGTTTCTCAGTCATATATCTGTGTATTCATAGGAATTTCACATAAACTCTTGAAATGTCCCTATTTGGGTTCAAAATGCATGAACAACAACCCAAAACCAGATTGAAAGAACAGCAAGTTTGGGGTCAGTATAATTCTTTGCCTATTCAGATGCAAAAATTTCTCAGTAAAGGAGGTAATCCTTGATCCAGAAAAGTCTCCAAATAATTTTTATGTAATTTCAGAAAAAGGAAGTTATTTTCATACAGAGGCCAACAATTTGCTGAAGTAATTTTAAGAGGATAGAGTTATATAGGGACTTATTTTGTATGCACAAAATGAATCAGTTGGTCTCTATGATATTTGATTACCAACTACCATAATTAATACCATGCACATTCCCTAAGGAGAAGACATGTTCTGATACTTAAGATCTGTAAATCTGCTGTCACTTTACTCATCCACATATCCAGTGCTGTGTATCATGCAGAAGATCTTTTTAATTCTCACATTTTTATTATAGATTCCTGGATGAAGGAATCTATGATAAATTCTTCACTGAATGAAGAGGAGCCTAAATCAGTTAAAAATGTAATTTGAGATAAATTGGGAATCTTCTACTTAATGACATTAATGAATATTCACTTGGACATATAAATAAGAGCAAAAACCAGTCAAAAGGCAGAGATTGCATAACGGATTAACTATATGCTGTCTGCAAGAGACTCACCTTAAAGTCAAAGATACAAGTAGGTTGCGAGTGAAAGGATGGACAAAAATATTCCATGCAAGTATCAATGAAAAGAGAGCTGTGGTAGCTATATGAATATAAGGTAAATAAAATTAATTCAAAAGCACTTATGAGGGACAAAGAAGCTCATTATATACTGATGAAGGGGACAATTCAACAAGAATAGGTAACAGTCATAAATACATGTGCACATAGCAGAGCCCAAAAATATGTGAAGCGAATACTGACAGAGTTGAAGGAAGAAATTGATGGTTCTACAATAATAGTAGGAGATTTTAATACATTATTTTCAATAATGGATAGAACATCTAGTTGGAGATCAATAAGGAAATAGAAGACGATGCTATAAACAACCATAACTAACAGACATCTAGAACACTTCATCCAACAAAAACAGAATACACATTCTACTTGAGTGCATGTAGATCATCCTCCAGGATGGACTATATGTTAGGTCACAAAACAAGTCTCAATAAATTCAAAAATATTGAAATCATACAATGTATATAGTCCAACAAAAACAGAATGAAGCTAGCAATCAATAATGGGGGAAATGGAAAATTCAAAAATATGTGGAAATTAATATACTGTTAAAACCCATGGGTTAAAGAGGAAATAATAACCATAATTGGGAAATAATTTGAGGCAAATGAAAATGAAAATGAATTACAAAATTTATTGAGTAGAACAAAGGCAGTTGTGCCAGTTTGAATATACTGTGTCCCTCAAACGTCATTATCTTTGATGTAATCTTGTGTGGGCAGATGTTATCAGTGTTGATTAGATTGTAATTCTTTGAGTGTTTCTTTGGAATGCACCCCACCCAGCTGTGGGTGATAACTCTGATTGGATAATTTCTATGGAGGTGTTGCCCCACCCATTCGGGGTGTGTCTAAGTTGAATAGGAGCTACAGCCAAGAGGGACACTTTGAAGAAAGCACAGGAGCTACAGATGAGAGACAGTTTGAAGATGGCCGTTGAAAGCAGACTCTTGCTCCAGAGAAGCTGAGAGAGGACAAATATCCCAAGTGCAACTAAGAATGACATTTTTGAGGGAATTCAGCCTAGAGAGGAATGTCCTGGGAGAAAGCCATTTTGAAACAGAACTTTGGAGCAGACACCAGCCACGTGCCTTCCCAGCTAACAGAGGTTTTCCAGACACCATTGGCCATCCTCCAGTGAAGGTACCCAATTGCTGATGTGTTACCCTGGACATTTTATGGCCTTAAGACTGTAACTGTGTAACCAAATAAACTCCCTTTTTTAAAAGCCAATCCATCTTTGGTGTTTTGCATTCTGGCAGCATTAGCAAACTAGAACAGCACTGCTAAGAGGGAAATTTACGGCTCTAAAATCTTAATTAAAAGAGAAGAAAGATGTCAAATCAGAGACTTCATCTCAAAACTGAAAGAACTAGAAAAAGAGAAGCAAACAAAACACAAAGTGAGCATAATAAAGGAAATTACCAAGATTAGAGGAGAGATAAATATAATAGAAAGAAACAATAGAAAAATCAACAAAGCCAAATGTTGGTTTTCTGAAAAGAAAAAATGACCAACTTTTAGCTGGACAGATAAAGAAAAAAGAGGATATAAATAATGAAAACAAATGAAAAGGGATACATTACTATAAACCCTGCTGATATAAAAAGGACTCTAAGTGAATACTATGAACAACCGTTTGCCAACCAATTAGACAACCTAGATGAAATGGACAAATTCTTAGAAACACACAAACTACCTACATTGACTCAAGAAGAAATAGAAGATCTCAACAAACCAATTACTGTTAAAGAGATTGGATCAGTAATCAAAAACCTCCCAACAAGGGACCCCACACTCTGGGGAGGCCCAGTGCGCAGCACCCTGTGCCCTCCCGCCCCCATCCCTTCCACTCCCCACGGCGCAGGCTGCCTTCTGGGGCTGCCCCACACTGCACATGAGCAGGAGCCTATGAGAGGAGCCACTACCCCGCTGTCTACTCACCGCTGAGTCAGAGGAGAAGGAGAAAGGCCCAGAGGACCCCAACATGAGCAAGCTGAAATCATCGCAGAAGGATAAAGTTTGTCAGTTACGATCTTCACGCAATCTAGGGAAAAAACAGCAGTAAGTTGTCTGTCTCAAAACAAAATTAGAGGTTGCAACAGGCAATTATTTCCAAAATCCTGAACTTTATATATGAGAGAGTGTAAAAGGATCATTGGACAGAAAGAACTTAGAACAACTGTACAATAGATACAAAGGTCCTCAAGATGAAAACAAAATTGGAATAGACGGTATACAGTAGTTCTGTGTGACCTGGCACTCGATCCAGCCAGCATTAGTGTGTTGATCACTGAGTGGAATTCTGGAGCAGCAACACAGTGTGAGTTCTCCAAAATGGAGTCCATGGATGGTATGACAGAATTAGGGTGTGACAGCACAGAAAAACTAAAGGCCCAGATACCAAGATGGAACAAGAACTGAAAGAACCAAGACGATTTAAGGATTTTTACCAGTGTACTTTTAATTTTGCAAAGAATCCAGGACAAAAAGGATTAGATCTAGAAATGGCCATTGACTACAGAATTTAGTGCATATTGGAAGATTTAAATTCTTAGACTTATGGAATACATTTTTTTGGAGCATCATAAAACATCAATACTGAAAGATACTTGGAATCGTCTTTTAGACTTCAGTACAATGACTGCAGATGATGTGTCTAATTATGATGAAGAAGGAGAATGGCCTTTTCTTACTGATGATTTCGTGGAATTTGCATACCTTCAAATTCCTTGGACAAAAAGTACAACAGTGTAGCATTAAAGGAAACTTCTAGAATGTACATAGTCTGTACAATAAATGCAATGGAAAATTGCACAGTTTCTGCTGATCAGTCCTCACAATTCAGGCTGAGGGTTGAGACAAAACTTGGACCATGTCATATTTCAATCTTCTAATGGTGGTTTGAGCTTGTCTTGTAGTCTGGGCCATTCTAAACATTTATAATTCCAACACTGTGGAGTTCATCTTATATATGTGGACCATCCTAGTTTATTTTCTTATAAGTCTTAGAAGCTTTGTGGTGATTATTTTGAGGTTTCCATTCTGACATAAAGCACAATGCTGTCTTCATCAGAAAGCGGTTTGGCATTAGAATTAAACATATGAATATCACAAACAACTTATAAAAACTTCTTAAATATGTGCTGTGGGCTTATTGCAGACTATGCTGGTAGCACTTCCAATGAGAGTGATATATTTAAGTGTACCAGATCTGAAATGGTGTTTCGGTTTTGGAGGATTTTTTTTCTTGGCAAATCACATGTATTGTTGACATGAGTAGAGTATCTGATGAAAATAACCAACATGAAAATTTTTTAAGGATTATTTGGTGCCTGCCTGAAAAGTTTATTGTGCTTCAGACCCTCAATTTCAAAAAGGTTCTACAGAACTAGTCTGCACGTTTCCTACCCATGTTTATATATATAAAGATGTTCTACAGGGAGCTTTTATTTAGAAAATGCCAGCATAATGGTAGACTCCATTCTTTTCTACAATATGCATTACATAATTGGAATTCATTATGATTTTGAAATGCTTATATGCCTGTCAAATAAGTTAAGCTAGTTAATTTGTTTTGAATGTTTTAGATTGCTACACAACACAATATTCTAAATTTAGGCATGAGGGTTTATTTTTTGTTTTGTTCTGAGTTTTTTTTTGGTCATTGCCCTATGAAACACAAATGAAATTCCCTTAGTTTATACAAAGATAATAGGAATTAAATTTTGGAAATGGTCGTGCTGAGCCATGAAGTTCAATCTTTATAATAAGTACTGCTCTTTCATACAATAGTCCATTTTTTATGACTTCTTATTTTGTTGAAATTGCTTTAACTGCTAATCACTGTGGTGGCCAAATGTTTACTTCAGGAGCAAAGATTTTTAAGCAAGCATACCCTTAGTGTCAATCTGGCTTCTATTTTTAAAACTATTTGTCTCTTTACAGTTTTTGTTTCACTCAGGTTAACTAAGTTTTCACATCAAAGCAGAATGTCATCTTGTATGTACTTTCTCATTACAAGACCCATGAATTGCTTTCATGCTGAAAATGCTCATTTCTCTGTTCACTTAACTAACTAACATATGAAGAATGCATTATGGTTTCTTAAACACTTCTGGATGTCAAGTTAAACAATGTAAAACTTAAAAAAAAAAAAAAAGAACAACAACAAAAAACTCCCAAAAAAGAGTAGGCCAGGATCAGATGGCTTCAGGGGGGGATTCTAACAAATGTTCCAAGAAGTCTTAACTCCAATTCCACTCAAACTCTTCCAAAAAACTGAAGAGGGTGGAACACTTCCTAATTGAGAGTTAAGACAAAACTTGGACCATGTCATATTTCATTCTTCTAATGGTGGTTTGAGGCCAACATCACCCTCATATCAAAGCCAGATAAATATACCACAAGAAAAGAAAATTGCAGACCAATAACTTTTATGAATATAGATGCAAAAATCCTCAACAAAATACTAGCAAACTGAATCCAGCAGCATATTAGCATAATTAGACACCATGATCAAGTGGGATTTATCCCAGCTATGGAAGATTGGTTCAAAATAAGAAAATCAATTAATATAATACATCACATTAATGCAATGAAGGAATAAAACCACATGATCATCTCAATTGATGCAGAAAACACATTTGACAAAATCCAACACCCCTCTTGAGAAACACACTTAGAACACTAGGAATAGAAGGAAAATTCCTCAACATTATAAAGGGCATATATGAGAAGCCACAGCTAACATCCTACTTAACAGAGAAAGCCTGAAAGCTATCCCTCTAGGTTCAGGAGCAAGAGAAGGATATCCACTGTCACAACTGATATTCAAAATTGTACTGGAAGTCTTGCCAGATCAGTTAGGCAGGAAAATGAAATGAAAAGTAATGAAGTCTTGATACATGTGACATGGATGAACCTTGAAGACATCCTGTTGAGTGAAATAAGACAAACACAAAAGTACAAATATTTATGATCTCCTTGATTTGAAATAATTGTGATAAGCAAATTCATGGAGTCATAATCTAGAACACAGGTTAGCAGGGGATGGGGTAGGGGTACAGAATGAGAAGTTAAGGCTTAAAATATACAGTGTTCCTATTTGCAATGATGGGGAAGTTCTGGTAATGATGGTGATAGTATCACAACATTATTAACATAATTAACAGCACTGAAATACATATTTAAATGTGATTAAAAGGGGAAAGTTAGATTGTACATACGGTAACAGAATAAAAAATATAAAAATATTTAAAGTAAAAGGTTACTATTATAGAGGGGAATTAGGCAGCTGGGAGATGGAGTACACTTGAGGCTCACTATTTCCCCATACCTTTTCCTACTTTCAAAATGACATAACACATACATATATCCTTTATTCTCAGTAAAAAATATCCATAGATTCCAGCCCCCACCAAAAATGTGTAAGCCTTATGGCTCATCTGTTGCAAAAAATGGTCTAGTCAGTGTTATTTTTAATTTTGACACAGAAATAAGATAAATTTTGTGGTTTCTGTAATTGTTTATGACTTGGCTATTAAAAGATCCAAAAATTAATTATTTGACTGAAAAAAAATAGACCATTGCTGTACATACATATTTTTCACAATACACCAGATAAAAACTTGTATTAAAAAGTATATAAATAAAAGGAGAAACCACAAGGAAAGCCTTTTTGGGATTCATTTTCTCTGAACACATAAATCAAACGGACTCCATGATACTGGTTAACTAACTGCCAAAACCGATATCATGCTTTTTCCATAAGGTGAAGAGACTAATGATCATTGTATTCATGGGCCTAATTCTGCTGTAACCTTTCTCATCCATGTAGTTAATTCCATGCTTTATGTAGAAGATCTTTCCTTTTCCTCACATTTTCTCTCTTATATTCCAGGGTCCTTAGGTTGGAACTTCATTATGTTCCCAAAAAGAGAGTGGATCAATTCAAGCATTTAATAATTTTATCTAAAATTGGTTATCTTCAATATATTGATATTAATGAGAATTCACATGAACATATAAATGGGAGCCAAAGCCTTCTCAGATACTAATCATATCAAATTCAGAAAGTAAGGGAAGGAACTCATGGATTATTCATGCATACTTTCATGAAAAACTCACATAATGACACTCATGTTATTTAAACAAATCAAGCTAGGGACCTAAGGGATAGAGTACACTAGCTGACTTTCCAACTTGCATTAAGTCAGTCAACAATAAATTGCTCACCTCAATCATGGATGTTCATCCCTCCACAGCTCTTCCTCATGAAGGACATAGGTGAAAAACCTGTTGTGAATTAAACACAGATGTAGTTCAGACTACCAAGACAAATAGAACCCTGAAGGCAGTCCTCAAGGAAGGAAATCTGTGGCTTCCATGAAATATATTAATTGGCAATGGAAATTCTATTTTGCTGCAATGTTTTGTCTATAACCATATACATGGCCCTAGAATATAAAAGAATCACTAATTAATTTCCCTGCATTGACAAGCAGGAACAGTCCTCCACATAACCCTATTAAGCATGACTGTCATGACATCATGTCTTCAACCAGGTAAGTTCTTATCATTCAACGAAACCCAGGATAGCTCCAGGCACACACTCACTTTGACTTGCAAATTCTTACCAGAGTCCACACTCAGAAAGACTCAGGTTATATAGCATTGGAGTTCCACCAGTTCATTTTGGTACAGAGTGGTGATAAAATTGCCCCAGGGACTGTAATCTTCAACTGAACTTCCACTGAGTCCTCCTCTAGAAGAACATGAATAAGACACAGGAGAAAGTCTGAACAGTGTTCCAAAGAGTGTGAGATCCTGCCTTCATTATGGGATGGACCTCCTTGGTCACACTTCTAATCAGACACATTAATAGAGTTGAGACATACATCAGTGAACACAAAGTGGAGAACATAACAGATTATTTATTTAGAGTATTTTAGCTGAGTTTTCATAATAAATCAGGTAATCCCTAGCCTATATTTACAAGAGCATGACAAGTTTAATATTAGTGTTGTGAATTCAAACAAACTCTCAGATATTTTGTAAATCCCTTAAAATTTGGACCTGTAAATCCAATAATGTTGCATAAAATTTGGTACAATTTTCCTGAAACAAGCCCAAGGATTTAAAGAAATTTCATTGAAGCACATCACTTACCCATACTTGAGGTTTGAGTATTCACCATGCACCAACAGCTACACAAAGCCATATGGAAGGAAAAACAAGGCTGGGGTCAGGAAGATTCTTCATTACTTCAGACGAAAGAAAAGCTCAGGAGCGAGTTAACAATGAATCCTGAAATGTCTTAATGTAATTTTCACATGCCTTTTAAAAAAGGAAATTGTTTTCATGAAAATGCAGAAAAACCTGTTAAATCAATTTGGGAAGATAAAGCCATAATGGGAATCATTTTGGGTGAATACTTCAATTAGTTGCTCTCTACGGATAACTGTCATAAGTAAAACTATGCTCATTCCATAAAAGGAAATGACAGAAGGATCATAATATTTGAGGGCTGAAATTCTGTTATCACTTTAATAATCCAAGTATATATTGGCATGTGTCATGCAGAAATACATTCATAATCCTAGCATTTTCTATGTCATAAGCCAGTGTCACCAATGTTAGAAATTATCCTTGCCTCTTTAAAACCACAAATCAATAAAGACATGTAACGAATTGTAATAAATTGGGTGCCACTAATGAATTGAAAATAAGGAGTAATCCCATAGGCATACAAACAGGTGCAAATACCTACTCAAATCCAAATCACATCAAAAATTCAAAAATACATCAAGGTTTCCTCAAGAGTAACTCACTAAATATTCACACTCACATTCAGAAAAATCTCCAATAATTATATTCATATTATTCAAAAACTCAAGATATGTGGCTAAGGGCTAGGGTTCACCACTAAACATTTCAACTAACAAAAAGTCAACCAAAAATAAATCACTCAAGTTAGTTATCTAGAGCAACTAATAAATAGCCAGGAACAACTAGTAAATAGTCTGGAACAACTATTGGGGGACATCTGTGAATGGACAACATTGTACACCAGCCTGGAATGGATGGAATGGCTGAGATCACAGCACAGAACTCTAAGTAAAGTTTCCCAAACTGCAGAGCTAGCACCCCTCCCACACTGGCACAGCAGGCTGAGCTGAAACAGTTCCCTGTGGAAAAAAGAAGCAGGTTACTTGGAGTGAGTGAAAGTAACAGCCAAGCTCCAATTGCAGTTTTAATTAACAAAATTTGTACTACTGAGTATAAGCTATAAGCACAGATAAACCCAGAGCAAGCAGGAAAGGAACCTGAGTTTCCTCCCAGCAGTGAGCAGGCAGGACTGACAGAAAAAAATACATAAATAAATAAAAATGGAGGCTTTTGGAGATGGCTGAGCTCAGAATACTGGAAAATGGCTGTGTCCCAAGGAAGGCACAGAGAACTAGATATGAACACTGGTCGACCTGTGAAACTTGGGGGGGCTGGAGACTGGCTCTGAAAAGGGGCTTTCTCTCTTTTTCTTTTTCTTTTTTTCTCTCATCCTAAGTAGCCCATTGGAGAAAGCCTCAGGCATTTTCAATTGTCAGCTCTGACTCAGGCAAGGGTGGAGTTAACAGAGTCAGAGACACAAAGGAGGAATTCAAGTGTACAAGATAACTCCCTAAAAGGGGTATCTTCCATAAGAAAAAAGAGGTGGGGCCCAACTCAAGTGGCTGCTCTCCCTCAGAGAATTCAGATACCAGGGTCTGGGTGGAATTAATAACAAAAACAAAACAGAAACAACTTAAGCTTGGCTTCTGACACCCTCGGCCCCTGGCCAGGGCAGGGTCTGCTGAAAATTAAAGGGACCACACTTCTTTACACCAGTGGGGAGCTGAGGGCTGACAAGCACCACCTGATGGGCAGGATAGGAAAAGCACAGAGTCTAGATGCCTGACAGGAAACTCTGGCAACTTGTTCAGTCTCACCCCCAGGAAGCCTGATACTAATTACCCTCCTCCTGAGACCTGGGCCCCTCTGGTCTGGGAAAATCTGATTTGGGTAATCAAGAAAACCGGATGCCTAGACAACAAAAAATTACAAATCACACCAGGAAAAATGAAGATATGGCCCAGTCAAAGGAACACACTTACACTTCAACTCAGACACAGGAATTAAAACAACTAATTTTTAATCAAACAAATCTGCTAAATCAATTCAAAAATCAAATCAACCAGTTGAGGGGAGATATGGATAAAGACATGAAGGATATAAAGAAGACATTGGGCAAACATAAGGAAGAACTTGAAAGTTGGAAAAAAAATTGGCAGAACTTATGGGAATGAAAGGCACAATAGAAGATAAGAAAAACACATCTATGAAAATAGAAGAGATAAAAAAGACATACAACAGCAGATTTGAAGAGGCAGAAGAAAGGATTCATGAGCAGAGGGCAGGGCATCTGAAATCCTACACACAAAAGAACAGGTAGGGAAAAGAATCGAAAAATATAAGCAGCATCCCAGGGAATTGAATGATAACATGAAGCACATGAACGTACATGTCATGGGTGCCCCAGAAGGAGAAGAGAAGGGAAAAGGGAGAGAAACAATAATAGAGTAAATAATCACTGAAAAATTCCCATCTCTTATAAAAGACATAAAATTATGGATCCAAGAAGCTCAGCATACCCCAAACAGAATAGGTCTGAATAGACCTACACCAAGACACTTAATAATCAGATTATCAAATGTCAAAGACAAAGAGAGAATTTTGAAAGCAGCGAGAGATAAGTGACCCATCACATATAAGGGAAGCTTCATAAGGCTATTTGCAGATTTCTAAATAGAAACCATGGAGGTGAGAAGGAAGTGGTGTGATATATTTAAGATACTGAAAGAGCAAAACTGCCAAGCAAAATTCCATTTCAGGCAAAACTGACATTCAAAAATGAGGGAGAGTTTAAAATATTCTCAGACAACCAGACAATGAGAGAGTTTGTGAAGAAAATACCTGCTTTACAGGAAATACTAAAGGGAGCACTACAGGCAGGTAGGAAAAGACAGGAGAGAGAGGTTGGAGCATAGTACTCGGTGATGGTGACACAATAAGTACACTGAACAAAGATGACTGTGAGTATGTTGAAAGAGGAAGGAAACACCAGAACAAAAGAGGAAAGATAAAGACTGGGACTGTATAACTTAGTGAAACCTAGAGTGGTCAATGATTGTGATTAAATGTACAAATATGTTTTTACATGAGGGAGAACAAATGAATATCAACTTTGCAAGGTGTTAAAAATGGGATGGTATTGGGGAAAAATACAATCAATGCAAACTAGAGTCTATAGTTAATAATAACATTGTAATATGCTTCCATTAATTGTAACAAAGGCAATATACCAAAGCTAATAGGAGGATGTCTATAAGAGGGGGATACAAGGGAGGGGTATGGGAGTCTTAGTGTTGGGGTTGTTATCTGACTTTTTGACTGTATTTTGTTTTAATTTTATTTTTTCTTTTGTTGCTTTTTAGTTGTCATTTTTTTACTATTTCTTTTTTCTTTTCATGTTTTTTGCCTCTTCCTCTTTCTTTGTGGAAGCAATAAAAATGTCCTTATATACATAGTGGTGGTGAATGCATAACTATGTGATTATACAGGGGCCCACTGATTGTTTACTTCAGAGGGAATGTATGATATGTGAATAAAACCATATAAAAAATAAAAAGAGGAATAAAAGTGCTGAAGAAAATGTGGAGAAAGGGATGTACCTAATCACTTTTGGTGAGGAAGTAGTATGATGCAGCCCATCTGGAGGGCATTGTGGTGGTTTCACAGGGATCTAAGCATAGGCTTGCCATATAGTCCTGCAACTTAGTTATTGGGTATAAACTTGAAGAACTGAAAAGAGGGACATGAATGGACATTGGCACATTGGGGTTCATGGAGGCAGTATTCACGAATTGCAGTGGATGGAGGTGGCCTAAGGGTACATCAACTGATGAAAAGAGTGGCAAACTGTGGTGTATACATTCAATGGAATATTTAGCTGCTACAAGAAGGAGTAAAATTGTGAGGTGAATGGACATTGAGGACAGTAAGTTGAGTGAAATAAACCAGAAATGAAAAGAAAAACATTATAAATGCCTCACTAACATGGACTAATGATAATGTGAAACTTCTGAGAAGTCGGTCTGAGAGCATAAGTTATTAGGGGAAGGCTTATTGTAAAGGTTCCTAGATTCTAAGCTCTCACAGCAGTTACATCTATTCTTCAGTTGTAATGGTTATTTCTAAATTCTGAGATGCTGAGCTCTTTGTGTATAACCTGGTCAGTCCCTGGAACTTTGGGTATCTGTGTGACACCTGACACTCAGAGCCTGAGTCCAGCAGCTACAAATGTCAGCATTATCCCATACAGCAAATGAAAAGGAGTTAGAAAAAAGAGATCGGACTTCAATTGGAGATATGAACAAAATGGACTTGGTTAGGGCTAAGGTAAATCAGACTAAACTGCAAAGGATGACATTGACAATGTTTTTAAAACTTCAACTTCTGTGTGAGACCTAAGGAAGAAATGTTTATTAGGTGCAAAATCTATGTTTTTTGTAACACACTGTGTAATTTAACTTGCATGGTCAGCCTATTTAAACATAATTACATGGAATGTTGAATAGGGAGTGAAATCTGGTTGGTTTGTTCATGCTAATGTGAAGCCCTGATACATCCCAGAACAATTTGAGCAAATCCCCTTTGAAGGACTGGGGGAAAATGTGGAAATACTAAATTTCCCCACTTGGGGAAGTAATGATATTCTCACAAGCATTGGGGGCTACCAATTTAGAAGGCCAAACCATCAATCTTGGGGATTGCTCTTATGAAGTTGTTACTGCAAAGAAGAGGCTAAGCTTACTTATATTTGTGCCTAAGAGTCACCCCCAGAGAACCTCTTTGGTTGCTCAGATGTGGCCTCTTTCTCTAAGCCAACTCTGTAAGTAAACTCACTGCCCTCCCCCCTATGTGGGACATGATTCCCAGGGGTGTAAATCTCCCTGCAACATGGAATGACTCGTGGGGATGAGCTTGGCCCCAGCATCATGGGATTGAGAAAGTCTTCTTGTACCAAAATGGGGAAGAGAAATGAAACAAAATAATGTTTCAGTGACTGAGAGATCTCAAATAGAGTCTAGACGTCATTCTGGAGGTTATTCTTATGCATCATACAGATATCCCTTTTTAGTTTTTAGTGTATTGGAATAGCTAGAAGGAAATACCACCAGTAGCCTTGATTTTTGAAGACAATTGTGTAACTATATACCTTACACTGTGTGACTGTGATTGTGAAAACTTTGTGGCTCCCACTCCCTTTATACCATGTATGGACAGATGAATAGAAAAATGAGAACAAAAAGTAAATGAATAATAGGGAGGGATGGGGAGTATGGGATGTTTGGGGTTTTCTTTTTTACTTTAACTTTTATTTTTATTCTTTATTGTGTGTGGTAATGAAAATGTTCAAAAATCGATTGTAGTGATGAATGCACAGCTATATAATGGTACTGTGAACAACTGATTGTACACCATAGATGGCTGTAGGGTATGTGACTGTATGTCAATAAAATTGAATTTAAGAAAAACAAAGGGGAGGGGCAAAGGGGGACATCTCCTTTAATAAAGTCAGCACAGGAAATTTGCAGAAAAATAAAAAATAAAAAAAAAATAATTTTCTCACTTCCCATCATAGAGAGCACATAATACACACATCTTCCTTCTGAGAGGTAGAGGAGAAAAAAGTTACATGGATTGTACACAGATTTGTACTACATAGATACTCCTCCATATATATAATGCCATATTTCATGCAAAATTACATTGGTAATCCTGGCATTTTCCAAAATATAAAACAGCATCCCATTTTTGGAAATAATCATTGTCCCTAGAAACCTGAAATTGAATGAAATGTGTGATGAATTAAGAATAAATTGAGCTTCACCAAGAAATTGAGAAGAAGTATTCCCTTGGGCATACAAATAGGTGCAAATACCACATCCAAACCCAGTCATATCATGTTCATAAATGGGTCAAGGTTTCCTCAAGAGGAAGCCCTCAATAATTCAAACACCCATTCAGAACAAACACTGAGCCTGACATTCCTGTTATTCAAACAACTTGAATAGGGGCATGAGAGGTAGAGTTCTCTAGCTAACATTTCCAGCAGTAACAGGTCAGTCAAAAATAAATCACTCAACTGTGCCTTTTATTACATTTCTCTTCTGACTTTTCGAAGAATACCCATCTTGTAGGAGGCAGATTCAAGTGCTGCTTTTGCTGTGTCAAACAAGTTACTGAGACAAATCATACCTTCCTAAGATTTTAAGGAAAGTTAAAAAAAAAAAAAAGTAGAACTAGCTATGAAATATGTACGGCACATCTTGTTTCATTTTGCATGTAATTTCTTTTTAGTGCATCGATGAGGTTTTAGTGACATTGTCACCTAACACTTTATCATTCAGGGAATGCTTTCATGATTTTTAGAATGGTTTTACTATTCAGACTATGGCTTGGGTTTGAGGATCCTGTTATCAACCATCTGGTCTTTCAATTACCCACCCTGTTCATCTGTAAGTTTATATTTTGTGAAGCATTTGTTTCTCAGACTAAGACACTGTTAGAACCTAAAGCGGTAGCTGATGGGTATCTGTGAATTTCTTTTTTTTTTTTTTTTACTTGAAGTAGCTTGTCTGAAATAGGCATCCTCATCTGTATTATCCAGAACCTCATTACTGTCATGTGCACTACAGGTTGTGATTTGGAAAAGTTACTGTATTGAAATTCTGTCAATCCACGGTTCTTGGAAGACTGATGTTCTCTCCTAAACTCTGGTTACTGCAGCAGCATTTTTAATGTTTAAAAGAAGAAAAAGGTCACTAAGGCCAAAGAAAAATTTTTAAAACTAATTTTACAAATTCTTATGTTAATCTATGTAAGCTTTGCTGTAATACTGTTTTCTCTTCAATATGTGCTGGTACAGGAAAGATATTAAGTGAAGGGGTAGTATTGCAGGGGAGCATTTTAAATTGCAGAAGTAAAAAGTTATAATATTTATAATTTTGATGAGTTTAATTTTATTTTTTATAGGGAAGATTTTTTTCCCCTAAAATTGTTTCTGGAATGGCCAGTTGTTTCCATTATTAAAAACTGCAGTTTTTAGTTGAGATAAATAAATAAATAAATAAATAAATAAATAAATAAATAAATAAATAAACAAACTCCCCCTATGTACAGGACATTGTTCCACAGCTCTTTCCTTGAAAGACAGAGGTGAAAAACTACTATTCAGTACAGATATACAACATACCACTAGGTAAAACAGAACATAAAAGGCTTCCAGTAGTGAAATGGATGGCTTCTGTAGAAATATAGAATAGGCTATAGACAATCAAATTTGCCATGATGTTTCTCACATCTCAATACCAATCCCTGCACTAGAAAGAAAATAAAGGTTCCCAAATTGCTGCACCTGTGTCACCATCAAGGTCTGGGCCTAAGTTTAAGCACTGTCTGTGACTACAGCAGTTCTATTTGTAATTGTAGTGGTTATTTTAGCTTATTTATTTTACCTATTATTATAATTGTTATCTTACGTTGAGTAACTTAAAACTGTAAACAGTTACAGCCTTTTGCTGTAAACAGAAGTTTGGTCCTCATTTACAACACTCATTCACAGCCAGTTAACACATACCACAGAGGCCATTGGTCAGATTTCAAAGACTTCTCAGGAATGTACTTGCACACTCCCTATTAGTTATAACCAAAACATAACCAATTAATATATGTCAAGTTAAATAATGAAACCATCTCCACAAAGCTTTGTTTGCATCCCATAAAAGCCTTAAGGTCTGTAGTCCCAGGGAGACAGAGTTGAGCTTTTACAACTGTCCCCTTGTTTGCCTTTCTTAAAAACAAACAAACAAAAAAAACTCTTCCTTTTCTCAAAATCCTGGTATCACAATACTGATTAGCAACATTGGGTAATATTAGCATAATCCTAATGCACTTGATTTTTCAACCATGATCTCTTTTGATGAGAAATGCTGTGATTATTGACACAAAGATAACCTCAATGTGTGAAAAGTTTTGCAGAGGCTGCTTCAGAAAACCTTGGGTTATGTCTCATAGGAGTTTAATAATTAATTGCACTGCAAAAAGGTAATATATTTGCCAGAAGTCATGTATCTGCAATTGTATTTCCTCAGAGTCACCATCCAGGACAACATGGGTATCTAGGTTGAAGCTGGAAAATGCTCTCAAGGAAGAGCTGTTACTGCCTTACAAAATGTAATGGTCACAATGGTCACCTTGGTAAAAAATTCATTAATTGGGTTGAACATAATTTATCAGAACACACAAAGTGGAGAACATGAAAAGTTTCTGGCTTTAGAGTATGTTCATAGAGTTCCCGTATAACACCAGGCCATCCCAAGGTCTTCCCAGCACATATGCACAAAGGTGAGGCAAGTGGAATATTGGCATTGGGAAAGCATCAGAAATCTCTTATTAGGGGTTTTGCCAAACTGTGAACTCTGGACTGATAATTAGAAAAATAGTCTGTGCATAAAATGTGCCATCGTCAAGCAAACAAGGGAATGTATTTAAAGGAATTTCACAACAGCACTTGATCGGCCCCCATTTGTAGATGTGAGCATTCTCAGGGCTATAGGAACTCCAGAGGCTGCATGGAAGAAAAAAAAAAGTGGGCATTTAGTAAAACTGTTCATCTCTTCAAACACCAAAACATAGTCAGGAGAGTAGGAAATCTTGTAACTGGACAAGTCTCAATGTAGTTTTCAAATAATTTCAGAGAAGGGTATGCTTCTCATGAAGATGTCAAAACATGACCAAGAATATATGAGAGATGAAGACATACTGGGACACAATTCTGGTAAACACTTGAATCAGAAGTTCTCGATATATGAATATTGAAAGTCATAAGTAGTACTCTACTCTTTCCCAAAGAAGAAGAGAATGAAGTCGCATCATTGTTGGAGGGAGCAACTTTGCTATCCATTTCCTCAAAAATCAATATAATACCAAGTTTAACATGGAAATATCTTCAAAAATGAACATTCTATCTCTTATATTACAGTGACCCACTGGATGGAAATAATCATTGCCATGCAAAAACCAGCAAGTTGATTCAAATGCTTAATGAATTGAGAAGAAATTGGTCATCAGCCATAAATTGCCATTTAGGTGTAACCCCGTAGACATAAAAATGTGTGCCCAAAGCCCCTTGAAAAAATCTTATCCAGTCCCCATGAAATCGAGGTTCCCCAAAAGGAAGCCCTCAATTATTCACACTCACAATCAGAACAAACTTCCAATCATTACTTCATGTTATTGAAATGACTCTGGTCAAGGATCTGAGATATAGGATTTTCAGCAGGTGGGCCTACTGAACCCTCTGAGGGGTAGGGTTCACTAGCTCCCATTCAACTGCCAAGAGTTCAGTCAAAATAATACACTCACCTCCCATTCATGGACTGCGCTTCCTTCCTGGGCCTTCCTTGTGAAAAACAAGAGTCACAAATCTGCAATGAATCGAGCAAAAACATGTACCACATCCCTAGGGTATATAGAAGAAAGAGGGCAGGTTTAATCTACCAAAATGCCTGACTTCCATAGGAATGTCCCGGTATGCAAGGGAAACTCAAGTTTGCTACAGTCTTTCCCTTATTCTGCTATCACAAACACAATGCGTGCCCAGGAAGCAAAATGTAGGACACTTCATTCCTACATCCGGGTCATCTCCTAGGACAGGGCCTCAGCGTAATCCTATTGAGCATGATTTTTATGTCATCATCTGTCTTCAACAAGATCAGTTCTCATCATCGACCCAGGCCAGGCCTCTCTCCACTCACACATTCCCATTGATCTCCAAATGCTTACCAGGGACTCCTTCCTGCAAGCCTGGGCTTCCATGGTACTGGAGTTCTACTACTTCCTTGCATTACCATGGGGTGATACAATCGCCTCTGGAGATGGGTGTCTTCAGTTGCATTACCACAGATTCCTCACCTAGGAGAACATGGATCAGACACTGGTTAAACTTTGAACAGTGCCCTAAAGGGTGTGCTGCTCCCATGCCATGCACCACCATGATCACTCTCCTAATTGAACACATTAACAGGCTTCAGCCCATTGGTCAGTGAATCCAACAGAGAGAATATAACAGGTACTATATTTAGAACATGTTCCCTGAGATTTCATAAAACATCAGGCCATCTCTTGATATCCTTCACCTATATTTAGAAGGGTCAGACAAGGGTAGTTTGGGCAGTGAGAATGCAACAGTGTACTCATAATAGACACTTTGCAAATCCTTCCTAATCTGGATTTGTGAATCCAGTAAGGTTGCATGCAATTTTGGTGCAACGTTCCTGGAACATGGCTCAAGTTAATACAAGGAACATCAGAGAACACAGCACATGCCCTTATTTTGAGGTGTGAGTGTGCATAATGCAACACCAGCTACCCAAAGCAGTTGACTGGAAGCATGAGGTTTGGTTCAGTAATGTTCTCCATTATGTCGGACCAAAAATGATGCCAAGGAGAGAAGTTAACCCTGGATCCTAAAGTGTCTTAATGTGGCGTCCCTCTGATTTCATGAAAAGTAAATTCTTCTCATTGAAACAACAAAACTTGTGCCATCGATTTTGAGACGGGAAAGCCCTAATGGGACTCATTTTGCCTGGACACTTCAATTAGTGGATCTCTGTGAAATTTGATGACCAACTGGCTTAAGTCTTTCTGTGCTCTCCCTGTAAGGGGAATGGACATAAAGAAGACAGTACCTGTGGGAGGAAATTCTGCTATCACTCTATTCCTCCATGTAAACCATGCCCTATGTCACTCAGAAGGCATAGGTGATCCTGGCTTTTCCTCTCCAATGGACCAGTGTCCTGTGAGTTGGAAAATAACATTGATACCAAAACACCAGAAATTGAGCTAAATATGTGATGAATGGGAAACACATTGGGCTTTACAAAGATACTGATATGGAGGAATATTTTTTTGCACCATCAAAGAGCTGTGAATATCTCCTATAATCCCTAGAATAAGATTATAAATGGGTCAAAAGTTCCTCAAGAGGAATGCCTCAAGAATTAAAATTAACCATCAGCAAGAACTCGGACCCTGTCATTCACATTATTCAAACACTGAAGTAGAGGCCTCAGATGCAGGGTTTACTAGCTAACAATCCCATTTGCAACAGGTCAGTCAAAAATACTCACTCACCTCCCATTATGGAGAGGTCATCCTTCCACAGCTCTTTGAACTGAAAGACATGTGAAAAGACAACTACTGGGGATTGAGCACACATTTTTACCACACAGCTACAAAAACTGAACAAGGAAGTCAGGCTGTAAGTAGCAAAATGGATGGCTTCAGTAGAAATATACAGGTAGGTTGCAGAAAATCAAATATGTCACAACGTTTCCATGTCAATCCCCATCACTGCACTAGAATGAAAATGAACGATCTCAACTTCCTGCACCCCTGTCATCTTGAAGGTCTAGGGTTCAGCATAATCCAATTGAGCATGAATTTTATGCCATCATCTGTCTTCAACAAGATGAGTTCTCATCAGTGACCCAAGCTGGGTGACTCTCCAGTTACACAATGTCTTTACCATAGCAAATGCTTAACAGAGGACCCTTCCTAAAAGCCTTGGGTGACATCCCATTGGAGTTTCTCTAATTCATTTATTACATACAAAGAGGTCATACAGTTGCCACAGGTAAGATATCTGCTGTTGCACTCCACAGGAACCCCATCTAGGACAATACGGATAAGACTGAGATTAAAGTTGGAACAAAGCTCTCCATTGGAAGTTGCTCTGGCCTTTCAAAATGTCATGAACCACCTTTGCCCTTATTGTAAAGAGACCATTAATAGGGTTGAGCCCATGGACCAGGAAACACCAAGTTGAGGATATGACAAGATTCTGGTGTTACAGTAGGTGCATCAAGTTTTCGAATAATAACAGACTGCAACAGTGTTCCTAGATGATAAGCACAAATGTGAGGCAAATGGAACACTCACTGGGAATGCATCTAAAATCTCACATTAGTGATTTTATCAAACTGCCAATATCTGGACTGATACCTCCAATAATATTTGGTACATATCTCACACCTTGTTCCTGAAACCCAGCCCAGATATTAATAGGAACTTCACAGAAGCAATTGATTTGCCTTCATTTGGAAATGTGAGGCTTCACCAGGATATAGGAATTCCTGGACGCCACAGGGAATGAACAACAAGTGAGTACTTAGTAAAATTGTTCATGTCTTCAAACCTCCAATCCTGACTTCATGTTATGGAATCAAGTCATGGCAGGGGCCTGAGGTTGTAGGATTCACTAGTTCTCAGTCAAATGGAAAAAGGTCAGTCAAAATATTTCACTCACCTCACATTAATGGCCTGCTCCTCCTTCCACAGCACTTCCCTCTGAAGGACACCAGTCACAAATCTGCAATAAATTGTGCAAAGACCTGTACCACACGACTAGGAAACATAGGAGAATGAGGGCAGGTTTCAACTACCGAAATGCCTGACGTCCATAGAAATGTCCCAGTATGCAAGGAAAACACAAGTTTGCCACAGTCTTTCCCTTATTCTGCTATCACAAACATAATGTGTGCCCAAGAAGCAAAATGAGGATGCTTCATTCCTACATCTGGGTCATCTCCTAGGACAGGGCCTCAGCGTAATCCTATTGAGCACGATTTTTATGTCATCATCTGTCTTCAAAAAGATCAGTTATCATCATCGACCCAAGCCAGGCCTCTCTCCACTCACACATTCCCATTGATCTCCAAATGCTTACCAGGGACTCCCTGCAAGCCTGGGCTTCCATGGTACTGGAGTTCTACTATTTCCTTGCATTGTCATGGAGTGATACAATCACCTCTGGGATGGGTGTCTTCAGTTACATTACCACAGGGTCCTCACCTAGGAGAACATGGGTCAGACACTGGTTAAACTTTGCACAGTGTTCTAATGGGTGTCCTGCTCCTATGTCATGGACCACTCCGGGCAATTTACTAAAGGGACACATTAACAGCCTTCAGGCCATTGGTCATTGAACCCAAATTGGAGAATATAACAGGCTTTGTATTTATAGCACTTTCCCAGAGGTTTCAAGGCCACCCTTTGATATCCTTCACCTCTATTCACAACGTCAGAAAAGGGTAATGTTGGCAGTGGGAATATAACAGTACTCTCGTAACAGAGACTTTGCAAATACTTCCACATCAGCATTTGCAAATCCAATAAGGTTGCATGCAATTTTGGTGGAACATTCCTGAAACATGGCCCAAGGTAATACAGGAATGTCAGAGAAGCACAGGACATGCCCTTATTTTGAGGTTTGAGTGTGCATAATGCACATCCAGTTACCCAAAGCAGTTGGTTGGAACCATGAAGCTTGGTTCAGTAATGTTCTCCATCACATCAGACTCAATATGATGCTCAGGAGAGATGTTAACCCTGGATCCTAAAATGAATTAACGTGGTATGCCTATACTATTAGGAAAAGGAAATTATTTTCATTAAAACAACAAAACTGTGTGCCATCTATTTTAGGAAGGGAAAGCCCTAATGGGACTCATATTGCCTGAATACTTCAATTAGTGGGTCTCTGTGAAATCTGATGGCTAACTAGCTTCTCATAATTGGAAGGGACATAATGAGCACTGTCCTACTGGATGCAATTCTGCTATCACTCTATTCTCCACATATACCATGCCATATTTCATGCAGAAGGACATACGTGACTTGGATTTTCCTCTCCTATACACCAGGGTCCTGTGAGTCAGAAAGTAGCATTGATGCCAAATCACCAGAAATCAAACTAAATATGTGAAGAATATGAACTATGTTGGGCTTCACCAAGGGACTGATAGGGAGGAATATTTCTTTTAGCCAACAAAGAGCTGTAAATACCTCCTGTAACTCTAGTCTAAAAAGTTTATAAATAGGTCAAGTGTTCTTCCAGAGGAATGCTGCAAGAATTAAAACTAACATTCAGAACAAACTCTGAAGTAGGACCTCAGATACAGGGATCACTAGCTAACAATTCCATCTGCAACAGATCAGTTGAAAATGAATCACTCACCTCCCATTATGGAGAGGTCATCCTTCCACAGCTCTTCCTTCTGAAAAACACATGTGGAAAGACAACTGTTGGGGATTTACCACATAGCTAGGTAAAACTGAACATGGAAGGCAAGCTTAAGCAGCAAAATGGATGGCTTTGATGGAAATATACAGGTAGGCTGCAGAAAATCAAAATGGCCACAATGTTTCCATGTCTCAATCCCCATCCCTGCACTAGAATTAAAATGAAGAATTTCAACTTCCTGCACCCCTGTCATCTTGAAGGTCTAGGGTTCAGCATAATCCAATTAAGCATGAATTTTATGTCATCACCTGTCTTCAACAAGATAAGTTCTCATCATTGACCAAAGCTGGGTGACTCTCCAGTTATGAAGTATCTTCACCATAGCAAATGCTTGATGGAGGACCCATCCTGAAAGCCTTGGGTGACATCGCATTGGAGTTCACCTAACTTATTTAGTACATAAAAAAGATTATACAATTGCCACAGGTAAGATATCTGATGTTGCATTTCACAGGCTCCCCATCTAGCACAGTATGGATAAGACTGATATTAAAGGTGGAATAAAGCTCTCCAGTTGGAGAGGATCTGGTCAACCAAAATGTCATGGACCTCATTCACAATTTTGTAAAGAGACCCATTAATAGGATTGACCCCATGGATCAGGAAACACCTAGTTGAGGACATGACAAGATTCTGGCTTTAAAATACGTGCATAGAGTTTTAACACAAAACCAGGCTATCCAAGAGTGTTTTGAATTGATTAGCACAAATGCAAGGCAATTGGAATATTGGCATTGGGAATGCATCTGATATCTCATATTAAGGATTTTCTGAAAGTGCCAAAATCTCGACCTATACCACAAATGATATTTGGTATATATCTCATACCTTGTTCCTGAAACTCAGCCTAGCTATTGACAGGAATATCACAAAAGCACTGGATCCACCCCAATTTGGAAATGTGAGCCTTCCCCAGGCTACAGGAATTCTCCAAGGCCACAGGGAATGGACCATAAGTGATAACTCGGTAAAACTGTTCATCTCTTCAGATACCAAAACTTGGTTGGGAGAGATGGTAACACTCCAACTGGATATGTCTCAGTGTAATTTTCATATAACGTCAGAGTAAGCAATGTTTTTCATGAAGATTCCTAGAGCACTCCCGAGAAGTTATGAGAGATAAAGCCAAAGCGGGAATGAAGTAGTGGAAACACTTGAATCAGAGAGTTCTCATTGATATTTGAATAATGGAGGTCATAAGTAGTTCACTGCAGTTTCCCTAAGAAGATGAGAAAGAAACGTCATCATCATTGAATGTAGCACATTTGCTGCCCATTTCATTAGCTGTGTTTGTAATGCCCCGGGTCACAGAGAACTAGATTTGAATACCAGATTCCCTCACGTATATTACAGTGTCTCTCCAGATGGAAATATTCAATGACCTACAAATACCATCAAGTCAGTTCAAGTGTCTAATGAATTTCGAAGAAATTGGCCATCAGCCATGAACTACTAATTGGGTGTATCCTCATGGACATAAAAATGTGTGCCCAAAGCCCCTCAAAAAAAACTCTTATCTAGTCCTCAAGAAGTTGAGGTTCCCCAAGAGGAAGTCCTCCACTATACAGACTTAATTCAGGACAAACCTACGATCATGACTTCATGTTATGGAATCAAGTCACAGCTGGAGCCTGAGGTTGTAGGATTCACTAGATCTCAGTCAAATGGAAAAAGGTCAGTCAAAATATTTCACTCACCTCACATTAATGGCCTGTTCGTTCTTCCACGGCACTTCCCTATGAAAGACACCAGTCAAAAATCTGCAATAAATTGAGCAAACACCTGTACCACACCACTAGGAAACATAGGCTTCAACTACAGAAATGCCTGACTTCCATAAAAATGGTGGCGGTATCCAAGGGAAACACAAGTTTGCCACAGTCTTTCCCTTATTCTGCTATCACAAACACAATGCGTGCCCAAGAAGCAAAATGAAGGACACTTCATTCTTACACCCAGGTCATCTCCTAGGACAGGGCCTCAGCGTAATCCTATTGAGCATGATTTTTATGTCATCATCTGTCTTCAACAAGATCAGTTCTCATCATCGACCCAAGCCAGGCCTCTCTCCACTCAAACATTCCCATTGATCTCCAAATGCTTACCAGGGATTCCATCCTGCAAGCCTGGGCATCCATTGTACTGGAGTTCCACTACTTCATTGCATTATCATGGGGTGATACAAGCACCTCCAGGATGGGTATCTTCAGTTACATTACCACAGGGTCCTCATCTAGGAGAACATGGGTCAGATAATGGTAAAACTTTGAACAGTGCTCTAATGGGTGTTCTGCTCCTAAAGCATGTACCACTCTCATCACTCTCCTAAGCAGACATATGAATAGGCTTCAGAAAATTGGTCAGTGAAGCCAAAGGGGAGAACAGGACAGGATCTATATTTGGAGTGTGTATCACTCTGGTTTATAAAACATCAGGCCACCTCTTGATATCCTTCACCTCTATTCACAAGGGTCAGACAACAGTAATCTTGACAGTGAGTTTCTACAGTACTCTCATAATACTTTGCTCATCATTCCTCCTCCAGACTTACTAATCCAATATGTTTACATGTAATTTTGGTGCACATTTCCTGTACCATGGCCAAAGGAATTGCAAGATTGACAGAAAAGCAAAGCACATGCCCATATTTTCAGTGTCCATAACGCACCATAAGTTACCTAAACCTGTCAGTTAGTATCATGAGGCAGGGTTCAGTATTATTTTCCATCATATCAGATGCAAAATGATGCTCAGGAGAAAAGAAAACCCTGGATACTGAAATATCTTAATGCAGTGTCATCCAATTTCAGGAAAAAGACCTTGTTCTCCTGAAACAACAAAAAAGTGTGACACCAATTTTGAGAAGGGAAAGCCCTATTGGGACACGTTCAGCATGAACACTTCCATCAGTGTTTCTCTGTCAAATTTGATGACCAACTGGCATAAGTCTTGCAGTGCTCTTCCTATAAGGGAAAGGGACACAATGATGATGGTACCTGTTGGATGAACTTCTGCTACCACACTCTTCCTCCATACATACCAATAGCATATTACAAGCAGAAAGACATAGGTGATCCTGGCTTTCCACTCCTATAGACAACTGTCTCACCAGATGGAAATGAGCATTGTTGCCAAGCACCAGAAATTGCTGTAACTATGTGATGAATAGCGACTACATTGGGATTCACCAAAGTATTGATATGGAGGAATATTTCCTTGGCCTAAAAAGAGTTGCTAATACCACCTGCATTCCCAAGTCTAAAATGCTTATAAATGGATCAAGTGTTCCTCAGGATGCACTCTTCAAGAATTCAAAATCGCATTGTGAGCAAACTCTGTCCCTGCCATTCTCTTTATACAAACACTGAAGTAGGGTCCTCCTATGTAGTGCTCATGGCTAAAAATCCCATTTACAACAGGTCAGTTGAAAATAAGTCATCCACTTACCATTATGGAGAGGTTATCCTTCCACAGTTCTTCCCAAAGACTCAGGAAGAAAGACAAATGTTGGGGATTGAGTGCAGATTTTACCATCCGGCTAGGAAAAATCGAACACAGAAGGCAGTGTGTAAGTTGCAAAATGGATGACTTTGGTAGAAATATACAGGTAGGCCACAGAAAATCCAATTTGCCACAATGTTTCCCATGTCTCAATACCCATCCCTGAACTAGAATGAAAATGAAGCATCTTGAATTCCTTACCCCTTTCATGTTAAAGGTTAGGTCCTCGGCATAATCCTATTGAACATGATTCTTCTGTCATCATCTGTCTTCAACAAAATCAGTTCTCATCATTACTCAAGCCAGAATTCTCTCCAGTCATACAAGTACTTTACCACTGGCAATGCTTACTGGAGGCCCCTTCCTGAAAGCCTTGGCTGGCATTGCACTGGAGTTATTTTAATTCTTTGCAGTACATACAAACCAGTCCTACAGTTGCCACAGGTCATATGTCTGGAGTTGCATTCCACAGGCTCCCCTTCTAGGACAGTATGGGTAAGACCATGGTTAAAGATGGAACAAAGGTCTCTAGTGGGAGCTGCTCCTGCCTTCCAAAATGTCATGAACCACTTTTGCGCTTCTTGAAAAGACCCCCATTAATTGAGCCAATGGACCAGGAAACAGGAAGTTGAGAACATGACAAGTTTTTGTCTTTACACTAGGTACATAGAGTTTTCATATAACACCAGGCTATCCCATGGTCTTTCCAGATGATTAGCACAAAGGTGAGGCAAGTGCAATACTGGCATTGGAAATGCATCTGAAATATCGTATTAGGGATATTGCCAAACTGCCAAAACCTGGACTAATACCCAAATATCATTCAGTTCATATATCCTGCCTTGTCCCTGAAACCCAGCCAAGGTATTGATAGGAATTTCAGAGAAGCACTTGATCTGCCCCCCGTTTGGAAATGTGAACCTTCAACAGGCTGCAGAAATTCTCTGAGGTAAAAGGGAATGAACGATAAGTGAGTGCTCAACAAAATTTTTCATCTCTTCAGACATCAAATTTTGGTCAGGAGAGATGGTAACCCATAAGTGGATACATCTCAGTGTAATTTTCATATCATATAAAAGAAAACAATGTTTCTCATGAAGTTGCCCAGAACACACCCAACAACTGATGAGAAATATACCCAAAGTCAGAGTAAAGCAGCAGGAATATTGGAATCAGGGAGTTCTCATTTATATTTTAACAGTGGAGGTTATACATAGTCCACCACTCGTTCCCTAAGAAGATGAGAAAAAACATCATCAATGTTGGATGCTGCACCTTTGCTACCCATATCCTCAGCCATGTGTGTAATGCCCCGTGTCACAGAGAACTAGATTCAGAACACTGGTGTTCTCTCACATATATTGCAATGTCTCCCCAGATGGAAATATTCATAGGCCCACAAAGACCATCAAGTCAGTTCAAATGTCTAATTAATTTGGAAGAAATTCATCATCAGCCATGAATTGCTATTTCAGTGTGTCACCATGGACAAAAAATCCTGTGTCCAAAGCCCCTCAACACACAATCTTATCTTGTCCCCAGGAAGCTGAGGTTCCCCAAGAGGAAGTCTGCAATCATATAAACTCACATTCAGAACGCACCCCAATCATGACTTCATGTTATGGAATCAAGTCATGGCAGGGGACAGAGGTTGTAGGATTCACTAGATCTCAGTCAAATGGAAAAAGGTCAGTCAAAATATTTCACTCACCTCACTTTATTGGCCTGCACCTCCTTCCATGGCACTTCCCTCTGAAAGACACCAGTAACAAATCTGCAATAAATTGAGCAAACACCTGTACCACACCACTAGGAAACATAGGAGAATGAGGGCAGGCTTCAACTACGGAAATGCCTGACTTCCATAAAAATGTCCCGGTATGCAAGAGAATCACAAGTTTGCCACAGTCTTTCCCTTATTCTGCTATCACAAACACAATGAGTGCCCAAGAAGCAAAATCAAGGACACTTCATTCCTACACCCGGGTCATCTCCTAGAACAGGGCCTCAGAGTAATCCTATTGAGCATGATTTTTATGTCATCATCTGTCTTCAACAAGATCAGTTCTCATCATCGACCCAAGCCAGGCCCCTCTCCACTCAGACATTCCCACTGATCTCCAAATGCTTACCAGGTACTCCTTCCTGCAAGCCTAGGTTTCCATGGTACTGGAGTTCTACTACTTCCTTACATTATCATGGAGTGATACAATCGCCTCCAGGATGGTTGTCTTCAGTTGCATTACCACAGGGTCCTCATCTAGGAGAACATGGGCCAGATATTGGTTAAACTTTGCACAGTGCTCTAATTGGTGTTCTGCTCCTAAAGCATGCACCACTGTGGTCACTCTCCTAAGGGGATACATGAACAGGCTTCAGAACATTGGTCAGTGAAGCCAAAGGGGAGAACAGGACAAGACCTGTATTTAGAGTGTGTATCTCTCTGGTTCAGAAAACCTCAGGCCACCCCTTGATATCCTTCACTTATATTCACAAGGGTCAGACAACAGTAATGGTGACAGTGGTTGCTACAGTACTCTTATAATAGAGATTTTATGCATCATTCCTCCTCTGGACTTACTAATCCAATTAGGTTGCATGGAATTTTGGTGCACCTTCCCTGAACCATGGCCCAGGAAAATAAAAGATTGACAGAGAAGCAAAGCACATGCCGTATTTGAAGTGTCCATAATGCACCACAAAGTTACCCAGACCTGTCAGTTAGTACCATGAGGCAGGATTCAGTAATAGTTTCTGTCACATCGGATGCAAAATGATGCTCAGAAGAAAAGAAAACCCTGCATACCAAAATATCTTAATGTGGTATCCCTGCAATTTCAGGAAAAAGAGCTTGTTCTCCTGAAACAAGACTGTGACACTGATTTTGAGAAGGAAAAGCCCTATTGGGACACATTTAGCATGAACACTTCCATCAGTGTTTCTCTGTTAAATCTGATGACCAACTGGCATGTCTTTTTTTTTATTTATCTTTTATTAGACAATTTGTAGGTTATAGAAAAATAATGCAGAAGATAGAGTTCCCAAATACTCCTCCTCACTTACACAGTTTTCCCTATTATTAACACTTTGCATTAGTATGTTACTTTTGTTAAAACTGATGAAACAGTATCATTATAATTATGCTATTAACCATAGTCCACAGTTTACATTAGGGTTCACATTTGTATTATACAGATTTTTTAAATTTTTATTCTTGTAGGATATATTCAACCTAAAATTTCCTCTTTTAACCACATTCAAATATATATTCCAGTGGTGTTAATTACAGTCACACTGTTTTGCTACCAATTCTGTCCTCCATTACCAAAACTATTCCATCACCTAAGCAGAAACTCTGTAGCAATTAAGCATTAAATCCCCATTTCCTATCCCTGCCCTTGTATTCTAGTTTTTAAGTCTGAATTTGTTTATTTGAATTATTGCTTATCAGTAAGATCCCATATTTTTGCGTCTGGCTTATTTCACTCAAGCATCATCCATGTTCTGACATATGTCAGAATTTCATTCTTTCTTATGCCTGAACAACATTCCATTGTATTTATACTAAATTTTGTTTACCCATTCATCTGTTTATGGACATTTGAGTGGTTTCCATCTTTTGGCAGTGGTGAATAATGCCTCTATAAGCATCAGTGTGCAAATATCTGTTTGAGTCCCTGCTTTCAGTTCTTTTGGGTACATTCCTAAAAGTGGGATTGCCGAGTCCTATGGTATTTCTATACTTAACTTACTGAGGAACTACCAAACAGTCTTCTACAGCAGCTGTACCATTTATAGTCCTGCCAACAGTGAATGAGAGTCTCTATTTCTCCACTCTCTCCCACACTTATTTTCTGGTTTTGTTTTTTTTTTTTAGTAGTAGCCATTGTAGTGGGTGTGAAATGGTACCTCACTGTGGTTCTGATTTGCATTTCTGTAATGGCTAATGATGCTGAGCATCTTTTCCTGTGCTTACTGGCTGTTTACAAATTTTCTTCGGAAAAATGTCTATTTAAGTCTTTTCTCCATTTTTAAATCGGATTGTTTTTCTTTTTATTGCTGAGTTGTAAGCATTCTTTATATATTCTGGATATTAAGTCTTTATCAGATATGTAGTTTCCAAATATTTTCTTCCAGTCAGTAGGTTCTCCTTTCACTTTCATGGTGAAGTCCTTTATTGCACAAAAGATTTTAATTTTGGTGAAGACCATTTATATACTTTTTGTTGTTGCTTATACTTTCAGTGTGAAGTCTAAGAAACCACTGCTTAACACATGGACCTGAAGACACTACCCTATGTTTACTTCTAGGAGTTTAAAAGCATTGGTTCTTAGGTTTTTGATCCATTTTGAGTTAATTATTGTTTATGGCAAGCAGTATGCTTCCACCTTCATTCTTTTGCATATAGATATCCAGTATTCCCAGCACCATTTGAAGAGACTATTTTTTACCCATTGAGTAGACATGGCCCTCTTGTCAAACATCAGCTGAGGATTTACTTCTGAATTCTCAATTCGATTCCATTGGTCTATATGTCTGTCCTTGTGCTAATAACATGCTGTTTTGATTACTGTAGCTTTGCAATAAGTTTTAAAGTAGGGTAGGGTGAGTCCTCCAACTCCATTCTCCTGTTTAAGAGGGTTTTGGGCTATTTGGGGCCCCTTACCTTCCATATAAATTTGATAATTGGCTTTTCCAATTCTGCAAAGAAAGTTGTTGGAAGTTTGACTGAGATTGTGTTGATTCCGTAAATCACCTTAAGTAGAATTGACATCTTAACAATATTGAGTCTTCCAATCCATGAACACAGAATGTCCTATAATTTATTTAGGTCTTTTTAAATTTTGTTATCAATGTTTTGTAGGGAAACTCACATTGAGCAATGTGAAAATTTGATGAAAAATGGTGGAGATGAATGTTTGCTGTTGATCAGGAAGGCACCTTTGCACAATAGGTGACACTGATTCTAGCCCTGGACGATGTGTAGGGCTTACAGGAAATTCCAGCAAGGAAAAGAGGATGAGTAACTAATAAAAAGTCATGGTGTACTACATTCCATGGATTCCAAGCAGACCAGTTTGGCCAGACCCTGGAGAAAGTAGTGTAGCCAACAAAACCCCCACAACCTCCTCCTCAGAGCTGGCATCCTGCGGGCCTGACATAGGTCTTGCAATGCTCTTCCCATAAGGGAAAGGGACATAACAATCATGGTACCTGTTGGATGAACTTCTGCTATCACTTTCTCCCTCCATATATACCATGCAATATTTCACGCAGAAGGACATAGGTGATCCGGGCTTTCCAGTCCTATAGAAAACTCTCTCACCAGCTGAAAATGATCATTGTTGCCAAGCACAAGTAGTCAACATAACTACATGATGAATGGAGACTACATTGGGCTTCACCAAAGTATTCATATGGAGGAATATTTCCTTGGGCCCAAAAAGAGCTGAGAATACTTCCTACAATCCCGAGCATAAAAAGTTCATGAATGGATCAAGTATTCCTCAAGATGGACTCCTCAAGAAATCAAACTCACATTATGAGCAAACTCTGTCCCTGCCATTCTTGTTATTCAAACACTTGAAGTAGGGTCCTCATGTGTAGGTTCATGGCTAAAAGTCCCATTTGCAACAGGTGAGTCAAAAATTAGTCACTTACCTCCTGTTATGGAGAGGTCGTCCTTGCATAGTTCTTCCCTCTGAAACTCTGAAAGACTCAGGTGGAAAGACGAATGTTGGGGATTGAGCACAGATTTTACAATTCAGCTAGGAAAAACTGAACACAGAAAGCAGTGTGTAAGTAGCAAAATGGATGGCTTTGGTAGAAATATACAGGGAGGCCACAGAAAATCCACTTTGCCATAATGTCTCCTGTGTCTCAATCCCATCCTTGCACTAGAATGAAAACGAAGGATCTAAAATTCCTGTACCCCTTTCATCTTGAAGTTCAGGGCTTCAGCAAAATCCTATTGAGTATGATTTTTATGTCATCAGCTGTTTTCAACAAGATCAGTACTCTTCATTGACCAAGTCAGAATTCTCTCCAGTTAAACAAGTACTTTACAACTGTGAATGCTTCCCAGAGGCCACTTCCTGAAAACCTTAGCTGACATTGCAATGGAGTTATTTTAAGTCATTGCAGTATTTACAAAGAGACTCTACAGTTGCCACAGATCAGGTTTCTGCTGTTGCATTCCACAGGTTCCCTACTAGGACTTGGATAAGACCAGGGTTAATGATGGAAAAAGCTCTCCAGTGGGAGCAGCTCCTGCCTTCCAAAATGTCATGGACCACCTTTGCCTTTCTTAAAAAGAAACCCATTAATAGGATATGCCCATGGACCAGGAAATAGGAGGTTGAGAACACAATGAGTTTTTGTCTTTACACTAGGATGTAGAATTTTCATGTAACACCAGGCTATCCCATGGTCTTTCCAGCTGATTAGCACAAAGGAGAGCAGGTAGAATACTGGCATTGGAAATGCATCTGAAATCTCATATTAGGGATTTTGCCAAACTGTCAAAATATGGACCAATACACCAAATGTCATTCAGTTCATATCTCATACCTTTTCCCTGAAACCCAGCAGAGGTAGTGACAGAAATTACAGAGAAGCACTTGATCTGACCCCATTTGGAAATATGAGGCTTCCATAGGCTACAGGAATTCTCAAGGACACAGGGAATGAACAATAAGTGAGCACTTGATAAAATTGTTCATCTCTTCAGACACCAAAATTGGTCAGGAAAGATGGTAACCCTGTAAGTGGATACATCTCACTATAATTCTCATATAACAACAGAGAAAGAAATGTTTCTCATGAAGATGCCCAGAACACTCCCAACAAATTATGAGAGCTAAAGGCAAAGTCAGAGTGAAGCAGTGGGAATATTTGAATTGGAAAGTTCTCATTGATACTTGAATAGTGGAGGTTATAAGTAGTCCACTACACTTTCCCTAAGAAGATGAGAAATAAATGACAGCAATGTTGGAGGTAGCAGCTTAGCTACCTGTTTTTCAGCCAAGTATGTAATGCCCAGCTTCACAGAATTAGATTCGGAACACTAGCATTCTCTTTTGTATATTATACTGTATCCCTGGAAGGAAATATTCATTGACCCACAAAGACCCTCAAGTCTGTTTAATATCTAATGAATTGAGAAAAAAAAATGGCCATCCATCATGAATTGTTACTTAGGTGTATCCCCACAAACAAAAAATGTGTGCCCAAAGCCCCACCAAACATAACCATATCTAGTCCCCAGGAAGTTGATGTTCCCCAAGAGGAAGTCCTCAATTATACAAACTCACCTTCAGGACAAACCTCAGATCATGACTTCATGTTATGGAATCAAGTCATGGCAGGGGTCTGAGGTTGTAGGATTCACTAGCTCTCAGTCAAATGGTAAAACATCAGTCAAAATATTTCATTCACCTCACATTAATGGCCTGCTCCTCCTTCCATGGCACTTCCTTCCGAAAGCCACCAGTCAGAAGTCTGCAATGAATTCAGCAAAACCCAATGAGTGGCCAAGAAGTAAAATGAAGGACACTTCACTTCTATACCTGGGTCAGCAACTAGGGCACGGCCTCAGAGTAATCCTATTGAGCATGATTTTTATGTCATCATCTGTCTTCAACAAGATCAGTTCTCATCATCGACCTAGGCCAGGCCTCTCTCCACTCATACATTCCCATTGATCTCCAAATGCTTACCAGGGATTCCATCCTGAAAGCCTGGGCATCCATGGTACTATTTCCTTGCATTATCATGGGGTGATACAATCTCCTCTGGGATGGGTGTCTTCAGTTGCATTACCACAGGGTCCTCATCTAGGAGAACATGGGTCAGACATTGGTTAAACTTTGAACAGTTCTCTAATGGGTGTTCTGTTCCTAAAGAATGCACCAGTGTGGTCACTCTCCTAAGAGGACACATGAGTATGCTTCAAATCATTGGTCAGTGAAGCCAAAGGGGATGAAAGGACAGGATCTGTATTTAGAATGTGTATCGCTCTGGTTCATAAAACCTCGGGCCACTCCTTGATATCCTTCACTTATATTCACAAGGGTCAGACAACAGTTATGGTGACAGTGGGTTGCTACAGTACTCTTGTAGTAGAGACTCTGCACATCATTCCTCCTCTAGACTTACTAATCCAATTAGGTTGCATGGAATTTGGTGCACATATCCTGAACCATGGCCCAAGAAAATACAAGACTGACAGAAGCAAAGCACGTGCCGTATTTTGAGTGTCCATAACGCACCACCATTTACCCAGAGCAGTCAGTTCATACCATGAGGTTGTGGTCAGTAATATTTTCCAAGACATTGGATGCAAAATGATGCTCAGGAGAGAAGGTAACCCTAGGTACTGAAATATCTTAATGCGGTGTCCCTCTAATTTCAGGAAAAAGTTTGTGCTCCAGAAACAACAAAACCGTGTGACATCAATTTTGTGAAGGGAATGTCCTATTGGGACACATTTTGCATGAACATTTCTATTAGTGTTTCTCTGTTAAATTTGATGACCAACTGGTATAAGCCATGCAGTGCTCTTCCCATAAGGGGAAGAGACACAATGATCACAGTACCTGTTGGATGTACTTCTGCTGTCACTCTCTTACTCCGTATCCACCATGTCATATTTCATGCATAATGACATAGGTGATCCTGACTTTCCAGTCATATAGGCAAGCATCTCACCAGCTGGAAATGAGCCATATAGGCGAGCACCAGAAGGCAATCTGTGTATGTGATGAATGGCAAATACGCTGGGCTTCAACAAAGCATTAATATGGAGGAATATTACCTTGGGTCTAAAAAGATCTTGGAATACCTCCAACAATCGCAAGCATAAAAAGTTTATAAATGGATCAAGTGTTCTTCAAGATGGTCTCCTCCAGAATACAAACTCACATGCAGAGCAAACTCTGTTCTTCCATTCTTATTCAAACACTGAAGCAGGGTTGTCCTGTGTAGGTTCATGGCTGACAATCCCATTTGCAACACGTCAGTCAAAAATAAGTCACTCACCTCCCATTATGGGGAGGTCATCCTTCCACAGTTTTCCCTCTAACAACTGTGGAATGACAACTGTTAGGGCTTGAGCAGAGATTTTACCATCTGGCTGTGAGAAATTGAAGATAGAAGGCAGTATGTAAGTAGCAAAAAGGTTGCCTTTGGTAGAAGTACGCAGGTAGGCTACAGAAAATCCAATCTCTCACAGTGTTTCCCATGTCTCAATCCACACCCCTGCACTAGAATAAAGAGGAAGGATCCCAAATTCCTGAACCCATTTCATCTTGAGGGTCAGGACCTCAGCATAATCCTATTGAGCATGAGTTTTATGTCATCTTCTGTCCTCAACAAGATCAGTTCTCATCACTGACCCAAGCCAGAATTCTTTCCATTCATACAAGTGCTTTACCATAGCAAATGCTTAGCAGAGGCCCCTTCCTGAAAGCCTTGGCTGACATTGCTTTGGAGTTATTTTAATTCACTGCAGTACATACAAAGAGGCCATAGAGATGCACAGATCAGGAATCTGCTGTTGTATTTCACAGGGGCCCATCTAGGACAACATAGATAAGACCGAGGTTAATGCTGGAACAAAGCCTTCAATGGATGCTGCTCCTGTCATACAAATGTCATGAACCACCTCCACCCTTCTTGAAAACAGACCCATTATTAGGGTTGAGCTTATGGACCAGGAAACAGGAAATTGAGAACATGACAAGTTTTCATTTTAAACTTGGTGCGTAGAGTTTTTATATTACACCAGGCTACCCAATGGTCTTTCCAGTTAATTAGCACAAAGGTGAGGCCAGTGGAACACTGGTTTTGGAAATGCATCTAAAATCTCATATTACAGATTTTGTCAAACCACCAAAATCTTGACCAATAACCCAAGTGTCATTCAGTTCATATCTCATCTTTTCCTTGACCCAGCTGAGGTATTGATAGGAATTTCAGAGAAGCAGTAGATCTACCCCATTTGGAAATGTGAGACTTCACCAGGCAACAGGAATTCTTGAGGCCACAGGGAATTAACAATCAGTGAGTGCTTGATAAAATTGTTCATCTCTTCACACAACAGAACTTGGTCAAAAGACATGGTAACTCTGTAAGAAGATATGTCTCAGTGTAATTTTTCATATAACTTCAGAAAAAGCAATGTTTCTCATGAAGATACCCATAAAACACTCCCAACAACTTTTGAGAGATACAGCTGAAGTCAGAATGAAATGGGAATATTTGAATCGGAGAGTTCTCATTGATATTTCATACTGGAGGTCATAAGTAGCCCACTACATTTTCCCTAAGAAGATGAGAAAGAAATGACATCGATGTTGGAAATAGCAGCTTGGCTACCTGTTTACTCAGCCATGAATATAAGGCCTGTTCACAGAGAACTATGTACAGAACACTGGTGTTCTCTCATGTATATTACAGTGTCTCCCTAGATGGAAATATTCATGGGCCCACAAAGAACATCAAGTTAGTTCCATGTCTAATGAATTGAGAAGAAATTTGCCATCAGCCATATATTGCTATTTGGGTTTAGCCTCATGGACATAAAAATTTGTGCCCAATGCCCCTGAAAAACAATCATATCTAGTCTCTGGAAAGTCGAGGTTCCCCAAGAGGAAAACCTCCATTACAGAAACTGGCCTTGAGGACAAACCTCCGATCATGACTTCATGTTATAGAATCAAGTCATGGCAGGGGCCTGACGTTGTAGGATTCACTAGCTCTCAGTCAAATGGCAAAAGGGCAGTCAAAATATTTCACTCACCTCCCATTAATGGCCTGCTCCTCCTTCCACAGCACTTCCCTCTGAAGGACACCAGTCACAAATCTGTAATAAATTGAGCAAAGATGTGAACCACACTGTTAGGCAACATAGGAGAATGAGGGCAGGCTTCAACTACCGAAATGCCTGACTTCCATAGATATGTCCGGGTATGCAAGGGAAACTCAAGTTTGCTACAGTCTTTCCCTTATTCTGCTATCACAAACACAATGCGTGCCCAGGAAGCAAAATGTAGGACACTTCATTCCTACATCTGGGTCATCTCCTAGGACAGGGCCTCAGTGTAATCCTATTGAGCATGATTTTTATGTCATTATCTGTCTTCAACAAGATCAGTTCTCATCATCGACACAAGCCAGGCCTCTCTCCACTCGTACGTTCCCATTGATCTCCAAATGCTTACCAGGGATTCCTTCCTGCAAGCCTGGGCTTCCATGTAACTGGAGTTCTACTACTTCCTGGCATTATCGTGAGGTGATACAATCCCCTCCAAGATGGGTGTCTTCAGTTGCATTACCACAGGTTTCTCATCTAGGAGAACATGGGTCAGATATTGCTTAAACTTTGAACAGTACTCTAATTGGTTTTCTGCTCCTAAAGCATGCACCACTGTGGTCACTCTCCTAATGGGACACATGAATAGGCTTTCAGCTATTGGTCAGTGAAACAAGAGATCTGAACAGGTCAGGATCTGTGTAGAGAGTGTGTATCCCTCTGGTTTCATTAAATATCAGGCCACCCCTTAATATCCTTCACCTATTTTCCCAAGGGTCAGACAAGAGTAATGTTGACAGTGGGTTGCAACAATACACTCATAAGAGAGACTCTGCACATCAAGCCTCCTCTGGACTTAATTATCCAATAAGGTTGCACGGAATTTGGTGCAACATCCCTGAACCATGGCCCAAGGACATTCAGGGTTGACAGAAAAGCAAAGCACATGCCGGTATTTTGTGTTTTGAGTATCCATAATGAACCACCAGTTACCCAAACCAGCTTGTGCCATGAAGGTGGGGTCCATAATATTTTCCATCGCATCAGATGAAATATGATGTTCATGATAGACGATAAACCTGGGTACTGAAATATCTTAATGCAGTGTCCCTCTGATTTCAGGGAAAACAGCGTGTTCTCCTGATACATCAAAACACTGTGACATCAATTTTGAGAAGGGAAGGCCCTATTGGGACACATTTTGCATGAAACTTCTATTAGTGTTTCTCTGTTAAATTTGATGACCAACTCACATAAAACTTCCAGTGCTTTTCCCTTAAGGGAAATGGTATAATGATCACGGTACCTGTTGGATGAACTTCTATCACTCCCTTCCTCCATATATACCATGCCATATTTCATGTAGGAGAACATAGGTGATAATGGCTTTCTACTCTGATAGATAACTGTCCTACCAGCAGGAAATAAGCATTGTTGCCACACATCAGAAGTTGATCTAAATATGTTATAAATGGGGACCACCTTGGGCTTCACCAAACTAGTGATATGGAAGAATATTTCTTTGGTCCTAAAAAGAGTTGCAAATACCACCTGCATTCCCAAGCCTAAAATGTTCATAAATGGATCAAGTGTTCCTCAGGATGGACTGCTGAAGAATTCAAACTCACATGCAGAGCAAACTGTCCCTGCCATTCTTGTTATTCAAACACTGAAGTAGGGGCCTCATGTGTAGTGTCCATGGCTAACAATCGCATTTGCAAAACATCAGGTGAAAATAACTCACTCTTCTCCCATTATGGAGAGGTCATGCTTCCACAGCTCTTCCCTCTGAAAGACTCAGGTGGAAAAATGAATGATGGGGATTGTGCACTGACTACCATCTGACTAGGAAAAATTGAACACAGAAGGCAGGATGTAAGTAGCAAAATGGATGGCTTTGGTAGAAATATACAGGTAGGCCACAGAAAATCCAATTTGCCACAATGTTTCCCATGTCTCAATCCCCATCCCTGAACTAGAATGAAAATGAAGGATCCTGAATTCCTTACCCCTTTTACCTTGAAGGTCAAGTCCTCAACATAATCCTATTGGACATGATTTTTTTGTCACCATTTGTCTTCACGATGATCAGTTCTCATCATTGACCCAGGCCAGAATTCTCTCCAGTCATACAAGTACTTTACCATTGCAAATGCTTACCAAAGGCCCCTTCCTGAAAGCCTTGGCTGGCATTGCATTGGAGTTACTTTCATTCATTGCAGTATTTACAATAGGTCATACAGTTGCCACAGGTCAGGTATCTGCTGTTGCATTCGACAGGTTCCCTTCTTGGACAGCATGGATAAGACCGTGGTTAAAGATGGAACAAACATCTCCAGTGGGAGCAGCTCCTGCCTTCCAAAATGGCATGGACCACCTTTGCCTTTCTTGAAAACAGACTTATTAATAGGTTTATGCCATGGACCAGGAAACAGGAAGTTGAGAACATGATGAGTTTTTGTCTTTACACTAAGTGTGTAGAGCTTTCATGTAACACCTGGCAATCCCATGGTCTTTCCAGATGATTAGCACAAAGGAGAGCAAGTGAAACACTGGCATTGGAAATGCATCTGAAATATCAAGGATTTGCCAAACTGCCAAAATCTGGACCAATACTCCAAAAGTCATTTGGTTTCTATCCCATACCTATTACCTGAAACTTTTCTGAGGTATTGATAGGAACTTCAGAGAAGCCCTTGATCTTCCCCCATTTGGAAACCTGAGCCTTCACCAGGCTACAGGAATTTTCCTGTGCTCCAGGGAATAAACAATAAGTGAGCACTTGATAAAATTGTTCACCTCTTCAGACACAAAAACTTGCTCAGGAGAGATGGTAATCCAGTAAGTGGATACCTCTCAGTGTAATTTGCATATAACTTCAGTGAAAGCAATGTTTTCCATGAAGATGCCCAGAATACACCTAACAACATACAAGACATAAAGCCAAAGTCAGACTGAATTAGTAGGTATAATTCAATCAGAGTTCTCATTGATATTTGAATGGTGGACGTCCACTACACTTTGCCTAAGACGTTGAGAAAGAAAAGTAATCAATGTTGGAGATAGAAGCTTTTGGTAATGTTTATAAGGCCCAGTGTCACACAAAACTAGATTGGAAACACTGGGATTCTCTCACGTATATTACAGCGTCTTCCAGGATGGAATTATTCATGGACCCCCAAAGCACTCAAGGCAGTTCAGATCTCTAATGAATTGAGAAGAAAGTACCCATCAGCCATGAATTGTTACTTAGGTGTATACCCATGGACTTAAAAATGTGTGCCCAAAGCCTCAAAACACAATCATATCTAGTCCCCAGAAAGTTGAGGTTCCCCAAGAGGAAGTCCTCAATTATACAAACTCCGATTCAGAACACACCCCAATCATGAATTCATGTTATGGAATCAAGTCACACCAGGGGCCTGAGGTTGTAGGATTCACTACCTCTCATTCAAATGGCAAAAGGGCAGTCAAAATATTTCACTCACCTCACATTAATGGCGTGATTCTCCTTACGCAGCATTTCCCTCTGAAAGATACCAGTCACAAATCTGCAATAAATTGAGCAAACACCTGTACCACACCATCAGGCAACAGAGGAGAAAGAGGGCAGGCTTCAACTACCAAAATGCCTGATGTCCATAGAAATGTCCCAGTATGCAAGGGAAACTCAAGTTTCCTGCAGTATTTCCCTTATTCTGTTATCACAAACACAATGCGTGCCCAAGAAGCAAAATGAACGACACTTCATTCCTACACTCAGGTCACCTCTGAGGACAGGGTCTCAGTGTAATCCTGTTGAGCATGATTTTTATGTCATCATCTGTCTTCAACAAGATCAGTTCCCATCATCAATCTAAGCCAGGCCTCTCTCCACTCACACATTCCCATTGATCTTCAAATGCTTACCAGGGACTCCTTCCTGTAAGCCTGGGCATGGATGGTACTGGAGTTCTACTACTTCATTGCATTATCATGGGGTGATACAATCTCCTCCAGTTGCATTACCACAGGGTCCTCATCTAGGATAAGACAGGTCAGATATTGGTTAAACTTTGAACAGTGCTCTAACGGGTGTTCTGCTCCTAAAACACAAACCACTGTGGTCACTTTCCTAATGGGACACACTAACAGGCTTTTGTCCATTGGTCAGTGAAGCCAAAGCGGAGAACAGGACAGGATCTCTATTTAAAGCGTGTAGCACTCTGGTTCATAAAACCTCTGGCCACTCCTTGATATCCTTCATCTATATTCTCAAGGGGCTGACAACAGTAAAGTTAAGAGTGGGTTGCAACATTATGCTCGTAAGAGAGACTCTGCACTGCACATCATACCTCCTCTGGACCTACTAATCCAATTAGGTTGCATGGAATGTTAGTGCACATTTCCTGAACCATGGCCCAGGAAAATACAAGATTGACAGAGAAGCAAAGCAGATGCCCGAATTTTGTGTTTTGAGTTTCCATAATGCTCCACCATTTACCCAAACCAGTCAGTTCATACCATGAGGTTGTGGTCAGTAATATTTTCCAACACATTGGATGCAAAAAGATGCTCAGGAGAGAAGGTAACCCTGGATACTGAAATATCTTAATGTGGTGCCCCTCCAAGTTCAGGAAAATGTTTGTTCTCCTAAAACAACAAAACTGTGTGACATCAATTTTGTGAAGGGAAAGTCCTATTAGGACACATTTTGCATGAACACTTCTATTAGTGTTTCTCTGTTAAATCTGATGACCAACTGGTATAAGCCTTGCAGTGCTCTTCCCATAAGGGGAAGAGACACAATGATCACAGTACCTGTTGGATGTACTTCTGCTGTCACTCTCTTACTCCGTATCCACCATGTCATATTTCATGCATAATGACATAGGTGATCCTGACTTTCCAGTCATACAGGCAAGCATCTCACAAGCTGGAAATGAACCATATTGGTGAGCACCAGAAGGCAATCTGTGTATGTGATGAATGGTGAATATGCTGGGCTTCAACAAAATACTAATATGGAGGAATATTATCTTGGGTCTAAAAAGATCTTGGAATACCTCCAAGAATCGCAAGCATAAAATGTTTATAAATGGATCAAGTGTTCTTCAAGATGTTCTCCTCCAGAATACAAACTCACATGCGGGGCAAACTCTGTCCTTCCATTCTCATTATTCAAACACTGAAGCAGGGTCCTCCTGTGTAGGTTCATGGCTCACAATCCCATTTGCAATAGGTCAGTCAAAAATAAGTCACTCATGTCCCATTGTGGGGAGGTCATCCTTCCACAGCTTTTCCCTCTAACAACTCAGGTGGAATGACAACTGTTAGGGCTTGAGCAGAGATTTTACCATCTTGCTGGGAGAAATTGAACACAGAAGGCAGTATGTAAGTAGCAAAATGCTTCGATTTGGTAGAAATATACAGGAAGGCTACAGAAAATCCAGTTTCTCACAGTGTTTCCCATGTCTCAATCCACATCCCTGCACTAGAATAAAGAGGAAGGATCCCAAATTCCTGAACCCATTTCATCTTGAGGGTCAGAGCCTCAGCATAATCCTATTGATCATGAGTTTTATGTCATCTTCTATTCTCAACAAGATCAGTTCTCATCACTGACCCAAGCCAGAATTCTTTCCAGTCATACAAATTCTTTACCATAGCAAATGCTTAGCAGAGGCCCCTTCCTGAAAGCCTTGGCTGACATTGCATTGGAGTTATTTTAATTCATTACAATACATACAAAGAGGTCACAGAGATGCCACAGGTCAGGAATCTGCTGTTGTGTTCCACAGGGTCCCCATCTAGGACAACATGGTTAAGACCAACGTTAATGCTGGAACAAAGCTTTCAATGGATGCTGCTCCTGTCATACAAATATCATGAACCACCTCCACCATTCTTGAAAACAGACCCATTATTAGGGTTGAGCTCATGGACCAGGAAACAGGAAATTGAGACCATGACAAGTTTTCATTTTAAACTTGGTGCGTAGAGTTTTCATATAACACCAGGCTACCCAATGGTCTTTCCAGCTAATTAGCACAAAGGTGAGGCAAGTGGAATACTGCTTTTAGAAATGCATCTAAAAATCTCATATTAGGGATTTTGCCAAAACACCAAAATCTTGACCAATAACTCAAGTGTCATTCAGTTCATATCTTGTGCCTTGTCCCTGACCCAGCCAAGGTAGTGAAAGAAATTTCAGAGAAGCACTAGATCTACCCCATTTGGAAATGTGAGCCTTCACCAGGCAACAGGAATTCTTGTGGCCACAGGGAATTAACAATAAGTGAGCACTCAATGAAATTGTTCATCTCTTCACACAACAAAACTTGGTCAGGAGAGATGGTAATCCTGTAAGAGGATATGTCTCAGTGTAATTTTCATATAACTTCAGAAAATCCCAAGAACTTTTGAGAGATACAGCTGAAGTCAGAATGAAGTAGTGGGAATATTTGAATCAGAGAGTTCTCATTGATATTTGCATACTGGAGGTCATAAGTAGTCCACTACACTTTCCCTAAGAAGATGAGAAATAAATGACATCAATATTGCAGATAGCAGCTTGGCTACCTGTGTATTCAGCCATGTATGTAATGCCTGCTCACAGAGAACTAGATTCAGAACACTGCGTTCTCTCATATATATTACAGTGTCTCCCTAGATGTAAATATTCATGGACCCACAAAGAACATCAAGCTAGTTCAATGTCTAATGAATTGAGAATAAATTGCCATCAGCCATGAATTGCTACTTGGCTGTATCCCACGGACATAAAATGTATACCCAAAGTCCCTTGAAAAACAATCATATCTAGTCCCTGGGAAGTCAAGGTTCCTCAGAAGAAAGTCCTCAATTATACAAACTCACCTTCAGGACAAACTTCTGATCATGATTTCATGTTATGGAATCAAGTAATGGCAGGGGCCTGAGGTTGTCGGATTCACTAGCTCTCAGTCAAACGGCAAAAGGGCAGTCAAAATATTTCACTCACCTCACATTAATGGCCTGCTCCTCCTTCCACAGCACTTCCCTCTGAAGGACACTAGTCACAAATCTGTAATAAATTGAGCAAAGATGTGAACCACGCTGTTAGGCCACATAGGAGAATGAGGGCAGGCTTCAACTACAGAAATGCCTGACATCCATAGAAATGTCCCGGTATACAAGGGAAACTCAAGTTTGCTACAGTCTTCTCCTTATTCTGCTATCACAAACACAATGTGTGCTCAAGAAGCAAAAGGAAAGACAATTCATTCCTATACCTGGGTCATCTCCTAGGGCAGGGACTCAGCGTAATTCTATTGAGCATGATTTTTATGTCATCATCTGTCTTCAACAAGATCAGTTCTCATCATCGAACCAAGCCAGGCCTCTTTCCACTCATACATTCCATACATCTCCAAATGCTTACCAGGGATTCCATCCTGCAAGACTGGGTTTGGATGGTACTGGAGTTCTACTATTTCATTGCATTATCATGGGGTGATACAATCGCCTCCAGGATGGGTGTCTTCAGTTGCATTACCACAGGGTCCTCATCTTAGAATACATGGGTCAGATATTGGCTAAAATTTAAACAGTGCTCTAAAGGGTGTGTGCTCCTAAAACATGTACCACTGTGGTCACTCTCACAATGGGACAAATGAATTGGATTCAGACCACTGGTCAGTGAACCCAAAGAGGAGAACAGGACAAGATCTGTATTTAGAGTGCATCCCTCTGGTTCATAAAACATCAGACCAACCCTTGATATCCTTCACCTATATTCACAAGGGGCATACAAACATAATGCTGAGAGTGGGTTGCAGCAGCACTCTCATAATAGTGATTTTGCACATCATTCCTCCTCTGGATTTACTAATCCAATAAGTTTGCGTGCAATTCAGGTGCACCTTCCGTGAACCATGGCCCAAGGAATTACAAGATTGACAGAGAAGCAAAGCACATGCCTATATTTTGCGTTTTGAGTATCCATAATGAATCACCAGTCATTTTGTACCACAAGGTTGGGATCAGTAAGATTTTCCAACATATCAGATGCAAAATGCTGCTCAGGAGAGAAGGCAACCCTGGATTCTGAAACATCTTAATGTGGTATCCCTCCAATTTCAAGTAAAAAAGCTTACTCTCCTGAAACAACAAAACTGTGTGACATCTATTTTGACAAGGGAAAGCCCTACTGGGACACATTTTGCATGAACTCTTCTATTAGTGTTTCTCTGTTAAATTTGATGACCAAATGGCATAAGTGTTGCAATGCTCTTCCCATATGGAAAAGGACATAACAATCATGGTACTTGTTGGATGAACTTCTGCTATCACTCTCTTCCTCCATGTATACCATGCCATATTTCATGTAGAAGAACATAGGTAATAATGACTTTCTACTCCTATAGACAACTGTCCTACCAGCAGGAAATGAGGAGTGCTGCCAAGCACCAGAAGTCAATCTAAATATGTTATAAATGGGGACCACCTTGGGCTTCACCAAACTAGTGATATGGAGGAATAATGCCACAGTCCTAAAAAGAGTTGCAAATACCACCTGCATTCCCAAGCCTAAAATGTTCATAAATGGATCAAGTGTCCCTCCAGATGGACTCCTGAAGAAATCAAACTCACACTGTGAGCAAACTCTGTCCCTGCCATTCTCGTTATTCAAACACTGACGTAGGGGCCTGATGTGTCGCATCCATGGCTAACAATGCCATTTGTAAAATGTCGGTCAAGAATAAATCACTCACCTCCCATTATGGAGAGGACATCCTTCCACAGCTCTTCCCTCTGAAAGACACAGGTGGAAAGATAAATGTTGGGGATTGAGCACTGACTTACCATCTGACTAGGCAAAACTGAGCACAGAAGGCAGGACGTAAATAGCAAAATGGATCACATTGGTACAAATACACAGGTAGGCCACAGAAAATCCAATTAGCCACAGTGTTTCCCATGTCTCAATCCCCATCTCTGAACTGTAATGAAAATGAGGGATCCTGAATTCCTTACCCCTTTCATCTTGAAGTTCAGGTCCTCAGCATAATCCTATTGAGCATAATTTTTTTGTCATCATCTGTCTTCACCAAGATCTGCTCTCATCATTGACCCAAGCCAGAATTCTCTCCAGTCATACAAGTACTTTACCATTGGGAATGCTTACTGGAGGCCCCTTCCAGAAAGCCTTGGCTGACATTGCGTTGGAGTTATTTTCATTCATTGCAGTATTTACAAAGAAGTCATACAGTTGCCACAGGTAGGTAACTGCTGTTGCATTCCACAGGTTCCCTACTAGGACAGCATGGATAAGACCATGGTTAAAGATGGAACACAGTTCTCCAGTGGGGGCAGCTCCTTCCTTCCAAAATGTCATGGACCACCTTTTCCTTTCTTGAAAAGAGACCCATTAATAGGTTTATGCCCATGGACCAGGAAATAGGAAGTTGAGAACACTACAAGTTTTTGTCTTTACACTAGGTACGTAGAGTTTTCATGTAACACCAAGCTACCCCATGGTCTTTCCAGCTGATTAGCACAAAGGAGAGCAAGTGGAATACTGGCACTGGAAATGCATCTGAAATCTCATATTAGGGATTTTGCCAAACCTCCAAAATCTGGACCAAAACCCCAAAAGTCATTCAGTTCATATCTTGTACCTTTTCCCTGAAACTCTTCTGAGGTATTGATAGGAATTTTAGAGAAGCACTTTATTTTCCCACATTTGGAAACCTGAGCATTCACCAGACTACAGGAATTTTCCTAGGCCACAGGGAATGAACAGTAACTGAGCACTCGATAAAACTGTTCATCTCTTCAGACACCAAAACTTGCTCAGGAGAGATGGTAACCCTGTAAGTGGATACATCTCAGTGTAATTTGCATATAACTTCAGAGAAAGCAATGTTTTTCATAAAGATGCCCAGAACACACCCGACAACATATAAGAGATAAAGCCGAAATCAGACTGAATTAGTGGGAATATTTCAATCAGTTCTCATTGATATTTGAATGCTGGAAGTCATATATCATCCACTACACTTTCCCTAAGAAGATGAGAAAGACCTGTTTCCTCAGCCATGTTTGTAATGCCCAGTGTCACAGACAACTAGATTCGAAACACTGGTGCCCTCTCACATGTATGACAGTGTCTCCCAGGATGGAATTACTCATGGGCCCACAAAGCCCTCAAGGCAGTTCAAATGTCTAATGAATTGAGAAGAAAGTGCCCATCAGCCACAAATTGCTATTTAGGTGTTGGGGACGATTAAGGTAGCATGTATAAAATCCACCCTCAGCAATGCCGGAGATATGCAACATGACAGCTGGGGCTGATGTAACAACAGTTTAAATTGCCCTCAGCCTTCTATGGAAGTGATAGCCGTTTGCGCCTAAAATTCACATCTAGGGTGCTAGCTTTACTACCTGCCTTCTACCCGGCAACAGCATCTACCAATCCTGTGTTAGCCTTACATCTGCCATCCGCCCTAGCAACAGCAGCAGCCAATCCTAGGCCGCCACCCGTTCGTACTAGCCACTCCCTCTACCTTAGAGTATATATACCCTGCCTCTTCAATAAAGTTTTGCAGCTTGATCAGAAACCTGTCTTGCTGTCATTCCTCGTGTCTCTTGTCCCATACCATTCCTCCCTCACAGGACTCGGAGCTTCCGTTGAACGTCCCGCCGGCCGGGACAAACTGGCGCCCAAAGTGGGGCTCGAAGTTCTGTGAGAGACGGAACGCCGCACTCAAGGAGAGAGGTACCTCACACTCACCGCACCCGGGATCGCCGCGAATAAACTCGGTCGCGAGACAGATCCGTTCAGCAGTCAAAGAAACAAAGAAAACCACACCAGGGATCACCGCGGGGAAGCGCGCTCGCGAGACAGATCCGTTCACCAGTTGATCAGTGTCGGCGAAAGGAACGAAGAAGAAGAAAAGAAAGCAACAAAAGGTAAGCCCCCCCACCCTTATCATGGGACAAGGAATTTCCCAACACGAATTATATGTTAGTCAAGTTAAGCAATCACTCAAGGCACGAGGAACACGAGTAAAGAAAAAAGATCTCACGCGCTTTTTTAATTTCCTGTTACAAACCTGCCCTTGGTTCCCTCAAGAAGGTACTATAGATCACCAGTGCTGGCTAAGAGTTGGAGATTGTTTAAAAGATTATTTTCGAACCTTTGGTCCTGAAAAGGTCCCGGTTACTGCCTTTTCTTATTGGAACCTAATTAATGAAATTCTAAAAGTCCACTCTTCAGCTCCAGACGTTCAAAACCTCTGTAAATTAGGAGAGGAAGCTTTGAGAGAGCACTCTCGCCCTGCTTCAGCATGCGGCTCAGTAATTATTAACATGCCTGAATATCCTTTAAACGAAAATTCTAACAGGGATAGGCCAAATACCCCAACCAGTCAAGTCAGTTTGTCACCCGATCAGTATGAAATCAAACCAAAGGCTAAAATTTCTCCCACTTTGGAGGGACCGGAGGTTAAAATTTCTCCCTCTTTAGAAAGCAACTCCCTTCCTCCGTTTCGGCCACCCCCTTATGCACCCGATTTTTTCAGACCATATTCTCATTTTTATCCACTCATGCCCTTATCTCAGTTTCATGCTTTAGAAGAAGCCACAGAAAATCTCCGGCTACACGCCGATAATTTTAGAGAAACTTTTAAACAGGAGCGGCAGCATACCGCCGATCTGCTCGCCGACCTCTGGTCGGCAACTCAAAGCATTGCAGCCCTTTCGCTTCCAGAAAATGCCCGCTCATCGCGCCTCCATTGTACTCGCCGCGCCTATGCTTTTCCGGTTACGCGTAGTCAGACTCGAGATTCTCAAAATGGCGTCGCCGGCTCCCAAAAGGGCGCTGCCAGTTCTCAACATGGTGTCACGGGCTCCAAAAATGGCGATTCTGGTAGCGATAGCGAGGAGAGTAATAAATCAGATTCCCCCGACTCTAGCGAAGGAGAGCAGGAGGAAGCTAGTTCCACCTCAACTGCTAAATATAAAAAACTTAGTCTAACATATCTAGAGAAATTAAAAAAGGCAGTGAGTGATTATGGCGCTACCGCTCCCTTCACGCTCGCCCTACTGGAGAGCCTTAGTGAAAAGGAACTTATTCCTAATGATTGGTTCCAGCTAGCCAGAGCTGCCTTGTCTGGCGGTGATTTCCTGTTATGGAAATCTGATTATGAGGAGCATTGTAAAAAATATGCCACCCGCAATGCCCGTAAGGCCACTTCTAAAACTTGGACCTTAAATAAATTTTTAGGTCAAAGTCCCTACCATCAAAGTGATAAGCAGGCTCAATTCCCCCCAGGTCTCTTAGCACAAATACAAACGGCCGCGCTTAGAGCATGGAAAAAACTTCCGCAAAAGGGCGCCGCCACTGCCTCTCTTGCTAAATTAAGACAGGGGCCTGATGAGCCGTATACTGATTTCCTTAGCCACCTGCAAAACATGGCTGAGCGCTTATTTGGGGCTAGCGAAAACGAAAGTGATTTTATTAAACACCTGGCCTATGAGAATGCTAACGCTGCCTGCCAAGCAGCAATCCGTCCCTTTCGTAATACTAGCCTTAATAATTACATAAAGCTTTGTTCTGGCATCGGGCCCACTCAAACCCTTGGAATAGCTATTGGCGCCGCTCTTCAAAATTTTGCAGCGCAGCATAAAAATTTTACGGCACAAGCAAAGCCTCCAACATGCTATAATTGTAAGCAACCTGGCCATTTCTCAAGCTAGCTTGCAAACAGGAGAAGCTTCGAAGCATGTTATTTCTCATTTACTACATTGCTTCGCTACTTTAGGCCAACCTAAAATCATTAAAACAGACAATGGGCCTGGATATACTGGAAAAAATTTTCAAACCTTCTGTCAACAATTACAAATTAAGCATATCACGGGAATACCGTATAACCCCCAGGGGCAAGGAATGGTAGAACGAGCACATCGCACCTTAAAAAATGCCCTGTGCCGCTTAGCCGAAAGCACTCTCAATCTCACCAAACAACGACCTCGAGACCTTTTACATCATGCTCTTTTTGTTCTTAACTTCCTAACTCTGGATGATGAAGGACAATCTGCAGCTGACAGACATTGGCATCCCAAAACGCAAACGCAACAAGCCACTGTTATGTGGCGTGACCCCTTAACGTCAGAATGGAATGGGCCTGACCCCGTGATTATTTGGGGACGAGGCTCTGCTTGCATATACGATCAACAGAGGGAAGGTCCTCGCTGGCTTCCAGAACGGCTGATAAAACATATTAATTCTTCATTGCCGAAACAAACCCCTGAGACACTTCCCTCCCCTCCTCTTAATAATAACCTTTCCAGGGTAGAAGCCTCTCCCTGAGAAAAATATCTTTCTTTTCTCTTCCAGCGCATCAATAACTCCTGCTATAACCCATCCGGAGACAACCAGTCCGCACACAACCGGAAGTGGAAAGAAGTCCTGCTTACAGGTTTATTCCATAACTAATCACATGAATTACCACTTGAATTACTATTGGCTTTTTTTAATTGGTCTTCTGGCTTTGCTGTTTGCAGCCGGATTAGCAACCGTTGCCCCGAAAGATTGGAATCCGTTAGAAAGATCCCTGCTTGCTATAGCATATTTGTGCGTTGTAGGGTGTATTACTTTGCTAGCTTGTCTCCCTTAACAGGGAAGAACCTATAGCCTCTATTAGTATGGCTTTCTTATGCCTACTGCCATTTAAAGTTGCCGCCTTATATTTTCTCCTGCAAAGTGTGCATGCCACCTTCGGCAACTCCAACCCCCATCAGCCTTGGAAATGGACCTTAGCACGATGGGAAGATTCCACAGTTATACAAACCCAAGTTACAGCAGGATGCCCCTCCTTCCTTGTTTATGCCAGTGATCTAATTAAATGTTCAGACGGCACACCATGCCTTAACAAAGCCCAATATTACATGTGCCCGGCCTCCAACCCCAGAAAACAATATTGCAATACTCCCAACCAGTACTATTGTGCATACTGGGGGTGTGAAACATTAGCTACCAATTGGAAACCTTCCGCCCCTGATCACTACCTAACTTTAAAATGGTCCCCCCTTGGCTGCACACTCGGTAAACGCACCACCTTATCTACATTTGGTGACTCAAATTGTGAAAAATTAAATCTCACCGTACAACTCCCCACTGATAACTCTTGGTTAAACGGTCGGACATGGGGCTTTAGAATCTACTTATTTTCATCAACCGACCCAGGAAGCCTTATTCTAATAAAGAAGGAAGCAGTACAGCAAAAACCTTCTGCCATTGGACCAAATGTAGTGCTCACGCCTCCAGCTACCCCTCCTGTCCCGAGCACGCCCAGTACAAATCTTTCCAAAATTCACCCCACTACTCCTCCTTTTATTAGCAACCCAATATTGTCGTCCTCAAGCCCGTCCATATCATTTGACAGCCCGCTTTGGCCACTACTCCAAGCCACCTTTTTCTCTCTAAACTCCTCCCAACCTAATTTTACTCGTAGTTGTTGGCTGTGTTTCTCTGCCAAGCCTCCTTATTATGATGCTATAGCTCTTAATGTTACATTTAATACTTCTAATGAAGACAATCCTTCTCAATGCCCTTGGAATGCAAGAAAAATCGGTCTCACCATGCAATCTGTTCTTCACTCTGGGCATTGTATTGGTAATATTTCTGCCTCCTTAAAAACAGTCTGTGCACAGTCGTCCTTTCCATCGCCTGGTAAATTCTATATCCCCCCAACAGGGGCAAAATGGCTGTGCTCTTCTACGGGGCTTACTCCTTGCGTATCAGCAAAAGCCCTAATTGAAACAGGGGAAATGTGCCTCTTAGTGGCTGTGTTACCCCATGTCCTCTTTCATACAGAGGAAGACCTTTATCACCACTTGGTCGCGCAGTCTCCAGCCATGCTAAGAAAGAAAAGAGAACTTGTTACGGTTGTTACTATTGCTTCTCTTTTAGGTATTACTGGCCTAGGCACCGGAATTGCCTCTATCGTTCTCCAAAACCAAGGCTTCTCCCACCTAAGAGCTGCTATAGACGAAGATTTAGCCCGCATTGAAATCTCCATTACCCATCTTGAAAAATCCCTTACGTCCCTATCGGAGGTTGTTCTCCAAAACAGGAGAGGCTTAGATCTGCTTTTCCTTAAGCAAGGAGGGCTTTGTGCTGCACTGGGCGAGGAATGTTGCTTTTACGCTGACCATTCTGGCATAGTTAAGGATTCTATGACCAAACTTAGGGAAGGAATTGAAAATCGCAAACGTGAGTGAGAAACCCAAGGGGGTATCTCCTGGGGACTTAATGGAATCCTCCCTTACCTCCTTCCTATATTAGGCCCCTTAGTAACCATAATCCTTATAATATCTTTTGCTCCTTGGGCCATAAAAAGAATAATACAGCTAGTTAAGGATCAACTTGACTCTGCCCTAAGCAAGCCTATTCAAGTGCATTATCACCGGCTTCACCTCGCTGACCAGGGTTTGGATCCAGATCATCTGACTGCTACCCACCCTTACGGGTAAGAAACCCCCTCCTACGGGAGCAGCATATAACTCGAAAGTATGCTTCTAGCGTATGCTATGATTGGTACCGCTGGGTGCGAGGCAAAGCACTGCAAAGGAGGGCCAAAGCAACTAAAGGCCATTTTCGAGCTCCTTGAGAAATATGCCTCATTTGCATAGGGGTTTTGCTCTGCCAAAAACTCCCCTCCCCAGAAAAACAGAGCCACAAACAACTTGGGGAATGAGGCCTCTATTTCCCCCAGCAGGTTAATGCCAAAAGAGTGCTCGATCAGCATTCTTCCTCCATCCTTTTGAAAAACAAAGGGAGGAGATGTTGGGGACGATTAAGGTAGCATGTATAAAATCCACCCTCAGCAATGCCGGAGATATGCAACATGACAGCTGGGGCTGATGTAACAACAGTTTAAATTGCCCTCAGCCTTCTATGGAAGTGATAGCCGTTTGCGCCTAAAATTCACATCTAGGGTGCTAGCTTTACTACCTGCCTTCTACCCGGCAACAGCATCTACCAATCCTGTGTTAGCCTTACATCTGCCATCCGCCCTAGCAACAGCAGCAGCCAATCCTAGGCCGCCACCCGTTCGTACTAGCCACTCCCTCTACCTTAGAGTATATATACCCTGCCTCTTCAATAAAGTTTTGCAGCTTGATCAGAAACCTGTCTTGCTGTCATTCCTCGTGTCTCTTGTCCCATACCATTCCTCCCTCACAGGACTCGGAGCTTCCGTTGAACGTCCCGCCGGCCGGGACATTTAGGTATATCCCCACAGACATAAAAACGTGTGCCCAAAGCCCCACCAAACGCAACCGTATCTAGTCCCCAAGAAGTTGAGGTTCCCCAAGAGGAAGTCCTCAATTAAATAAACTCACCTTCAGGAGAAACCTCTGATCATGAGTTCATGTTGTGGAATCAAGTCATGGCAGGGGCCTGAGGTTGTAGGATTCACTAGCTCTCAGTCAAATGGCAAAAGGTCAGTCAAAATATTTCACTCACCTCCCATTAATGGCCTACTCCTCCTTCCACAGCACTTCCCTCTGAAGGACACCAGTCACAAATCTGCAATAAACTGAGCAAAGACCTTTACCACATTGCTAGGCAACATAAGAGAATGAGGACAGGCTTCAACTACCAAAATGCCTGACTTTCGCAGAAATGTCCCGGTATGCAAGGGAAACGTGTTTGCCATAGTCTGTCCCTTATTCTGCTATCAGGAACACAATGAGTGCCCAAGAAGCAAAATGAAGGACACTTCATTCCTACACCCAGGTCATCTCCTAGGACAGGGCCTCAGTGTAATCCTACTGAGCATCATTTTTACGTCCTCATCTGTCTTCAACAAGATCAGTTCTCATGGGACACATTTTGCATGAACACTTCTATTAGTATGTCTCTGTTAAATCTGTTGACAACTGGCATAAGTCTTGTAGTGCTCTTTCCACAAGGGAAAGGGTCATAAGAATCAAAGTACCTGTTGGATGAACTTCTGCTATCACTCTCTTCCTCCATATACACCATGCCATATTTCATGCCAAAAGGCATAGATGATCCTGGCTTTCCACTCCTAGAGACAACTCTCTCACCAGCTGGAAATGAGCATTGTTGCCAAGCACCAAAAGTCAATCTAAATACGTGATGAACGGGGACTACATTGGCCTTCACCATGGTATTTATATGAAGAAATATTTCCTTGGGCCTAAAATGATCTGTGAATACCTCCTATAATCCCAAACCTAAAAAGTTTATAAATTGAAGAAGTATTCCTCATGATGAAAACTCCTGAAGAATTCAAACTCACATTCAGAGCAAACTCTGTCCCTGACATTCACGTTATTCAAACACTGAAGTAGGGGCCTCGTGTGTAGTGTTCATGGCTCAAAATCCCATTTGCAACAGGTCAGTCAAAAATAAGTCACTCACCTCCCATCATGGAGAGGTCATCCCTCCACAGCTCTTCCCTCTGAAAGACACAGGTGGAAAGATGACTATCGGCAATTGAGCGCTGATTTTACCACCTGTCTAGGAAATATTGAACACAGAAAGCTGCCTGTACTTAGCAAAATTGATGGCTTCAGTAGAAATATATAGGTTGGCCGCAGATATCAAATTTGCCACAATATTTCCCATGTCTCAATCCTCATACCTGCACTAGATTGAAATTAAGTTTCCTGATTTCCTGCAACCCTGTCATCTCCAATGTCTGGGCCTCAGTGTAATCCTATTGAGCATGATTTTTATGTCGTCATCCATCTTCAACAAATCACTTCTCTTCATTGACCCAGTGCAGGTGTCTCCCAAACACATACATTCCCATTGATCTCCAAATGCTTACCAGGGACTCCTTCCTGTAAGTCTGGGTTTCCAGGTATTGGAATTCTACTGCTCTTTAATTATGGTTCAGTGATACTCTTGCCTCTGGGATGGGCATCTTCAGTTGCAGTTCCCCAGTGTCCTCTTCTAAAAGAACATGTGTCAGATGTTAAACTTTGAACAGTGCTCTAATGGTTGTGCTGCTCCTAAGCCATGTACCACTGTGTTCCCTCTCCTAATGGGAGACATTAACAGGCTCCAGACTGTAGGTCAGTGATCCCAAAGAGGAGAAAAGAACAGGTTCTGTATTTTGACTGCATTCCATGAGTTTTCATAAAACATCAGGCCACCCCTTGAAATCCTTCACCTATGTTTACAAGTGTCAGACAAGACTAATGTTGGCAGTGGGAGTGCAATAATACTCTCATAACAGAGGCTTTGCAAATCCTTCCACATCTGGATTTGTGAATCCAATTTGTTTGCCTGCAAATTTGTTGCAACTTTCCTCATTCACAGTCTAAGGAAATATAAGAATGTCAGAGAAGCACAGCACATGGCCTTCTTTTGAGGAATTAGTGTGCTTAATGCACCACCATCTCCTCAAACCAGTCAGTTGGAAACATGAAGCTGAGATCAGTAATATTCTCCATCATGTTGGATCCAAAATGATGCTCAGGATGGACGTTAACCCTGGATACTAAAATGTCTTAATGTGCTGTCCCTCTAATTTTGGGAAAAGGAATTTTTTCTTGGTAACAAAAACTGTGTGCCATCGATTTTGAGAAAGGAAAGCCCTTTTGGGACTCATTTCTCTTGAACACTTCAATAATGGGTCTCTGTGAAATTTGATGGCCAACTGGCATTAGTGGTCTTCCAGTAAAGGGAAGGGACATAGGGATCAGGGAACCTGCTGGATGAAATGCTGCTGTCACTCTATTCCTCCTCATAAACCATGCCATATTTCATGCAGAAACACATAGGTGACCCTGGCTTTTCCTCTCCAATGGACCAGTGTCCCACTGGTTAGAAATTAGCATTGACACTATAACACCAGAAATGGATCTAAATATGCAATGAATGGGGACCACACTGGCTTCACCAAGGGATTGATATTGAGGAATATATCCTTGGGCCTAAAAAGAGCCGCAAATACCTCTTAGAATCTCTATCCTAAAAATTTATAAATGAGTCAGGTGTTCCTCCAGAGGGGTTCCTAGAATTCAAATTCACATTCAGAACTAACTCTGACCCTGCCATTCTCATTATTCAAACCTTAGATGGGGCTTTGAGTGTAGTGTTCACTAGTTAACAATCCCATTTGCAACAGGTCACTCGAAAATAAATTGTGCATCTCCCATTGTGGAGAGTTCATCCTTCCACAGCTATTCCCTCTGAAAGATACAGGTGGAAAGATGACTTTTGGGGATTGAGCACAGATTTTACCACCCTGCTATGAAAAATGGAACATAGAAGGTAGGCTGTAAGTAGCAAAATGGATGGTGTATTAGTTAGGGTTCTCTAGGGAAACAGAATCAACAAGATATATCTGTAAATGTAAGATTTTATAAAAGTGTTTCATGCAACTGTGGGGATGCACGAGTCCAAAATTCATAGGGCAGACAGCAAACTGGCAACTCCAATAAAGGTGTTCAATGAACTTCCCAGGCAGCGAACTGGCAACTCCGATGAAGGTGTTCAATGAACTCCTCAGGAAACACTTCGGAGGCTAGCTGAAGAAGTGAAGGTTTTCACTCTCTCTTCCTTAAAAGTCCTCACCTGATTGGATTAAATTCAGCTGATTGAATTCTCTCATTGCAAAAGCACACCCTTTTTTAGGTAATCAGTCACAACTGCAGTCAATTGACTGATGATTTAAAAAACCAGCCTTCTGGTTTATTAACTGGCCACAAATGTCCTTGCAGTGTTTAGGCCAGTGCTTGCTTGACCAAACACCTGAACACCATCACCTGGCCAAGCTGACGCATGACCCTAACCATCACAGATGGCTTCAGTAGAAATATAAAGGTAAGCCACTGAAAATTAATTTGCCAGAGTGTTTCCCATGTATCAATCCCAATCCCAGCACTAGAATGAAAATGAAGGATCCTGACTTCCTGCACCTGTGTCATCTCTGAGGCCTGGGCCTCAGTGTACTCCTGTTGAGCATGATTTTAATATTATCATCTGTCTTCAACAAGAACAGTTCTCATCATTGACAAAAGCCAGGAGTCTCTCCAGTCAAACATAACCTTTTCCATAGCAAACCTTTATCAGAAGCCCCTTCCTGAAAACCTTGGTTGACACTGAATTGGAGTTCTTCTAATTCATTGCAGTATATACAAATAGGTCATACAATTGCCACAGGTCAGGTATCTGCTGTTGTATTCCACAGTGTCCCCATCTAGGACAACATGGATAAGACCAAGGTTAATGCTGGAACAAAGCTCTAAATGGGTGCTGCTCCTGTCATATAAAATGTCATTTTGCCCTTCTTGAAAAGAGACTCATTAATAGGGTTGAGCCCATGGACCAGGAAACACCAAGTGAAGGACATGACAAGTTTCTGGCTTTACAGTTGGTACAGAGTTTTCACATAACACCAGACCATCCCATTGTATTTCCAGACAATAAGCACAAAAGTGAGGCAAGTAGACAACTGGCATTGGAAATGCATCTGAAATCTCATATTAGGGATTTTTCCAGATCACCAAATTCTGGACAGATACTTCCAATAACATTCATTACATATCTTGTGCCTTGTTGCTGGAACCCGGCACAGGTATTGGTAGGTATTTCACAGAAGCCCTTGATCTACCCCCATTTGGTGATGTGAGCCTTTGCCAGGCTACAGGAATCTCCAAGGTGACAAGGAAGGAACAATAAGTTAGTGCTTGGTAAAACTGTTATCTCCTCAGACCCCCAAATTTTATCAGGAGAGATGGTAACCCTGTAAATGGTTGTCTCAGTGTATTTTTCATGTATCTTCAGAGAAAGAAATGTTTTTAATAAAGGAGCCAACAATATTCCCAAGACCTTATAAAAGATAAAGCCAGACTGGGACATAAGTAGTGGTAACACTTGACTAGGGTGTTCTCATTTATATTTGGATAGCAGAGGTCATAAGTTGTCCACTACTCTTTCCATATGAAGAAGAAAATGAAATCTCATCGTTGTTGGAGGCAGCAACTTTTCTATCCAATTCTTCATCCATTTATGTAATACCCAGTGTGCTGTTTTGAAAATGTTAGGTACCCCAAGAAAGGCCATTTTCTTTAATCCATTCCCCTTTATAAAAGCCAATACATTTCTGGTAGTTTGCATAACAGCAGCACTAGCAAACTGGAATACCCAGTTTCACACAGCATTAGACTCAGAACAGAGGCCTTCTCTCTCACATATTACAGTGTCTTCCCAGATGCAAATATTCATTGACCTGAAAAAACAGGAATTCAGTTAAGATGTTTAATAAACTCATAAGAATTTGGGCATGAGCCACAAATTGTTTTTTAGGTGTATATTCATGGACATAAAAATGGGTGTCCAAAGCCCCTCAAATCACAAGCTTGTCGTGTCCAGCAGGAAGTAGAGATTCCTCAAGTGGAAGACTGCAGTTATTGAAACTTGCATTCAGAACAATCTTCTGATCATGACTTCATGTTATAGAAAGAAACCATGTCAGGGGCCTCAGGGGTAGGGTTCACTAGCTACCATTCAACTGGCAACAGTTCAGTCAAAATTTTTCACTAACCTCCCACTCATGGCATACTCCTTCTTCCTCAGCACTTCCCTCTGAACAACACCAGTCACAAATCTGCAATGAATTGATGAAAATCCAATGAGTGCTCAAGAAACAAAATGAAGGACACTTCATTCTTACACCTGGGTCATCTCCTAGCACAGGGCCTCAGCGTAATCCTATTGAGCATGATTTTTATGTCATCATCTGTCTTCAACAAGATCAGTTCTCATCATGGACCCAAGCCAGATCTCTTTTCATTCACACATTCCCATTGATCTCCAAACACTTACCAGGGACTCCTTCCTGCAAGCCTGGGGTTACATGGTACTGCAGTTCTACTACATTCTTGCATTATGGTGGTGTGATACAATCACCTCCAGGGTCAGCATCTTCAGTTGCATTACCACAGAGTCCTCATCTAGGAGAACATGGGTCAGAGAGTGGTTAACCATTGACAGTGCTCTAACAGGTGAGCTACTCCTATGCCATGGAACACCAAGGTCACTCTCCTAATGGGACACATTAGTAGGCTTCAGACCATTGGTCATTGAACCCAAAGGGGAGAACATAGCAGGTTCTGTATTTAGAGTGTGTTCCCTGAGGTTTCATAAAGCATCAGGCCATCCATGGGTATCCTTCACCTATATTCACAAGGGTCATACAAGGGTAAGTTTGGCAGCGAGAATGCAACTGTTCTCTCATAATAGACTGCAAAACCTTCCAAAACTGGACTTGTGAATCTGATAAGGTTGCATGCAATTTTGGTGCAACTTTCTGGAAACATGGACTAAGGAAAAACAGGAATGTCAGAGAAGCAGAGCACATACCCTTGTTTTAAGTTTTGAGTGTCCATAATGCACCACCAACTATCCAAACAAGTTGGCTGGTCCCATGAGGCTGGGATCAGTAATATTTTCCATCATATTGGACACAAAATGATGCTCAGGAGAAAAGTTAACCCTGAATCCTGAAATGTCTGACTGCAGTGTCCCTCAAATTTCAGGAATTGGAAATGGTTCCCATGAAAACAACAAAATGCTGTGCCATTGATTTTGAGAACAGAAAGCCCTATTGGGCCTCAGTTTGCCTGAACACTTCAACTAGTAGGTCTCTGATACTTGACGAGTAACTGGTATAAGTCTTACTCTGCTCTTCCCATAAGGGGAAGGGAAATAGCAATCCTGGTACCTGTTGGAGGAAACCGTGCTATCACTCTATTCACTATGTAAACCATGCCATATTTCATGCAGAAAGAGATAGGTGATCCTGGATTTTCCTCTCCTATAGACTGCTGTTCCACCATCTGGAAATTGGCATTGATGGAAGACACCAGAAATCTATCTGAATATGTGACGAATGGGGACTACATTGGGCTTCACCAAGGGATTGATTTAGAGGAATAGTTCTTTAAACCTAAAAAGAGCTACAAATACCTCCTATAATCCCTGGCCTAAAATGGTTTTAAATGGATCAAGTGTTTCTCAAGAGGAATTCCTCAAACTCACTTTCTGAGCCAACTCTGACCCTGCCATTCACGTTATTTGAACACTGACTATGGGCTTCAGGTATACGGTTCACTAGCTAACAATCCCATTTGCAAAGGGTCAGGATAAAGTAAATCACTCACATTCCATTATGGAGAGGTCATCCTTCCACAGCTCTTCCCTGTGAAAGACCCAGGTGCAAACACCACTATTTTGGATTGAACACAGATTTTACCACCCAGCTGCAAAAATTGAACATGGAAGCCAAAATGGATGGTTTCAATAGAAATATTCAGATAGACAAAAGAAAATCAAATTTACCATGATGTTTCCCATGACTCAGTAACCATCCCTGCACTAGAATGAAACTGATGAGTCCCAAAATGTTTCACCTCTCTCATCTCCAAGATCTGGGCCTCAGTGTAATCCTATTGAGCATGATTTTTATGTCATCATCTGTCTTCAACAAGATCAGTTCTCATCATTGACCCAAGCCAGGAATCTCTCCAGTCATACAAATATTTACCATAGCAAATGCTTACTGGAGGCCCCATCCTGAAAGCCTTGGGTGATATTGCTTTGTGGTTCTTCCAAGTCATTACAGTACATATAAATAGGCCATAAATTGTCAGGTATTTCCTGTTGCATTCCAAAGGGTCTTCATCTAGGACAACATGGATAACTCAGGTTATAGCTGGAACACAGCTCTCTTGAGAGTACTGTTCCTGCCTTCCAAAATGTCATGTCCTGCTGGAAAGAAACACCAGGTGGAGGACATGACAAGGTTCTGGCTTGACAGTAGGTGTGTAGAGTTTTCATACACCACCAGCAAATCCCACGGCCTTTATGGCCAAGAAACACAAATGTGAGGCAAGTAGGACACTGGCATGGGGAGTGCATCAAAATCTTATATTAGGGATTTTGCCAAACAACAAAAATCTGAACTGAACTGGCCAATAATTTGGTACATTTCTCGTGCTTTGGTTCCTGAAACCCAGTGCAGGTATAAATAGGGATTTCACACAAGCCCTTGGTGTGATCCCTTCGGAAATCTGAGCATTCACTGGGCTACAGGAAATCTCTAAGTCCACATGGAAGGATAAACCAAGTGAGCACTCGGTGTAATTGTTCATCTCTTTAGACAGCAAATATTGTTCAGGAGAGAAGGTAACCAGTAAACAGATAAATCTCATGTTAATTACTTATATAATTTCAGAGAAAACAATGATCCCCATGGAGATGCCCAGAATGCTACCAAGACCTTATTAGAGATAAAGCCATATAGGGACTGAAGAAGTGAAAACATATGAATCAAATGTTCTCGTTGGTATTTGAATAGTGCAGGTCATAATTAGTGTACTCCTCTTTCCCTAAGAAGAATGGAATGAAATATCATCACTGTTGGAGGCAGCAACTTCTCCATCCATTTCCTCATCTGTGTATGTAATGCCTGGTTTCACACAGAACTAGCTTCAGAACAACCGTGTGCTCTCTCACATGAAACAGGGTCTCCCTGGGTTGAAACATTCATTAACTCACAAAAATGGGTAAGTCAGTTGAAATGTTTAATGAATTCAGTACAGTATAGGCATCATCACTAAATTGCTATTTATTCTTACCCCATGAAAATAAAAATATCCACAGCACCTCCAATCACACTCATCAAGTCCAGAGTGAATTTGAGGTTCCTCAAGAGAAAGTCCACAGATGTTGAAACTCGCATTCAGGACAAATGTCTGATCATGACTTCATGTTATGGAAACAAACTATGTCAGGGGCCTCATGGGTAGGGTGCACTAGCTATTATTCAACTGGCAACAGTTTGGTCAAAATTTTTCACTAACCTCCCATTCATGGAACACCCCTTCTTCCTCAGCACCTTCCTCTGAGAAACGCTGGTCAAAAATCTGCAATGAATTGAGCAAAACTCAATGAGTGCCCAAGAAATAAAATGAAGGACTCTTCCTTCCTATACCCAGGTCATCTTCTAGGACAGGGCCTCAGCGTAATCCTATTGAGCATGATTTTTATGTCATCATCTGTCTTCAACAAGATCAATTCTCATCATCGACCCAGGCCAGGCCTCTCTCCACTCATACATTCCCATTGATCTCCAAATGCTTACCAGCTACTCGTTACTGCAAGCCTTGAGTTACATAGTCCTGGAGTTCCACTACTTCCTTGCATTATTGTGGGGTGCTACAATTGCCTCCAGGATGATGTTTTCAGTTGCATTGCCTCAGGTTCCTCATCTAGGAGAACATGGTTCAGACAGTGTTTAAACTTTGAAGAGTGCTCCAACAGGTATGCTGCTCCTATGCCATGGACCACTGTAGTTATTCTCTTAATGGGACAAGTAATAGGCCCAGGTCAGTCGTCAGTGAACACAAAGGGGAGAAGTTAACATGTTCTGTATTTAGAGTGTGTTCTCTGTGGTTTCATAAAACATCAGGTCCCCCTTGATAACCTGCACAGATAGTCACAAGAGCCAACAAGGATAATGTTGGCCATGGAAGAAACAGCAGCCTCATAATGGAGGCTTTGCAAATCCTTCCACATCTGGACTTGTGAATCCAATAAAGTATGATATTTCATGAACATGGCTCAAAGAAATACAGGAATGTCACAGAACCAGAGCAAGTGCCCGTATTTTGAGGTTTGAGTGTGCATAAAGCAGCCCACCCACTGAAACCAGATGGTTGGAAACATTAGGTTGGGGTCAGTAATGTTCTCCATCACAATGGACACAAAATCATGCTCAGGAGAGAAGATGGCCCTGGATTCTGAAATGTCTTAAGGTGGTGTCCCTCTAATTTCAGGAAAAGGAAATAGTTCTAATGGAAACAACAAGAGTGTGCCATTGATTTTGAGAAGGGAAAGTCTATTAGGAGTCTTGCCTGAACACTTTCATTAGTGCATTTCTGTGAAACTGATGACCCACTGGCATAAGTATTGATGAGCCCTTTCTGTAAGTGAAAGGGATGTAACGATCACGGTACCTATTGGATGAAACTCTGCTGTCACTCCATTCCTCCAAGTACACCATGCCGTATTTCATGCAGAAGGACATAAGTGATCCTGGATTTTCTCTACCATGGACCGTTGTCCCACAGGTTGGAAATGATCATTAACAACAAAACACCAGAAATCAATTTACATATGCCATAAAGGGGTTACATTGAGCTTCACCAAGGGAATTATAGGAAGGTGTATTTGCTTGGACATATAATGTGCTGCAAATATCTCCTAAAATCCCAAGCCTAAAGAGTTTACAAATGGATCAAGAATTTCTCAAGAGGAACTCCTCCAAAATTTTAACTAGTCTCCATAACAAACTCAGACCCTTCCATTCATGTCATTCAAACACTGAATTAAGGTCCTCGGGTGTAAGATTCACTAGCTAACAATCCCATTTGCAACAGTTCAGTCAAAAATAAATCACTCACCTCCCATTATGCAGAGGTCATCATCACACAGCTCTTCTCTCTGAAAGACACAGGGAAAAAGAGGACTTTTGGGGATTGAGCACAGATTTTACCACCTGGCTAGGAAAAAATGGAACATGGAAGGCAGGATATAAGTAGTAAAATGGATGGTACAGTAGAAAAATGCAGGGCAGCCACAGAAAATCAAATTTGCAGATTGTTTCCCAAGTCAATCACAAACCCTACACTAGAATGAAAATGAAGGATAATGAATTCATGTACCGCTTTCACCTCCATGGTCTAGGCCTCAGTGTAATCCTATCCAACATGATTTTTGTGTCATCATCTGTCTTCCACAAGATCACTGCTCCTCATTGATACAAGCCAGGAGTCTTTCCAGTCACACAGTACCTTTACCATAGTAAATGCTTCCTGGAGGCCCCTTTTGGAAAGCCTTGGATGACAGAGCATTGGAGTTCTCCTAATTCATTGCAGTAAACACAAAGAGGTCGTACAATTGCTATGGGTCAGGTATCTGCTGTTGCATTCCACCAGGTCCTCATCTAGGACAACATGGATAAGACCTTGGTGAAAGCTGGAACAAAGCTCTCCAGTGAGTGCTGCACCTGCCTTCCAAAATGTCACGGACCACCTTTGCCCTGCATTTAAGGAGACATTAACAGGTTTGAACCCATGAATCATGAACACACGTGGAGGACATGACAAGTTTCTGGCTTTAGAGTAGGTGCATACAGTTTTCATATAATACCAGGGTATCCCGAGGTATTTACAGCCAATGAACACAAAAGTGAGGGAAGCAGACCACTATCATTGGGAATGCATCAAAATACCCTATTAGGGATTTTGCCAAACCAAAACTCTCTGGACTGATAGGGCCAGTAACATTTGGTTCATATCTTGTGCCTTGTTTCTGAAACCAGCACAGGTATACATAGGAAATTCACATAAGCCCTTGGTGTGCCCCCTTGGAGATGTAGGCATTCCCTGGGCTATAGGAAATCTCTAAGTCCACATGGAAGGAAAACAAGTGACACTTGGTATAATTGTTCATCTCTTCACACCAAATATTGGTCAGGAGAGAAGGTAACCTGTAAATGGATAAATATCTGCATAAGTTTTATTGAATTTCAGAGAAAGGAGTGTTTCCCATGGAGATGCCCAGAACACTCACAAGACCTAATGAGAGATAAAGCCATTCTGGGACTGAAGAAGTAGAAGCATTTGAATCAGATGTTCTCATTGGTATTTCAGTGGTGTAGGTCATAATTAGTTTAGCACTAGTTTTTCCCTAAGAAGAAGAGAATGAAATGTCATCATTGTCAGAAGCAGCAATATTTCCTCATCTGTTTATGCAGTGCCAGGTTTCACACAGACCTAGCTTCAGAACAACAGTGTGCTTTCTCACATGTAACAGTGTCTCCCTGGGTAGAAATATTCATTGACTTACAAAAACTTTTAAGTCTGTTGAAATATTTAATGAATTCAGAACAATATTGGCATCATCAATGAATTGCTATTAGTGCTACCCCATGGAAGTAAAAATGGATATCCACAGCACCTCGAATCACAATCTTATCAAGTCCATCTGGAATTCGAGGTTCCTCAAGAGGAAGTCCACCGATGTTCAAATTCACATTCAGGACAAACATATGATCATGACTTCATGTTAAGGAAACAAACCATGTCAGGGGCCTCACGGGTAGGGTGCACTAGCTACTACTCAACTGGCAACAGTTTGGTCAAAATTTTTCACTAACCTCCCATCCATGGCACACCCCTTCTTCCTCAGCACCTTCCTCTGAAAAACACTGGTCATAAATCTGCAATGAATTGAGCAAAACCCAATGAGACCCCAAGAAGCAAAATGAAGGACACTTCATTCCTACACCTGGGTAAACTCCTAGCACAGGGCCTCAGCGTAATCCTATTGAGCATGATTTTTATGTCATCATCTGTCTTCAACAAGATCAATTCTCATCATCGACCCAGGCCAGGCCTCTCTCCACTCATACATTCCCATTGATCTCCAAATGCTTACCAGCTACTCATTACCACAAGCCTTGGGTTACATGGTCCTGGAGTTCTAGTACTTCCTTGCATTATTGTAGGGTGATACAACTGCATCCAGGATGATGTCTTCAGTTGCATTGCCTCAGGTTCCTCATCTAGGAGAACATGGTTCAGACAGTGTTTAAACTTTGAAGAGTGCTCCAACAGGTATGCTGCTCCTATGCCATGGACCACTGTAGTTATTCTCTTAATGGCACAGGTAATGGGCCCAGACCAGTGGTCAGTGAACACAAAGGGGAGAAGTTAACATGTTCTGTATTTAGAGTGTGTTCCCTGTGGTTTCATAAAACATCAGGTTCCCCTTGATATCCTGCACAGATAGTCACAAGAGCCAACAAGGATAATGATGGCCATGGAAGAAAGAGTAGCCTCATAATGGAGGCTTTGCAAACCCTTCCACATCTGGACTTGTGAATCCAATAATGTATGATATATCATGAACATGGCTCAAGGAAATATAGGAATGTCACAGAACCAGAGTAAGTGCCTGTATTTTGAGGTTTGAGTGTGCATAAAGCAGCCCACCCACTGAAACCAGATGGTTGGAAACATTAGGTTGGGGTCAGTAATGTTCTCCATCACAATGGACACAAAATCATGCTCAGGAGAGAAGATGGCCCTGGATTCTGAAATGTCTTAATGGGGTGTCCCTCTAATTTCAGGAAAAGGAAATGGTTCTAATGGAAACAACAAGAGTGTGCCATCGATTTTGAGAAGGGAAAGTCTATTAGGAGTCTTGCCTGAACACTTTCATTAGTGCATTTCTGTGAAACTGAAAACCCACTGGCATAAGTATTGATGGGCCATTTCTGTAAGTGGAAGGGACATAATGGTCACGGTACCTATTGGATGAAACTCTGCTGTCACTCTATTCCTCCAAGTACACCATGCCGTATTTCATGCAGAAGGACATAAGTGATCCCGGATTTCCTCTACCATGGACCGTTGTCCCACAGGTTGGAAATGATCATTAACAACAAAACACCAGAAATCAATTTACATATGCCATAAAGGGGTTACATTGAGCTTCACCAAGGGATTTATAGGGAGGAATATTTGCTTGGACCTATAATAGCTGCAAGTATCTCCTAAAATCCCAAGCCTAAAAAATTTACAAATGGATCAAGGATTTCTCAAGAGGAACTCCTCCAAAATTCTAACTCACATACAGAGCAAACTGAGACCGTTCCATTTACATCATTCAACACTGAATTAGGGTCTTCAGGTGTAAGGTTCACTAGTTAATAATCCCATTTGCAACAGGTCAGTCATAAATAAGTTGCTCACCTCCCATTATGCAGAGGTCATGGTTATACAGCTCTTCCCTCTAAAAGACACTGGCATAAAGAGGACTGTTGGAGGTTGAGCACAGATTTTACCACCTGGCTAGGAAAAAATGGAACATGGAAGGCAGGATGTAAGTAGTGAAATGAATAGTACTGTATAAAAATACAGGGCAGCCACAGAAAATCAAATTTGCAGATTGTTCCCCAAGTCAGTCACAAACCGTGCACTAGAATGAAAATGAAGGATAATGAATTCATGTACCGTTTTCACCTCCGTGTTCTGGGCTTCAGTGTAATCCTATCCAGCTTGATTTTTGTGGTGTCTTCTGTTTTCAACAAGATTAATTCTCATCATAGACACTAGCCAGGAGTCTCTCAGTCGCACAGTTCCTTTACCATAGCAAATGCTTACTCGAGACCCCTTCTGGAAAGCCTTGGGTGACATAGCATTGGAGTTCTCCTAATTCATTGCACTACATGCAAAGAGCTCTTACAATTGCTACAGGTCAGGTATCTGCTGTTGCATTCCACAGGGCCCTTGTCTAGGATAACATGGGAAGGACCTTGGTTAAAGCTCGGACAAAGCTCTTCAGTGAGTGCTGCTCCTGCCTTCCAAAATGTCATGGGCCACCTTTGTCCTACTTGTAAGGAGATGCATTAATAGATTTGAGTCCATGCATCTGGAAACACCAAGTGGGGGAATTGATAACTTTCTGGCTTTATAGTAGGTGCATAGAGTTTTCATATAACTCCAGGCTATCCCATGGTCTTCACAGCTGATTAGTTCAAAGTTGAGGCCTTGGGAATGCATCCTAAATCTCATACAAGTGATTATGCCAATCCACCAAAATCTGGACCAATACCTCCTATATCATTCAACCTGTCTTGTGGCTTGATCCTGAAACCCATCATAGGTATTGACAGGAATTTCACAGAAGCATTCCATCTGTCCCCATTTGTAAATGTGTGCATTTGTTGGGCTGCAGGAAATCTCCAAGGCCACACTGAAGGAACAAGAAGTGAGTGCTCAGTAAAATTCTCTCTTCAGACACCAAAACTTGGTCAGGAGTGATGGTAACCCTGTGAGTGGATAAATCTCAGTGTGAATTTTAAATGACTTCACAGAAACGATGTTTCCAATGATGAGGCCCAGAACAATAATGAGACTATATGAGACATAAAGTCGTATTGGGACTCAAGTACCGGAAACACTGGAATCAGATGTTCTCTTTGATATTTGAATAATGGAGGTCATAAACAGTCTACTACTTTTTCCCAAAGAAGAAGAAAATGAAATCTCATCACTGTTGGAGGCAGCAACGTTTCTATGCATTTCCTCATCCATGCATGTAAAGCCTTGTTTCACAAAAAAACTTCTCTCTCATATATTACAGTGTCTCCCTGAATGGAAATATTCATTGAACTGCAAAAAACTGGCAAATCAGTTCAGATGTTTAATAAGTTCAGAAGAATTTGGGCATCAGCCATGAATTGTTGTTTAGGAGTATCCCAACGGAAATACAAATGGGTGTCCAAAGCTCAATAAATCACAAATCTTATCAAGTCCAGCAGGAAATCGAGGTTCCTCAAGAGGAGGTCCTCAGATATACAAAGTTGCATTCAGGACAAACCTCTGATTATGACTTCATGTTATAGAAACAATCATGTCAGGCATGATGGGTAGGGTTCACTAGCTATCATTCAATCTACAACAGTTTGCTCAAAATAATTCACTCGCCTCCCATTCATGGCCCACTCTTCCTTCCTCAGCACTTCCCTCTGAAAATCACACAGTTACAAAATCAGCAAGGAACTGAGCAAATATCTGTACCACACTACTATGTAATATAGAAAAATTAGGGCAGGCCTCAACTACCAAAATGTCTGACTTCCATAGAAATGTCCTGGTATGCAAGGGAAACACAAGTTTGCCACAGTATTTCCTTTATTCTGCTATCAAAAACCCAGTGTGTGCCCAAGAAGCAAAATGAAGGACACTTCATTCCTACACCCGGGTCATCTCCTAGGACAGGGCCTCAGCATAATCCTATTGAGCATGATTTTTATGTCATCATCTGTCTTCAACAAGATCAGTTCTCATCATTGACCCAAGCTAGGCCTTTCTCCACTCATACATTCCCATTGATCTCCAAGCTTACCAGGGACTTCCTCCTGCAAGCCTGGTGTTCCATAGGGTGATATAATCGCCTCTGGGATGGGTGTCTTCAGTTGCATTACAAAAGTGTCTTCATCTAGGAGAACATGGATCAGACACTTGTTAACAGGTGTGATGCACCAATGCCACGGAACATGGTGGTCATTCTTCTAATGACACACTAATATTCTTTAGTCCATTGGTCAGTGAACCCAATGGGGAGAATATAGCAGGTTCTGTGTTTAGAGTGTGCTTCCTGAGGTTTCATAGACTATCAGGCCATACCTTGATATCCTTTACCCATATTCACAAGGGGCAGGCAAGGGTAATGTTGGCAGTGGAAATGCAACAATACTCTAATAGAGACTTTGCACATTGTTCCACCTCTTGGTTGGGAATTCAATATGGCTGCATGCAATTTCGGTGTAACTCTCCTGAACTATTGCCCAAGGAAATAAAGGAATGTCAGAGAAGAATAAAACAGGTCAGTATTTTGAGGTTTGACTGTGAATAATGTACCACCAGCCACCCAAATCAGTCAGTTGGTACCATGAGTCTGGGGTCAGTAATATTCTCAGTCATGTCAGATGAAAAATGATGCTCAATAGAGAAGTTAAACCTGGATCCTGAAAGGTCTTAATGTGGTGTCCCTCAATTTCAGGAAATGGAAAATGTTCTAATGAAAACAACAAAACATTGTGCCATTGATTTTTTTAAATTTATGTATGTATTTATAAATAGATGTATACTTTTTTCCTTTGTTGTGTTTCTTTTTTAATGCATTCTTTTATTGTGAACTTTAACACATATACATAACAGTGATACCTTCCAAAATACAATTTAACAAGTTGTTAGAGAGCAAATTTCAAAGAATATCATGGGTCACAGTTCCACAACTTCAGCTATTTCCATCATTGTAAAATACAACATACATACAGAAAGTGTTAACTTTTATGTACAGCTCAATAAGCAGTTATACAGGTAATTTCAAAAATTGTTACGGCTCACAATTTCACAGTTCCAATTCTTTTCTTACTATGCAATGTAGGGTATATATAGAAAGGCAAAGATTTTCAAAGCATAATTCAATGAGCAGCTATAAAGAAAATTTCAAAGGATATTATAGGTTACAGTTCTGCCATTATCATTTACCTCCTTCCAGCTATTCCAACACCCCAGCATCTAAATATACATATATAAAGTTTCAGTATTCATAGACTTTTATTGTATTTTATCTTGTTAGTTGCTACCCCTTCCTCTCACTTAATCCTTTTCTCCATCTTCAGAGGTGTCTAGGCAGTGAGCACCCTAACTTGTTCATATTGACAGGGGGTGTCAACAGTATAGTGAAGGGGACTGCATCTGATTGTTGTTCTTAAAGAGGCTCTTGTCTCTGAGTTTTAGGACTTGTCTGGCTTAGGAACACTCTGAAAGATTTAAGTTGCTGAGAGATAAAACTTAGTGAGTGAATCTTTTATAGAATCTCAGGTAGGGACCTAGGTATTTGGGGACTACTTTTGGAAATGGCATGGCATACTGTGGCCATTTGGGAGGTCTACCTGCAGCTTGCATAAGAGAAACCTCCAGGATAGCCTCTCGACTCTATTTGGATCTCTCAGCCACTGTGACCTCAGCTTATTGCCTTTCTTTTTTCCCCTTTTGGTCAAGTAGGCATTTTAAATTGCTTGCTTCCAGGGCCAGGCTTATTCCTCAGAGTCATGACCCATATTGCCAGGGAGATTCATTCCCCTGGGAGTCATGTCCCTTGTGGGAGGAGGTTAATGAATTTATTTGCTGAGTTGGGCTTAGAGAGAGAAAGGCCACATCTGAGCAACAAAAGAGTTTCCCTGGAGTGCCTCTTAGGCTTAATAATTATAGGAGAGCTCAGCCTCCCATTTACAACCTTAAGTTTCACAAGAGCAAGCCTCAGGTTGAGGGCTTGATTTAGTAACTAATGGGCTCCTAATTTCACTTAATCTATATTCTACCCCAAGATAAATGGTCAGTGTCTTACATTATCTTCCCTTAGTTGTACAATCATCATCACTCTCAACTTTAAACAATTACCATAACATAATACATCCCAGAGCTCTTATGAGCTGCTAATTATTCACCCCTAGTATTAGCATAGTGTTGGTAAGATCAATTAGTATAGTGTTGCCAGCAATTTTGAAAAGGAAAGCCCTATTGGGACTCAATTTGCCTGAACACTTCAGTTAGTGGGTCTCTGTGAAATGTGATGACCAACTGGACTAAGTCCTGCCATGCTCTTTCTCTTAAGGAGAAGGGACATAATGATCATGGTACCTATTGGATGAATTTCTGTTATCACTCTATTCCTCCATATATACCATGACAAATTTCATGCAGAAGGACATAGGTAACCCTGGCTTTACACTCCTATAGACAACTGTCTCACCAGCTCGAAATGAGCTTTGTTGCCAAGCACCAGAATTTGATCTAAATACATGATGAATGGGGACTACATTGGGCTTCACCATGGTATTTATATGAAGAAATATTTCCTTGGGTCTAAAATGATCTGTGAATACCTCCTACAATCCCAAACCTAAAAAGCTTATAAATTGAAGAAGTCTTCCTCATGATGAAAACTCCTGAAGAATTCAAACTTATATTCAGAGCAAACTCTGTCCCTGACATTCACATTATTCAGACACTGAAGTAGGGGCCTCGTGTGTAGTGTTCATGGCTCAAAATCCCATTTGCAGCAGGTCAGTCAAAAATAAGTCACTCACCTCCCATCATGGAGAGGTCATCCTTCCACAGCTCTTCCCTCTAAAAGAGGAATAGAGCACAGACTTTTACCACTGGCTAGGAATAAATGAACACAGAAGATAGGCTGTAAGTGGTGAAATGGGTGGTATAGTAGAAAAATACATGTAGGCTGCAGATGTTCAATTTTTTGCAGAACACAATGTTTCACATGTCTCAGTCATAACCCCTGAACTAGAAGGAAAATGAAGGATCCCAAATTCCTGCACTCATGTCATCTCCAAGGTCTGGGCCCCAGTGTAGTCCTATTGAGCATGATTTTTATGTCATCATCTGTCTTCAACAAGATCAGTTCTCATCATCGACCCAAGCGGGGATTATGTCCAGTCATAAAGAAACTTTACCAAAGCAAACTCTTACCAGAGACCCCTTCCAGAAAGCCTTGGCTGACTTTGAATTAGAGTTCTTCTAATTCTTTTCAGCTCATACAAAGAGGTCATACAACTGCCAAGGTCATGTTATCTGCCATTGCATTCCACAGAGACCTGGACTAGGACACCCTGGATAAGACAGAGGTTAAAGCTGGAACAAAGCTCACCAGTGGGTGCTGCCCCTGCCCTGCAAACTGTCATAGACCAGCTGATCATCTTGTAAAGAGACACATTAATCAGGTTGAACCACAAACACTGGCAATCAGTTCAAATATTTAATGAATTGATAAGAAATTGGGCATCAGCCATGAATTGCTATTGAGGCATATCCCCATGGAAATACAAATGGGTGTTCAAAACCCCTCGTATCCCAATCTTCTCATGTCCAGCAAGAAGTTGATATTCTTCAAGAGGAAGTATTCAGTTATTCAAACTCAAATTCAGGGTTTCACTAAGGGATTTATATGGGGTACTATTTCCTTGGGCCTTCAAAGAACAAGTGAATACCTCCTACAATCCCAAGCCTAAAATGTTTATAAATGGATCAAGGGTTCCTCAAGAGGAATGCCTCAAGAATCCAAACTCACATTTAGAACAAACACTGACCCTGCCATTCATGTTATTCAAACACGGAAGTAGGGGCCTAAGTTATGGGGATCACTAGCTAACAATCCTATTTGCAACAGGTCAGTAGAAAATAAATTGCTCACCTCCTATTATGGAGAGGTCATCCTTCCACAGCTCTTCCTCTGAAAGATACAGGTGAAAAGACAACTGTTGGGGATTGAGCACAGTATTTTACCACCTGGCTAGGAAAACATGAAAACAAGAAGCAGGCCGTAAGTAGTGGAATGGATGGCTTCAGTAGAAGTTGCAGGTAGGCCACAGGAAATCAAATTTTCCACAATGTTTCCCATGTCTCAATCCCAATCCCTGAACTAGGATCCCAAATTAATACACCCATTTCTTGTCAAGGGTCTGGGCCACAGCGTAATCCTACTGAGCATGACTTTTCTGTCATCATCTGTCTTCAACAAGATCAGTTCTCATCATTGACCCAAGACTCTACTCGTACATTCCCATTGATCTGCAAATGCTTTCCAGGGATTCCTTCCTCCAAGCCTGAGTCTCTATGGAATTAGAGTTCTATTGCTTCCTATTTTAGGGTGGGGGGATACAATTGCTTCCAGGATGGGTATCTCCAGTTGCATTACAAAAGGGTCCTCATCAAGAAGACATGGGTCAGACACAGTAACCTTTGAACAGTGCTCTAATGGATGAGCTGCTCCTATGCCATGGAACACCATAGTCACTCTCCTAATTGGGACACATTAATAGGCTTCAGACCATTCGTCATGAACCCAAAGAGGGGAACAGAACAGTGGGTTCCCTGTGGTTACAGAAAACCTCAGGCCAACCCCAGGATATCTTTCAACTACATTCACAAGTGTCAGACAAGGGTGTGGTTGGCCTTGGGAATGCAACCATACTCTCATAATAGAGCCTTTGAAAAATCTTCCACAAATCGACTTGTGTATCTAAGAATGTTGCATGCAGTTTTGGTGCAACTTTCCAGAACCATGGCCTAAGGTAACACTGGAATGTCTGAGAAGCACAGCACATGCCTGATTTTGAAGTTTGAGTGTGCATAATATACCACCAGCTACCCAAACCAGTCAGTTGGAGCCATGAGGCTGGGGTTAGTAAAATTCTCCATCATGTTGGACTCAAAAAGATCCTTAGCAGAGTAGTTAATCCAGGATACTAAAATATCTTATTGTGGTGGGCCTCTAATTTCAAGAAAAGGAGATGGTTCTCATGAAAACATCAAAACTGTGTGCAGTTGATTTTCAGAATTGAAAGCCCTATTGTGACTAATTTCACCTAAATGATTCAATTAATGAGTTTTGTGAAATTTGATGACAAATGAACCATGGTATTCCCTGAAGGGGAAGGGACATAAGGATCACCATACCTGTTGGATGAATTTCTGCTATCACTCCATTCCTCCATGTACACCATGCCGTATTTCATGCAGAAGTACACAGATGTTCCGGGCTTTCCTCTCCGTGTTCCATCAGATGGAAATTAGCATTGACAAAAAAACACCAGAAAACATTTATTAATGGTTCAAGCATTCTTCAAGAGGAATGCCTCCAGAATTCAAACTCATGTCCAGAACAAACTCTGGTCCTGAAATTCACATTATCCAAACACTGAAGTCAGAGCTTCAGGTGTAGGTTTCACTAGCTAACAATCTTATTTGCAACAGGTCAGTCAAACATAAATCACTCACCTCCCATTATGGAGAGGTCATCCTTCCACAACAATTCCCTCTGAAAGACACAGGTGAAAAGACAACTGTTGGGGATTGAGCACAGACTTTGACCAACCAACCAGGAAAAATTGAACATGAAAGGCAGGCAGTAAGTAACAAAATTGATGGCTTTGGAAGAAGTGTACAGGTAGGCTGCAGAAAATCAATTTTGCCACAATGTTTCCCATGTTTCAAACCCAATCCCTATAGTAGAATGAAAATAAAGGATTCAGAATTACTGCACCTGTGTCACCTCCAAGGTCCGGGCCTCAGCGTAATCCTATTGAGCATGATTTTTATGTCATCATCTGTCTTCAACAAGATCAGTTCTCATCATCAACCCAACCTGAGAGTCTCTCCACACATACGACTTTACTGTAGCAAATGCTTACCAGAGGCTGCTTCCTGTAAACCTTGGGTGACTTAGCATTGGAGTTCTTCTGATTCACTGTAGTTCATAGAAAGAGGTCATACAGTTGCCATAGGTCAGGTATCTGCTGTTGCATTCCACAGGGTCCCTAACTAGGACAACATGGATGTATTAGTTAGGGTTCTTCTTGGAAACAGAATCAACGAGAGATGTCTCTTATTATCAAATTGTAAAAGTGACTCATGCAACTGCGGGAGCGCACGAGTCCAAATTCTGCAGAGCCATCAACAAGCTGTCAACTCCAAGGAAGACGTCCAACGAACTCCTCGGGAAACGAACCGACAACTTTGACGAACTCCTCAGGAAACGAACCGGCAACTTTGAAGAACTCCTCAGGAAACGAACCGACAACTTTGACGAACTCCTCAGGAAACGAACTGGCAACTTCGACGAGCTCCCCAGGAAAAGCTTCACTGAGCAGCTGAAGAAGAAGTGAAGGTTCTCTAACCGTCCGGCTTATAAGCCTCCAACTGATCACCCGCACCAAATCCAGCCAATTGCACTCTCTCACTGTGGAAGCACGCCCCTTGATGAGTCATCAGTCAGCTGCAGTCAATTGACTGATGATCCGACAAACCAACCAGCCTCAAATAGCCTCACAAGAATCGTCAGGCCAGTGCCCGCTTGACCAGACAGCTAGGCCACCTAGCCAAGTTGACACATGAACCCAACCATCACAGTCCACCCCTTGTCAACTTGGCAGTCGTACACATCACCTAAAACCATATCTTCAAAATGAACATTACAGCTTATGCCATATGATAAGGGGATAAGACAGAGAAGAAAGCAAAAATATTTTCTTCACAGACAAATACAAACATAATCATCACAAAACGAGGAGGAAATATTCATATCATCATAGTCCTCGTTTCTGTAACTGGTCACGTGGCCGTAGTTCATATTTATCACGACCTTCTTCCACTACCCATTCCATGTTCCCTTTACCCTCAGCAAGCACTTCAGCTGGCCGTGGTTCTTTGCCTGGTGGGGTGACCCAAACCTGCATTCCTGAAGTTTCTTGGCCATTGGTATTCCTGCCTGGATTGGGTTGTTGCAGTTTTCCATTGACTTGAATCACGGGGCATGGTAGTACTAAGAGACGCCCCAGGGGATCTCCTGTATGCCAGGAAAACTCTTCTTTACTTCCATTGTGTAGTTGCAGTGCTATTTCCCCTTGATAGTCAGGATCAATCACCCCAGCCAGTACAGTAATCCCCTTACTTGCCTGTTGATTCAGAGGCATAAGAAGCCCAAAGTGGCCAGGTGGCAGCCTTAACTTCCAGTTCAATGGGATTATTGTTGTGTTTCCTGGTGGAAGCACTCCTCCTTTTGGAACCAAGACTTGTAGACCAGCAGAGCTTAAACTTGCAGGAACAGGAAGCAAAAATTTCCCTAGTGGATCACTAGGAGTGATAGTGACTGGTGCTACTCCTGTTTCCACCCCTTGATTCCTGGACCCATGAATCCTGGCTATGGGAGAAACAGCACCATAGAGTGGACGCTGATTCAGAGCATACACAGCCTCCTGGAGAACACTGCCCCAGCCCTGCAAGGTATTGCCACCTAGTTGGCGCTGTAATTGAGTCTTCAATAGGCCATTCCACCGTTCTATCAACCCAGCTGCTTCTGGATGATGGGGAACATGGTAAGACCACAGAATTCCATGAGCATGTGCCCATCCCCTCACTTCATTTGCTGTGAAGTGGGTTCCTTGGTCCAAAGCAATGCTGTGTGGAATACCATGACAGTGGATGAGGCATTCTGTAAGTCCACATATTGTAGTTTTGGCAGAAGCATGTCGTGCAGGGAAGGCAAACCCATATCCGGAGTATGTGTCTATTCCAGTAAGAACAAATCGCTGCCCTTTCCATGATGGAAGTGGTCCGATGTAATCAACCTGCCACCAGGTAGCAGGCTGATCACCTCGGGGAATGGCGCCATATCGGGGACTGAGTGTGGGTCTCTGCTGCTGGCAAATTGGACACTCAGCAGTGGCTGTGGCCAGGTCAGCCTTGGTGAGTGGAAGTCCATGTTGCTGAGCCCATGCATAACCTCCGTCCCTACCACCATGACCACTTTGTTCATGAGCCCATTGGGCAATGACAGGAGTTGCTGGGGAAAGAGGCTGATTGGTATCCACCAAACGGGTCATTTTATCCACTTGGTTATTAAAACCTTCTTCTGCTGAAGTCACCCTCTGGTGAGCATTCACATGGGACACAAATATCTTCATGTTGTTTGCCCACTCAGAAAGGTCTATCCACATACCCCTTCCCCAGACTTCTTTGTCACCAATCTTCCAATCATGTTCCTTCCAAGTCCCTGACCATCCAGCCAAACCATTAGCAACAGCCCAGGAATCAGTATACAGACGCACCTCTGGCCAGTTCTCCTTCCAAGCAAAGTGAACAACCAGGTGCACTGCTCGAAGTTCTGCCCACTGGGAGGATTTCCCCTCACCACTGTCCTTCAGGGATATCCCAGAAAGGGGCTGCAGTGCTGCAGCTGTCCACTTTCGGGTGGTACCTGCATATCGTGCAGAACCATCTGTAAACCAGGCCCGAGTCTTCTCTTCCTTGGTCAACTGACTGTAAGGAACTCCCCAAGATGCCATAGCTGTGGGCTGGGCAAGAGAAGGTAAGGTGGAAGGAGTGGGGGCCATGGGCATTTGGGCCACTTCCTCATGTAACTTACTTGTACCTTCAAGACCTGCTCGAGCTCTATCTCGTATATACCATTTCCATTTTATGATGGAGTGCTGCTGTGCACGCCCAACTTTATGGCTTGGTGGGTCAGATAACACCCAGCTCATGATAGGTAACTCAGGTCTCATGGTAACTTGGTGGCCCATGGTTAAGCGTTCTGTCTCTACTAAGGCCCAGTAGCAGGCCAACAGTTGTTTCTCAAATGGAGAGTAGTTATCTGTAGAGGATGGTAAAGCTTTACTCCAAAATCCTAAGGGCCTGCGTTGTGATTCTCCTATAGGAGCCTGCCAAAGGCTCCAAACAGCATCTCTATTTGCCACTGACACTTCCAGAACCATTGGATCAGCTGGATCATATGGTCCAAGCGGCAGAGCAGCTTGCACAGCAGCCTGGACCTGTTGCAGAGCCTCATCTTGCTCCGGTCCCCACTCAAAACTAGAAGCTTTTCTAGTCACTCGGTAAATGGGCTGGAGTAGCACACCTAAATGAGGAATATGTTGTCTCCAAAACCCAAAGAGGCCAACTAAATGTTGTGCCTCTTTTATGGTTGTAGGAGGGACCAGATGCAGCAGCTTATCCTTCACCTTAGAAGGAATATCTCGACAGGCCCCACACCACTGAACACCTAGAAATTTTACTGAGGTGGAAGGCCCCTGTATTTTTGTTGGATTTATCTCCCATCCTCTGCCATGCAAATACCTTACCAACAAATCTAGAGTAGTTGCTACTTCTTGCTCACTAGGTCCAATCAACATGATATCATCAATATAATGGACCAATGTGATGTCTTGTGGGAGGGAGAAATGATCAAGATCCCTGCGGACAATATTATGACATAGGGCTGGAGAGTTGATATAACCCTGAGGTAGCGCAGTGAATGTAAACTCCTGGCCTTGCCAGCTAAATGCAAACTGTTTCTGGTGGTCCTTGCTGACAGCAATTGAGAAAAAAAGCATTTGCCAGATCAATAGCTGCATACCAGGTACCAGGGGATGTGTTGATTTGCTCAAGCAATGATACCACATCTGGGACAGCAGCTGCAATTGGAGTCACCACCTGGTTAAGCTTACGATAATCCACAGTCATCCTCCAAGACCCATCTGTTTTCTGCACAGGCCAAATAGGAGAGTTGAATGGGGATGTGGTGGGAATCACCACCCCTGCATCCTTCAAGTCCTTAAGAGTGGCATTAATCTCTGCAATCCCTCCAGGAATCCGGTATTGCTTCTGGTTCACTACTTTGCTAGGCAGAGGCAGCTCTAGTGGCTTCCACTTGGCCTTTCCCACCATAATAGCCCTCACTCCAGGAGTCAGGGAACCAATGTGAGGATTCTGCCAGTTGCTGAGTATGTCTATTCCAATTATGCATTCCGGCACTGGGGAAATAACCACAGAATGGGTCCGGGGACCCACTGGACCCACTGTGAGATGGGCCTGGGCTAAAACTCCATCAATCATCTGACCTCCATAAGCCCCAACTCTGACTGGTGGACCAGAGTGACGTTTTGGGTCTCCGGGAATTAATGTCACTTCTGACCCAGTGTCTAATAATCCACGAAATATCTGATCATTTCCTTTTCCCCAGTGCACAGTCACCCTGGTAAAAGGCCGTAGGTCCCCCTGGGGAAGGCTGGGAGGAAGATTAACAGTGTAAATTTTTGGCAGTGTGACAGGGTCCTTCTCCAAGGGTACCCGGCCTTCCCTTCATTCAAGAGGCTCTGGATCTGTAAACTGTCTCAAGTCTGGGAATTGATTAAGGGACCGTGACTCTCTGTTTTTGTAATTCAAGGGAGATTTTTGTTCACGTGGCCTAGAATTCTTCTGCTTATATAGTTCAAACAAGAATTTAGTCGATTGCCCATCTATTTTACTACTTGGTACTCCATGATCCACTAGCCAACGCCATAAGTCTCTGCGAGTCATATTATTTTGATTGCTGCTTTGAGCCTGTTTTCTATTATGGTAGCCCTGTCCACCTTGTCTGTGGCGATTAACTGCAGCCACTTGGCTTCTGCTGACTCGGGACCCGATTATCCCCATTGTGTTTAAGGATTCCAGTTCAGTGACAGCAGTTCCTACAGTAATATCTGACCTACAGAGAAGGGCGACTACAGAGCTCTTCAGGGATGATGGAGCTAGTTTCACAAATTTATTCCTTACAGTCCTGGTAAACGGTGTGTCCTCTGGACATTCCAGGGCTGTGTGAGCAGGTTTTCCATGATAAATCCACTCTAACATTCCAATCTCTCTAAGCCTTTGAATCCCCTCCTCCACATTATACCAGGGCAGTTCTGGCATTTCAACTTCTGGTAATGCCGGCCACTTTTTGATCCATGTTTCAGCCAGCCACCCAAACAAACTGTTAACACCCTTTCTAACCCCTCGAGCTACAACATTGAATGCAGAATCTCTGCTTAGTGGGCCCATATCAGTAAATTCAGCCTGATCCAACCTTATATTCCTTCCACCATTATCCCACACTCTCAATATCCATTCCCACACATATTCCCCTGGTTTCTGTCTGTATAAGTTGGAAAACTCATACAGTTCTTTTGGAGTATAGCGTACTTCCTCATGGGTCACACTTTGTACCTCACCCTTTGGGGCTTGTTGGGACTTGAGCCTAGTTATAGGTCTTGAAGCAAAAACTGGTGGTGGGGGTGGGTCATGAAAAGAGTTAGAATTATCTCTCAAGCCATTCACCTCAGGGCACTCTGTTGCATTTTCATCTCTTAAAACAGGATTAGTCTCTCCAGACAAAAGAGTGAGGGCTGCTTCCTCAGGGGCGGTGATTACAAGATTAGCAGGCATTGAAGGGTCAATCTCCTTAGGTGGGAGTTGTGTGGCAGGCTCCTTAGGGCAGACTGGAGGCAGAGAAGCTGTTTCCCCAGGACAGCCCTCTACAGGTAAATCTAACAATGACCCAGCAGAATCCAGGGTTCCAATGTCCTCACTGTCATTATTATGAATCCATATGTCTCCATCCCAAGTTTCTGGGTCCCATTCTTTTCCAATCAATGCCTTTACTTTAACAGCAGACACCCTGAGAGGTTGAGATTTTAGTTTATGCTGTAAATGTGCTACTCGCACAATAAGAGACTGCGTCTGATTTTCAGAAACCTCCAGTCTGCGGGCACAGGAAATAAGATTTTCTTTCAGGGCACAGATAGAACCCTTTACATCTGTCATACAGCATTCAAGTTTTGAATTTGAAGCCTTTAGCTCATCCCTTTCTCTTACAACTGTATCCAAAGTATCTAAGAGCAGCCAGCCAACATCATTATACCTCTTAATACTGCAAAACTCCGTGAAAGCGTCGAAAACGCTGTCACCCAGAGCCTCGCTTCGTACTAGAGCACAATTAGGAGAATCAAATGGTGCTATTTTGTGTATTTCCTTTGCCAACTCCTGCCATGGACTATTAGTACCCTCTTGATTATTGGAAATAGAGTCATTAGTGCCTCTGAATCTAATCAGAGTAGAAAACAAGTTGTAAAAGCCCATTTTAAGATTCCGTTTCTCAAGAACCACTCTCGGTACCAAGTTGTATTAGTTAGGGTTCTCCTTGGAAACAGAATCAATGAGAGATGTCTCTTATTATCAAATTGTAAAAGTGACTCACGCAACTGCGGGAGTGCACGAGTCCAAATTCTGCAGAGCCGTCAACAAGCTGTCAACTCCAAGGAAGACGTCCAACGAACTCCTCGGGAAACGAACCGACAACTTTGACAAACTCCTCAGGAAACGAACTGGCAACTTCGACGAGCTCCCCAGGAAAAGCTTCACTGAGCAGCTGAAGAAGAAGTGAAGGTTCTCTAACCGTCCGGCTTATAAGTCTCCAACTGATCACCTGGACCAAATCCAGCCAATTGCACTCTCTCACTGTGGAAGCACGCCCCTTGATGAGTCATCAGTCAGCTGCAGTCAATTGACTGATGATCCGACAAACCAACCAGCCTCAAATAGCCTCACAGGAATCATCAGGCCAGTGCCCGCTTGACCAGACAGCTAGGCCACCTAGCCAAGTTGACACATGAACCCAACCATCACAATGGATAAGGCTGAGGTTAATTCTGGAATAAGCATTCCAGTGGGTTTGCCCCTGCCTTCCAAACTGTCATGGTCTACCATGGTTCCTCTTGTAACGGGACCCATTAATTGGGTTGAGCCCATGGATCATGAAAAACCAAGTTGAGGATGTGTCAAGTTTCTCATGTTAGAGTAGGTTCACTGAGTTTTCATATAACAACAGGCCATCCCATGGTCTTTCCAGCCAACAAGCACAAAGGTGAGGCAAGTGGAATGTTGGCACTGGGAATGCATCAGAAATCTCATATTATGGATTTTGCCAAACCACCAAGATATGGACCTGTACCTTCAATAACATTTGTGCATATCTTGTACCTTTCATGAAACCCAGCTCAAGTATTGATAGGAATTTCACAGAGGCCCTTGATCTGACCCCAATAGGAGATGTGAGTATTTGCTGGGCTACAGGAATTCTCTGAGGCACATGAAAGGAACAATAAGTGAGTGCTCAGGTAAAACTGTTTATCTCTGCAGACACCAAAACTTGGTCAGGAGAGAAGGTAACCATGTAAGTGGATATGTCTCAGGGTAATTTTTATATAACATCAGAGAAGCAATGTTTCTCATGAAGATATGAAAAACACTCCCAAGACCTTGTAGAAAGATAAAGTCATACTGGTACTCAAGTAGGGGAAACACTTGAATCAGTTGATCTTGATATTGAATAGTGGAGATCATAAGTAGTCCACTACCCTTTCTCTAAGAAGGGAATGAAATCTCATCACTGTTGGAGGAAGAAGCTTTGCTATAAATTTCCTCATCCATATATGTAAATCGAGTTTCATGCTTTGGAACACTGGTATTCTCTCACCTATGCCACAGTGTCACCCTGGATGGAAATATTAATTGACCCACAAAAAAATGACAACTCAGTTTAAATGTTTAATGCATTGGGAAGAAATTGGGCATCAGCCATGAGTTGTTATTGAAGCATATCCACACGGACATAAAAGTGGGTGCCCAAAGCCCCTCAAATCCCAATCTTAACATGTGCAGCAGGAAGTAGAGGTTCCTCACAAGGAAGTTTAGTTATTCAAACTCATATTGAGGACAAACTTCCAATCATGAATTTATGTTATTGAAACAAGTCACATCAGGGGCCTGAGATTGTAGGATTCACTAAGCCTCATTCAACAGGCAACAAGTCAGTCAAAATAATTCACTCACCTCCAAATCATGGACCACGTCTCCTTCCTGGCTGTTCCCTCTGAAGGACATCAGTCACAAATCTGCAATGAATTGAGCAAAGATGTGTACCACACTGCTAAGCAACATAGGAGAAAGAAAGCAGGCTTCAACTACTGAAATGCCCAGCTTCCATAGAAATGTCCTGGTATGTAAAGGAAACACAAATTTGCCACAGTCTTTCCTTTACTCTGTTATCACAAAACCAATGAGTGCCCAAGAAGCAAAATGAAGGACACTTCGTTCCTATACCTAGGTCATCTCCTAGGACAGGGCCTCAGCATAATCCTATTGAGCGTGATTTGTATGTCATCCTCTGTCTTCAACAAGATCAATTCTCATCATCGACCCAAGCTGGGAATCTCTCAAGTCATACATTCCCATTGATCTCCAAATGCTTACTAAGGATTCCTTCCTGCAAGCTTGGGCTTCCATGGGTACTGCAGTTCTACTATTTCACTGCATTATTATGGGGTGATACAATTGCCTCTGGGATGGGTATTCTCCCCTTCCAGGAGAACATGGGTCAGACAATGGTTAAAATTTGAACAGTGCTCTTACACATTTGCTCCTCCTATGCCATGGACCACTGTGGTCATTCTCCTAATGGGACACATTAATTGACTTCAGACCATTGGTCAGTTAATCCAAAGAGGAGAACAAAACAGTTTCTCTATTGAGAGTGTGTTCCTTGTGGTTTCATCAAACATCAGGTCAAACCTTGATATCCTTTACATATTTTCACAAGGGTCAAACAAGGGTAATGACAGCAGTGGGAATGCAACAGTATTCTGATAACAGAGGCTTTGCAAATCCTTTCACATCTAGACTTGTGAATCCAACAAGGTAACATGCAATTTTGGTGCTACTTTCCTTAACCATGGCCCAAATTAATACAGGAATGTCAGAGAAGCAAAACTCATGCCTGTGTTTTGAGGTTTGAGTGTGCATAATGCATGACTAGCTACCCAAACGAGTAGGTTGGAACAATGAGGCTAGTGTCAGTCATGATTTCCATCATGAAAAACCCAAAAAGATGCCCGGGAGAGTAGATAAACCTGGATTCTGAAATATGTTAATGTTGTATCCCTCTAATTTCAGGAAAAGATGATTCTGATGAAAACACCAAAACTGAGTGCTGTCGATTTTGAGAAGGGAAAGTCGTTTTCGGACTCATTTGCCTGAACACTTCAATTATTGCATCTCTGGGAAATTTGACGAGCAACCAGCAGAAGTTTTACCGTGCTCTTCCTGGAAGGGGAAGTGACATAAGGCTCATGGTACCTGTGAGATGACATCCTGCTATCGTTATTCCTCTATGTATAACATGCTATATTTCATGCATAAATACACAGGTGATCCTGGCTTTTCTTCTCCTATCAACAAGTGTCCTGCTGGTTGGAAAATAGCATTGAAACTGAAACACCAGAAACTGATCTAAATATGCAATGAGTAGGGAATACATTTGGCTACACAGGGATTGCATTGGGGGAATATTTCTTTGGACCTATAAAAAGCTGCAAATACTTCCAACACTCCCTAGCCTAAAATGTTTACAAATGGATCAATGGTTCCTCAAGAGGAATGCCTCAAGAATTCACACTCACATTCAGAACCAACTCTGACACTACCATTGATGTTATTCAAACACTGAAGTAGGGACCTCAGTTGCAGGTTCACTAGCTAACAATCCCATTTCTATCAGGTCAGTCGAAAATAAATCACTCACCTGCCATTATGGAGAGGTCATCCTTCCACAGCTCCTTCCTCTAAAAGACATGAGTGAAAAGAAAAATATTGGTTATTGAACATAGACTTTTAGCAACTGGCTAGGAAGACTTAAAAATGGAAGGCAGGCTCTAAGTAGTGAAATGGATGTCTCTTGTAGATGTTACAGGTAGGCCATAGGACAATAAATTTGCTACAATGTTTCCCATGTCTCAATACCAATCCTTGCACTAGGATGAAAATGAAGGATCCAGAATTCCTGCACATTTCTTTTACAAGGTCTGGGCCTCAGCATAATCCTATTGAGCATGATTTTTATGTCATCATCTGTCTTCAACAAGATCAGTTCTCATCATCGACCCAAGCTAGGCCTCTCTCCACTCATACAACCCACTGACTTCCAAATGCTTACCAGGGATGCTTTCCTGTAAGCCTGAGTTTCCATGGAATTGGAATTCTACTGCTTCCTATATTATGTTGGATTGATACAATCACCTCCAGAATGGGTGTCTTCTGTTGCATTACAAAAGGATCTGCATCTAAGAGAACATGAGTCAGACAGTGGTTAAACTTTGAACAGTGCTCTAACAGGTGAGCTGCTTCTATGCCATGGACCACCATGGTCACTCTCCTAATGGGACACATTAGTAGGCTTCAGACCATTGGTCAGTGAACCCAAAGGGCAGAACAGAACAGGTCCTCTATTTACAGTTCATTCCTGTGGTTACAGAAAGCAGCATGCCAACACTGTGATATTCTTCCCCTGTATTTACAAGGGTGAGACAAGGGACATGTTGGCAGTGGGAATGCAACTGTACTCTCCTAACAGAAACTTTGAAAATCCTTCCACATCTGGTCAGGCAAATCCAATAAGGTTGCATGCATCATTGGAACAACTTTCCTGAACAGTGGCCCAATGAAACACAGGAATATCATAGAAGCAGGGCACATGTCCATAATTTGAGGTTTGAGTATGCATAATGTACAACCAACTACCCAAAGGAGTTGTTCAGAACTAGATGGCTGGGGTCAGTAATGTTTTCTGCTATGTTGGACCCACATAGATGCTCAGGAGAGAAGTTAAACCTGGATCCTGAAATTACTTTATGTGGGGACCCTCTAATTTCAGGAAAAGGAAACAGTTCTCACGAAATCAACCAAACCTAGTGTTGTCCATTTTGAAAAGCAAATGCTCTATTGGGATTCATTTTCCCTGAACACCTCATTTAGGGGTCTATGGTAAATTGGATGAGCAACTGGCAGAAGACTTGCCGGTTTCTTACCAGAAGGGGAGGGAAATAAGGATCACATATGTGTGGGAGGAAATTCTGCTATAACTCCATCCCTCCAGGTAAACCATATTTCATGTAGAAGTATATAGGTGATCTGGCTTCTCCTTTCCTATAGACCAGTGTCCTGCCAGTTGAAAATTAGCACTGATGCCAAAGCACCAGAAATTTATCTAAACAGGTGATGAATGGAGACAACTATGTGCTTCACCAAGGGATTGACATGGAGGAATATTTCCTTGTGCCCAAAAAAGAGCTATGAATACTTCTGACAATCCCTAAATATTCATAAATGGATCAAGGGTTCCTCAAAAGTAGTGAGGAACTCACATTCAGAACAAACTCTGAACCTGCCATTCTTTTTAATCAAACACTGAAGTAGGGGTCTCGGGTGTAGGGTTCACTAGCTAATAATCCCATTTGCAACAGTTCAGTAGAAAATAAATAGCTCACCTCTCAATATGGAGAGATTACCCTCCCACAGTTATTGCCTCTGAAATACACAGGGGAAAGATGACTGTTTTGGATTGAGCAGAGATTTTACCAGCCCACTGGAAAAACTGAACGTGAAAGTTAGGCTGTAGGTAGCAAATAGGATGGCTTTGGGAGAAATACAGGTAGGCCTCAAAAAATCAAATTTGCCACAATGTTTCCCATGTCTGAATCAAAATCCCTTAACTAGAAAGAAAGGATTGCAAATTCCTGCATCTATTTCTTTTCCATGGTCTGTACCCCAGTGCAATCCTATTGAGCATGATTTTTATGTCATCATCTCTCTTCACCAAGAAAAATTCTAATCATTGACCCAAGCCAGGAATTGGTTCATACAGTTCCTTCACCATAGCATACCTGACTGGAGGCTCCTTCCTTAAAGCCTTGGCTGACACTGAACTGGGGTTCTTCTAATACTTTGCAGTACATAAAAAGAGGTAATACAATTGCCACAGGTCAGGTACCTGCGGTTGCATTCCACAGGGGCTCTGACCAGAAAAACCTTGCTAAGAAAGAGTTTAAACCTTGATAAGAAAGAGCAGGTGCTGCTCCTGCCTTGCAAACTGTCATAGGCCAACTTGGCGTCTCTTCTAATGAGACACATTAATAAGGTTGACCCACAAACACTGGCAATCAGTTCAAATGTTTAATGAATTGAGAAGAAATTGGGCATCAGCCATGAACTGCTAGTGAGGTGTACCTCACAGACATACAAATGGGTGCTCAAAGCCCCTCAATCCCCAGTCTTGTCAAATCCAGCAAGAAGTCAAGATTCTTCCAGAGGAAGTACTCAAATATTCAATCTCACATTCAGGTCTTTACCAAGAGATTGATGTGGGGAATTATTTCCTTAGGCCTACAAAGAACTGTGAATATCTCCTATACCCCTTAGCCTAAAATGTTTATAAACAGATCAAGTGTTTCTCAATAATCCAAACTCCCATTCAGAACAAAGTCTAACCCTGCCATTCATGATATTCAAACACTGAAGAAGGACCTCAGATATAGGGTTCACTAGCTAACAATCCCATTTGCAAGAGATCAGTCAAAATGAATTGCTCACCTCCAATTATGGAGAGGTCATCCTTCCACAACTCTTCTCTCTGAAAGACACATGTGAAAAGACAATTGTTGGGAATTGAGCACAGGTAGGAACATTTGAAAACAGAAGGCAGTCTGTAAGTAATGAATTGGTGGCATTGGTACAAGTTACAGGTAAGCCACAGGAAATCGAATTTACCACAAATTTCCCATGTCTCAATCCCAATCCATGAACGGTAACGAAAATCAAAAGTCCCAAATTCCTGCACCCGTACCATGTCCAATGTCTGGGCCTCAGCGTAATCCTATTGAGCATGATTTTTATGTCATCATCTGTCTTCAACAAGATCAGTTCTCATCATCGACCCAATTCAGGCCTCTCTCCACTCGTACATTCCTATTGATCTCCAAATGCTTACCAGGGATTCCTTTCTACAAGCCTTAGCTTCCATGGCACTGCAGTTCTACATTCTTGCATTATCACAGGGGGATAGAATCACATCCAGGGTTGGTGTCTTCAGTTGCATTACCACAGGGTCCTCATCTAGGAGAACACAGGTCAGAAAGTGGTTAACTTTTTACAGTGCTCTACTAGATTTGCTGCTTCTATGCCATGGAACGCCATGGTCACTCTTCTAATGGGACATATTAGTAGGCTTCAGACTACTGGTCAATGAACCCAAAGGGGAGAACATAATAGTGTCTGTATTTTGAGCATGTTCCCTGTGGTTATGGAAAACATCAGGTCACCTCTTGATATCCTTCACCTCTATTCACAAGGGTCAGAAAAGGTTCATGTTGACAGTGGGAATGCAACTGTACTCTCATAATAGAAACTTTGCAAATCCTTGTACATGTGGACATTAGAATCCAATAAGGTTGCATGCTATTTTGCAGCAGGTTTCCTGAACCATGGCCCAAGGAACACAGGAATGTCAGAGAAGAGCACATGACCATAATTTGAGGTTGGAGTGTCCATAATGCACCACTAGCTACATAAAGCATTTGTTCAGAATCACAAGGCTGGGGTCAGTGATGTTCTGTGTCATGTCAGACTCACATAGATGCTCAGGAAAGAAGTTATACCTGGATCCTGAAATGTCTTAATGTGGTGTGACTCTAATTTCAGGAAAAGGAAATGGTCCTCATGAAAACACAAAAACTGCATGCCATCGTTTTCTACAATGGAATGGTCTATTGGGACTCATTTTGCCTGAATACTGCAATTAGTGGGTCTGTGTGAAATTTGATGAGCAATTCACAGAAGTCTTCCTGTGCACTATCGAGGAGGGGAATTGACATAAGGATCACAGTATCTGTGGGATGAAATTCTGCTATCACCCTTTTCCTCCACATAAACCATGTCATAATTCATGCAGAAGTATACAGGTCATCCTGGCTTTTTCTCTCCTATAGACCAGTGTTCCAACAATGAAAATTAGCATTGACACAAAAACACCAGAATTCTATCTAAATATGTGATGAATGGGGTCTAATACAGGCTTCACCAAGGGACTGATACAGAGGAATATTTCCTTGGACCTACAAAGAACAGCAAATATCTCTGAAAATCCCTGGCCTAAAATGTTTATAAATGGATCAAAGATTCCTCAAGAGCAGTGCATCAAGTATTCAAACTCTTATTCAGAAAAAACTCTGGAACAGCTATTCACGTTAATCAAAAACTGATGTAGAGGCCTCAGGTGTAGGGTTCACAAGCTAACAATACCATTTGCAACAGGTCCGTCAAAAACAAATTGCTTACCTCCCATTTTACAGAGGTCATTCAATTGCCAAGGGTCAGGTATTTGCTGTTGCATTATTCAGGGGTCCAGACTAGGAGAACATAGATAGGAGAGAGGTTAAAGCCGGAACAAAGCTTGCCAGTGGGTGCAGCTATTGCCTTGCAAACACTCATGGAAAAACTCAGCCCCTCTCAAAAAGGACACATTAATTGTATTGATCCCAAAACATCAGAAACTCAGTTTAAATGTTTAATGAATTGAGAAGAAATTGGGCATCAGCCATTGTTGGGGACGATTAAGGTAGCATGTATAAAATCCACCCTCAGCGATGCCGGAGATATGCAACATGACAGCTGGGGCTGATGCAATAGCAGTTTAAGTTGCCCTCAGCCTTCTATGGAAGTGATAGCCGTTCGCGCCTAAGATTCACATCTAGAGTGCTAGCTTTACTACCTGCCTTCTATCCCAGCAACAGTAGCCACCAATCCTGTGCTAGCCTTACATCTGCCATCCGCCCTAGCAACAGCAGCAGCCAATCCTAGGCTGCCACCCGTTCGTACTAGCCACTCCCTCTACCTTAGGGTATATATACCCTGCCTCTTCAATAAAGTTTTGCAGCTTGATCAGAAACCTGTCTTGCTGTCATTCCTCGTGTCTCTTGTCCCATACCATTCCTCCCTCACAGGACTCGGAGCCTCCGTTGAACGTCCCGCCAGCCGGGACAAACTGGCACCCAACGTGGGGCCCTGAATTCTGTGAGAGACGGAACGCCGCACTCAAGGAGAGAGGTACCTCACACTCACCACACCCGGGATCGCCGCGAATAAACTCGGTCGCGAGACAGATCCGTTCAGCAGTCAAAGAAAGAAAGAAAACCACACCAGGGATCACCGCGGGGAAGCGTGCTCACGAGACAGATCCGTTCACCAGTCGATCAGTGCCGGCAAAAGGAAAGAAGAAGAAGAAAAGAAAGCAACAAAAGGTAAGCCCCCCCCACCCTTATCATGGGACAAGGAATTTCCCAACACGAATTATATGTTAGTCAAGTTAAGCAATCACTCAAGGCACGAGGAAAACGAGTTAAGAAAAAAGATCTCACGCGCTTTTTTAATTTCCTGTTACAAACCTGCCCTTGGTTCCCTCAAGAAGGTACTATAGATCACCAGTGCTGGCTAAGAGTTGGAGATTGTTTAAAAGATTATTTTCGAACCTTTGGTCCTGAAAAGGTCCCGGTTACTGCCTTTTCTTATTGGAACCTAATTAATGAAATTCTAAAAGTCCACTCTTCAGCTCCAGACGTTCAAAACCTCTGTAAATTAGGAGAGGAAGCTTTGAGAGAGCACTCTCGCCCTGCTTCAGCATGCGGCTCAGTAATTATTAACATGCCTGAATATCCTTTAAACGAAAATTCTAACAGGGATAGGCCAAATACCCCAACCAGTCAAGTCAGTTTGTCACCCGATCAGTATGAAATCAAACCAAAGGCTAAAATTTCTCCCTCTTTGGAGGGACCGGAGGTTAAAATTTCTCCCTCTTTAGAAAGTAACTCCCTTCCTCCGTTTCGGCCACCCCCTTATGCACCCGATTTTCTCAAACCATATTCTCATTTTTATCCAGTCATGCCCTTATCTCAGTTTCATGCTTTAGAAGAAGCCACAGAAAATCTCCGGCTACACGCCGATAATTTTAGAGAAACTTTTAAACAGGAGCGGCAGTATACCGCCGATCTGCTCGCCGACCTCCGGTCGGCAACTCAAAGCATTGCAGCCCTTTCGCTTCCAGAAAATGCCCGCTCATCGCGCCTCCATTGTACTCGCTGCACCTATGCTTTTCCGGTTACGCGTAGTCAGACTCGAGATTCTCAAAATGGCGTCGCCAGCTCCCAAAATGGCGCTGCCGGTTCTCACCATGGTGTCGCGGGCTCCAAAAATGACGATTCTGGTAGCGATAGTGAAGAGAGTAATAAATCAGATTCCCCCGACTCTAGCGAAGGAGAGCAGAAGGAAGCTAGTTCCACCTCAACTGCTAAATATAAAAAACTTAGTCTAACATATCTAGAGAAATTAAAAAAGGCAGTGAGTGATTATGGCGCTACCGCTCCCTTCACGCTCGCCCTGCTGGAGAGCCTTAGTGAAAAGGAACTTATTCCTAACGATTGGTTCCAGCTAGCCAGAGCTGCCTTGTCTGGCGGTGATTTCCTGTTATGGAAATCTGATTATGAGGAGCATTGTAAAAAATATGCCACCCGCAATGCCCGTAAGGCCACTTCTAAAACTTGGACCTTAAATAAATTTTTAGGTCAAAGTCCCTACCATCAAAGTGATAAGCAGGCTCAATTCCCCCCAGGTCTCTTAGCACAAATACAAACGGCCGCGCTTAGAGCATGGAAAAAACTTCCGCAAAAGGGCGCCGCCACTGCCTCTCTTGCTAAATTAAGACAGGGGCCTGATGAGCCGTATACTGATTTCCTTAGCCGCCTGCAAAACATGGCTGAGCGCTTATTTGGGGCTAGCGAAAACGAAAGTGATTTTATTAAACACCTGGCCTATGAGAATGCTAACGCTGCCTGCCAAGCAGCAATCCGTCCCTTTCGTAATACTAGCCTTAATAATTACATAAAGCTTTGTTCTGGCATCGGGCCCACTCAAACCCTTGGAATAGCTATTGGTGCCGCTCTTCAAAATTTTGCAGCGCAGCATAAAAATTTTACGGCACAAGCAAAGCCCCCAACATGCTATAACTGTAAGCAACCTGGTCATTTCTCAAAAAATTGTCCTGTGCTGCGAATTAATTCCCCCTTACCCACTATCAACCAACCCCTATTGCCACCCTCTCTTTGTCCCCGCTGTAAAAGAGGGTTTCACTGGGCGTCTGAATGCCATTCTCAGACAGACATAAACGGCCAACCCCTTAAGCCTAAGCCTCAGGGAAACTTCCAATGGGGCCGGCCCCAGGCCCCGACCAGAACGAACCCAGGGGCAGTACGGTTTGTTCAGCCATCCCCAGTCGCAGTACCTGCGCTCCCAATCATAAACCACACTGCTATATCTCAGACTTATGGAGAGCAACAGCAGGGAGCGCAGGAATGGACCTCTGTACCGCCACCGAATCAATATTAACCCCAGAAAACAGTCCTCTCCTCATACCAACAGGAGTCTATGGACCTTTACCCCCTAATACCTTTGGTCTCATTCTAGGAAGAGCTAGTCTCACCCTGCGTGGAGTTCAGATCACCCCAGGTGTGCTAAATAATGACTTTAGAGGTGAAATACAAATAATCGCAGCCACCTCAAACAATATTATCTCTATTCCTTCTGGCACTCGAATAGCGCAACTTATAATACTCCCCGTTCAGCATGTCAACTCGAACTTCAAAAAACTCCAGCGCCCTACAGAGGCCCCTGGATCTTCCGATATCTTTTGGGCACAGCCAATATCCCATAATCGGCCCATCTTACAATTAAAATTAAATGGTAAATCATTCGAAGGTATTTTAGACACAGGGGCTGATGCCACAATTATATCCTCAAATCACTGGCCTAAATCCTGGCCTCTTACAGCCGCTGCCACCTACTTACAAGGAATAGGCGAAACCACAAATCCTTTACAAAGTTCACAAACCCTAAAATGGGAGGATGAGGAAGGAAACACTGGTACAGTTATACCATATGTTATCCCCCATATCCCCGCTAATCTATGGGGTAGAGATATCTTAACTCAAATGAAGGTTTTTATGTGCAGCCCTAGTGATACCGTCACTACTCAAATGCTTAAAATGAATTTTCTCCCTGGCAAAGGCCTGGGCAAGACTAATCAAGGGATAAAACTGCCCATCTCTGTAACACCTAATATAGCTAGAACAGGACTTGGATTCTCCCAAAATTTATCCTAATGGCCATTGACATTCCTGTACCCCATGCTGAAAAAATTTCCTGGAAATTTACGGAACCAGTGTGGGTTGATCAATGGCCTCTGACTCAGGAAAAGACCCTAGCGGCTATAAAGTTAGTACAGGAACAGCTTAATGCCGGACACATTGAACCTACTCAGTCCCCTTGGAACACTCCTATTTTTGTCATAAAAAAGAAATCAGGTAAATGGAGATTGTTGCAAGATTTGCGAGCTGTAAACAAAGCTATGGTACCTATGGGAGCACTGCAACCTGGCCTCCCTTCACTGGTTGCTATCCCTATTAATTTTCACAAGATAGTTATAGATTTAAAAGATTGTTTTTTCTCCATCCCCCTTCACCCGGAAGATAGACAATATTTTGCCTTTAGTGTCCCCCAAATTAATTTTCAAGGCCCTATGCCTCAATTTCAATGGAAGGTTTTACCGCAAGGCATGGCCAACAGTCCAACTTTATGTCAAAAATTTGTTGCTGACGCCGTTAACCCTGTCAGACAACTATGGCCACAAATTTATATTCTCCATTATATGGATGATGTTCTATTAGCAGGCCAGGACATATCTAAACTGCATTCTTGCTTTCAGAGCCTTCTTAAACATCTAACAGCAAAAGGTCTTCAAATAGCCCCTAATAAGATACAAACTTCAGATCCCTTTTCCTATCTAGGATTCGAACTTTGGCACCAGCAAGTTTTAGCACCCCGCATTCAACTGCGAATCTCCCATCTCTTAACATTGAATGACTTCCAAAAACTTTTGGGAGATATTCAATGGCTTCGCCCTTATCTAAAGCTACCCACTGAAACTCTTGTGCCGCTCAATAATATTCTAAAATGAGACGCAAACCCCTCCTCTCCCAGAAACCTAACTCCAGAAGCAATGCAGGCGCTTACCATCATAAATCAGGCTATTCAAAATCAAATTTGCTATCAAATAAGCTACCACCAGCCTTTAGTCTTTATCGTTCTTGCCACAACCCACACACCTACAGGTGTCTTCTGGCAATCTAATTTAAAACAGCCAAACGGGCGAGGTCACCCATTGCTCTGGGTTCACCTCCCTGCTACTCCAACAAAGGTGCTCTCACCGTATATTTCTCTTATAGCTGCGCTTATAACTAAAGGCCGACAAACTAGTCGCCAGCTGTTTGGAAAAGACCCTGATTCCCTTATCGTCCCGTACACCCAAGATCAAATCCATTGGCTTTTCCAAACCGACGACGAATGGGCTATCGCATGCTCTTCGTTTCTGGGTGATATTAATAGCCATTATCCCAGCGATCCGTTAATCCAATTCGCTAAAATCCATCAATTTACCTTCCCAAAGGTCACCAAAACAAAACCAATAAACCCTGCTGTTTTAGTCTTTACTGACGGTTCAGCAAATGGGACCGCAGCATATGTCATCCAAGGCCAGGCATTTTCCATGCCCTCTCCCTATACCTCCGCTCAACTTGTGGAGCTCTATGCAGTCCTGCAGGTCTTTTCCCATCTCCAAGACCAACCTTTTAATTTGTATACTGATAGCGCGTATATAGCTCAGTCTGTACTGCTATTAGAAACAACTCCGTTTATCAAACCATCCACCAATGCAGTGCCCTTATTCTCAAGGTTACAAAAACTAATTCTTAAACGACAGCGTCCCTTTTTTATAGGACACCTCCGTGCCCACCAGCACCTGCCAGGCCCTCTAACGGAAGGCAATGCAATGGCAGATGCTGCCACCCAATTAATATGTCCCAATTTTTCTAATTCTCTAACTTTAGCTTCTCAAGCCCATGCTCAACACCACCTAAATGCAAACACCCTTCGCTTAAAATTCAATATTACGAGGGAACAAGCAAGGGAAATTGTTAAAACCTGTAAAAACTGTGTAACCCAACTGCCAGTCCCTCATTTGGGAGTTAATCCAAAAGGACTCATTCCAAATGAAATCTGGCAAATGGACGTCACCCATTTTGCCGGTTTTGGGCAACTTAAATATATTCATGTTTGCGTTGACACATATAGTGGATTTATTCAAGCTAGTTTGCAAACAGGAGAAGCTTCGAAGCATGTTATTTCTCATTTGCTACACTGCTTCGCTATTTTAGGCCAACCTAAAATCATTAAAACAGACAATGGGCCTGGATATACTGGAAAAAATTTTCAAACCTTCTGTCAACAATTACAAATTAAGCATATCACGGGAATACCGTATAACCCCCAGGGGCAAGGAATGGTAGAACGAGCACATCGCACCTTAAAAAATGCCCTGTGCCGTTTAGCCGAAAGTACTCTCAATCTCACCAAACAACGACCTCGAGACCTTTTACATCACGCTCTTTTTGTTCTTAACTTCCTAACTCTGGATGATGAAGGACAATCTGCAGCTGACAGACATTGGCATCCCAAAACGCAAACGCAACAAGCCACTGTTATGTGGCGTGACCCCTTAACGTCAGAATGGAATGGGCCTGACCCCGTGATTATTTGGGGACGAGGCTCTGCTTGCATATATGATCAAAAGAGGGAAGGCCCTCGCTGGCTTCCAGAACGGCTGATAAAACACATTAATTCTTCATTGCCGAAACAAACCCCTGAAACACTTCCTTCCCCTCCTCTTAATAATAACCTTTCCAGGGTAGAAGCCTCTCCCTGAGAAAAATGTCTTTCTTTTCTCTTCCAGCGCATCAATAACTCCTGCTATAACCCATCCGGAGACAACCAGTCCGCACACAACCGGAAGTGAAAAGAAGTCCTGCTTACAGGTTTATTCCATCACTAATCACATGAATTACCACTTAAATTACTATTGGCTTTTCTTAATTGGTCTTCTGGCTTTGCTGTTTGCAGCCGGATTAGCAACTGTTGCCCCAAAGGATTGGAATCTGTTAGAAAGATTCCTGCTTGCTATAGCATATTTGTGCATTGTAGGGTGTATTACTTTGCTAGCTTGTCTCCCTTAACAGGGAAGAACCTATAGCCTCTATTAGTATGGCTTTGTTATGCCTACTGCCATTTAAAGTTGCCGCCTTATATTTTCTCCTGCAAAGTGTGCATGCCACCTTCGGCAACTCCAACCCCCATCAGCCTTGGAAATGGACCTTAGCACGATGGGAAGATTCCACAGTTATACAAACCCAAGTTACAGCAGGATGCCCCTCCTTCCTTGTTTATGCCAGTGATCTAATTAAATGTTCAGACGGCACACCATGCCTTAACAAAGCCCAATATTACATGTGCCCGGCCTCCAACCCCAGAAAACAATATTGCAATACTCCCAACCAGTACTATTGTGCATACTGGGGGTGTGAAACATTAGCCACTCATTGGAAGCCTTACGCCACTGATCATTACCTAACTCTAAAATGGGCCCCCTTGAACTGCAAACCACCTGAAGAACCCATTACCTGGGGTATCTATGGAAGTCATCACCACATTGCACCTACAGGTAGCTGTTCACATTTAAATCTCACCGTGCAGCTCCCTGCTGATCCCTCTTGGCTCCTCGGTCGAACTTGGGGCTTTAAGATTTACATGAAAGGGACCGACCCAGGAAGCCTTATTCTAATAAAGAAGGAAGCAGTACAGCAAAAACCTTCTGCCATTGGACCAAATATAGAACCCACGCCTCCAGCTACCCCTCCTATCCCGAGCACGCCAAGCAAAAATCTTTCCAAAATCCACCCCACTACTCCCCCTTTTATTAACATCCCAATATTGTCGTCCTCAAGCCCGTCCATATCATTTGACAGCCCGCTTTGGCCACTACTCCAAGCCACCTTTCTCTCTCTAAACTCCTCCCAGCCTAATTTTACTCGTAGTTGTTGGCTGTGTTTCTCTGCCAAGCCTCCTTATTATGATGCTATAGCTCTTAATGTTACATTTAATACTTCTAATGAAGACAATCCTTCCCAATGCCCTTGGAATGCAAGAAAAATCGGTCTCACTATGCAATCCGTTCTTCACTCTGGGCATTGTATTGGTAATATTTCTGCCTCCTTAAAAACAGTCTGTGCACAGTCGTCCTTTCCATCGCCTGGTAAATTCTATATCCCCCCAACAGGGGCAAAATGGCTGTGCTCTTCTACGGGGCTTACTCCTTGCGTATCAGCAAAAGCCCTAATTGAAACAGGGGAAATGTGCCTCTTAGTGGCTGTGTTACCCCATGTCCTCTTTCATACAGAGGAAGACCTTTATCACCACTTGGTCGTGCAATCTCCAGCCACGCTGAGAAAGAAAAGAGAACTTGTTACGGTTGTTACTATTGCTTCTCTTTTAGGTATTACTGGCCTAGGCACCGGAATTGCCTCTATCGTTCTCCAAAACCAAGGCTTCTCCCACCTAAGAGCTGCTATAGACGAAGATTTAGCCCGCATTGAAACTTCCATTACCCATCTTGAAAAATCCCTTACGTCCCTATTGGAGGTTGTTCTCCAAAACAGGAGAGGCTTAGATCTGCTTTTCCTTAAGCAAGGAGGGCTTTGTGCTGCGCTGAGCGAGGAATGTTGCTTTTACGCTGACCATTCTGGCATAGTTAAGGATTCTATGACCAAACTTAGGGAAGGAATTGAAAATCGCAAACGTGAGCGAGAAACCCAAGGGGTATCTCCTGGGGGCTTAATGGAATCCTCCCTTACCTCCTCCCTATATTAGGCCCCTTAGTAACCATACTCCTTATAATATCTTTTGCTCCTTGGGCCATAAAAAGAATAATACAGCTAGTTAAGGATCAAATTGACTCTGCCCTAAGCAAGCCTATTCAAGTGCATTATCACCGGCTTCACCTCGCTGACCAGGGTTTGGATCCAGATCATCTGACTGCTACCCACCCTTATGGGTAAGAAACCCCCTCCTACGGGAGCAGCATATAACTTGAAAATATGCTTCTAGCGTATGCTATGATTGGTACCGCTGGGTGCGAGGCAAAGCACTGCAAAGGAGGGCCAAAGCAATTAAAGGCCATTTTCGAGCTCCTTGAGAAATATGCCTCATTTGCATAGGGGTTTTGCTCTGCCAAAATCTCCCCTCCCCAGAAAAACAGAGCCACAAACAACTTGGGGAATGAGGCCTCTATTTCCCCCAGCAGGTTAATGCCAAAAGAGTGCTCGATCAGCATTCTTCCTCCATCCTTTTGAAAAACAAAGGGAGGAGATGTTGGGGACAATTAAGGTAGCATGTATAAAATCCACCCTCAGCGATGCCGGAGATATGCAACATGACAGCTGGGGCTGATGCAATAGCAGTTTAAGTTACCCTCAGCCTTCTATGGAAGTGATAGCCGTTTGCGCCTAAGATTCACATCTAGAGTGCTAGCTTTACTACCTGCCTTCTATCCCAGCAACAGTAGCCACCAATCCTGTGCTAGCCTTACATCTGCCATCCGCCCTAGCAACAGCAGCAGCCAATCCTAGGCCGCCACCCGTTCGTACTAGCCACTCCCTCTACCTTAGGGTATATATACCCTGCCTCTTCAATAAAGTTTTGCAGCTTGATCAGAAACCTGTCTTGCTGTCATTCCTCGTGTCTCTTGTCCCATACCATTCCTCCCTCACAGGACTCGGAGCCTCCGTTGAACGTCCCGCCGGCCGGGACAAGCCATGAATTTCTATTGAGGCATATCCCCATGGAAATACAAATTGGTCATCAAGGCCCCTTGAATCCTAATCTTATCAAGTCCAGCAAGAATTCAAGACCTTTCAAGAATCAGTACTCAGTTACTAAAAATCATATTCAGGGGGCAAGATGGCAGCATAGAGTGGTGTGGAATTTAGTTAGTCCTCTAGAGCAACTAGTAAATAGCCAGGAACAACTAGTAAGGAGTCTGGAACAAATGTTGGGGGACAACCGTCACTGTTCACACATTGTACACCAGTCAGGAATGGGTGGAATGGCTGAGATCACAACATAAAGCTGTAAGTAAAAACTGCAGAACCTGTGCCCCACCCCCACTGGCAGGCTGAGCTGCAAAACTTTGCTGTGGGAGAAAGAAGCAGTCCCTCCCGGGAGCAAGCAAATATAACTCAACCAAGCTCCAACTGCAGTTTTAATTAACAAATGTGGACTACTGAATACAAGCTACAAACAGATAAGCCCCTAACAAGCAGAAAACTACCCTGAGGTCCAGTAGACAAGAAGTAGGGCTTTGGGAGACAGCTGAGCTTAGAGTGCTGGAGAACAGCTGTGTCCCAGGAAAGGGAATACAGAGGAGCAGGTACTATCTCTGGCTGATGTACGAGACTGGGGGGCTGGGGACTGGCTCTGAAAAGGGGCTTTTTCTCTTTCTCCCTTTTTTCTCTCTCAGTCTGAGTGGCTCAGTGGAGAGAGCCTCAGGCATTTTCGGTTCTTGGCTGCTGACCCAGGGTAGGGTGGAGTTGACAGAGTCAGAGAGACAAAGGAGTAATTCAAGTGTAGAAGATAACTCCCTAGGGACTGTAACTTCCCTAAAAGGAGGGAGGCAGGGCCCAGCTCAAGTGGCTGCCCTCCTTTCAGAACTCAGGCCCCAGGGTCAGGAGAGAAACAATCAAACTAGAAACAAATTAAGCTTGGCTTCTGACACCCTCAGTCTCTGGCCAGGACAGAGTCTGCTGAGAATTAAAGGGTCCACACCTCTTTACACCCATGGGGAGCTGCAGGGCTGAGAAGTACCACCTGCTGGACAGGATAGGAAAAGCACAGCTTATAGAGGCCTAACAGGAAAATCTGTCAATCTTCTTGGATGCACCCTCAGGAAAACCTAATACTGAACACAGCCTCCTCCTGAGACCTGGGCCCATCTGGTCTGGGAAAATCTAATTGATGTAGTCAAGGAAACCAGGTGCCTAGACAACAGAAAACTACAAATCACACTAGGGAAAATGAAGATATGGCCTAGTCAAAGGAACAAATTTACACTTCAGCTGAGATACAGGAATTGAAAGAACTAACACAAGATCTTCAAATAAATATCCTAAATCAATTCAAAAACCAATTCAATGAGTTGAGAGAAGATAGGGCAAAAGATATGAAGGGTATAAAGAAAACATTGGAAAACATAAAAAAGAACTTGAAAGTTTGAAAAAACACTGGCATAACCTATGGAAATGAAAGGCACAACACAAGAGATGAAAAACACAATGGAGACATACAACAGCAGATCTCAAGAGGCAGAAGAAAACACTCAGGAACTGGAGAACAAGACACCTGAAATCTTACACACAAAATAACAGATAGGGAAAAGAATGGAAAAATATGAGCAACATTTCAGGGAATTGAATGACAACATGAAGTGCATGAATGTATGTGTCATGGGTGTCCCTGAAGGAGAAGAGAAGGGAAATGGGGCAGAAGCAATAATCGAGGAAATAATCACTGAAAACTTACCATCTCTTATGAAAGACATAAAGTTACAGATCCAAGAAGTGCAGAGTACCCCAAACAGAATAGATCTGAATAGACCTATACCAAAACACTTAATAATCAGATTATCCAAGGTGAAAGACAAATAGAGAACACTGAAAGCAAGAGAAAACAATCCATCACACACAAGGGAAGATGAGTAAGACTATGTGTGGATTTCTCAGCAGAAACCATGGAGGCAGGAAGGCAGTTGTGTGATATATTTAAGATACTGAAAGAGAAAAACTGCCAATCAAGAATTTTATATCTGGCAAAGCTGTCCTTCAAATATGAAGGAGAGTTTAAAATATTCTCTGACAAACAAACAGAGTTTGTGAACAAGATTCCTGCTCTACAGGAAATACTAAAAGGAGAACTACAGACAGATAGGAAAAGACAAGAGTGGCAGGTTTGGAACACAATTTTGGGTGATTGGCAGCACAGCAATGTAAGTACACTGAACAAAGATGACTGTGAGTATGGTTGAAAGAGGAAGGTTAGGAGCATGTAGGACACCAGAAAGGAAGACAAAAGATACAGACTGGGACTGTATAACTCAGTGAAACCTAGAGTGTTCAACAATTGTGATAAAATGTACAAATATGTTTTTACAGGAGAGAGAACAAATGAATGTCAACCTTGCAAGGTGTTAAAAATAGGGTGGTATTAGGGGGAAAATACAATCAATGAAAACTAGAGACTATAGTTAACAGAAACATTGTATTATGCTACCTTTAATGTAACAAAGGCAATATATCAAAGCCAAATGCCTATATAAGGGGGATATAAGGGAGGGGTATGGTATTCTTGGCATTGATGTTGTCTGAGGAGCAGGTACTATCTCTGGCATTATTTATTGTGCATTATTTTAATTTTATCTTTTGTTGCATTTTAGCTGCATTTTTTCTTTCTTTTTCTTTTGTCTTTCTACTTTTTTGACTCTTCCTCTTTCTTTATGGAAGAAATGGAAATGTCCTTATATAGATAGTGTTGGTGGTGGTGAATGCATAACAACATGATTATACAGGGAACCATTGATTGCTTACTTAGGATGGAATGTATGATGCATGAATAAAAATGTCTTTAAAAAATCATATTCAAGGCATCACCAAGGGATGTATGTTGGGGAATATTTTCTTGAGCCTACAATGTTCTGCAAATACCTCATACAATCCCCACACTAAAAAGTTTATAAATGGATTAATTGTTCCTCAAGATGAATGCCTAAAGAATTCAAACTCACATTCAGAACAAATTCTGACCCTGCCACTCATGTTATTCAAAACACTGAAGTAGGGTTTCCAGGTGCAGGTTCACTACCTAACAATCCCATTGCAACACTTCAATCGAAAATACATGGTTCTCCTCCAATTGTGGAGAAGTCATCCTTCTATAAAACTTCCTTCTGAAAGACAAAAGTGAAAAGCCAATGGTTTTGGATTGAGCACAGGTTTTACCAGCCAACTAGGGAAAACTGAACATGGAAGATCGGCTGCAGGTAGTAAAATGGATGCCTTCTGTAGAAATATACAGGTAGGCCACAGAATATCAAATATGCCACAGTGTCCTCCTTGTCTCAGTCACAATCCATGCACTAGAATTAAAATGATGGCTCTCAAATTCCTGTACCAGGATCATGTCCAATGTATGGGCATCTGTGTAATCGTCAGCATGATTTTAATGTCATCATCTGTCTTCTAAAAGATAAATTCTCAAAATTGACCTAAGTTGGGATTCTCTCCGCTCATACAGATCCTTTACCATAGCAAATGCTTACTGGAGGCCCCTTCCTGAAAGCCCTAGGTGACATTGCATTGGAGTTCTAATTCATTGCAGTACATATAAAGAGGTCATACAATTGGCACAGGTCAGGTATCTGCCATTGCATTTCAGAGGGGCCCAGTCTAGGAGAAGATGGATAAGACAGAGGTTAAAGCTGAGAAAACACTCACCAGTGGGTGCTGCTACTGCCTTGTAAACTCTCATGGACCAACTTGGTCCCTCTTGTAAAGAGACATTAATCAGGCTGACCTACAAACACCAGCAGATCAGTTAAAATGTTTAATGAATTGAGAAGAAATTGGGCATCAGCCATGAACTGTTATTGAGACATACTCCCACAGACATACAAATTGGTGCTCAAAGCCCCTCGAATCCCAATTTTATCAAGTCCAGCATGAAGTCGAAATCCTTCAAGAAGAAGTACTCAGTTACTAAAACTCATATTCAGGTGTTACCAAGGGATTGATGATGAGGAATATTTCCTTGGGCCTACAAAGAGCTGTGAATACATCCTAAAACCCCCACCCTAAAAAGTTTATAAATGGATAAATGATTCCTCAGCAGGAGCACCTCAAGAATTCAAACTCACATTCAAACAAACTCTGACCCTGCCATTCACATAACTCAAACACTGAAGTAGGGACTTCAGATGTAGTGTTCACTATCTAATAATCCCAACTGCAATAGATCAGTCAAAAATAAAGGGCTCACCTCCCGTTATGGAGAAGTCATCCTTCCACAGCACTTCCTTCTGAAAGACACAGGTGAAAAGTCAACTGTTTTGGATTGAGCCCAGACTTTTACCACCGGCCTAGGAAAAATCAAACAGGGAAGGCAAGCTCTAAGTCGTGAAATGAATGGCTTCAGTAGAAGTTCAGGTAGGCCACAGGAAAAAAACAACTGCCATAATGTTTCCCATTTCTCAACCCCAATGCCTGCACAACAATGAAAACAAATGATCCCAAATTCCTGCACCCATTTCATGTCCAAGGTCTGGGCCTCAGCGTAATCCTATTGAGCATGATTTTTATGTCATCATCTGTCTTCAACAAGATCAGTTCTCATCATCGACCCAAGACAGTCCTCTCTCCATTCATACATTCCCAATGATTTCCAAATGCTTACCAGGCACTCCTTCCTCCAAGTCTGATTTCCCATGGAATTTGAGATCTACTGCTTTATTTATTATGGTGGGCTGATACAATTGCCTCTGGGATTGGTATCTTGAGTTGCATTACAAAACGGTCCTCATCTAAGAGAGCAGCGATCAGACAGTGGTTAAACATTTTACAGTGCTCTAACGGTTGTGCTGCCCCTATGCCATGAAACACTGTGGTTCCTCTCCTAATGGGACAGATTAATAGTCTTCAGACCATTGGTCATAAACCCAAAGGGGAAAGCATAACAGGTCCTGTATTTAGAGTACATTCCCTGTGGTTACAGAAAACCTCAGGCCAACCCCGGGATATCTTCACCTCTATTCACAAGAGTCAGACAATGGTCATGTTAGCAGTGGGAATGCAACTGTACTCTCCTAACAGAGACTTTGCAAATCCTTCCACATGTGGACTTGTGAATCCAATAAGGTTGTATGCAGTTTGTAGCAACTTTCCTGAACCATGGCTCAGGGAAACACACGAATATCTGCCAAGAAGAGCCACTGCCCATAAGTTGAAGTTGGAATGTGCATAATGCAACAACAGCTACAGAAAGCAGTTGTTTGAAAACACAAAGGCTGGGCTCAGTGATGTCTCTGTCATGTAGTACCCACTTGAGACGCTCAGGAGGGAAGTTACACCTGGGTCCTGAAATGTCTTAATGTGGTGTCCCTCTAATTTCAGGAAAAGGAAATGGTTCTCACGAAAACAACAAAACCGAGTGCCATCAATTTTGAGAAGAGAATTCCCTATTGGGACTCATTTTGCCTGAACAATTCAATTAGTGGGTTTTGCAAAATTTGATGAGAAACTGGCAGAAGTCTTGCCGTGCTCATCCTGGATATGGAAGGTACATAAGTATCACGGTACCTGTGGGAGGAATTCTGCTATCACTCTATTACTCCATGTAAACCATGCCATATTTCATGCAGAAAGACATAGGTGATCCTGGATTTTCCTCTCCTATTGACCAGTGCCCATTTGTTGAATATTAGCATTGACATCAAATCACCACAATTCTATCTATACATGTGATGAATGGGGACTACTATGGGCTTCACCAAGGGATTGATATAGAGGAATATTTCCTTGGGCTTACAGAGATGCAAGTATCTCCAACAATCCTAGCATAAAATGTTCATAGTGGATCAAGGGTTCCTCAAGAGCAGTGCCTCAAGTATTCAAACTCACATTCAAAACAAACTGTGACCCCGCCATTGATGTTATTCAAACACTGAAGTAGGGTCTCCAGTATAGGGTTCATGAACTAACAATCCCATTTGTGACAGCTGGGTCAAAAATAAATGGCTCACCTCCCTTTATGGAGAGGTCACCCTTCCACAGTTCTTCCCTCTGAAAGACACAGGTGAAAGGATGACTGTTGTCAAATGAGCACAGAATTTTAACACCCAGCTAGGAAACTTGGACATGGAAGCAGACTGTAAGTAGTGAAATGGATGGCTTCTGTAGAAGTTACAGGTAGGCCATGGAAAATCCTAGCTTTTCTTCACCTATAGACCTTGTCCCACCAGTTGATAATTAGCCTTGATGACAAAACACCAGGATGTGATGAATGGAGACTACTGTGGACTTCACTAAGGGATTGATAGGGAAGAATATTCCCTTGGGCCTACAGAGAGCTGCAAATACCTCTTCAAATTCCTAGTCTAAAATGTTTAAAATCTATCAAGAGTTTCTCAAGAGCAATGCCTCAAGTATTCAAATTGATATTCAGAACAAACTCTGAGACTCCCATTCACGTTATTCAAACACTGAAGTAGGGGCTTCACATGCAGGGTTCACTAGCTAACAATCCCATTTGCAAGAGTTTAGTCAACAATAAATCACTCACCTCTCATTATGGAGAGATCAGTCCTCCACAGCTCTTCCCCCTGAAAGACACAAGTGAAAGGTCCATGGTTTTGGATTAAGTGGATATTTTACCAGCAGGTCAGGAAAAACTGAACATGGAAGTTAGGCTATATTTAGTGAAACGGATGTCTTCAGTAGAAATACACAGGGAGGCTGCAGATAATCAAATTTGCTACAATGTTCCCCATGTCTCAATCCAAATCCATGCATTAGAATGAAAGTGAAGGATCCCAAATTCCTGCACCCATTTCTTGTCCAAAGTCTGGGCCTCAGCATAATCCTATTGAGCATGATTTTTATGTCATCATCTGTCTTCAACAAGATCAGTTATCATCATCGACCCCAGCCGGGAATCTCTCCACTCATACATTCCCATTGATCTCCAAATGCTTACCAGATTCTCCTTCCTGCAAGCCTGAGTTTCCATGGAATTTGAATTCTACTACTTTCTTGAATTATCATGAGGTGATACAAACAACTCCAGGATGGGTGTCTTCTGCTGCATTTCAAAAGGTTCCTCATCTATGAGAACATGGGTCAGACTGTGGTTAAACTTTGAACAGTGCTCTAATGTGTGTGCTGCCCCATGTCATGGACCACTGTGGTCATTCTCCTAATGGGACACATTAATAGGCTTCAGAGCATTGTTCAGTGAACCCAATGGGGAGACTATAACAGCTTCTGTATTTAGAGTGAATTCCCTGTGGTTACAGAAAACACCAGGCCAACACTGTGATATCCTTCACCTACGTTCACAACAGTCAAACAAGGCAATGTTGGCATCAGGAATGCAACCGTACTTTGCAAATCCTTCCACATCTGGACTTGTGAATCCAATAAGGTCACATGAAATTTTGGTGCAACTTCCCTGACCCATGGTCCAAGGAAACTCGGAAATGTCAGAGACATGCTCACATACCCATAATCTGTTGTTGGAGTGTGCATAATGCACAACCAGCTACCCAAACCAGTTATTTGGAACACACAGCTGAGGTCAGTAATGTTCTCTGTCATATGAGACCCACATAGATATTCAGGGCAGAAGATAAACCTGGATCCTGAAAATCTTAATGTGGTATCCTCCTAATTTCAGGAAAAGGAAATAGTTTTCATGAAAACACCAAAACCATATGCCTTTGATTTTGAGAAGACAAATTGCTATTAGGACCCATTGTGCCTCAACACTTCAATTAGTGGGTCTTGGGAATTTTGATGACCAACTGGTATAAGTCTTGCCGTGCTCTTCCAGTAGGGTGAAGGGACATAAGGATCACGGTTTCTGTTGTATAAAATTCTGCTGTCATTCTTCCTGAATGTACACCAAGCCGTAGTTCATGTAGAAGTACATAGGTCATCCTGGCTTCTCCTCTCCTTAAGACCAGTGTCCCACTGCTTGGAAATTAGCATCTCACTAAAACACCAGAAATCGATCTAAATGTGTGATGTCTGGCAACTATATTGGGCTTCACCAAGGGATTGATATGGAGGAATATTTACTTGGGCCTCCAGAGGGCTGTGAATACCTCCTACAATCTGTAGCCTAAGTTTATAAATGAATCAAGTGTTCCTCAAGAGGAACACCTGAAGAATTAAAGCTCACATTCAGAACAAATATTGACAATACAATTTACATTATTCATACACTGAAATAGGGGGCTTCAGATGTAGGGTTTGCAGCTAACAACCCCATTTGCAATAGCTCAGTCAAAAATACATTGCTCACCTCCCATTATGGAGAGATCATCCTTCTGCTCTTCCCTCTGAAATACACAGGTGGAAAGACGACTGTTGGGGATTGAGCACAGATTGTTACCACCCAGCTAGGAAAAACTGAACACAGAAGGCAGGCTGTAAGTAGCAAATGGATTAGAAGTATACAGGTAGGCCACAGAAAATCCAGTTCTCCACATTTCCCAGGTCTCAGTCCCAATCCCTGCACTAGAATGAAAATGAACAGAGGGAGGATCTAAGACGGTGGCATAGGGAGGAGTGGAAGCTAAGTAGTCCCCCTGGAACAACTAAAAAAAAACCAGAAACAACTAGTAAATAATCCAGAATAACTGCAGGGGGACAAATGTGACCGTCCACTCATCATACACCAACCTGAATTGGGAGGAATGCCCGAGATCACAGCATAAAATCTGTAAGTAAAACCTGTGGCTCCAAATCGGGAGACCCCTCCCCCACAGCCCAAGTTACAAAGCCTCATGGTGCCAGACAGAAGCTTTCTCCCAGCAAGAGCTCCAACTGGGGTTTTAATTAGCAAGTGTGAACTGCTGACTACGAGGTACAAATCCCCAACAAATAGACAGAGGCTTTGGGTGACCACTAACCTTGGAGAGCTGGAGGGTCACCTTGGACTAGCTCTGTTCCTTTTTCGACTCAGTGGAGAAAGCCTCAGCCATTTTCAGTTCCCACTTCTGTGACCCAGACAAGGGTGTAGCACAGGCAGAGAGAGACCATTGAAATATTAATGACCTCCCCCTAGGGCGTCTATCTTCTCTAAGAGGAAAGGGGTGGGGCCCAGCTCTACTACCTGCCTTTCATTCAGAACTCACACCAGTCAAGAATTATAGGCTAACAGGTGCCACCTGCTGGGCAGAAAAGCACAGTGATGGGAGGCATCAGAGGGTGGAGCAATTTTCTAAAACACACCCTCAGGGAAACCGGATACTGAATATTTCTTCCTTCTGGGATCTTAGCCCATTCTGGTCTGGGGAGGCCTGATTGGGGTAACCAAGGAAACCATGCCTAGACAACAGAAAACTACAAACTACACCAAGAAAAATGAGGTTATGGCTCGGTCAGGGGAACAAACTTGCACTTCAACTGTGATGTAGGAATTGGAACAACTAATAGTAAGTCAATTCAAAAAGTTTAGGGAAGATATGGCAAAAGAGATGAACCATATAATGAAAACACAGGATGTACATAAGGTAGAAATTGAAAGTTCAAAAAACCAACTGGCAGAATCTATGGAAATGAAAGGCACATCACAAGAGATGAAAGACACACTGGAAACATACAACAGCAGATATCAAAAGGCAGAAGAAAACACTCAGGAATTGGAGAACAAGGCACCTGAAAGCCTACACACAAAAGAACAGATAGAGAAAAGAATGGAAAAATATAAGCAACGTCTCCGGGAACTTAAAGACAAAATGAAAAGCAAGAATTTACGTGTCATTGGTGCCCAGAAGGAGAAGAGAAGGGAAAAGGGGCAGAAGCAATAATAGAGGAAATAATCAATGAAAATTTCCCATCTCTTATGAAAGACATAAAATTACAGATCCAAGAAGTGCAGTTTACCTCAAACAGAATAGATCTGAATAGGCCTATGCCAAGACACTTAACAATCTGGTTATCAAATATCAAAGATAAAGAGAGAAACCTGAAAGCAGCAAGAGAGAAACGATCTATTCACATACAAAGGGAGCTTGATAAGACTACGTGTGGATTTCTCAATAGAAAACATGGAGGCAAGAAGGAAGTGGGGTGATATATTTAAGATACTGAAAGAGAAAAACCACCAACCAAGAATCCTATATCTGGCAAAACCGTCCTTCAGATATGAGGGAAAGCTCAAAATATCCTCTGACAAACAGACAATGACCAAGTTTGTGAACAAGAAACCTGTTCTACAGGAAACACTAAAGGAAGCACTGCAGACAGGAAGGAAAAGACAGGAGTGAGAGGTTTGGAAAACAATTTTGGGAGATAGTAGTACAGCAACATAAGTACACTGAACAAAGATGACTGTGAATATGGTTGAAAGAGGAAGGCTGGGATCATGTGGGACACCAGAACAAAAGACGAATGATAAAGACTAGGACTGTGTAACTCAGGGAAACCTAGGATGCTCAACAATTGTAATAAAAGGTACAAATATGTTTTTACGTGAGGTAGAACAAATGAATGTCAACATTGCAAGGTGTTAAAAATAGGGTGGGATTGGAGGGGGGAAATACAATCAATGCAAACTAGAGGCTAGAATTAACAGAAACATTGTATTATGCTTCCTTTAATGTAACAAAAGCAATACACCAAAGCTAAATGCATATGGGGGGTGGGGAATAGGGGAAGGGTATGGGACTCCAGGCATTGGTGATGTTGTCTGACTCTTTATTCTACTTTAGGTTAATGCTGTCTTTCCTTTTGTCACCTTCTAGCTATCAAGTTTTTTTTTTTGTTTGCTTGTTTGTTTTTCTCTCTTTCTCTTGCCTTTTTCTTTTGCCTCTCTGCCTTCTTTGACTCTTCCTCCATCTTTGTGGAAGAAACGTCCTTATATAGAGAGTGGCAGTGGTGCTCAATACATAAATACGTGACTATATGGGGAACCAACAATTGTTTACTTAGGACAGAATATATAGTGTTTGAACAAAAGAATCTTAAAAGAAATGGGTTGATGAAGAAATCTTGAGGGCACTATATTGAGTGAAATAAGACAGACACACAAAGGCAAATATTGCAGGGTCTCACTGTATGAACTAATTATAATATGTAAACTCATAGACATGAAATATAAGTTACCAAGATATAGAATGAGGCTAAAGAATGGGGAGCAGTTGCTTATTGTGAGCAGAATGTTCAACTAGGGTGAACTTAAATATTTGGAAATGGACAGCAGGGATGGTAGCATATAATGAGAATAACTAACAGTACCAAAAGGTGTGTGAAGGTGGTGGAAAGGGTAATCTCAGAGTCATGCATGTCACCAGAAGGAAAGCTGGAGATTAAAAGATGGGAATGTATAAAACAGTGACTCTTGTGGTGGACAATGTCCATGATTAACTCTACAAATAGTAGAAATCTCTCTCAGGAACTAGAACAAATGTATGTCACTATAACTAGAGGTTAATAATAGAGAGGCATATAGGGAAAAAAATATATACCTATTGCAAACTATATACTACAGTTAGTAGTATTTTAACATTCTTTCATCAACAGTAATAAATGTACTATACCAAAACTATGAATAAATAATGGAGGGGGGGTGTGGTTAGGGGTATGGGAGGATGTGAGTTTCCTTTTTTTTTTGTCTTTGTTTCTTTTCTGGAGTAGTGAAAATGTTCTAAAAATTGAAAAAAAAACAATTGTGTTGATGGATGCACAGCTGTATGGTGGTGCTGTGGGCAATTGATTGTACACTTTGGATCTTTGGATAGTTGTATGGTATCTGAACAATCTCAATAAAATTTTAATTTAAAAACAAAAAACAGAAAAACAAAACAAAAAAAGAAGAATGAAAATGAACAATCCTGAATTCCTGCACCCGTGTCATCTTCAAGTTCTGTGCCTCAGTGTAATCCTGTTAAGCATTATTTTTATGTCATCATTTGTCTTCCAGAAGATATGGTCTCATCATTGACCCAAGCCAGGAGTCTCTCGATTCATACAGTATCTTTACCATGGCAAATGCTTACCAGAGTCCCATTCCTGAAGCCTTGGATGACATAACATTGTAGTTCTAATTCACTGTAGTACATTCAAAGAGATCATGAAATTGCCACACATCAGGTATCTGCCACTGCAGTCCACAGGGTCCATGTCTAGGACAACATGGATAAGAATGAGGTTAAATTTGGACCAAGGCTCTCCAGTGGGTGCTGCTCCTGCCTTCCAACTTGTCATGTACCAACTTGGTCCTCCTTGTATCTGACCCATTAATTGTGTTGAGCTCATGGATCAGGAAACACCAAGTGGAGGTCATGACAAATTTTTAGCTTTAGAGTAGATGTATAGAGAATTTTCATATAACAGCAGGCCATCCCATTGTTTTCCAGCCAATAAGCACACATGTGAATCAAGTGGAAAACTGGCATTGAAAATGCATCAGAAATAATCATATTAGCGATTTTGCCAAATCACAAAAGTCTGGACAGACACCTGCAATAACATTTGGTGAATATGTCATGCTTTGTTCCTGAAAAACAGACCAGGTACTGATTGGAATTTCACAGAAGCCATTGATCTGCCCCCTATCAGAGACATGAGTATTTGCTTGGCTACACGAATTCTCCAAGACCACATAAAAGGAAAAATAAGAGAGTGCTCATTAAACTTGTTCATTTCTTCAGACAAAAAAAAAAAACAGAACAAGAGAGAAGGTAACCCTGTAAGTTGATATGTTTCAGTGTAATTTTCATGTAACTTCAGAGAAAGCAGTGTTTCTCATGAAGATGCCAAGAACAGTCTAAAGGCCTTATGAGAGATAAAGCCATTGTGGGACTCAAGTAGGGGACACACTTGAATCAGATGTTCTCATAGACATTTGAATAGCAGAGCTCACAAGTAATCAACTATTCTTTCCCTAAGAATAAGAGAATGAAATCTCTTTAACGTTGGAGGTAGCAACTTTGCTATACATTTCCTCATCCATGAATGTAATGCCAGGTTTCACACAGAATTGGCTTTGGAACACTGACATTCTCTCATGTATATTACAATGTCTCCCAAGATGGAAATATTCATTGACCCACAAAATCAGCAACTCAGTTCAAAATTTTAATGAACTGAGAAGAAACTGGACATCAGCCATAACTTGCTACTTAGGCATATCCCCATGTTCATACAAAGTGGTGCCTAAAGTTCCTCAAACCTCAATCTTATCAAGTCCAGCAGGAATTTGAGGTTCCACAAGAGGAAGTCCTCAATTATTCAAACTTGCATTCAGGACAAACCTTTGATGATGAATACAGGTTATGGAAATATGACACAACAGGGGCCTAAGGGGTAGGGTTCACCAGCTCACATTCAACTGGCAACAGGTCATTCACAATAATTCACTCACTTTCCATTCATGGCCTGCTACAATTTCCTTGGCTATCCCCTCAGAAAGACACCAGGCACAAATCTGCAACGAATTGAGCAAAGACTGGTACCACACTGTTATGGCAAACAGAGGAATGAGGGCAGACTTCAACTACCAGAATGTTTGACTTCCATAGAAACGTCCCAGTATGCATGGGAAACTCAAATTTGCCACAGTCTTTCTTATTATAGTATCACAAACCTGATAAGTGTAAGAGAATCAAAATGAAGGACACCTCATTCCTACACCTGGGTGGCTCAGCCCATCACCTATAACAGGGCTCAGTGTTATCCTATTGAGCATGATTTTTATGTCATCATCTGTCTTCAACAACATCCATTCTCATCATCAACCCAAGCCAGGCCTCTCTCCACTCATACTTTCCCATTGACCTCCAAATGCTTACCAGGGACTCCTTCCTGCAAGCCTGGGCTTCCATGGTATTGGAGTTCTACAACATCCTTGCATTATGATGGGGAGATGGAATCAACTCTGCAATGGGTGTCTTCAGTTGCATTACTACAGGGTCCTCATCTACAACAACATGGGTAGACAGTGGTTAAACTGAACAGTACTATTGCCTTTGCACTGCTCCTGTATTCTCTTATGACATGGACCACCATGGTAACTCTCTTATAGAACATATTAAAAGGTTTCAGACTATGGGTCAGAGAACCCAAAGAGGAAAACATAACAGGTTATGTATTTAGAGTGCATTCCAGGTGGTTTCACATAACATCAGAACAATCCTTGATATCCTTCATCTGTCTCCACCTGGGTCAGACAAGGGTAATGTTGGCAGTGGGAATGCAACAGTACTCTCATATTAGGGACTTTGCAAATCCTTACAGCTCTGGGCTTGGGTATCCAATAAGGTTGCATGCAATTTGGGGGCAACTTTCCTGAACCATGGCCCAAGGAAATACAAGAATGTCAGAGAAGCACAGCACATGACCATATTTTGAAGTTTCAGTGTGCATGATGCACCACCAGCTACTCAAACCAGCCAGATGGAACCAGGAGGCTGGGATCTGCCAAGTCAGATGAAAAAGATGCTCAGGAGAGAAGTTCAACCTTCACATGAAATGACTTAATGTGGTGTCCCTCTAATTTCGGGAAAAGGAAACGGTTCTCATGAAAACATCAAAATCGTGTACCATCGATTCTCAGAAAGGAATGCTCTATTGGGACTCATTTTGCCTGTGCAGTTCAATCAGTGGTTCTCTGTGAAATTTGATGGCCAACTCGCATACGTCTTGCCATGCTATTCCTGGAAGGGGAAGGACTTAAGGATCACAGTACCTGTGAGATGAAATTCTGCTATCGCTCTACTCCTCCATGTAAACCATGCCATATCTCCCTTGCTTTTCCTCTCCTATAGAACAACTTCCCATCAGCTGGGAATTAGCATTGATGCCAAACACCAAATCAATCTAAATATGCAATGAATGGGGAGTACGTTAGGCTTCAGCAAGGGATTTATAAGGAGAAATATTTCCTTGGGCTTACAAGAAGCTGTGAATACCTCCTCCAATACAAAGCCTAAAAAGTTTACGAATGTATCAAGGGTTACTCAGAAGGTTTGCCTCAAGAATTCAAATTCACATTTTGAACAAACTCTGGTCCTGCCAATCATATTATTCAAACACCAAGTAGAAGCCTCAGGTGAAGGCTTCACTAGCAAACAACCCCATGTGCAACACCTTAGTCAAAAATAAATCACTCACCTTCCATTATGGAGAGGTCATCCTTCCACAGCTCCTCCCTCCGAAAGACACATCTGACAAGACCACTGTTGGGTATTGAGCACAGATTTTATCACCTGCCTAGGAAAACTTGAACATGGAAGGCAGCTGTAAGTAGCAAAATGGATGGCTTCAGTAGAAATATACCAGTAGTCTGCAGAAAATCAAATTTGCCACAATGTTTCCCATGTCTCAATCCCAATCCCTGCACTACAGTTAAAACGAAGGATCCTGAATTCCTGCACCTGTTTCATCTCCGAGATCTGGGCCTCAGCGTAATCCTATTGAGCATGACTTTTATGTCATCATCTGTCTTCAACAAGATCAGTTCTCATCATCGACCCAGGCCTGGAGTCTCTCCACTCATACAGTCCCTTTCCCATAGCAAATGCTTACCAGAGATTCCTTCCTGAAAATCTTGTGTGACATCACATTGGAGTTCTTCTAATTTGTCGCAGTACATACAAAGAGGGAATATCATTGGCACAGGTCAGGTATCTACTGTTGCATTTCCACAGGCTCTCCATCTAGGGCAACATCAGTAAGACCTAAGTTAAAGATGGACCAAGGCCCTCCAGGGTGTTGCTTCTGCCTTCCAAAATGTCATGGACTAACTTGTCCCTCTTGTAAAGAGACCCACATAATCGGGTCGAGGCCCTGGATATTGACACACCAAGTGGAGGACATGACAGGTTTCTTGCATTAAAGGGTGCATAGAGTTTTCATGTAACTCCAGGCCATCACATCATCCCCCCAGCCAATATGTACCTGGGTGAAGCAGGTGGAATATTGGCATTGGGGATGCATCAGGAATCTCACATTAGGGATTTTGCCAACCCGACAAAGTCAGGAGCAGTATCTCCAGTATCATTCTGTGCATGGCTCGTGCCCTGATCCTGAAACCTAGGCCAGGTATTGATAGGAATTTCACAGAAGCTCTTGATCTGCCCCCATTTGGAAATGTGATCATTTGCCAGGCTACAGAAACTATTTTCCTCAATTTATGGTGCTATGAGCCACCACAGTGTCTCTTCTAATGGGACACCTTAGTAGGGTTTACACCATTGTCAGTGAAGTTGAAGGGGAGACTATAACTTGTTCTATATTCTGTATATGTTACTTTTTATTTCATATTCCATTAGCTCATCCCTTGATATCATCAACCTATATTCTCAAGGGTCATGCAATATTAATATGGCATTGTGAATTCAACTGAACTCTCATAATAGACATTTTTTTTAGTTGTGATGTTCTCACACCATACAGTTAATCCAAAGATCCAAAGTTTACAATCAGTTGGCCCCAGGACCATCATTCAGCTGTGCATCCATCACCACAATTAATTTTTGTTCAATTTTTAGAACATTTTCATTACTCCAGAAAAGAAACAAAGCCAGAAAAAAAAGGAAACTCAAATCCTCCCATACCCCTAACCACCCTCCTCCATTGTTGACACATAGTATTGGTGTAGTATATTTGTTACTGTTTACGAAAGAACATTGAAATACTACTAACTATAGTATATAGTTTGGAATAGGTATATATTTCTTTCCTATATGCCCCTCTATTATTAACTTCTAGTTGTAGCATCATACATTTGTTCTAGTTCATGGAAGAGATTTCTAATATTTGTATGGTTAATCTTGGACATTGCCCACCACAAGGTTCACTGTTTTATATATTTCCATCTTTTAACCTCCAACTTTCCTTCTGGTGACATATGTGACACTGAGCTTACCCTTTCCATCCCATTCATGCACCATTCAGCACTGTTAGATATTCTCACACATGCTACTGTCACCTCTGTTCATTTCCAAACACTTAAGTTCAACCTAGTTGAATGTTCTGCTCATACTAAGCAACCACTCCCCATTCTTTAGCCTTGTTCTATACATTGGTAACTTATATTTCATGTCTATGAGTTTACATATTATGATTAGTTCCAATCAGTGAGACCCTGCAATATTTGTCCTTATGTGTCTGGCTTTTTTCACTCAGTATATTGCCCTCAAGGTTTCCTCATCAACCCATTTTTTTAAGATGGTTTTGTTCATTTCCCATACATTCCATCCTAAGTAAACAATCTATGGTTCCCTGTACCATCACATAATTATGTGTTAACCACCCTCACCACTATCTACATAAGGACATCTACATTTCTTCCACAAAGCAGGAGGAAGAATCAAAGAAGGTAGACAGGCAAAAGAAAAAGAAAAACAAGAGAAAACAACAACAACATGATAGCTAGGAAGCAGCAAAAGGAAAGATAACCTTAGATCAAAGTAGAATAAAGACTCAGACAACACCACCAATGCCAAGTGTCTCACACCCCTGCCCTATGCTCCCCTCTTATCTGCATTTACCTTGGTATATTGTCTTTGTCACATTAAAGGAAGCATAATACAATAATTCTGTTAATTATAATCTCTAGCTTACCTTGACTGTATTTTCCCCCCAATACCTCCCTATTTTTAACACCTTGAAGGTTGACATTCATTTGTTCTCCCTCATGAAAAAACATATTTGTACATTTTATCACAATTGTTTAACACTCTAGGTTTCACTGAGTTATCCAGTCCCAGTCTTTATCTTTCCTCTTCCTTTCTGGTGTCCCACATGGTCCTAACCTTCCTCTTTCAACCATACTCACAGTCATCTTTGTTCAGTGTACTTACATTGCTGTTGTACCATCATCCAAAATTGTGTTCCAAACCTCTCACTCCTGTCTTTTTCTATCAGTCTATAGTGCTCCATTTAGTATTTCCTGTAGAGCAGGTATCTTGTTCACAAACTCTGTCATTGTTTGTTTGTCAGAGAACATTTTGAACTCTCTTCATATTTGAAGGACGGTTTTGCCAGATATAGGATTCTTGGTTGGTGGTTTTTCTCTTTCAGTATCTTAAACTTATCACACCACTTCCTTCTTGCCTTCATGGTTTCTGATGAGAAATCCACACATCATCTTATTAAGCTTCCTTTGTATGTGACGGATTGCTTTTCTCTTGCTGCTATTATGTTTGGATTATGCTGTGCTTCTTGGGTCTGTAATTTTATGTCTCTCCTAAGAGATGGGAATTTTATGTCTCTCATAACAGATGGGAAATTTTCATTGACTATTTCCTCTATTATTGCTTCTGCCCCTTTTCCCTTCTCTTCTCCTTCTGGGAACCAATGATATGTACATTCCTGTATTTTGTTTTGTCCTTTAGTTCCCAGAGATGTTGCTCATATTTTTCCATTCTTTTCTCTATCTGTCCTTTTGTATGTAGGCTTTCAGGTGCCTTGTTCTGCAGTTCCTGAGTGCTTTCTTCTGCCTCTTGAGATCTGCTGTTGTATGTTTCCATTATGTCTTTCATCTCTTGTGCTGTGCCTTTCATTTCCATAGATTCTGCCAGCTGTTTTTTCAAACTCTGTTTCTGCCTTATGTATGCCGTGTTTCCTTTATAGCCTGTATCTCTTTTGCCATATCTTCTCTAAACTTTTTGAATTGATTTAGCATAACTTGTTTAAATTCCTGTATCTCAGTTGAAGTGTAAGTTTGTTCCTTTGACTCAGCCATAACTTCATTTTTCTTAGTGCATGTTGTAGTTTTCTGTTGTCTAGGCATCTGCCCTCCTTGGCCACCCTAATCAGGTTTTCCCAGATGAGAACAGGCTCAGGTTCCAAAAGGAAGAAATATTCAGTATCCAGCTTCCCTGATGGTGTATCTTAGAGGATTGACACACCCTGGGCTTTTTTGCACAGCAGGTGGCACCTGTCAGCCTGTCACTCCAGACTATGGAGGTGTGACCGGTGGCTGTTTTCCCCCAGGGGTCTGGTTCTGAATGGAAGGTGAGTAGTAGAGCTGGGCCCCACCTCTTTTCTCTTAGGAAGATATGCCCCCTAGAGAGAGAGGTCATTTGAATATAAAGAGATTCTTTTTTTCTCTGACTCTGCTACCTCCACCCTTGTCTGGGTCAGAGTGCTGTAAGTTTAAAATAGCTGAGGCTTTCTCTACTGCAGAACACTGCTAGCTGAAAATGGCTGAAGCTTTCTCCACTGAGCCACCCAGCTTCAGAGAGAGAGAAAGGGACAGAAAGTCCATTTCAGGATCAGTCTATGGCCCCCAGATTCACCCATTGGCCAGAGATAGCACCCTACCCTCTGGGCTCCCCATCCCAAGACAGATACTTCCCCTGACTCTCCAGGGTCAGTCATCACCAAAAACCTCTGCTTGTTGGGGATTCATAGTTTGTATTGAGTGGTTAACATTAAATCCCCAGTTGGAGCTGGGCTGGGGTATATTTGCTTGTTCAGAGAGTGCTGCTCTGTAGCACCACAAGGTTTTGAAGTTCAGGCTGCTGTGAGAGAGGGGGTTCTCAAATCATGTCCACAGTTTTACTTTCAGATTTTGTGCTGTGATCTCAGGCATTTCTCCCAATTCAGATTGCTGCACAATGTGTGAACAGTAGCCATCATCTCCCAGCAGTTATTCTAGATCTTTTACTAGTTGTTCCTGGTTTTTTTTTATTAGTTGCTCTGGCAGGACTAAGTAACTTCCACTCCTCTCTATGCCAGCAACTTCTGTCTCTCTCATACTAGGCATTTTGCAAAAATTTTCATATCTGGAATCTATGCCTGTAATGTTGCATACAAATTTGGTGCAATATTCCATAAGTCCTTGAAATATGTCCCAAGAAATGCAGGAATTTCATGGAAGCATGAGTCCTCTTGTTTCAAGATTTGATTGTTTACAATGCACCAACTACTTCACATACTATTCTGATAGAACAAAAATGCTAAGGTCAGTACAATTCTCCATTATATCGGACCCAAAATCATGCTCAGGAGAGAAGTTAACCCTGAATCCTGTCATGTCTTAATGTTTTTTCCCTGTATTTCAATAAAAGAAAATTGTTCTTGCAAAAATAAAAAAATAAAAGAACTCCTAATCAATTTTGAAAGCTTCAAGCTGTATTGTGATTCATCTTGCTGAATTCTTCAATTAACTGGTCTCTATGATATTTGTTGACCAACCAGCATAAATCTTACCATGCTCTTTCCATAATGGGAAGTGACTTACATGACATGGTACTTTGGGGCTATATTCTGCTATCTCTTTTCTCCTCCATTTATACATTGGTAATCTTGGTATTTTCTGTCATATAAGCCAGCTTCCCTCAAGTACAGGAATTTATTGAAATACGTGTTGAATTGACAATAACTTAGACCCCACCAAGGAACTGATATTGAGGAGTATTCCCCTGGGCATACAAATGGGTTGAATACCTCCTCAAATCCAAATCCCATCAAGTTAACAAATGAGTCAAGATGAGCTCCTCAATTATTCTTATTCAAATTTAGAACAACCTCTGATCATGCCTTTCATGTTATTCGAACTAGTTAAGTAAGTGCTTAATTGTTAGGGTTCACTAGCTAACATTTATCCTTGTAAGAATTTAGTTAAAAATAGTAGTCAAAGACTACTGCTTTTGATTGGCCTCAGACTTAGAACATACTGCTAGGAAAAATGGAATAGAGAAGGCAAGCTTCAAGCAGAAAAAGCATGGCTTCCATAAAAATATACAGGTAGGCAGGGAAAATCAAATTTACCACAATTCTTCTCATGTCTCAATACTAATCACTATACTAGAATGAAAATTAAGGATCCCCAAACAAGGCACCTTAATTGCCCCTCAGCATCATCATAATTCTAGTAAGCTTGATTTTATGTTATCATCTGTCTTCAACAGGATAAATCCTCATCATTGACCCTGTGCTAGTTTGGATATATTATATCCCACCAAAAGCCATATTATTTAATGCAGTCTTGTGGGGGCAGACATATTAGTGTTGATTAGGTTGGAATCATTTGATTGTTTCCATGGAGATGTGATTCAATCAACTGTGACTGAAATGTATGATTGGATTACTTCCATGGAGATATGGGCCCTGCCCATTCAGAGTGGATCATGATTTAATCACTGGATTCCTATCAAAGAGCACAGAAACAGAAGAACCTCAGAGCAGCTGAGAGAGACATTTTGGAGATGGCCACTGAAAGCAGACTTTTGCTGACACTTTGGAGATGATAGCCCAGTGTTTGTTCTGGGTAAAATGGGTAAAAGACATGGGCAGACACTTTTCTGAAGAGGAAATACAAATGGCTCAAAAACATATGAGAAAATGCTCAACTTCACTGGAAATTAGGGAAATTCAAATCAAAACCACAATGAGATATTATCTCCCATCTACTAGAATGGTCATGATTAAAAGAAAACAGAAAATTGCAAGTGCTGGAGAGGATGTGGAGAAAGAGTCACACTTATTCACTGTTGGTGGGAATGTAGAATGGTTCAGCCACTCTGGGATGGACTGTGGCAATACCTCAGGAAACTAAGTATATAACTGATATATAATCCAGCAATTCCATTACTATGTATTTACTCAGGGGAACTGGAAGCTAAGACACAAATGGACATTTGTAAATGATGTCTACAGTGGCATTATTCACAATTGCCAAGAGAAAGAAACAGCCCAAATGTCCATCAACAGATGAGTGGATAAAAAACTGTGGTATATACATACGATGGAGTATTATGCAGCTATAACACAGAATAAAGTCACAGAGCATGTAACATGGTGGATGAAACTTGAGGATTTTATGTTGATTGAAATTAGCCAAAAACAAAAGGACAAGTACTGTAGGTCTCACTAACATGAACTAACATTAATAGGCAAACTTTGAGAGTTACCACTGTGAACACAGGTTATCAGGAGATAGAAAGAGGGTGGAGATCAGACATTTGATGCTGAAGGAGTATAGAATGTTCAACAGGATTGATTGTATAGATCCAGAAATGGATAGCACAATACTGTGTGATGGTTGCACAATATTGTAAGCACATTGAACAAAGATGACTGTGAGTAAAGTTGAAAGAGGAAGGCTAGGGACATGTATGACTCCAGAAGGAAAGATAGAAGATAAATACTAGGACTGTATAACTTAGTGAAATTGAGAGTGGTCAGTGATGGTGACTAAATGTATAAATATAAAGATGTTTTTACATGTGGGAGAACAAATGAATGTCAACTTTGCAAAGTGTGAGATGGGATGGTATTGGGGAAAAATATAATCAAGGAAATCTAGAATATACAGTTAACAGAATATTGTAATATGCTTCCATTAACTGCAACAAATCAATATTCCAAAGCTACATATCTATAAGATGGGGATATAAGGGAATGGTATGGGATTACTGGTGGTGGTGGTGGTGGTGGTGGTGGTGGTGTTTGACACTTTTATTTTTAATCATTTTATTTTATTTTTATTTTTTTATTATTCTTATTTTAATATTTTTGGAGCAATAAATGTGTTCAAGGGATGATTGTGGTGATGGATGAACAACTATATGATGATACTCTGAATAGTTGGTGGTACACCATGGATGACTGTATGGTATGTGAATATATCTAAATAAAATTTCAGGGGAAAAATAAACAGAGGGATACAAGTGCTTTAGAAAACATAGAGAGAGGGAGGTACCTATTCACTGCTTCTGAGGAAATAGGATGGTACAGCCCATCTGGAGTGCAGTGTGGTGGTTCCACAAGAAGCTAAGTATGGGGTTGTCATAAGATCCCACAACATCATTTATCAGGTATATGCTTGAAAGAACTGACAGCAGGGATGTGAATGGACATTTTCACAGTGGTGTTTATGGCAGCAATATTCATGATTCACAATGGATAGAGGTGGCCTAAGGGTACATTGACTGATGAACAGAATGGTGAACTGTGGTGTTTGCATACTATAGAATATTGAGCAGATGAAGAAGGAATGAAGTTGTGAGAAACATAACTAGATGAATGGATCTTGAGGACAACATTTTGAGTGAAGTACAGCAGAAACAAAAAGACATACCTAATAATACCTCACTAATATGGACTAACTATAATGTATAAACTCTGAGAATTGACTCTTAGAGCACAGGTTATCAGGGAAAGGTTTACTGTAAAGGTCTCTAGATTGTAAGCTCTTACAACTGTCACATCTATTCTTGAGTTGTAATGGTTATCTCTAAATTCTGAGATGCTGAGTTCTTTTGTATACCCTCATCTGTCCTTAGAATTTCAAGTATCTGTGTGACACCTGAGACTTGGAACAAGAATTTGGCAGCCATGAATGTCAGTATTATCCCATACATCAACTGTTAAAAAAAGAAAAAAAAGAGTTCAGAATTCAATTAGAGATACGAATGAAGCAGATCCAGTTAGGACTAAGGCAAGACAGACTAAAGGGTAAAGGAAGATATTGACTTTGTTTTAAAACTTCAAATTTTGTGTGAGAAGAAAGGAAGGTATATTTACTTGGTGCAAAATCTATATTTTCTGTATCACACCAGGTAATTTAACTTGTATGGTCAGTTTACTCAAACACCATGAATACATGGAACTTTGAATAAGGAGTGAAATCTAGTTGGTTTGTACAGGTTAGTATGAAAACCCCATATATCCCAAAGCAATTTGGGCAGAGAATTAAAATGTATTTGCAAAGATCCTGTGAAAGCCTAGCAGAAAATGTGGAAATATTGAACTTCCCCACCTGGGGAATTACCGATATTCTCACAAGCATTGGGGACAACCAATTTAGAAGGCAGAGCCCTTGATCTTGGGGCTTGCCCTTATGAAGCTTGTTACTGCAAAGGAGAGGCTAAGCCTACTTATAATTGTGCTTAAGTGTCACTTCCAAAGAATGCCTTTTGTTGCTCAGAAGTGGTATCTCTCTCTCTCTAAGCCCACTAAGCAGGTAAATTCACTACCCTCCTCCCTACATGGGACATGAAACCCAGGGGTGTAAATGTCCCTGGAAAAATGGGACATGACTCTTGGAGATGAGCCTGGACCCAACATTGTGGGATTGAGAAAGACTTCTTGATCAAAAGGGGGAAGAGAAATGAAGCAAAATAAAGTTTCAGTGGATGAGAAATTTCAAAAAGATTTAAGAGGTCATTCTGGAGGTTATTCTTATGCATTATATAGATATCCCTTTTTAATTTTTAGAGTATTTGAATAGCTAGAAGGAAATACCCAAAACTGTTGAACTGCAACCCAGTAACCTTGATTTTTGAAGATGATTGTATAACTGTGTAGCTTACACAGTGTGACTGTGAGATTGTGAAAACCTTGTGGCTCACACTCCCTTTATCCAGTGTATGGACAGATGAGTAGAAAAATGGGAACAAAAATTAAATGAATAAAAGGTTGTATGGGTGATTAGATGTTTTGGGTTTTCTTATTTATTTGTATTTTTATTCTTGTTTTTTTTAATTTTTAATTTTTACTTTAGTTTTTGGAGTAATGAAAATGTTCAAAACTTTATTTTGGTGATGAATGCCTAACTATATGATGCTACTGTGAACAATTGATTTACACTGTGGATGACTGTAGGGTATGTGAATATATATCAATAAAAATGAATTAAAATAGAAACCATGGAGGAAAGAAGGAAGTGGGTGATATATTTAAGATACTGAAAGAGAAAAACAACCAACCAAGAATCCTATATCTGGCAAAACTGTCCTTCAAATATGAAGGAGAGCTTAATATATTCTCTAACAAACAGACAATGACAGAGTTTGTGAACAAGATACCTGCCCTACAGGAAACACTAAAGGAAGCACTGCAGATGGAAAGGAAAAAAACAGGAGTGAGAGGTTTCGAAAGCAATTTTGGGAGATAGTAGCACAGCAATGTAAGTACACTGAACAAAGATGACTGTGAGTATGGTTGAAAGAGGAAGGTTAGGACCATGTGGGACACCAGAATGAAAGGCAAAAGATAAAGACTGGGACTGTATATCTCAGTGAAACATAGGGTGCTCAACAACTGTAATAAAAGGTACAAATATATTTTTACATGAGGTAGAACAAATGAATGTCAACATTGCAAGGTGTTAAAAATATGGTGGGATTGGGGGAAAATGCAATCAATGCAAACTAGAGACTTTAATTAACAGAAACATTGTGTTATGCTTTATTTAATATAACAAAGGCAATATACCTAAGCTAAATGCATATGGCGGGAATGGGGAAGGGTATGGAACTCCTGGCATTGGTGATGTTGCCTGACTCTTTATTCTACTTTAGGTTAATGCTATCTTTCCTTTCATTGCTTGCTAGCTGTAATGTTTTTTTTCTCTCTCTCTCTTTTCTTTTTCTTTTGTCTCCCTGCCTTCTTTGACTCTTCCTCCTTCTTTGTAGAAGAAATGGAGATGTCCATATATAGATAGTGGCAATGGTGCTGAATACATAAATACATGACTATACAGGGAACCAACGGTTGTTTACTTAGGACAGAATGTATGGTGTGTGAAGAAAACCATCTTAAAAAATGGATTGATGAAGAAATCTTGAGGACACTATATTGAGTGAAATAAGACAGACACATAAGGACAAATATTGCAGGATCTCACTGATACGAATTAATCATAATATGTAAACTCATAGACATGAAATATAAGTTACCAGGATATAGAATGAAGCTAAAGAATGGGGAGCAGTTGCTTATTATGAGCAGAATGTTCAACTAGGGTGAACTTAAACATTTGGAAATGGACAGAGGTGATGTTAGCATGTTGTAGAAATAACTAACAGTGCTGAATGGTGTGTGAAGGTGGTGGAAAGGGTAAGCTCAGAGTCATGTATGTCACCAGAAGGAAAGTTGGAGGTTAAAAGATAGGAATGTATAAAACAGTGAATCTTGTGGTGGACAATGTCTGTGATTAACTGTACAAATATTAGAAATGTCTCTCATGAACTAAAACAAATGTATGACACTATAACTAGAAGTTGATAATAGAGGGGCATATACAAAAAATATATACTTATTGCAAACTATATAATACAGTTAGTAGTATTTTAGCATTCTTTCATCAACAGTAACAAATGTACTACACCAAAACTATGAATCCACAATGGAGGGGGTGGGGTTAGGGATATGGAAGGATTTGAGTTTCCTTTTTTTTTGTCTTTATTTCTTTTCTGGAGTAATGAAAATGTTTTCAAAATTGAGAAAAATTCATTGTGATGGATGCACATCTGTATGATGGTACCATGGGCAATTGATTGTACACTTTGGATCTTTGGATAGTTGTATGGTATGTGAACAATCTCAATTTAAAAAATGAATTAAAAATGAATTGCAGAACATATGGGAATGACAGGGACAAAAGAAGAGATGAAAAATACAATGGAAACATACAACAGGAGATTTGAAGAGGCAGAAGAAAGGACTAGTAACCTAGAAGACAGGACATCTGAAATACTAAACACAAAACAACACATAGGGAAAGAATGGAAAAATATGAGCAGGGTCTCAGGGAATTGAATGACAACATGAAGCACATGAATATACATGTTATGGGTGTCCCAGAAGGAGAAGAGAAAGGAAAGGGGGCAGAAAGAATAATAGAAGAAATAATCACTGAAAATTTCCCAACTCTTATAAAAGACATAAAATTCAGATCCAAGAGCACAGAATACCCCTGAATAGGTCCATAATAGAGGCATTCCAAGACACTTACCAAACAGATGTCCAATGGCAAAGACAATGAGAGAATTCTGAAAGCAGCAAGAGAAAAGCAATCCATCACACACAAGAGAAGCTCAATAAGACTATGTTTGGATTTCTCAGCAGAAACCATGGAGGCAAGAAGGCAGTGGTATGATATATTTTAGTTACTGAAAGAGAAAATCTGCCAACCAAAATGAGGAAGAGCTTAAAACATTTTGAGACAATCAAATTGAGAGGGGCTGTCAAAAAGAGACCTTCTCTATACTATATATTAAAGGGAGAGGTACAGGCAGATAGGAAAAGACAGAAGAGATAGTTTTGGAGGAGGGTGTAGAAATGAAGATTATCAGTAAGGGCAAAAAGAGAAAACAATAAGATATGATATTTAAAATCCAGAAGACAATATGGAATAAGAAAGTGCTGCCCTTACATTAATAACATCAAATGTTAATGGATTTAACTCCCCAATAAAAAGACATATACTGGCAGAATGCATTAGAAAACAGAACCCATCTATATACTGTGTACCACAAACTCACTTTAGACACAAAGACAAAAACAGGTTGAAAGGGAAGGTTGATAAAGATAGTTCATGCAAAAAACCACCAGAAAAGAGCAGCAGAAGCTATACCAATATCAAACAAATTAGACTTCAAATGTAAAACAATTAAAAAAGAAAAGGGACACTATGTATTAATAAAAGGGACAATTCATCAAGAAGACATAACAATCAAATATTCACTCCAAGCTAGAGTGTCCCAAAATACATGAAGCAAACACTGACAGCATTGAAGGGAGAAGTAGACACCTCTATGGTAATAGTTGGAGACTAATACACCACTCTCATCATAGATAGAACATTGAGACAGAGGATCAATAAGGAAACAGATATTGAATAGCATGGTAAATGAACTAGACTTAACAGACATTTACAGAACATTGCACCCCACAACAGCAGGATACACATTTTTCTCAAGTGCTCATGAATCATTCTCAAGGACAGACATGTTGGGTCACAAAGCAAGTCTCAATAAATTTTAAAAGATCAGAATTATACAAAACACCTTCTCAGATCATAATGGAATGCAGTTGTAAATCAATAACAGGCAGGAAAATAAAAAATATATAAGGAGGCTAAACAACACACTTTTAAACAACCAATGAATCAAGGAAGAAAGTACAAGATAAATCAGTAAACATCTTAAGACAAATTAAAATGAGGCAACAACATGTCAAAACTTAAGTGATGCAGCTGATGTCATCAACAGGTGATGTAAACAGCTGTTGAAAACTTCTCCACAGATATTCAGCAAAAAAGTGAGATGACCCTGATTTGTTCTGAATTCTGGAAAACAGAACTGATGGTAGAATGGCCCTACAGATGCCAAATTGAAGAAGACAGATATAAGGTAAGAAAACTCCATTCCAGATTGACAGTTCCTCTCCTCTACACTGCACTCAGTCTCATGCAGTGCAAAAGTAACACAGAACCAGCAATTAGGATTCCTCTCATTTCCCATCAGGAACACAGACTAAAAAAATCTCTCAGAGCAGTAAGACACATCCCCATAGTTTTGACATCAGTGGAATAAGAGAAGACACTTCCAGGCCCAGATCAGCGATGGATAAAGAGTCTGAGAAAACATAGGCAGAGGCCATTTCTAGCCCTGACTCTGAAAGCCCTTCCACCACCCTTTAGGAACATAGTAGTCAGTGGCTTTACACTTGCCTGGGTGATGACTGAATACTGCTGCATCTGGGGGAGTCCTCTGCTACAGAGGGAAGGGGGACACAGCTCCACCTTGAATCAGACTTTATGCAATAAAGTGAGGGTGCAGGAAACTCACAGGTTCAGCTCTGCCCAGTCAGAGAGGGCACCAGTAGGCAATTCAGAACCATCCAACCAGACTCACTTGGGCTCTAAGAGATAATAGAGCCCCACCAAGCAAAACTCAGATGGGCTCTAAGAAGTAATTTAGCTCCACTCAGCCAGATTCACCTGGGATCTAAGGGGTAATTTAATCCATTCCAGCCAGACACAGCTGAGCTGCAAGAGGAAATTCAGCCTTGCCTGGTCAGACACAACCTTGGATCCAGAAGGAAAACAACTCTGAGGACAATGAAGTCACCAAACAGCACCACTTGCTGGGCAGACAGGAAGGTGTAAGGGAATTTTAGGACTTTTAAAACTTCTCTAGACATTATCCCAGACCCCGTGGAACTGGTCTACACCTCCTGCCCATGAAACTGGCTCTTCTTAAATTAAGAAATAAGGATGACCCAGCAGTTAAATCAGTGGTCTAAAACAAACCCAGGGCTTGCTGGCTTGTGAAAAAAGGAACATCACTGGGAGCAAGCAGACTTGTTTTACCCACACACAGAGAAGTTGCTGTATTTCCCAGTACCTACCCTCCTAGAAGCAGGCTGTTGTGCACACATGGTTATTATAGGGGAAGACTGAGGGGCAGAGCTAATCTGACAACTGGCCAATAAGAGATACAAGGCAAGAACCAAAATAAGAAGAGCTAAAAAATTCTCAACAGTTAAACAGTAGCTATTTTAGAGGTCTAGAATAAATTGAACTGAACACCAAAGAAAAATAAATTTAAATTTATTGAGACTTGATTTGTGACCCAACATGAGGTCTATCCTTGAGAATGATCCATAAACAAAGCCAACCAACAAGAAAACCCAAAATAAAAGAGTGAAAACTACCTCTAGAATAAAGTAATCAGGAAACCAATGCCTAGACACCAACAAAAAATTACAAAGCACGCTAGGAAAAATGAAGATATGGCCCAGTCAAAGGAACCAATTAATACTTCAAATGAGATACAGGAGTTGAAACAACCAATTAAACATGTTCAAACAAACATGCTAAATCAATTCAAACATCAAATCAACAAGCTGAGGTAAGATATGGCAAAAGAGATGAAGGATATAAAAAATGCACTGGGCAATCATAATGAAGAATTATAAAGTTTGAAAAAGCAAATGGCACTACACCACACAACAGCAGGCTACATGATTTTTTCAAGTGCACATGGATCATTCTCCAGGATAGACCACATGTTGAGTAACAAAGCAAGTCTTAATAAATTTAAAAATGTTGATATTATACAAAACACTTTTCCAGATCATAATGGAATAAAGTTGGAAATAAATGAAAGGTAGAAGTCCAGAAAATTCACAAATATAAGAGGCTGAGCAATACACTTTTAAACAGCAGGCCAAGGAAGAAATTACATGAGAAATTAGTAAATCTCTTGAAGCAAATGACAATGAAACTCCAACACGTCAAAACTTATGGGATGCAGCAAAGGCAGTCCTGAGAGGGAAATTAAAGTATCATTAAAACATCAAAATGTCCAGGTTTCAACAAAAGGTTTTATAAAATTGCAGAGACAGGAAGTAATAGCCCAGGCAAAGGAAAAGATTAAAGAATTAGAAACCATCAATGAGAACCAGACATAGGACATTCCAGACACTTTTAAAAAATGGTCCATGTTGGTAGTTTGTATGCTTCTATGAATTTGTACCTTTCATCTAGGTTATCTAATTTATTGGCATACAGTTATTAATAGTATCATTTTATAATCTTTTTTTTTCAATGGAGTCAAAAGTAATGTCCTGACTTCCAGAAGACGGCAGTTAGGAGAGACAGGGCAAAAAAACACCTCCATGAAAAATACTAGATAAAAGCTAGAAAGTCACCCAGAACTCCAGTTCATGATGCACCAGCTGGACAAGGTCTGCTAAATCCACGGGGACCATGCACTTGGTGAAACTGGGAGTCTGCATTCTGAAACAAGTGAATAAGCCTGCTGAATATCCGGCAGCCACACTGCAGTGTGGGGAAAACGTGGGTTGTTGTTTGGAGTCAGACCAGTTCTTTTTAAAAACCCAAAAATGGCTGCAGATATGGCAATGAGAACCACACAGGGAAGTGCACAGGAATGGCATCTCCACAACCTGTGAGTATGTCTCAATATCTGGTGTGGATGATAGCATTTCATGCACCCACTGCTAATCCTCTCAGAGCTAGGAAGGCAGAGGTTAGCCAAAAGGGGAAAAAACCATGCCCCTTACAGCCATCTTCCTGGTGGGCTGGGAATGCTCCTGCCCAGCTCTGGCACCACAGCCCAGAGCTGTGCCAAAAAGCCCAGTGTGATGGGAAGTGTTTCCAGCAATGTGCGCACAGCCACAATATCTGGTGTGGACAATAGCCTTTCACACACCTGCAGCTAATTGTCCCAGAGCTAGGAAGGCAGAGTGGTGTGAAAAAAGGGAAATTAACATGCCCCATTCAGCCATCCCTTCAGCAGGCTGGGAATGCCCCTACATGGCCTGGCAGCCCAGAACTTCCCTTGAGGGTTGGTGCACACTTGTGATGTAGCACAACCTTCCCTCAGCAGAGGCCCTAGAAGGGCATAGCTTGGAAGAGGGACCCACTCAGAAATCCCAGGGACCATACGCCAATACCAAGGACTTGTGGGTCAGCAGAGACAATCTGTGGTGAGACCAAACTGAAGGTTTAGACTCTTGGAACAGCCTTAAACCTCCAGGAACACATGGGAGGTTTGATTGTAAAACCCACCCTCACCACCTAACTGCTCAGACACACACCCCATATTCAGGGCAGACAGCACCAACTACACATGCAAAACTGGTGAACCAATTGTACCCCACAAGAATCAGACCCACACACACCACAAAGACAAATTTGGGGAGAACTGGCTTGAGGGGAATAGGTGGCTTGCAGATGCCACCTGCTGTTTTGTTAGAGAAAGTGTATGCTACAAAGCTGTAGATCTGACAAATTAGAGAGAAGTCTTTGAACTCACATACATATCCTAAAAGAACCCTATCAAGTTAAGCAAATGCCAAGAGGCCAAAAACAACAGAAAATCTTAAAGCATATGAAAAACCAGATGATATGGATAACCCAAACCTGAGCACCCAAATCAAAAGATCAGAGGAGATGTAGTACTTGGAGTAATTAATCAAAGAACTAAAGACAAACAATGAGAGCACGGCACAGGATACAAAGGACATGAAGAAGAGCATGGCACAGGATATAAGACATGAAGAAGAGCCTAGAAGAGCATAAAGAAGAAATTGCAAGAGTAAATAAAAAATAGATGATCTTCTGGAAATAAAAGAAACTGTCAACCAAATTAAAAAGATTCTGGATACTCATAGTACAAGACTAGAGGGAGCTGAACAATGAATCAGTGACCTGGAGTATGACAAAACAGAAAATGAAAGAACAAAAGAAAGAATGGGGAAAAAAATGGATCTCAGGGATATGATAGATAATATAAAAAGTCCAAATATAAGACTTATTGGTGTCCCAGAAGGGGAAGATAAGGGTAAAGGTCTAGAAACAGTATTCAAAGAAATTGTTGGGGAAAATTTCCCAAACCTTCTACACAACATAAATACACAAAGCGTAAATTCCCAGTGAACTCCAAATAGAATAAATCCAAATAAACCCACTCTGAGACATATTCTGAACAGACTATCAAATACTGAAGAGAAGGAGCAAGTTCTGAAAGCAGCAAGAGAAAAGCAATTCACCACATACAAAGGAAACAACATAAGACTAAGCAGTGACTACTCAGCAACCATGGAGGCGAGAAGGCAGTGGCATGACATATTTAAAATTCTGAGAGAGAAAAATTGCCAACCAAGAATACTTTATCCAGCAAAGCTCTCCTTCAAATTTGAGGGATAGCTTAAATTTTTCACAGACAAATGCTGAGAGATTTTGCTAATAAAAGACCTGCCCTACTTGAGATACTAAAGAAGCCCTACCAACAGAGAAACAAAGAAAGGAGAGAGAATATGGAGAAAGGTTCCATAATATTATATGAAGATGCATTTTTTAAGCCATATAGTGACCATTGAATATAAGTTTGGCTTTATTATCATTACAGTCATCATAAGACACAACCCTATATTAAATTATTTTTAATTCCATATTTCAGAGAGGAATAAACAGACATTGCAGAATGGTGACATTATGAAGGAGAAAACATACTTGGTATCACATCCTTTTCCATACTACCATTTCTTTCACTCTATTTCAAATGGATAACACAGGTTTATGGTATGGCATTCTTTCTGAAACACTAGAAGTCAGAAAATGAAAATACTTGCCTGATTTTTCTGATTTGCTGATTGTAAATGTGGTCATACCACTTAACTTGTAAGATGACTCTCAGTTTCCTAATTGATAAAACAGGAATTAGACTAAGAATACTTTAAAACTATTAAATTTAAGTCTGAAAATATAGACTTCTTTTGAAAATCCAAAGGAATACTCTTACACTTTTTGAGAGCATTTAAAAATGTGTATTCTCAATTACCTTTTATTAGTTGGTGTAGATTAGATGTCATTGTCTGGAGATAGGCATGGGATATATAGAGCAAAGGCATATAGGGAGCAGTGTTGGTGAAAATGTCTATTTATATATGGAGAGAAGATTTTTGTATAGGGAAGTATACAAAAATATATATGTATGTATAGATTTTTGTATACTTCATCAAAATACTTGCAAATCGAATCCAATGGCACATTAAAAGAATTATACACCACAACTAAGTGGGTTTTATCACAGGTATGCAAGGGCAGTTCAACATAAGATAATCAATTAATGTAATACAACACATTAACAAATTGAAAGGGAAAAACCACCTGATCATCTCAATTGATGCAGAAAAGTCACAAAAATCAGCATCCTTCCTTGATAAAAACATTTCAAAAGGTGGGAATCAAAGGAAATTTCCTCAACATGATAAAGGTAATATGTGAAAACCCCACAGTTAACATCATACTCAACACTGAGACTGGAAACCTTCCCTCTAAAATCAGGAACAAGACAAGGATGCCCATGTCACCACCATTATTCAACACTTTGTTAGAAGTTCTAGCTAGAACAATTAGACAAGAAAAAGAAATAAAGGCATGCAAATTGGAAAGGAAGAAGCCAAACTCACATTATTTGCAGATGACATGATCCTATACTTGGAAAATCCTGAAAAAAACTACAACAAAACTACTTGAGTTAATAAAAAAAAGTTCAGCAAAGTGGCAGGATAGAAGGTCAATGCACAAAAATCAGTAGTGTTTCTCTACACTAGTAAAGAGCTGTCTGAGGACATAATTTAGAAAAAAAAATTTCATTCTCAATAGCAACTAAAAGAGTCAATTATCTAGGAATAAACTCAAACAAGGATATGAAGCACCTGTACACAGAAAACTACAAAACATTGCTAAAAGAACACATAAAGAAGTGGAAAGACATTCTGTGTTCATGGATAGGAAGACTAAATTTCATTATGATGTCAATTCTACACAAATTGATCAACATATTCAATGCAAAACCAAATTAACATACTCAATGCAAGACCAGCCTACTTTTCAGAAATGGAAAAGCCAGTTATAAAATACACCTGGAAAGGTAAGGGGCCCTGAATAACCTAAACTATCTTTTTTAAAAATTTTTAACTTTAGCAAAAAATTAAAACAAGCAAACAGCAAACACACACACACACACACACACACACACACACACACACACACACACACGTTTTAAGCAAAACAAAGCAAAGGATTAAGAAAAACAAATAACCTAAAATAACTACTTTGCTTTCAACATGTTCCTACCATACCCCAAGAAAGTTAATAAACCATATCCAAACAAAGGAATAACAAAAAACAAATAATCTAAAATAACTACATTGCTTCCAACATGTTCCTACCATACCCCCCAAAATTAACAAACCATCATCAAAGGTAAAAGAAAAACCAAATAACCTAAGATAACTACATTGAAGCTAATTTTTAATGCAATAGCTTTTTTTACTCTATCAAAAAATTTAAAAAAACCAATTCAAACAAAACAAAACAAAGGAATAACAAAAACTATTAATCTAAAATAACTGTATTGCTTCCAACATGTCCCTACTATGCCCCAAGAAAATTAACAAACCCCAATAAAACAAAGGAATAAGAAAAAAAAAAATAACCTAAAATAACTACATTGCTTCCAGCATGATCCTACCATACCCAAGAATGTCAAACTATCTTGAAAAAGGAAAAGGAAGTTGGAGGACTCATGCTTCTTGACTTTAAAGCATATTACAAAGCTACAGAAATCAAAACAGCATGGGACTGGCATAAAGATAGACATATTAAACAATAGAATTGACTCAAGAATTCAAAAATAGACCCCCAGGCCTATGGTCCATTGATTTTTCACAAGGCCCTCAAATCCACTAAACTGGTACAGAATAATCTTTTCAATAATAATGTTGAGAGAGCTGGATAGCCAATAGAATGAAAAAGGACCCCTATCTCACACCTTATACAAAAAATTAACTCAAGGTGGATCAAAGACTTAATTTTGAGAGCCAGTATTATAAGACTGCTGGAAGAAAATACAGAAAAATATCTTCCAGACCTAGTGATAGAAGGTATCTTCTTAGCTCTTACACCCAAAGCACAAGCAATGAAAGAAAGAATAGATAAATGGGATCTCCTAAAGACTGAATACTTCTCTGCTTCAAAGGACTTTTCCAAAAGGGTGAAAAGGCAGCCAACTTAATGGAAGATAATATTTGGTAACCACATGTGCTGATTTGAAGCTGTTTGGATATGGTTTGTTAACTTTCTTGGGGTATGGTAGGAACATGTTGAAATTAAGGACCCCAGAAGAGCCATGACCCTTGAATCCAATCTTGTGAAGTGGGACCCTTTGAATGTTTCCATGGAGATGTGGCTCACCCAAGTGGGGGTGAGGCCTTTCATTAAATTATTTCCATGGAGATGTGAACCCACCCATTCAGGATGGGTCTTGATTAGTTTACTAGAGTCTTTTAAGAGAGCTCACAGAGAGAAGGAGCTCAGAGAAGCTGAGAGAGACATTTTGGAGAGAAGCTAAGATATGTAATCCAGAGTTTGCCCCCAGGAGAAGTTATGAGAGAGACATTTTGGAGAGAAGCTAAGATATGTAATCCAGAGTTTGCCCCCAGGAGAAGTTAAGAGCTGACACAGACCCAGATGCTTGGAGACACTTGGAGATGCAGACAGATGGACATTTGGGATGCTAAGCTAAGAGATGAAGCCCAGAGTTTGCCCATGAGAAGCTAAGAGAGGACTCTCAGATGCTTAGAGAGAAACACTCTGAGTGAACAAGTGAGTGCACAGGAGCTGAGAGAGTGAAGCTAAGAGAAACATAAGCCCAAAGACATTTTGGAGAATGCCATTTTGAAACCAGAATCTGGGAGCAAAGGGCAAGCAGATACCAGCCATGTGCCTTCCCAGCTGACAGATATGATCCAAATGCCATTGGCCTTTATTCAGTGAAGGTATCCTATTGTTGATGCCTTAGTTTGGCTACTTTTATAGCCTGGAACTGTAAATTTGTAACCAAATAAATCCCCTTTATAAAAGCCAATTCATTTCTAGTATTTTGCATAATAGCAGCTTTAGCATACCAAAACACCATATATTTGATTAGGGTTAGATATCCAGAATATATAAGGAAATCCTACAGCTAAACAATAAAAAGACAAAAAAAAAAAAACCAATTATACAATGGACAAAAGATATGAATAGACATTTTTCCAAAGAGGAAATACAGGTGGCAAAAGGCGCATGAAAAGATGCTCCTTTACATTAGCTATTAGGGAAATGCAAATCAAAACCACAATGAGATATCATCTCACACCAATTAGAATGGCCCTTATTAAACAAACAGGAAACTACAAGTGTTGGAGAGGAGGCAGAGAAATGGAACACTTATTCACTGCTAGTGGGAATGTAAAATGGTACAGCCTCTATGTTAGATGGTTTGGTGCTTCTTCAGAAAACTAAATATTGAATTGCCCTATGACCTAGCAATTCTGCTACTTGGTATATTCCCAGAAGATCTGAAAACAGTGACATGAACAAACATTTGTACACCAATGTTCATAGCAGCATTTTCACAATTGCCAAAAGGTAGAAACAATCCAAGTGTCCATCAACTGATGAATGGATAAACAAAATTGGTATATACATGCAATGCAATATTACTCAGCAGTAAGAAGGAATGGAGTCCTGAAACAATTGACAACATGGATAAACCTCAAGGACATAATGCTGAGTGAAATAAGTCAGACACAAAAGGACACACACTGTATAATTTCACTAATATGAACTACTAGAATAGGTAAACTCATAGTCATAAAACTTAAAGACTATAGGTTACCAAGAGATAGAACAGGGCTAGAGAATGCAGAGCAGTTGCTTTATTTTTACAGAATTTTTAACATGGTTGAACTTCAATGTTTGGAAATGGATAGCAGAGACGGTAGCTTGTTATTTGGATTATAAGTAATAGCGCTGAAATGTAGGTGAATATGGTTGAAAAGTATTGCTAGAGTTACGTAGGTCACCAGAAGGAAAGGTAGAGGTTAAAATATGGGATTGTATAACACAGTGAAACTTGTGGTGGTTGATGCTTATCGTTAACAATACACATATAAATATGTTCTTCATGAACTACTACAAATGTACAACCTTTGTGCAAATAGTTAATAACAGAGTGGTATAGGGGGAAAAGTACCTATTGCAAACTATGGACTACAGTTAACAGTAGTATTTTAATATTCTTTCATCAACAGTAAGAAATGTACCACATCAATACTAGGGTCATAATGGGAGGGGGATAAAGAGTATGCATTGTTTTAGGTTTCCTTTGTTTATGTCTATACATTATTTCTCTTTATGGAATAATGAAAATGTTTTAAAATTGATAGTGATGATACACAACTAAGTGATGATACTGTGAGACATTTATTATATATTTTGGATGGATTATACGGTATGTCAATATTTCTTAATAAAATTTGCAATTTAAATTTCAAAAAAAATTGCACTGCATATATAGGGTGAGAAACAGATAAAGAAGAGCTCAGAAAATATGAGCAGTTAAACATGGGCTCTCCTGAAGGTCCAGAGTAAGTTGGATCAGGTGTCAAAGAAGAGCCTTAATGAAAAGCCAATCAACAATAAAACCATAGACAAGAGGGACAAACTGGCCTTCAGAGTTAACTCAACAAGATAATCAGATGCCCAGACATCAGTAAAATTTACAAGCTGGAAGAACCAAGATGGCTGATTAGGGAGAGGCTGAGCTCACTTTTTTCCCAGAAAAACGACTAGGAATACTGCAGAAACTGTCAGCAACAATGAATCTGGGAATCTAGAGATCAGGGGAAGTGCTCTGCAACACCCAGGAAAAGGCAGGTATAACAGAAAGTGTCTGGTTCTCCAATCCCTGGCAGGTGGGCAGCTCCAGACTGAAAGGGCAGTGGAGGTCCACTCCCCCAAGGATGGGATGGGACATTATCTAGCACTATGCCATTTTTTGGCCCATGAACTTGCTCTGCTGGCACCACCAGTGGTTTATATCTGCCCAGTGTGGCTCCCCAACTCCACTGTCAGGAGTCATCAGGGAGCTTCTCAGCCTTCTGAGGGCTGAGGGGAATAGGTTTCCAAAGAGTGCAATCTGCGGGCAGGTGAGGAAAGTGCAACTCTGAATAGACCTCTAAAATGGTGAATAGGGACATACATTGGGCAGGCCAGGAAAGTGCACCCTTGGAGGATACAATTAAAGGCTTTTAGGCAATTTTAGGTTGGTGTGTGACCCCTTCATGGTCCCTGGCCCAGCCCAGGCTGATGAATACTGATGACCCAAGTGTCAAGAAGGAGCACAACACAATCAACACAAAAAATTTGACGAGAGAGAATTTTTACCTTCAGAATAAAGTCACTAAAATAATTTGATGTCTGGATATCAGCAAAAAATAAATAATAAGCCATTTGAAGACAGAGAAAGATTTGTATGGCCCAGTCAAAGGAGCAAATCAAAAAGTTGGAGGAGATGCAAAACCTGGAAAACTAATCAAAGATGTTTAAGCAAATCTCCTAAACAAATTCAGTGAGATGACTAAAGAGATAAAGAAGACACTGGCTGAGCATAAAGAAGAATTTGAAAACATAGAAAGGAAAAGAACAGATCTTATGGGAATGAAAGGCACAATAGATGAAATTAAAAATACACTAGAGAATAGACAGAAAATGACCAAAGCAGCAGTTCCTGGCTTCGGGTGACCAGAGAAGGACTGCTGCATTATATAAGGAAAACCTGGATGAAAAAGCAGAGAAACTATGACTGAGAAAGTGGGGTGAGTGTACTCATTCATGGCCTTCCCAAGTCCTGCCATGGCATACCAGCAAAATCAGGCAGTGGAAAAGCAGCACATCCCTACTTTGGATGCCAACTGTAGGAGTTAACCCCCCCCCCCCCACTCACACAGTGCCTAGAATTCCAGTGGGGGAAGCTGGGAACAAACAAACTCATTTTATCTACAAACAGAGACCCTGCTGTGGTGCCCAGTGCCAACCGCCCAGCCTGAGACAGGCCACTGAGAGTGCCTGGTACTGGGGGAGACTGGAAAGTCCTCCCCTTGGCAGGAGAGGAGGGGCACAGAGAAGTGCAATCAATTGTCCAGTGAGAGACACTCTGGATCCTGCTGCCTTGAACATTTTCCATGAGGGCCCAGGTATTCACTTTGTGCACAAGTGGAGAGGTGGGGCAAGGGAACTGCATTGCAATGCCAGGTGCCTTCCCCTCACATCTGAGACCAGAAGGTGCACTCTGGCCTGGGCTGTGTGGGCCAGCAAAAAGTATTGCCCTTCTGGGCTGGCAGCTGGTGGGGAAGTTGAACATCTCAGTCCCACAGTCAAGATTCTTTTCACACAGGAGTCTGGGAATCACTAGACCCATTGTGCTGACATGCTGACTTTGCTGAGGTGCGCAGTACCCACACCCCAATCCCAGGGCCAGCAGCTTCCAGCACTCACAAGGGCCTGTGGCCTTGACTGGATTAGTACCTGCTTGGGACCCTGCCCAGTGGGATGCTGCAGTCAGGGAGAGGTGGGGTTGTGGGGATGAGGTAGCCCAACAGCACCATCTGCTGAGAAGACTGGAAAAGTGCAGGCTGGCAAGGTGCTTTCCAGCACAGCCTTTGGCAGACTTCAGAGAAGGGTTGCACCACATGCATGACACACCACCCTGGTGTCAAGTGTCAAACACAAGCAATAACAAAGTCTTAAATGAGTGAGGGAAACCTACTTTCAAAATAACCTTATCATGATAATCAAATGCTGAGAAATCAGAAAAAAAAAATTACATGGCACATAAAGAGGCAAGAGGATATGGCCAACCCAAATGATCAAAATAATAAGCCAGAGGAGACACAGAATTTGGAACAACTAATCAAAGATGTTCAAACAAATCTAAATAACTCCAATGAGATGGCTAAAGAAATAACAGATAACAAGAAGACACTTGCAGAGCATAAAGAAGAATTTGAAAGAATAAATAGAAAAATAGCAGATATTACAGAAATGAAAGATACTATAGATCAAATTAAAAATATACTAGAGACACACACAACAGATTTGAAGAGGTAGAAAAAAGAATAAGCAAACTAGAGGACAGGCAACTGAATTTGAACACAGGAAAGAACAAATGAAGAAAAAGATGGAAAAATTTGAATTGGATCTTAGGGAAATGATGGATAACACAAAGTGTACAAATATGAGAATCATAGGTTTCCCAGAAGAAGAGAAGAGTAAAGGGTTAGGAAGAATATTTGAGGAGACAGTGGAAGAGATAAGCTGAAAACAGAATTTTAAGCACAAAGAAACAAGAAATTGATGATTTGGAAAATTCTCAGCCATTTCAGGTAGCATGCTCTGAACCTAGGGCCAGAAGTAGCTTTATCAGGGACCTCCCTGAGCCTTCATTACAATTTCCCAAAAGGGATTTATTATCTGAAGCCCTTGAATGGCATTTTTACTTTAATGGAGCCAAGAACCCTCCACTGTCATCTGGGTTGCACCTTAGCATAATCCTAATGAGAATGATTTTTATGTCATCACATTTCCTCAAGCAAGATAAATTTTTATCATTCATTCAAATCATGGCACTCCACACATTTACAACCCTGTTGTCCTGAAATCTTTTACTGGAGATGGCATCCCTAAACCATGATCCCAAAGTGAATTGGAGGTTTGGTAGATTCAGTGCATGGTGCACTGGTTAACTGGGAGCCCAGGGACTGTAGGATAAAGAGTCTCTTCTCCATTTGACTTTGTCTTTGTAGATAGAATTAGGGCAATAGTCCAAGATAAGAACTATTTTTCTTGTGTGCACACTACTCATGTGTTGTTACTATGATTTCTGCAAGAGAGATATTGATTGTTCTTTCTTAAAAAAAAAAATGGCCAGTCCTTTGACTACAGACCAGTTGTTCTCCAAGTACAGTAAAGCCATAGCAAACAAGATACCATGACCTCAAAACCTGTCAGCGGCCTTCATACAGAAACAAAACCTTAAACTTAGGCAGCTCTTGGCTATATCTTCCTGGAAGCCAGAGCAGAAACAATTGGCATCATTAATAGCATATAAATCTCAAAATGAAATAATGAAGCCACATGATCCAACCAAATATTGTACCATGGAGATGATACCAATGAATCACAGAATTTCTCAACTTTCGATCAAAGCAAAGTTCAAGTAAGGTTTTAAAGTAAATTTTTCAATAAAGTTTTTCTCACAAGGATCCTATCATCTCTGTGGGTCACACATAATAATAACCATTTCCCAGAGAGAATGAAGATAAATAACTTATAGGCCAGTCTTCACTAGTCCAAGGGTCTATTAGGAATTGTTTCTCTTTATAATGTTTGAGGAGGATTGAGACTAATTTTTACTTTTGGTAATTCTCATTCTGCTTGTTTTTCTTACCTGTTGCAAATGCAGATTCCTTTTTCCACTCAGCTGTGAATACTGTGGATGAATACTGATCTACAGGATTCTTCAATTTAGCTCTACTCCATTTTGCCTAGGTACTTATTATCCCACCATATTGCAACCCAGAATTTGGTAAATCAGTGTCATGTTTGTTGGTTCAGCCCCCAAAATTTCTGTATGTGGTCATTCACCCATTCTCCAGATGTCCTCTGCAAATGCAAAGCTTGGCTAGTCGGCCTCCTGCCCAGACTGAGATTGAGGATCCCAGGGAAAGAGAAACTACTGATGACAGCTCTTCTTGCATTTCTCCACTGGTATGTTAGCCTCTCCATTTTCATTTACCCAGGAGGTATCTGGGGCTTCACTGTGTACATATTCCAAGGCGTACTTGTCCCTTAAACTCTTGATAGACGTTTTGCTTGTTTCCCTTGTTTTTTACTGTTAGAAATGGTGTTGCTAGAAGCATTTGTGTATATTTATTTTAGGCAAAAATGGTTGCTTTTTTGTAAATACACCTGGAAACACACTGCTGCCATTGAGTGTTAGTAAGTACTGACAGTATTCTAAATACAAACATATTTAGATGCTTTAATTTTAGATATCCTGGTGGGTATTGATTTTATCTAATTATTGTTTGAACTAATATATCTCTTGTGACTAATGACACTGAGTAACTTTTCATTTTCTTATTGGCCTTTTGGATACCACATCTTGTGAAGTAGTTCTTTAAATGTCTTATCTTTCACATTTTGACATGTAAAAGTTTATTATGTCCTACAACCCAGAACCCATGCATCTTGAAGATGACTGTATAAAAATGTAGCTTATGAGGGGTGACAATGTGATTGGGAAAGCCATATGGACTACACTCCCCTTTGTCTGGTGTATGGATGAGTGAGTAGAAAAATGGGGGCAAAAAAAAAAAAAAGTTTATTATGTCTTTTGTATAATGGTCCTTCATTTAACATAAATTTTGATGAATAAAACTTTTATTTTGATAGAAACTAGTTTATTAATAGTTTCCTTTATGGTTAGTGATAGTGGCATTTTATTTTAATTTTTCCCCTTCTCCAAAATTATGATGACACTCATGTAATGTTCAAGAAACTTTTTTTGTTTTGCCTGTCCTGCATACATATGCATTACTTCTAGAAATGATTTCTTTGGATGGTTTGAAACAGGACTCCATTTTTTCCATATTGATATCCAATAGATCTAGGAAAATGCTGAACAGACCTTCCTTTCCTCACTATGCAGCAGTGGCACTTTAAGGGTTTGTGGAGTTATTTTTCACTGGGCAAGTTTTCTATTTTTTGTCAGTAATGGTCCTAACTACTGCAATCTTATTTTGAAATTTGGACAGATAACTCATGCAACTTTGCTCCTCTTCACCAAGATTCTCTAGGCTCTGCTTGGCTCTTTGCATCCTATATAATTCTAGAAACCAGATGAAATGTCCAAAAAGCCTTATGTGATTTGGATTTGGAATGTTATTGCATTTAATTTTTAAATGAATTTGAGGGAGAATTAACATCTATGTTATTGACTCTGCCAATCTTTTAATATATTGTATCCTTCCATTTGTAAGGTATTATTTATTTCCTTTTGATACATGTTTGTAATATTGAATATAGACCTTTTCCACATATTTTATTTATGTTCCTATGCAATTGATGTTTCTGATGTTCATGAAAAGGTAATCTTTTTTAAATTCCATTTTTCACTTATTATTTCAATGTGTTTATTTGCTTTTAATCCAGCAAGTTTGCTAAATCATGCTCAGATTATTTTGGATTATTTGTATTTGTGCTATTCTGTTGTCTGTGAGCAATGGAATTTAAACTTTTCTAATCCTTATACATTTTTTCTTCCCTTTCCATGATTCATTGCACTGATTAGGAGCTCCAATATAGTGTCAAACAGAAATATTGACAGAAAATTCCTGTCTTATTCCCAACCTCAGGGGGAAAACTTTTGATATCTCCATTATCAATAATGTTTGCAATATAATTCTTTTGTAAATACTCTTTACCTCATTAAAGAATTACCTTCAATTCCTAGTTCCCAGCAATTTATTAGGAATATGTTTTGTATTTATCAACTGCATTTTTTTTATTTTTTGAGATGATCATATGATTTTTCTCCTTTCTTGTGTTACTGTGGTGAATTATATTGAATGATTTTTAATTCATTTTTAAATAAACTTTTTATTTTAGAATAGTTTCAAATTTACAGAAAATTTGCAAAGATAGTTTAGAGATTTCCCAAATATCCCATTACCAGTTTCCTCTATTATTAACATCTTACATTGCCATGGTGCATTTGTCATATTTCATGAACTAATAGTGATACATTATTATTAACTAAAGTATATACTCTTTTCAGATTTTCATGGTTTTTATTTAATTTATTACTGTTCCAGGATTCTATACAGAATCCCACATTACATTTAGTCACCATATCTATGTACACTCCTCTTGGCTGTGACACTTTTTCAGACTTCTCTTGTTTTTGATGACCTTGATAGTTTTGAGGACAATTGATTGGGTATTTAGCACAGTGTCTCTCAATTGAGATTTGTCAGATGATTTTCTCATGATTATAGTAGAATTATGGGTTTTTGGGAGAAAGATCATAGAAATAAAGGGCCACTGCCATCACATCATATCAAGGACATATATCTTCAACATGATTTGTCATTGTCGATGCTAACCTTGATTACCTGGCTGATGTAGTTTGTTTCAAGTTTCTCCATTACAAGGTGACATTTCCCTTCCCCACTGCCTGCCATTTCTACACTGTTGTCTTGGGAAGTAAGTCACTACACACACCCCTAGCTATGCTGCACCTCCTAAGAAGGGAAGTATCTGCAAGATAATTTGGAATTTGTCTGTACAAGAAATTTGTCCATTATCCACTATTTATTTATTTATTCAGTTATTTGTATGAGTATGAATTCATAGGTATTTATTTTATACTTTGGGTTATAATCCAATATGCTATTTGTTTTGTTGCTCACACTATTCCAGCTTTCACAACTGGGAGCTGTTTTAGTTGGTTCCTGTGTCCCTTTGTCATACTCCCATCAAGTGGTGGTTTTTTTTTTTTTTTTTTTTTTTTTTAAGTACTTCCTTACTTTTTGGCTCTGCAAAATGCTTCAGGCTCATCTTTTACATTTCCTGCTCCACTTCTAGAATCAGCCATTCTTCTAGGAGCCCATTTTATTGGAGAACGGTATTAGAAACTAAGTGTGCTTAGTTTAGTATTAGATGCTAAGTGTGCTTGTTGCTAGTGAAGAGTCAACAGAGGAAGGAAATATATGTGTCTACAATAACTACGTACATACATATATCTACAAATATTTCTACATGTAACCACTTATATGCATATTATGCTAAATGAGTTCATACTGATGTTTTCAAATCTAATCCATTCTTACATGGATCATTCTAGCTTTCTCCCCTGTCTTGTCTGTTATCTTCCACTCCAACAGTGAGAAATCTAGCTTACACTATATGCCGTCCATTTCACTAATCATTCAATTCTGGTATACATGTATAGTGGTTTTGGAATTGTTAATCCATACACCCATGGGCAAAAGCTTTATCAAGTAGAGTACAGTGCTTACGTATGGTTCCTTTTGAATTCTTTCCTGGTATTCCCTAATCTCCTAAATGGCATTTAACATTTGTATTTAAAATTTGTGTTGTAAAGTTCTGTGGGTTGTGACAAATTGCACAGTCATGTAGTCACCATTACAATATCGTTCAGAATAGAGTCACTATGTCTTATCTATTCAATCGTCATCCCCTTAAGCCCCTGAAAACCGCTATATTTTTGCTGCCTCTATAGTTTTGTCTTTTCCAGAAAGTCATATAAATGGAATCATAATATATGTAGCCATTTCAGAATGGCAACTTTCACTTGGCAATATGCATGCAAGATATATCTATGCTTTTGTGTGGCTTGACAGCTCATTCTTTTATATTACTGAATATTAACCCATTGTTATTGATATAATAGTTTATCCGTTCATGTATTGAAGGACATCTTAGTTACTTCCAGTTTTAGGCAATTATGAATAAAGCTGCTATAAACATTCACATGATGGATTTTGTATGGATTTCATTCTTCAAATCAGTGGGTAAATACCTAGGAATTGCTGGATATATGGAAAGACAATATTATTCACTATAAAAGACTGCCCAACTGTCTTCCAAAGTGATGGTACCATTTTGCATTCCCACCATCAATGAATGAGCGTTTCTGTTGATTTGCATCCCCACCAGCAACTGACATTTTCAGTTCTTTATATTTTAACCATTCTTTTAGGTTGTGTAGTCATAGCTTGTTTTTAAATTTCTGTTTCCATAATGACAAGTAATGTTGAACATCTTTAGATATGCTTATTGGTCTCTTTATATCTTCTTTTGTGAGGTGTCTGTTCATATCTTTTCCCTATTTTTTAATTTATTTTTTAATTTTAATTTTATTTATTTTCTTGTTGATATTTAAGAGTTTTTGTATATTTGGATAGAAATCTTTTTCAGATATGTGTTTTGCAAATATTTTCTCAGACTGTGAAATGTCTTTTCATTCTTAACAATGTCTTTTTCAAGGCAGAAGTTTTAAATTTTAATAAAGCAAAACTTACCAATTTTTTCTTTCATGGATTGTGCTTTTAGTGCTACATCTACAAACTTATCAAAAAACCCAGAGTCACATAGATTTTCTCCTACATTTTCTTCCAGAAGTTCCATAGTTTTTCATTGTATATTTTGTTTCATAATCTAATTTGACCTATTTTTTGCAAAAGGTGTAAGGTGAGTTTCTAGGTTCACTATTTTTTGTTTGTTTTACATATGGAAATCCTTTCATTCTTTCACCATTTATTGAAAAGTCTGTTCTTTCTTTGAATTCCCTTTGGACCTCTTGTATGCTGTGACCTGGCTACACTCATTATGAACTCCAGGAGACGTTTAATAGAAGTGATGCAAGAAGACCTCCTTGCCTTGATCGTGATTTTAGCATACAGCCTCAAACCACTAGGTATAATGTTAGCTGTAGGGTTTTTCTTCTGCAGATGTTCTTTATCAAGATGAGAAAGTTTCCCTATAATCATAGTTTGCTGATTGTTTTTATCATGAATTGTTGTTGGATTTTGTCAAATGCTTTTTCTGCATCAATAGATATAATAATATGATTGTTTTTCTTTAACCTGGTGAAGCAGTGGATTAAATTGATTGGTTTTTGAATGTTGAAATGGCCTTGCATATCTGGAATATTTATCACTCAGTTGTGATGTGTGTCTTTTTCTGTTCATTGTTGGACTGAATTTGCTAATATTTTGTTGAGGATCTTTGTATCAGCGTTCATGAGAAATATACATCTGTAGTTTTCCTTTTTTGTAATATCTTTATCCGGTTTGGTTGTTAGGGTTATAATGGCCTAATACAATGAGTTAGGTAGTGTTTACCTTTGATTCTATTTTCTGGAAGCAATGGTGGAGGGTTGGTATTATTTATCCCTTAAATATTTGGTATAACTCATCAATAAAACGGTCTGGACCTGGAGCTTTCTTTTTGTAATGTTATCAATCATTCATTCATTTTTTTCTAGATATAGGGCTATTCAGGTTATCTATTTCTCCTGGTGTGAGTGTTGGTAGTTTGAGTCTTTCAAGAAATTGGTTCACTTCATCTAAGTTATCAAATGTGTGGGTCTACAGTTGTTCTAATATTATGCTATTATTCTTTTAATGACCTTTGGGAAAGTATTGAAGACCCTTTCTTTATTATGATATTGGACATATATGTCTTCTATCTTTTTTCTTGGTTAGCCTTTCTGGAGGTTTATCCATATTACTGATCTCTTTAAATTACCAGCTTTTTTTTTTTTTAATTGATTTTGTCTATTGCTTTCCTGTTTTCAGTTTCATTGATTTCTAATCACATTTTATTATTTATTTTCTTCAGTTTACTTTAGTTTTACAGTTTGTTTTCTAAGGTAGAAGCTTAGATGATTGATTTTAGAGCTTTTCCCTTTACTTATAAATTCATTTAATGCTAAATATTTCCCTGTAAGCACAGCTTTAGCTGCATCCCACAAATTGTGATATTTTCATTTGGGCCTAGTTCAAAATAATTTTTAATTTCTCTAATGCTATCTTCTTGACTTTTCTATTATTTAGAAGTGCATTATTTAATCTCCAAATATTTCCTAACTATATCTTCCTGTTATTAATTTTTATTGTTGTTTCATTGTTGTCTGAGAACATAGTTTTCTCATAATTTGTTAAGATGTGTTTTATGGCACAGTGCATGATCTCTCTTAGTGAACATTCCATGCACGCTTGATAAGAGTGTGCACTCTGATATTGTTGAAGTATTCTATAAGGGTTAGTAAGATCAAGTTAATTAATAATGCTGTTCAAGTCATCTACATACTTTCTTTTTTCTGCCTGCTTGACATATAAGTTACTGACAGAGGGGTATGTAGGTTCACAATAATAATGATTTACCTATTTCTCCTTTCAGTTACAGCCCTTTTTTGCCTCATGTATTTTGACACTCTTTTGTTAGGTGAATACACATTTAGGATTATTATGCCTTCTTTGAGAAGTAACCCTTTAACATTATGTAATGCCCCTCTTTATGCCAGATAATATTCCTTGTTCTGAAGTCCATTTGTCTGAAGTCAGTATAGGTAATTTGGCTGTCTTTTGATTAGTATTAGCATGATTTATCTTACTCCATTCCTTTACTTTCAACCAATCTAAATCTTTAAGTTCAAAGTCAGTTTCTTGTAGACATCAAATAGCCAGGTCTTGTTTCTTTATCCCTTGTGAAAATCTGGATTTTAACTGGTGCTTTTAGACCATTCACATTTAAACAATTAATGAAATAGTGGGATAAGTGTCTACCATGTTTGTAACTGTTTTATAGTCATTTCATTATTGTTGATTTCTTCACTCTTCCCCTTCTATTTTACTGAATTCTCAGGTTCTAGTTTATATGATTCGATTTTATAACCTCTCTGGGCATATCAAATCATACTTCCTTTTAAAAATGTTTAATGGCTGCCCTAAAATTTACACATACATTTTTAATTAATCTAAACTACTTTCAAATAACAATAAGTGTATACAGCAGATGTTTAATAACAGAGTGTAGGTAGATTGAAATATGTACCTCAATTTAGACAGGTTCTTAATCTTAATCCAATTCTCTGTGGGTGCAAACCTATTGTAAATAGGAACTAAGGTGTGGGTAACTGAAGCAGATGAGCCTTATCCAAGATTACTGGAGGTCTTATACAGAGAAGAACCTGGAAGCCAGGATCAGAGAAGTACACAGGGAGAAGCTGAAAGTAAGCAGGAACTTAGAAAAAAAGGAGAGAACATTTCCATGTGACCAAAAAGTGAGGGAGCCACAAGGATTGCCAGCAGACAGTACCAGAACTCTGTAGTCATCAGAGAGAAAGCAAGCCTTGCCAATATCTAGTGTTGAGACTTCTAGCCTCAAAACTGTGAGCCAATATATTCCCAATCCCGCCATTGTGTGGTATTTGTCATAGCAGCCTGGCAGACTAGGACACAGAGTATTGCCAATTTCTCCCTCCCATCTCTTGTGGATATTGTTGTCATCATTTTACTTATCCATGTGCTATAATCACCCAATACATTGTTAGTATCATTACCTTAAACAACAAATTTTTAGGTTATTTATGAATAAGGGAAATATATTTTATTTTACTTTCATTTATTCATTCTTCAATTTTTTCTTTTCTTTATAGATGGAGATACAAATTTATGACCTCTGTAATTTCCTTCTGCCTGAAGAACTTTTAACATTTCTTGTCAAGTAGATCTGGTAGCAATGAATTCCCTCATTTATGGATTGTATGAGAAAGTTTATTTTTCCTCTACTTTGGAAGGATAATTTTGCTGAATATAGATTTCTAGGTAGGTTTTTTTTTTACCCAATTCAACACTTTAAATATTTCACTCTACTTGCTTTTTTGTTTTCACAGTTTCAGACAAGAAAGTCCACTGTAACTCTTATCCTTATTCCTCTATAGCTTCTTCCAGGATTTTCTCTTTGCCTTTGGTTTCCTGCAGTCTGAATACGATATGGCTTGGGTTTTGTTTTTGTTGTTTTGTTGTCTTTTTTTGTGTTTTGTTTTGTTTTGTTTTGTTTTTTCATTTATCCTGCTAGATATTCTCTGGACTGCCTGGACAGATCCAGTGTCTGCCATTAATTTTGGAAAGTTCTTGCCCATTATAACTTGGACTATTTCTGTTCCATATTCTCTTTCTTCTTCTGGTATTCCAGTCACATCTATGTCACCCCTTTTGAAATTGTTCCACAGTTGTTGGGTGTTATGTTCTGTTCTATTAATTTTTTTTTCTCTTTGCATTTCAGTGTGCAAAATTTCTATTCACCTATCTTTAAGCTCACTGATTCTTTCCCTGGCTGTGTTGAGTCTACTAATGAGGCCATTGACAATATTATTCATTTACATTATGGTATTTTTATTTCTAGAATTTCCTTTTGACTTTCCATATCTCTGCTACCATAACCCATCTGTTCTTGCATAGTGCCTACTTTTTCTGTTAGAGCCCTTAACATGTTATAGTTATTTTAAATTCTCTATATGATATTTCCAGCTTCTGTGTCCTAGCTGATTCTGGTTCTGCTGATTGCTTTGTCTCTTCAGACTGTCTTTTTCTCTCATCATATGGCATGCAGGGTAATTTTTTGTTGAGGTATTAGTAGGATATTGGGAACTGAGGTTAAAAGGCCTCTGTTGTGAGGATTTATGGTAACCTGGCTAGGAGCTGAGCTATGCTTACTGTTTGCCATTATATACAAGCCAGAAGCTTGAAATCCCCTACTGTCTTGGTTTGGTCTCCCTTCTTGACTTTTAACTGCCCTAAGTATTCTTCTTCAAAGAAAGTAAGTGTCCTGCAGCTCTATCAGCTCTAATCCATTGTTATTGTACTGGACCCCTGCTGATCAGGTGGTGAGGTGTGGAGACCTGTTAAATAATCTTCTGAATAAATCTCTATACACCTTTCTCTTTTATTTTCTTTTTCTTATTGGTAAAACAGGAAGCATAGAGGAGACTGGACTTGTAGGAATGCCTTCCCCCCAGCTGAGAGAGGCCTCCCACAAAATTACCCACAAAATTCCCACAAAATTCTTTCCCCTTGCTTTGGAGAGCACTCGGGGTTTGTCTCACAGTTCTTACTCTTCTCACCAGCCAGAACCATCAGCGGAAGATTCTCAACTCTTCACCCTGAGAAATTTGCAGGGTTCTTGAAGGTAAAGTCTACAAAAGTGTGGCAGCCCCTTATGACTGTGCTCCCCAAGAGTTCAGCACGTTTGCACTAGTCCACACTCAGTCCAACTACTCATCAGAACTACCATTTACATGTTCCTCCCAGCTTATACCTCCTCCAGCCTCTGCTCCAGCTGAGCAGACCTCGGCAGGATCTCTCTGGATTAGGCTATGGCCACAGATTTTAGGGTGGCAGTTTTCCCTGAAGCTTTGGCTCTCTGACATGGCTAAGGAAATCACTGACCCTCAGTTCATCCAGCTTTACCTTGTTTTAAGGAAAAAGGTGATGTCTTCCAAGCTTCTCAAATGGTGGAAGTGAAACCAGAAGTCTTGAATGGTTTTTTGAGTATTAAATAAACAAATAAATAATTTTCTTTCATTTCTGAAGTACACCTCTCATGGTTGTGAGCCATTATATATTTTTTCAAATATTTCACTTAATTTGATTTACTAGTATTGTGTTTAGGATATTTGCATCTATATTCATAGCACCCATGCTCTATACGTTGCATTTTTATAGTGTTATCGTCAGTTACTAGAATTAAGCTATTCTTATAAAATGATTTGATAAATGTCCTCTCATTTTTTATTTCCTAAAAAGAATTTTGTAAAGTTAATTTCATTTTTTTATCTTTAAACATTTGGAGAATTTCACTAGTTAGAATATTTGGGCCAGAAGTATTATTTGCTTTATAATTATGAATTCAATGTCTTTAGCAGATATAGGACTATTTATATTTTCTAATTATTTTTGTGACTTTATCATTTGTTGTGTTTTAGAATTTGCTTATTTCATTAATATTTTTAAATGATGTGCAATAATTTATTCTTCAAAAGTATTTTTAAATTTTTAAATTATGAAAAATTGTAATCATGTATAAGGACAAAGAGAGTAGCTAGATTACCATGCAAAGTGTTTTATGTTCCCACTTTTATGTTCACTGTGATTTTCTAGGCTTTGGTGGTGATGGAGAAAAATGCCACTCTTGCCTGAAGGGCATGAGCCACGTATACAGAATAAGTCACAAATTCTACTCCCGCGTGGAGGACAGACCACTGCAAAACTGTTCAAACTTGGTTTTAAGTTAAAGCCCCAATCAGCAAATATTATTTGAACTAACCTGACACTGCCAATCAGCTCCATTTTGCTTTGATCTAATAAAAATATTCCTTATTATAAATTTAATCTAATTTTCATCCTTACCCAAGGTTCTATATAATGTTGCCTCTCTAGCAAAATTCAGCTGTTTTTCTCTTGCAGCTTCTCCCTTACCAGACAAGACACTGAAGTTAACTTAACTTTTAATTTTCAGATGTGAATAAATTTTTATTTCTTTCAGTCAGGGCAGTAAAAGACTTGGGCAAGAATCCCTATCCTCAGCATGTTTACACTCTAATGCAAGGAGACAGGCATTCATTAAGAAAACACAACATACTTTATGTTAGATGATGCTACATGCTAAAATTCATGGGAAGGGATATAGAGCAATGTTGTAGATACTGACATGTCAGAAGGAAAGGCCTAATTTGAGATCTGCTGGAGGACTGGGGATAAGCATTCAGCTCTCTGGTGGAAGGTGCTTGAGATCAGGAGAGAATCTGGTGCGGGAGCAGACCTCCTGGTTCCTGGAACAGTGAGTAGTGGTGACAGAGAGGGGACGTGGCCAGGGCCAGTTGTACAGGCCATTCTGTGGGCATCTTCCATGAACAACAGTCAACTATTGGAGAGGTTGAGAAACAGGGTGATACTGACACATGTGAGAAACAAAATCATGTACACCCACATAGTTTGTCTCCTTTAACATAATTTAAATTTTCTACTATCTTCATTAATATAACATTACTATTACAGGAAACCTTTGCTCAGCAAGAAGGTAGTTGCAAATAAACTTATTCATTACAGGACCTTTCTAAAAAGTGCATCGACTCATCAGTAGAAAACAACAGTTTATATCCCAAGACTTTTTGAATCCTTCACCTCAAAATCCTCACTTCACTATGTCTGCAAACTCTCAATTATTTTGTCATGATCATTACCCAATCCTAATCAAGCCTCAGCAAATTCCCACCTTAAACAAGACTTCAAAGTCTCATAAGTATTCCAACTTTGCCCTTCTGTCTTTAAGATGCTCGTAAACTTATAAAATTCCTAGACTGTAAGCTTTTGCAGCAGTCACATGTATTCTTGAGTTGTAACAGTTATTTGAGAGATGCTTATTTGGTACAAAATCTATATTCTCTGTAGCACATTATCTAATTTAACCTGTATGGTCAGTTTATTTAAACAACATAAGTACATGGAACCTAGAATGGAAATTAGATCTTGTTATTCTGTACGGGTTAATATATTAGATTATGTCCCAGAGTATTTGGGGCAGAAAATAAAAAAAAAAGTATTTGAAAAGTCCCCTTGAGGAACTGGGGAAATGTGCAAATATTAAACTTCCTCACCTGGGGAATTCCTGATATTCTTGCAAGCTTTAGGGACTCCCAATTTAATAAGTCAAGCCCTCGATCTTGGGGCTTGGCCTTATGAAACTTATTCCTGCAAAAGAGAAGCTAAGCCTACTTATAATTGTGCCTAAGTGTCACCCCCAAAGAACTCCTTTTGTTCTTAGATGTGGCCTCTCTCTCAGCCAACACCACAAATAAACAACACTCACTACCCTCCCCCACTCCTACGTGGGACATGACTCCTAGGGGTGTAAATCTCCCTGGAATGTGGGACATGACCCCCAGTGATGAGCCTGGCTCTGGCATCATGGGATTGAGAAAGCCTCCTTGACCAAAAGGGGGAAAAGAAATGAAACAAAATAAAGTTTCAGTGGCTAAGAGATTTTGAAAAGAGTAGAGATCTGGAGGTTATTCTTATGTATTATATAGATACTCCTTTTTAGTTTCTAATGTATTAGAATAACTAGAAGGAAATACCTGAATCTGTTGAACTGTAATCCTGTACACTTCATTCTTGATAATGAATGTATAACTATATAGCTCTTAAGGTGTGACCATGTGATTGTGAAAACCTTGTGACTGACACTGTCTTTATCCAGTGTATGGGCAGACAAAAATATAAATAATAAGGGGGATAGAGGGATAGGATATTTTGGGTGTTATTTTTTATCTTTATTTTTTTCTGTATTTTGAAATAATGAAAATGTTCTAAAATTGATTGTGGCGATGAATGCACAATTATATGATGATACTGTGAGCCACTGATTATAGTCTTTGGATGGATTATATGGTGTGTGAATATATCTCAATAAAATTGAATTTTAAAAATAGATGCTACTAAGATCTTTTTGGGATTGTTCTTCCTTACCACAGTGAGAATAAACTCAGCTGTGTCTTATCAACATACTATTAGAATCTTAGATGCATATTGCTGATAGAAGCCAGTCTGAAACAGCTGTACACTACCTAATTCCAACTATATGACATTCTAGAAAAGGCAAAACTTAAGAGACAATAAAAATAGTGGTTGCCACAGGTTTGGGGAGAGGGATGGGTAGGTGGAACACAGGGTATTTTTAGGGCAGTGAAACTTTTCTGTGTGATACTGTAATGGCAGATATTTGACATTATGCATTTGTCAAAACCCATATAACTACAACATATGAAAAAGTGAATATTAATGTAAACTTTGGGCTGTAGATAACAATCATGTATTGGTTCATCAACTGTAACAAATGTATCACACTAAAGCAAGATATTAATAGGAGGGGAAACAGTGGGGAGGGCAGGAGGTTGTGTATGGGAACGCTGTACTTCCTGCTCAATTTTGCTGTAAATCTACCTGTCCCCCCAAAAAAGTCTATTAATAATGAAAAAGAAAAAGGTCAATTTAGGTGGCATTTTGAGGAAGCCAGCATTCAACAATCTTGGAGATCACACCAAGATCCAACAAAGATGGAGTCCTCCTTGCAGCCTATGTCCAATTTCCCAACACAGAAACGGTGTCCTCCTCAGGAATCCCTTTAGCCCCTGGTCAGGGGTCTCTCTGACTGCATTGGTGTGTTCAGTCAGTCTTAAGTTGGGTTTGAACTCCAATTTCTTTTTACTGAGCTTCCCAAATACTGAGATTTTGTCTCCTAGGAGTAAGAGTTCCTTGAATAAATCATCTACTTTTTCTAAAAACTTTTGGTTTCCTATGAAATTTGGGGTCTTTTATGTCACCACTGAGGTCATCCTGTTGTGTTTTCATGCACTTTTTATTTTGCATCTGAGGTTTCCACTAAAAGATGAAGTAGTTTGTATAGATATGGGACTTCAAAGCATAGCATGGAAAAAAATTATAGAGAATTACAGAATATCTTTAGGAAGTTATAATCCCAGGTTCCCAGATCTCTAGATGTTGGACAAGGTCTTTTGGAAGTTATCCCTAAAGTTTTTCCCATGAAAATAGATTGGATTCTAATTCAGTTCTGCAATCCAACGAAGGATATGTCCATTAGAGACATAAGAAAATGGATCTTTAACACTTCCGGACAGCATTCAGAAGTAGATCTTGAAACAGATGTGAGCCCAGTAACATCTCTCCTCATTTTATAATAAATGAGCTTAAGCCACAAAGAGAGCATTTAATATGCATGAAAAAGACTAGAATGGGCCACAGCCCCATTATCATTAAACATTTAACCCAGAATGAGGGGATCTCTTGATAAAGGATATTGGAAAAATAATTGTCTTGCATTAGAAGAATTTGAAGAAAAAACAAACAAACATAACCAATCAAGATGCTTCCAGTGGATAGCAAGCACCTAATTTTACCCTTAAAGTCACTAGGAAAAATTTCTCTAAATATTCAAGGACAATCTTGAGAATTTTTACCACCATTAAACAACCTGTTTCTCAGAGACAACAAATTACACAGGTGGTAGGTTTCTCCAATAATCCTCAGGCATTTTCTATGTCCCTGCACACTGCAGTCGCACTTGGACTTTGTTATATTCCTTCCTCTTTCCAGTCGACTGATAGAGAAGGATTTATTGCCACTGGAATTGCAGTTAAATGCTCTCTGGATGAGCTCATCCTTGAAATCCCTGTGGACTCCCCTACTCATAAAGAGGCCTTGGCTAACTTGGATATTGACTTACCAGTATCTTTGTATCTAAATCAAGCCCAAATCAAGTATCTCAAGGAAGTGCTGAACAGTTTTGTGACAAAATTTCTACTAATATAGGTAGGATAATTGAGGATGAAACCATGAAGTTTCAGATTTATCCATCTACACTGCTACCCAAACTTGTACAGAATTGTCTAAAATCTGGACCCTTGGAAGGATTAAAAAAAAAACCAAAAACCTTGTACCAGTCCCTGTAATGCTTCTACCCTCTAAGTACAAACACCCAGTTGGCAGAGAGATAGATTTCTTGGGGGTCTCAGAGTCATAAAGAGAACAGGCATTCCCTTCTTCTCTTCATTACCACATTCGAAATTGCCTCCTTGAAGCTGTATATTATACAATTGTAGATTTGTATTCTGTTTTTGTTTTTTGTTTCCCTTTGGATCAATATAGTCAATACGTGTCTGCCTTTTCCTAGCAAGTTAACAACATACTTGGACCTTATGTCTCAAGGATTTACCTACTTTTCACAAGGACCTCAAGGACCCTCAATTTCCCTGTGAGTCTCCTCTTATTCCATATGTGGATGGTGATCCATGGTTGCATTTTAAAGATGAAGTGAGCTCTAAGACTGATTCCATGTATCTACTTTCTGTTGTAGCTCAGAAAGGGCATAAAATTTCCAAAGAAAAGTTAAGAATTTTGTCAAAGTAAAGTTCATTACTCAGGGCATGATTTGGGCCACTTTTGATAGATTACAAGCCATTAAAAACTTTTCTAGGCTATAACTAAGAGACAGTTAAGAGGATTCCAGGTCTTATTGGCTATGGCAAGCAATGGGCTCCCAAATTTTCTGAAATTGCCCTATTTCTCTGACTTAACTCAATCTTTGGTAACCAAACTTCTTCTCTGAGAACCTAAACAGGAACAAACCTTTGTTGGTTAAAATTAGCCCTTCACTAAACCTGCATATAATTGTGCCTAAGAGTCTCCCCCTGAGTGCCTCTTTGTTGCTCGATGTGGCCCTCTCTCTCTCTCTCTAATTAAGCCACCTCAGCAGGTGATCTCGCTGCCCTCCCCCCTACATGGGACCTGACTCCCTGGGGTGTAAATCTCCCTGGCAATGCAGGATATGACTCTTGGGATGAATCTGGTTCCAACATCATGGGATTGAGACTATTTTCTTGACCAAAATGGGGATGCGAAATGAAAGGAAATAAAGTTTCAGTGGCTGAGAGATTTCAAATGGAGTCAAGAGGTAACTCTGGTGGGCATTCTCATGCACTATATAGATAACATCTCTTAGGTTTTAATGTATTGGAATAGCTAGAAGTAAATACCTGAAACTATCAAACTGCAACCCAGCAGCCTTGACTCTTGAAGATGATTGTATAGCAATGTAGCTTACAAGGGGTGACAGTGTGATTGTGAAAACCTTGTGGATCACACTCCCTTTATCCAGTGTATGGATGGATGAGTAGAAAAATGGGGACAGAACACTAAATGAAAAATAGGGTGGGGGTATTTTGGGTGTTCTTTACTTTTATTTTTTATTCTTATTTTCACTTTTTCTGGTACAAGGAAAATGTTCAAAAAATTGTTTGGGGTGATGAATGCACAACTATATGATGGTACTGTGAACAACTGATTGTACTCTTTGGATGACTGTATGGTATGTGAATATATTGCAATAAAATTGAATAAAAAAATTAGCCCTTCAACAACCTCCCTCTTTGGGCCTGCCTAATTATCATTAAATCTTTCTTATTTGTGTATAAGTAATATGAACAAATCCTTTGTGTTCTAACTCAACTTCATGAGAAGCATTAGAGAGCAACAAGTTACAAAAGTTTCTCTCTTGATCTAGTGGCAATTGCCACCGCAGCTATATTAGTGGAGGATTCTGCTGGCTTGATTTCAGGGTTTCCTTTAAACCCGAAGGTCCTTCATGCTTGATAATCTTTGCTGTTTACTGAAAACACATACTTCTCTCAGTATGTAGGCTTGACCTCTTATGAAATCCCTTTACCTCACAGATATCTATTCATTACTGTAATACTTTGAAACCTGCTACTCATTTTTTCCAATATGGTCTAAACTTGACTGTCTAACTTCTGCTTATGAACTATCTATGCCTTGAATCGATGTTTCAGAAACCCCTTTACTTCCAGATTTAATCTTTTTTTGTTTGTGAGCTACAGTTTAAGACTGAACCAAGAGAATATCAGATGGTGTATGCTGTTGCCAGAGGCAACATCTGCCCAGATGGCAGAACTCACTGCACTTTCCAGAGCTGATCCTTTAAAAAAGAGAGAAGGTGTACCAATTATAACCACTAATAGTAGTTATGCTTTGAGTTTAATCCATGATTTTGGAATGTTTTGGGAACAAAACTTTTGGGTTCTTGATCTCAGCAGGAATCTCAAGAATAGTCAGCAAATTAAATAACGCTTGGGTGATCTGAAGCTCTCTAAAGAGGTAGTAGCTATTATAAAAGTAAGCTCTCATTAAAAAGTGGATAATAGAGAGGCTAAAGAGGATGCCCCAGCAGGCAGAACTCACTAAGATTGTAGCCTCATGACATCCAAGATATTAAATATTTCAAGAGGTTCAAAGGGTGTTAGAATGCCAGCAATTGGCTTTAAAGTCAGTAAAGATGCATCGGGAGAAATCTGCAGGTAAATTCCATGAGAATTATCTCTGGAACTCTCAGGATAGCTGCTTGGTTGTTCCAGAGGACCTCAAACAGCAACTTGCAAAAATTTAACACAAATTTACATACCCAATCAAGAACAAATTGGCTACTGTAACAAATTGGTAAAACTGTAAAGGTGGGGCATGGATAAGAGCACAAATTTCAAGGTCCCTCTGAACACTTCAAATGGATTTCACAGATAACTTCTGTATTTGATTTTGAATATGTCTTATAACTGTTTGCTTATTTGAGGGATGTACTAAAGTTGTGCTGGAGATTTCCAGCTCTATCAGTGGCAAAAAATTACCTAATTTTGTATTCCCAAACTATCTCTATAGTACCAGGCATAAGTATTTTACTGGAACTGTCATTAAAGAGCTCTGAAAATCTCTGCCAGTCATACAGTAACCCTACTGTCCATACTGCCCCCATCTTCAGGAAGATAGAAAGGATAAACGGAAACCATGACACTCAAATTGGCAGAATTCTCAAGAGTCTCTCAAACTCCCATGGCCTAAGTTATTACCATGTGCTTTAATGAGTTCAGCTTCTTCTGGGAACCCCATGTCTAGGAATATCACCTCTGCTTCCAGACTCTACACTAATGCAAGCTGTCATGGTCAAATATTGCAAGTGACTCATGCAATTCATTCAGTCTTATTATCGAGAGGTCCAAGCAGCCTCTCCTCAACATCCTTCTAAGCAATCCTTACATGATCTACAGCCCTCAAACTTCTATGGAAAGGATCCTGACAGGTACTGTTAACTAGTACAGAAGTAAAATTCCAAGAAGTTGATTCTTGGAGTGTCTTGCAATCAAAGAGGCATAAAACATTCTGGAATCATTACTGGACACTTCGAGCAGAGGAATCTTAGGAACTCCTCAAAAGCAGATGGTCTTTGGAAGGACACCTACCCAAGACTTTTAGATTGAGTAGACAATTGCATGAAATGTAGACAGCTTCCACTCTAGATCCACAGCACAGACACAGGAAGGAAAGCAGGGTGAATGAGAATTTGAACCCAGACAGTCTACTCATTTCCTTAATGAGTATAGGGTTGTAACTACCCAAGTATTCTGTTTACATTATTGCTATCTTCCTTACAGGTGTTTCCTAACTGCCTAGAATGTTCCTACCTCATACTGCGTGCTCTGCAAATAGTTTTTTAGGGTGAGTGGATGAATTGAAAATATACTGCATGTTGGTACATAGAGTGGCATCCTAGAACATGGGCTTTGTGTCTAGAAGTTCAGAGTTAGAATAATACATGTGCCACTTACTATTTGCCTTGGCTTTCTCTTACTTTAAATGGAAGAAATAATAATAAAAATATCTATTTTTAGGTTTGATGTAAACATTATATAGAATCACATAAAGCAGCAACCATGGGGGCTAGAATAGACTGGGTGCTACAAAATAGTGTCTGTTGTTATAATTCTTACATTGTTTTCACCCTAGTATTTTTCTTCCCTGAACATGATTTCATTAAGTGGCACATTCCCTGCTTTTGTACCCTTCATCTTGTCTTTGGCTGTTCAATAATATACAAGAAGCTATTCTATATTTTATTTTTATTTTTAGTTTTTTTTTTTTAATTTGGGAGGTTCTATTTGAGTGTCCAGATACTACACACAGAAATGGATTGCAATAATTAATGCCTAACACCTCCCAGTCAGGATTAAGAATGAAAAGCAGAGGAAAGCAGGCAGGGAAGAGTGTGTGAGGGTTAAGCTTTTATTTTATTGTATTAGGGATTCTGCTCAGAGGCTTTAGAGGTAAGTGGGTTTTTCACTAGGTCAATGTATGTCATAAGGCACCCGGCTTTATCTTTAAGCATTAGATTTTCTCTTTATTTAAATGGTCTAAGTCCCATGCACACATGTAGATGCATATGAGAAAGACGACACAGATGCAGTGTAGCATGTGGCTGGCATATAACAAGGCCTCATTAAATGGCAATGATAGGATTGTTGGTATTACCACATTTACTTGTGCATCTATTTGCTCAATCAATATAGAAGATAAATCAAACAACAAAGAGTTCCTCAAAGTGAAGAGATGATGCCAACAGAAGCAAAACAGTCTAATATTTATAATGGTCTTCATTGATGGTATGTCAAAAAAAACAAACAGATCCATTGTGACCTCAAAAGTTAAATCTCACAATGTTAGCTATGGAGTCTCTCCAGATGATTCCCTCTTTCTTGGAGGTCATAGCTATAAGAAACTCCCATGAAAGGTAGAGAACGTTCTTCTTGCCCATTCATTCAGTCATTCATGCTTTTGGTGATTCATTCAATAGGCAAACACTGCTGTAGCATCTTCTCTGTGCTAGGCCTTGCCAAACACAACATGAAGAACATGACTCCGGGATGCTCTATGGAAAGTCAGTACAGTGCTGACAGTGGCTATGAATAGGTCAGTGCCCTTCTACCCTCCATATGACATCCATCTGCATTTCTGATACTCACTTTCAAGACTCTTCCTTCACTCTATCTTTGGGCTTTACACATTTGCTCACACTCAATAAAACTCATAGCACTAAAGGAATGGATGGCTTATATATAAGATAGATACAAAAATCTATGTATAGATTTTTATATATAGTTCATATATGTATATATACACATGCATGTGGCTGTGTATATAATATATATAATTTCCCATTCTTCAGTCATTCAATAAAACATTCCAAGCTTTGAAATTGAATTTATTGAGTACATGCCATGAATCAGAAAGTATGTGAAGCACTGCTATCAGAATATAAAAAGACAATCTCAAGGAATTCATAGCTTATCAGGGTTGAAAGGAAATTTGACAGTGATTAAAATGAAAATGAAAAATGGGATGAAATTACAAACTGGTTCTAAGACTGACAATACAACTTTTTCCTGAAGTTGTATTTAGAAAACAGAATTTTTTTTCTCATTTTCCCCCTTAATTTATACTTTTAACTTTGTTAATGATGCATCTGACTATTCTCTGTGTGAGGGGAGAGGAAATTCAGTCCCTCCCTGAAAAGTCTGCAACATGCTGAAGACAGTTCCTACTATCTCACACCAGGTATCCCTCTATTGAGTAGAAATCTCCGGTGAGGAAACAGAGACAGAAAATACCCAGGATTGCCAGTTTTAATTGTGTAAATAAAACACACAGCTGCTACTGTTTCCCCTGTGGCCTATCCAGTTGAGAGCTGGTAATAGTGTATTTATACATAGTTATATGCCTGAGACTTAAATGAAGAAATCCGCACTGCAACTGCAATTAGAGAATTGGGATGGCCACCAGTGTTCTCCTTCACTGGAACTATTTTCATTCAACTGGATGATCCCCTTCCATCTGTATACAGGCTAAAGGCCTATTTCTATATCAGAGAGGGAGTTTCCTTCTCAAATTTGGTCCTTATGCTTATTTTAACAAATTTTAGGAAGAGAAATGCTCATTTAATTTTATATACTCCCTCACACAACTGTCTTGAAAAAGGCACAGCTGAGGTGAAGGACAGGCTGTTGGAGGAGGGGAGGGAGGCAGAGCTGAGATTAGGGCAGGAGAAGGCTTACACATAATTCAGTGGAAAGGAATGAAAGGTAAACTTCAATAATTTTTGCATCTAGCACACTTTCCCTTCCTCACTCCTCTCTTTCCTTTGAGGAAGTTCCAGCATATTCCTCGTGGACCTGGTAGGGCTGTCAACCAAGCTGCCCCTTCCTTTGCTACAGGTGTGTGCACAGCATGCAAGCACTGCTACACAAGTCACCCAGGGATTGATACTGGACTTCTCATGTTAGCCTAAACTGGACAGGAGAATGTGAGGCAGGATTGAAAAGCAGACCTAAGGGAGAAGTGCTGGGAAATGGAGACAGATAAAGTCTCAATTACATTGTTTAACCACTTTGGTGGGCCTACTTTCCCCCAATTTCCCCAATACAAGACATCAAATTTCCTTTTTTTAAGGGATCCTGAGCTGATTACTTTCACTTGGGGAAAAAAAAGAGCAGTGAATAATAGCAAACTTGATGCCTCAATAAGATGGGTGTTGCCAATGTAAGTAGTGTGACGTACTAGATCTGAGTTGTAGTGTTTTAACACTGAAAACACCTCCACCAACACTGGGCAACTGTCAGTTGTTGTGAGATATGAGAATACTAAAATAGCATTTTGTGTATCCAAGGCCTGGAGTCTTCAGTCTTTATCCAAAATGTCATGAGGTTAATGGTGCAGGGGCTATTTTCACCTGTGCTGCCACAAAGAAATTAAATGCCATTTTAAGTGCCATTCTAAGCTGCCTTTATGGAAGCAAGGAACAGCCTGCGGCTCTGAGGAAGGCTTTTCTGCTTACAGACAAAACATAAGGACCTAGAGGTCAGATGGTTGGAAGCTAGAAAATTTGCAATAGCTGTATTCTTCCCAAGCTAGAGTGAGATGGGAGAGACCCTTTCCAATACCTTCAGCTGTACCACACACCCTTAAAACTGTCCATCCAGGAGGTTATCACCTCAGGAAGGAAGTAAAATGCCTCAGGAAGAAGACAAATGCTTTAAAATGCACTTCTGCAGCCTGAAGCCAAGAAGGAAGGAAACATGTCCTTTTCTTTAAAGGTGGCGTCCCAATTCAAGTACCATGATTAGAAATGGGGCCTCGATCAAACTGTCTGGCAGCCGGGCACTTCAAGGGAATTCCATAAGCAAATTAGAAACCTACAACCTAACCAACAAGAAACAGCAATTCCCTGAAACCCTGATACAATATCTAAACCATAATTGTCCCAATGGAAGAATGCTCCACCACTGTTATCTTGCAAATTCTAAGGTACTTAGAGAACTGAGCTCTACCACAAAAGTAAAACAGGAACAGCTGGTCAAATTGACCAATGAACTCACTTCAGGGGAAAGACTTTGCTGCTGTCCACAAGGCTTATGTTATTGATTATAGGCAGGATCCTTTAAGAATATAAGCTGATGATAATTATTTATATGACATATGGGATAAAGACTCACATTACAATACTTAGCAAACCAGTGATGGTTTATAGCTGCCTGTATGCAACTCCCTTTTCCTGTCTCTGTAAGGACATTCTCTTCCAGCCGACCATGACACTCCAGTGCAGCTGATGTACATGTGGTCCCAAGTCTCCAGTGGAGTTAAGACAGGGCTACCCAGAGTTCCCATTCCTGGGTCAGTGAATGTCTCAGTGTTATGGATTGAATAACACCCCCCACAAAGACCTGTTAAAGTTCTCACTCCCCAGCGGAGGAAATGTGACACGGGGGTGAGGAGAAAGATGGAGAGAGAAATGGCCATGTGAGGCAGGCAGAATGAGCTATGGAGAACCACAAGCCACCACCAGAAAGCTATATAGACTTCAATCTGATGCATTGATTTCAGACTTCTAACCTTCAAAACCATGAGAAAACAAATTCGTATTGTTTAAGACAACTGGTCTGTGGAACTATTACAGTAGCCCTGGCAAACTAAGACACTTAGTTACCCAAAACAAGCCCATCCACTCAGACTTGGACTTCTATATGGAAACAAGAGAGAAACGTTTACTTTTAACTGAGATTTTAAACATAAGAACTTAATCCCCAGGCTGCAAATGGTCCTTTTGGCAATCATATGGAGATAAAAATGACTGCAGAATTAAGTGAAAAAGAGAAAAGTAGGACTAAGAGATGGAAGGGAACAAAAGGCCAGGGACTTTTCTGCAGATACTGGATGCCACTGAGTATGAAGTCAGGCCCATCACAGTCATGGAAGTTTTTGAATCCCTTCATTTTCCCTTTAACACACTTTGTGTTATCTTTTACTTAGTACTAAGAGATCTGACTGACCAAAGTAATTCTAGGGAAAAGCAAAGAAGGGCCAATAGCACAAAGATTGAGGAATTACATTTTTTGAGTGCTTCTTGAATAATTCTTCTTGAGAAAATAATAATGTCAATGAAAAAAGATAAAGAATGACATGAACTTGTTACCATGAAGCAAAAGGTGACCACCAATTTATGTTTGTTATGTAATTAATTGTTGATTCTATAGTATTTATTGCTGCAAAACATAATGTGACCATGAAATAAGTTCAATGATGACATAATCTACTGTATTTGTATATATTTTGTAATTTAATCTAGTCATTCAAATGTAATATGTGACCATGGGATTGAAACTCCAGATTATGCCAACTAAGTGTGGCTAGACTGTGGAAAGCATCAAAGCATAATGGTTAACCACACAGGTCTGCAGTAAGATACACCTGGGTTCAAATATTGCCTAAACCAATTATTATGATGACTACAGTTATTGTTATGTTCCAAACCTACTCCAAGCCACTTTACCGAGTCACTTAATACTCAAATGAACAATTTAAGGCAGAGAATATGATTAACCTCATTATATAGGAGCACACGCACAAACACACACACGCATGCATATAGCATATATTTTATATGCAAAATTAATAACATTATATTACATATGTCACAGGATAATTGGAAATGATTTTAAATACAAGGTTTACAAATACTTCAGCACAGAATATCTACCAATTTTATGGAAGCATTCAATAAATAATAACATTCATTACTATAACCATTAATTATTTTATTACATGAAAAAGGTAACCATAGTGATGAGTTATTTTCTTCTTTCAAACAAAGAAACCTCTAAGGAGTTGAAGAAATAAAAAAACAATATTGGCTTCATCATATTATTTAAAGACATGTAAGTAACCTAAACTTACAAAAACACATGCCATATATGTTTCAAATGAATGGAATGGAAGAGAGAAACACAAGCTATGTAAAAAAAGATCCAAATCACATGAAATAGTGAAAAGCATCTTTTAAAAACCCAGAGAATTATAAAATGATATAAATAAAATAAAGGAAAATATAAACAACACTATCATATAATAAGAATAAAAGGATAATATCAATTTCAAAAAGCCTTATATTAAAAAAAACATATCTAAATGTTTTACAAAAAAAGAGCCATTTGAGAATAAACAAATATTAGATCAGAAAAATATGGTCATTCTAAAGTGATCAAAAAAAAAAAATCCACAAGAAGATAAACTTGATTTGAACCCATGAAGAATAAATAACACAGCAACAAACTTTATAAAGCAAAATTGCACAAAATCCATGGGATTTAAAGAAAACTTCAGAAGTCAAAAGGATCTTTAAAATACTTGACCAAGTACATGACCAATCAAGGCAAGTAAAATTAAGAGTACAGTTAAAGTAATTATTAACATGGTTAGATTAAGTCTACCATTTTGCTGTTTATTTTCTATTTGTGCCTGTATTTTTGTTCCTTTCCTGCATTCTTTTGAGTTAATACAGCATGTTTTTTATTATTACATTTTAATTCAGCTATTAGTTTTTTTACCTATATTTCTCTGCACTTTTCAGTGATTGTTCTAGGGTTATAATAGGCATCTTTAATTAATCATAGCCTACTTAGAATTAATAAAGTACCCATTCATGTAAAATACAAGAATTATGCACTAGTTACATTTATCCTTGCCTCATCTGTGTTCCTCCTTGTCCATCCTGTGTATTATTGTTGTAAGACACGTTACAGTTATGTTACAATCCCAATATCCCATATTATAGTTTGATTTCAAATATTGAAAGAGAAGATTAAAAATAGTCTTTTAAATTAACCAACCTATTTCTAAAAATATTTTTTCTGCCTCACTCTCTTTTCTTCTTCTGAGATTCCAAATACTTGTATGTCAATAGAAACATATCCTAAGATAGCTCAGATGTTGGACTAGCAGATAAGGACGTTAAATATATGTTTAGTTAATTCAAAGCAAAGAGGCTCATAATGAGTGAACAGATACAGGATATAAACAAAGAAATGGAAATTATAAAAATGAACCAAATGAAAGTCTAGTTTGGAAAAGGACAATAACTAAAATGAAAATTTTAAAGTAAAACTGGAAGCAACAGAAGAAATGGTGTATTAACCATAAGACAGCTCAATAGAAATCATCCAATTGGGAGAACACAGGGAAAAAAAGATTAAAAAATGAGCAAAACATCAGTGATCTTTACAGCAATAGAAAGCATTCTAATATAGAATATAATTTAGTCCAGAATGAAAGGACAGAGAGAGATAAAGAGAGAGAGGGAGGGAGGAAAAAAAGAGAAACAGAAAAAATACTGCAAGAAAAATGAGGCTTAAAATATCCCAAATACCAGGAAGAACATCACCCTACATATCAAGACATTCAGTGAACACCAAAGAGAAATACAAAGAAAACTGCACCCAAATACAAAAATACAGACAAAATGTTTAAAGTAGATATAGGGGAAAATGTATATATTAAATACATGCAAATGATGATACAAAGATGGCTGACTTCTCATCAGAAACAATGGAGGCCAGAAAACAATGGGTCATCATATTTAAGGTGATGAAAGAAGACAAAATGTCAACATAGAATTTTATATTCTCAAAATGAAGACAAAATCTACTTTCAGACAAATGAAAGAAGAGAGAACACATTCTTACCACAACTCCACTACAAGGAATGGTCTAGTTCTTCAGGCCAGAGGGAAAGAGACAAAGGTGGATACAGAAAAGAACAAAAAGTAGAAATGGTAGTATGGTAATATGTGGGTAAATATAAAAATGTGTATTAATCCTCTTTATTTAAAAGACTACTAAATGTGGAATGGAAATATTTATACCATATGCATATGTAAAATGACATGACAATGAGGACAAAACTGCAAGTTTTTAACATTTTACATGAAGTGCACAATATTTACATAAAGTGCACAATTGTGATAAATTAAAGTTTCATGTTATAATCCATAAGGAACCCCCTAAACAAAAATACACAGAAATAGCTAAAATACAGAATACCAAAAAAAAAAAAAAAAAAAAAAAATGATTCAATTAACCCAAAAATGTGAAGTAAAGGAAGAATAAAGGAACAAGCTAGATAGGACAAATAGAAAAGAAATAAAAAGATAGTAGGCATAAATTTAATCGTATAAATAATTATATTTAATATAATGGACCAAAAACTCCCATTGAAAGGAATTGACTGTCAAACTGGATCAAAATACAAGACCAAACCATACGCTGTCTAAAACAGAAACACTTTAAATATAAAGATGCAAACAAATTAAAAATACAAGGTTAGAAAGACATATACCAGGGACAGAGTAAACACAATTAAGCTAGTATTACTATTCTAATATCAGACAGAGGAGACTCAAGACAAGAAATATTACCCAAAATAAATGGCTGTCATGTCAAAATTGGAAAAGAACAAATTCATGCAATCTTTAAATGCATGACAAGCAACTGAGAGAGAAATAAATTCACAATCACAAGCAGAAAATCTTAACACTACTTAGTAACTGACAGAACAAGAAAAAATGGCTAAAGATATAGAAAATCTGAACACTATCAAATACTTTGCATTGACCAACATTTACAGATTATACTCAGTAACTGCCAAAAACACATATCAAGTGCATGTGGAACTTTCACCAAGTTAGACCATATGCTAGATCATAACCTGAGATTCATAAGAATGGAAAATTGAAATGATACAGAATACTCTTTTAACTATAACACAGTTAAAATAGAAATCAATAACAATAAGTTACTGAAAAAAATGTCCAACTATTTGAAAATTAATCAAGCCACTTATAAACAATAGGCCAAAATAAATACCAAAGGAAATAAAACATTTGAGCTGAATGATAATGAAAACAACATATTAAAATTTGTTGGATCCAGTTAACACATGGCGTGGAGAAAAAATTAACACCTTGAATGCTTAAAGTAGAAAACCAGAAAGGTTTACAATCAATAATATAAATTTCAACCTTAAAAAGCTACCACAGTGAACAACTGAATGTATGATTTGTTTTGTATGACTGCATGGTATGTGAGTATGTCTCAATAAAATGAATTTAAAGGAAAAAAAAAGCTACCACAGAAGAGCATATTAAAACCAAGGTACAAAGAAATAAGGAAATACAGATAAGATCAGAAATGAATAATACAAGAAGCCAACAATAGAGACAATCAGCAAAGTAAATACTGGCTCTTCTAAATGAAATTTTAAAAATGGAAAAAACTTGGAAAAAGTTGATCTAGGGAAAAATGATATTACCTTATCAGCAATCCAAAGGTAATATCTCTACTGATCTTAGAGACATCACGAGGATAAAAAGGAAACCTTATGTAGATTTTTATACCAATGAATTTTGACAAGGCTAATGACATGGACTAACTCCTTTAAAAACACAACTTACTAAAACTAACATTATATGAAACAGTAACTTTGAAAAATCCTTATAATTAAATAGAGATTATTTAAAATCTTATCACAAAGGAAACTCCAGGCCCAGATCATTTCACGGACAAATGCTAAAAAGAACATTCCAGGAAGAAATACTAGCAAAACAGAGGAAGATGGAACATTACTCAATTTGTTTTATGAAGCCAGTAAAACCCTGATACCAAAATCTGACAAAAATTTTAAAGAAAAGAAAATCATAGGTTAACAGTCATCATGAACATAGATGCAAAAATCCTTAAATAACTAGTAGGAAATTGACTTATGACTATAAAAAGGATATAATGACCAAATGGAGTTTATCTCAGGAAGAAAATGTTAGGTTCACAATAAAAAAATTAATCAATGCAATTAGCCATAGTAAGAGAATAAAGGGGGGAAAAACATGATTATCTCAATATTGTAGGCAAAGCATTTAATAAATATAATATATATTTATTATAAAAATATTAGCAAACTAGGACTAGAAGAAAACTTGCTCAATCTGGTAAAGGGCATCTACAAAGAACAGACAGCTAATATCTTATTTAATGGTGAGAAACTGGATGCTTTTCTCCTAAGACTGAGAGAAAGGCAAGGATATTCACTTGCACCACTCTGTTCAGAATTGTCCCAGGAGCCCCAAGTAATGCAATAACGCAAGAAAATGTCATAGTGAGTCAAAAAGAGGTCATAAAACCTTATTAACAGATGATGCAATTGCTTATGTAGAAAAACAAAAGGAACAAACACAATAAATGCAAGATCTAATATGTTACCTTTGCAGGGCCCCAGGACAGAAGCTCAATATAGCAAAAACAGTTGTATTTTGTATAAAAGCAATAAAATGTGGAAAATAAAATTTTAAAATCTTCATTTACATTGGTATCAAAAACCATAAATCAAAGGGATGAATGGTTAACAATGTATGTTTCAATATTGGAAACTAAAGAAGAGTTCTGTGATAAATTAAAGATGGCCTAAGATATGGAAAAACACATCTTTTTCATAGATCAGAAGACTCCACCTTGTCAAAATGTCAATTCTCCCTAAATTTATCTATTGGTTCAATGTAATCACAATCAATATCACAGTAGGGTTTCTTTTTCAGAGAACTGGCAAGTTGATTTTAAAAGGTAAATGAAAATAAAAGGAACTAGAATAGTTAAAAAAAAGAAAAAAGAAAAAAGAAACAACAAAAACATGATATAGAAGAGCAAAGTTGAAGGACTCACACTACTTTATTTCAAGATTTACTATGAAGCTTCAGATAAAAAAGGATGACATAAACTCGGCAGGTGAACTCACTGCCCTCCCCTGCTACGTGGGACCTGACTCCCAGGGGTGTAAATCTCCCTGGCAACAGAGAATATGACTCCTGGGGATGAGCCCAGACCTGGCATTGGGGGACTGAGAACATCTTCTTGACCAAAAGAGGGAAACGAAAGGAAATAAAGTTTCAGTGGCTGAGAGATCTCAAATGGAGTTGAGATGTCTCTCTGGAGGGCATTCTTACACATTATATAGATATCCCTTTTTAGGTTTTAGTGTACTGGAATAGCTAGAAGTAAATACTTAAAACTATCAAACTGCAATCCAGTAGCCATGACTCTTGAAGACGATTATATAACAATGTAGCTTACATGGGGTGATGGTGTGATTGTGAAAACCTTGTGGCTGACACTCCCTTTATCCAGTGTATGGACAGATGAGTAGAAAAATAGGTACAAAAACTAAATGATAAATAGGGTGGGATGGCAGGGATGCCTTAGGTGTTCTTTTTATACTTTTACTTTTTATTTTTATTTTTTCTGGTGTAAGGAAAATGTTCAAAAATTAATTGAGATGATGAATGCACAACTATATGACGGTATTGTGAACAGTTGATTGTACACCATGGATGACTGTATGGTATGTGAATATATCTCAATAAAACTGAATTTAAAAAAAAAAGAATGGCATAAAAGGGGAAAAAACAGATGAATAGAGTAGAACATTCAAAATAGATCCAAACTTATATGGTCAATTTATTTTCAACAAAGGCAACAAAGTAAATCAATAGAAAAACAGTTTTTTTTTTTTCCCCCAGAAATGGTTCTGGAACAACTGGAAAAATGCATAACAAATGAATCTCCCTTAATCACATCATGAATAAAAAGTGATTTGAGATGAATCATAGACTTATGTACAAAAGTGATAAACAAATTTTCTAGAAGAAACAGAAAAATATATTCAGAAATGTGGAGCAAGCCAATATTTGCATTCAAAATAGGCACTAAAAAATAAGTAAAATTGATACACTTCATCAAAATGAAAAATGCCTTAACAAAAGACACCATTAAAAATGAAAAGGTGGGGAGGTTGGGAACTGATTGCTTACTGGGTATGGGGTTTTCTTTCGGAGTAATGAAAATGTGGTGGAACTAGATAAAGGTAGTAACACAGTATTGTAAATGTGCTAAATGTCACTGAATATACGTTTTAAAATGGCTAATTTTATGTTATGTGAATTTCACCTCAGTTTTTTTTTTACAAAAGCAAAAGTAAACAAATAAACAGCAGTAGTTAAGGATTCGGGCTATTAGAAAACTCAGGTTGTTAACACTTTGGACCACATAGCCATTTTAAAAAAGAGGAAAGAAGGAAAGAAAAGACAAGCTACTTACTGGGAGAAATATTTGCAATACATATTGAGCAAGAAATGTGTATCCCAAAAACATAAAGAACCCTTACAAATGAACAGAGAGTAAACAACCCAATTACAATTGCCTGCAATTTGAAAGAATCAGAAATGATTCCCATAGAGCACAGTGGTTGAATGAACTGTGATGCATCTACAGGGTTGAGGACCAAGCAAAAACAAATGAGGAAGATCTCTTTGAATCTAGACGGAGTAATTTCTAGGGTATACTAAGTGGAAAAGACAAACTGCAAATGAGCATCTACAGAATGTCGCCATTCATGTAAGAAGTGGATATGATAAAATATACGTGTATGTGCTCATTTGTGAATAAGAAACACAGAAAAGATAAGCCAGAAACTAATGAGAGGAGTTACCTCCAGCGGTTGGGTGACAATAGGGTGGAAGGAAGGGAGGAATCAGAACAGTATAATCGGGTGATTACGGGGTGAAACGTCTCCCAGCTCTGATCCTTAGAACCAGAGCAACTAATTAAAATCAACCATGATACAGGTGAACCCAAAATGGAATATAAACAGTAACAAAAATGTCTGATTTTATTACAAAGAGTAAGATAACCATACTTCAGGGTGTAGGAAAAGAAAAACAACTTACTTAAGTAAGTTTGGAAAACAGTATGTTGACAGGATACTATAAGGATAAAGAATAAAAAGAACTATATTTAAATATTGTACTCAAGTCAGTGATTTTGTTTTTCAAAGGAGTACAGGTTAGCATGTCTGAAACTGCTTTACATGTACATGGGATTAAAGAAACAAGAAAACATATTGCAGATAATGAAAGGTAGGTCTTTCACTGTTGGAGAAAGGAGTTATACGTAAGAAAAGGGGGGAGGCTAACATAAGCCCGGTGGTATTTCATGGTAATCCGAAGTATCCGTATGAACTCATGCTGTTTAGTGTATGTAAGATGGACAGAGAAATAAACATATATGTGCGCATGTGTGTGAGTGTGAATAAACCCACCGTATTTCCCAGCTCTGTCTGCTGACAGGGCCTAGAAGCAAGGACACTCTAGTAACAATGAGCACATCTAACATTCAGATCTTGTCTCTAAATGCTATTTAGGAAAAAAAAAAAAAAAACCCAAACAAATGAAAAACAAAAAAACAGAGTTCCTTGAAGAAATGGCCCCAGGCTTGGGGAAGGAAAATACAAGATAAGCCTGGCACATCTTGTGGAGCCAAAAAGTAAGGAACCACTCAAAAAAATTATGGAAACAGGTCCAAAGAATATAAGGGCAAACTAAAAGAACATCCCAATGGTCAAATCCAGGACAATATGAGAAATAAAAGTAATGATTGAGTAGTATAATGACTCATAGAACAAAGTAAATACTTCTAAGTCCATACTGATGCAAATTAACACAAACAAATGGAGAGAAAGGGATAGTTCTTTCTTACAGTAGAATTCCAGAGAATAAATACAGAAAGTGTCCAAGAAATAGAAAATCATCATTAGGCAAACACCATAGAAAAATTGCTTCAGCAAGAATCATCAATGAATGCTAAAATTAATGAGTGACTATATGATGAGAAAGAAAATATTTGTGAATCTCAAAGTTATCTCCCCACAAAGTGCTTATTAATTATAAAGAGATAACAGTAACTCTGTAGCAGACAAACCTGGTAGACACCACCTGAACCAAGTGATCATATTTAACATCAACGGTCATAAAACATATCAACATCATGTACCCCTGATATGATCCACTGAGAAGGGCACAATTTTATTGATCTGATCTTTTTATCAAAAGTGCATAGCCTTGATCTAATCAAGAGAAAATATCAGACAAAATCCAAATTGAGGAACATCACACAAAATCATTGTTTAGTATTCCTCAAATGTGGCAAGATTATGCAACATAAAAAAAGACTGAAGAACTCTCCAAGATTGGAGGTGTCAAAAGGAGACTTGACAAATAATGCAATGTGAGATCGTAAATAGGATCCTGAACTAGAATAACAGGACATCAGTTGGACAATTGGCAAAATTTGAATAGGGCCTTCAGATCAGTTAGTAGTATTATATTGATGTCAACTTCCTTGTTTCAATTATTATATGTAAAAATGCTATAATAATGGTTATATATGATATTAACTTCTGGAAAGCTGAGTAAAGAATATACAAGAACCCTGCACTATTTCTGAAACTTTCCTGTAAATCTAAAATTATTTCAAAATAAAAAGTTAAAAGTTTGGAAAAATTTTAAAGAGAAATTTTACTAAAGAAGACTTACACCTGGCCAATAATCACATGAATAATTGCTTAATTTCATAAGTACACAACAGGCAAACTGAAGTCACAGTAACATACACCTCACATCCACTTAAATGGATATGATTTTAGATACTGACAATTTCAAATTCTGGTGCTAATGTATAGTAATTGAAAATGTCATACAATGCTGATTTAGATTGTGAAAAATTTCCACCTTTTTAAAAGACTCTTCAGCAATTTCTTATAAAAATAAACATCTAATTTATGATCAAGAAATTCCATTTATAAGTAATTACATAAAAGATCTGCTAACATAATCAAAATAGCTAAAAACTGGAAGCAACCAGTGTCCACCAATAGAAGAATGGATAAATAAAATATTGTATGTCCATTCAATGGAATATGACTTGGCAATTAAAAAGAAAATTTTAAAATCTAGTGATATAGGGAAAAATATGGATAAATCTCAATATAATTATGATGAGTAGAAGAAACCAGAAACATGACATGCAATGCCATTTATATTACAATCGGCAAAACGAATCTATGGTGATAGAAATCTGAATATTGTTGCATCTGGGAATTAGGCTTGGCTGGAAGAAGGCAGGAAGATAAGTTCTCAAGTGATAAAAAGAGTCTATCTCTTCAATAAGGCAGTAGTTATATGGGAATACTTTAAGAAATATTTAATATTTATGTACTGCTCAACTCTATTTAAATTTTACCTATATATAAATATAAAACATTAAAATAATAAGGAAGCTACTAACATACAGATATGAAAGTCTGCTAGAAATACTAAATATTTCTATATCACATAAGTATGTAAAAGAAAGTTATAAAACAACATAAAAGTATATGGAGATGTAATTACCTATACACCAATACACACATTTAGTCGTATATATGTGTGTGTCCACATGTGCACATGTGAAAGGAAAAACAAGAAACTGCTAACACTAGTTGCCTCTAGGGATGGGGAAACAGGTGGCCAGGGAGAACAGAATTGAGAAGGCAGATTACTTTCATAGGATACCCTTTCGTAAATTCTGAATTTTGTAATATGATTTTAAAAATACAATTTTCATAAGACTTCAGAGGGAGAAAAAGAAGGGTTTGATTTCTCTAACATATTTGAGAATACTTTAAAAATAACATGAAGCAAATATGGTCAAATGGTGGCTTCTGGGGTCCTGGTATGTGCAAGTCCACTGTTATTTTCTCCTTACACTCCGTATGTTCATAACGAAAGGCTTTACAAAAGGTAAAACAGAGCACATCTGTGCTTTGATTAAATGTCCTAGCTAAAAGTATTTTCATAACCAAGAAAAAGTGAAAATAAATGGATTACACAGATGTTTAAAAGTTTATTAGGAAAGAAAAGCCAAAGGAATACAGAAAGAATAAATACCTTGGAAAATAAAAAAATTCACAAAAATAAGATATAAAACAAAAAAGATATAAAACAAACAAACAAACAAAAAACAAGCAATAACCATAACAGAATGTGAGAAAGTTTTTCTAGGCAGTTAGCATCACTTTCACTCTAAACCAACAAAAACAGAATTCATATGATGTGTTCACCTAAACCACTGAAAGTAAGCAAGACCTTTTTAACCCATTCTAGAATAGAGTAAAAACAAAATCCTCAAAATTATTGTAACCCAACTAGAAAATCTGATGTAAAAACATGACAAAAATAGCACAAAAAAGAAAATTGCAGATCAATTTCACTTAACAGTATACTTGCAAAACTCCAAAACAAACTAAAATACCAAAATTCAACAGGAATTTATGAGTAAAACTTTTTTTAACCAAATAGCATGCATTCAAGGGATAAAAGGAGGTTTCAATAACAGAAAATGATCAATTTCACAATGATAAAAGTGTAAAAGAAGAATAATACAATTGGTTGTTTATGTGAGAACCATTTGATTATATCCACCTAGTTTTGATTAAAATTTCTTAGAAAAATAAAAAAGGAGACTTTCCTAACATGATAAAAACAGCACAGATTTATAATAAGCTTCTAACTTTGATGACTGAGACCACCACATCGAAATAATTTTATTTGTAGAGACTAAGCTCTGAAAGCATCCCAGGAAAGCCCTTCCCAGCAAGATAAAACTACTAACCAATAAATAAAATCACATTTTGCTATCTAAGCAAACAGCTCCTCTATCACTGATATTTCCTTACTCACATAGGCGAACAGGTCACTTACCAGACAGCAATTCCACAAAACAAGACTCATATCAAGAGTCCCACCTCACTGTACCAAGGCAACATGAATTTTCCATTCCGAACCAATTCCTTATCTAGAAAAAACCCACCTTAAATTATTACAGTCCAGACCCCGTAGCATTAATTTCCCACTTTTGAACACTATTAAACCCCTATCAAGACGGTGTTTTCCCTTGCTGCAGTGAATTTAATAAACTCCTCTTTGCTTGCTCACAGCAGTTTGTGGTGGCCTTTTTGAGTAAGAGACTATCAACAATGTGCTGGTCAAATCCAGGAAATATTCCCATTAAAACCTGATTAAATCAAGGGTAGGAAATATTTCCACAATCAAGTGCTCTGAAAGTATCAATAAGTGCATATGAACATAACCAAACACAGATAAATTGGAAGGGCAGAATCAAAATCAGTAGTATTTGCAAAGAATTTACTTGCATACTTTGAAAAGACAGTAATCTGAAAAGCAACTAGAACAGTAAGGTAACCACTGAACTTCCAAAAACAAACCAAAAGAACCCCATAAAACTGTCAAATACAGAAAAATCAGTAAGAAAATAAACTGAAAGAAAATTCCCCCATCACAAAAGTTAAACTAATAACAGCAACAAAAATTATTGAATAAAAAGAGAAACATACCTTGTCCTTGAAGAAGACAATATTATCAAATACCAATTCCCCCCTAAATTAATTAAAGTTGATGAAATTGCAGTCTAAACTGTAATTCTTTCCAACGAGAAGACACGAGACAGAAGGCAAAAAAGAGACACACAGATTCACAGAAAGAAATGGAGCCAGTCACAGATGAGAATACAGCATATGTGCAAGATGGCATTACAGATAAATGGGCAATCATTAGCAAATAATGGCAAATAATGGTAAATACTTGACAACTTTAATATTCCAAAACAAACCCATTCCTCATGAATTAAGAATTTGAATTAAAAATAACAGAAAAGAATTAGAAGTCAGCATAAGCGAAGAGTTTTATGGGCTCAGTATAAATATTTTTCCAAAAATGTCATGAAATTGAGAAGCCATAAAAGCAAACATGGTTATACTTGAACATTTAACAATTATAAACATTCTTTTAACAAAAAACAAAGTTTGAAAAGTGGATAAAAAATGTAATGCTTGACAATCCAAAGCTTATTTCCTAAATAATAAATGAGTTCTTCAAAATAAGGAAGAGATTAAAATCTTCACCCACCCCAAATGTGGACATAAAAAAAGAGATTTAAAAATACAAATGGCCAATAAACCTATGAAAAATGATCAAATGCAATGAAAACAAAAGAAATACAACTTAAGACAATAGTTTGGGCTATCGCATTGGCAAAGATTTAAAATATTTATAATATCCACTATCTGTAAGGTTATGGGATATCTGGCAATCTCATTCATTGCTATTTGAGGACAAAGTTGTTATCACATTTTAAAGGAAATTTTGTGATAATTTTAAAAATTTGAAATGTGCATATCCTTAATATCAGCAATTTATTATGAGACAATAGACCAATGAAAATTAATTTATATATAGGGAGGTTTATTGCACAGAAATTTGGTGCTAATATAAATATCTATGAATGAGAAAGGCTTAAGGTATTTAATTATATTTCATCTACAAAACAGTCATAGAGTCATTCAACAAATGGCACAGAAGTATATTACAGAAATAGTGAAGGGCCATTTAAAAGACCGTTAGGTGAAAGGTAATTTGCAGAAGAGTGTGTACAATATGGCCCAACTTCCAGAACTCCCCCCACAAAAAGCTTGTGTGTGTACTCGTGTGCATAAACTAAGAGAATGCACACATTCCCTTAATAGAAGAAAACACTGGGGATAGAATTGAGAGAGGGAGGGCACATAATTTATATTTTAGATATGCTTTGAAGTTTTGAAAATATCATGCAGAGCTTTAAAATATCATTTTTAAAATTTACCAAGTAGCAAGTGAAAATTATAATAATATAAATGTGTATTTAGGGGAGCACTGAGATTGCAATTCCACCATTTTGAGCGTCTTGTGCAATTATGTTTCCTCTACTGAGGCTCCTGGGATTGAGTCAGGCAGCAAGGGAAACCGTCATCATGCCCAAATTAAAGTCTCATTGATGATATCCCAACATGAGCATTTCTCAGTTAAGCATTTCTTATCTGCAGGAGGTGTCCACTGCAACACAGGAAAGAGGGGAGTCTCCATGCACAAGGAAGACTGTATCATTATTTGGGTGAAGCTGGTGGTAGAAGTAATGGCATCAGCTGTGAAAAATCCACCTCTTCCATGTGGTCACCATCTGCAAGGACACAGTGGGAGAATTGGCAAAGTGGAGAAACACATCTCCTATGAAACCCTACATGTGCTACAACAGATCTACCACACAGTACACAGAGAAACCCATAGTTACAGCAGCTGGGTCTATGTCAAAGCCAGAAAAATGACTTTGAAACTCCCTAACATGAAGGATGGCAGATATTGGTGAGCTTTTTCTCCTTCGCTGGGCTAAAAAGTGACTGATGTCCTCAACAACCTCAGATGTTGTGTCTGTCTCTTTCCCTCTGCATTTGGCATCTTAAAGCTCTAGAGCCCTCACTCACTGGTCACCTATTTCAGACAAAACTGTCAGTCTTCCCATCTAACAGTTAGTAAAAACCCACTGTATCTCGAGCATGCAACAATTCTCTGGCAACACAATGGATCCAGCCATGAAGGAACTCAGTCATGAAACAGGAAAGAAAAGTCAAGCAGATCCTTCATATTAACAGTAAATGTACTGAGATGTAGAAAAGCCCACATGCCTTCACAGGTACATAAGAAAAGCTATAGCTCTTAACTCATCGGGCAATCTGGCCCTTGGTGTCAGGCAACCATGCCAAAAGTCATTAACCTTCAGAAAATACTCATTTCATTTTCTACCCAGACATGGCTTTTCCCACAAGGCAAGGACTATTCTAACTAAAACCATACCTTCAGAAGGTGGCCCTTGGAAAATAGTTAGACGAAGAGGTGCTTCAACTGAGGAGTTTTGTTTCAGAGATTCATAGGCATCATTCACTCCCAGAAGAGTTCCCATGAAGTTATTCTATGAGGGGAAAAAATAAGAAACTCAACTTCCAGTGGAACAGGCAATGCAGCTAGAAGCTGAGAATTCACTCTTTGCTACTCTCTCCTATAGATTTCATTTAGAAACTGCTCCCTTACTTGGTTACACAGCTTCATAGCTACAGTTAGTTGCTCTGTAACTACACATTTTGGTATCAGCACATTCTATTAGGGCGCTTCTCTATTGTGCCTTTTCAAGACTGTCTGAAATGCCTGGATCCCACTGAAAATGAAGTCTCTTAATTGTTTAATCATTTATCTTTTGTTGCTTAAATTGGCTAAGTTATTCACCAAATCATTCAAAATGACCTATTCATATATCTATTCCCCAAAAAAAGTTTATTGAAAAATTATTCTGTGCCAGGCAATCCAAAAAAAGGAATTGGGAAAAAAGCCCATTGGATGAATCCATCATACAAATCAGGAGCTAAGGAGCAACTTAGTAAGTGGTCTCAGAGAGGCAGATTCAGTTTCAGGATGGTATTGTTGGAGGAAAGACCCCCACGTTCACAAAAGCCTGCCTAGACCCCACTGCTGTAACTCTGAATTACTGTGCCCACTCTCATCTGGTTCTGGGATGAGTTCTTAACAATAATTAGCTGCAACTAAATGTCATCAAGTTAAGTAGAGCAAGATCTTTCAACTCCTCTCTAACTTAGGCCTTTTTCCACTGACTGGCAAGTAAGGTGTCAGCTTGTTCTCTGGAGCTGACAGTCAAAGTTCCCCTTCCTTCTAGATCTACTGTCACCTGGAAGGAAAAAAAGAAAAAGTAACCAGATGAGAAACACATACAGATGGCACAGTGTAGGCAGCAGGAAGCTGGAGAGTCAGTTCTTGCCATTCCCAAATTTGAGGCTTCACTTGGAATCCACTGCCCATTAGTTGTGTGGTGAATTCCAAAACAGCAGCTGTGACTTTCCAGTATCAGCATCCTTTTGACTTCCATAATCTTATCCCTTAAACACCTAATTTTAACCTAAAACTGCATTCTCTGCATCATATATTCAAATTATGTATTTTCTCAGTGTCAATCCTTGGCACTTGTTAATTTCATTTAGGACATTAGTTATGTTGTCACATTTGGTGATGAATAACTTATTGGAAGAGAGACATTAGAAGTCGTCAAGATGCTAATTAACTTGTTATATCCTAGGCATGTTAAGGAATGCTGTGTTGCTCAGAAAAGCGATTTGTATACTAGTAGTATCTTGTGTCTCCCTTACCAAACAAAAACAAGCACATGTTTCCTGTACAGAGCTCTCACCCCTGCACTCATGGGTAAGAGGGTGAATAAGTGATTCCAATGGAGGTGGGCTGGGAGTCATATTCCCGATGCAGATATTGGCAGTACCAGGAACTTTCATCGTCAATAACCTCTGTAGCACTCCCTGATCGAGAATCACAATGAGAAATAAGGCAAAGATGAGGTCCACCTCTGGCAACTAACTGCCCATAAGTAGGCAGCTTTGCCCTGGTCAGGCCTCACACCTGGCAGGAAACCACGAAACCATGCTTCTTGGAGGGAGCAAGGTGAGACGCACTAAGGGATCTGTGAGCTCTTCAGGTTTTCTGTACATACTTTAAATCTACATATCACAGCAGACTGCGTGCCAAAGAAGATATTAGAAACCAGCTGTCAAAAATGTTGTTCCCTTATTTTTGACAATATTTACTTAATACATGTTAAGAAAAAAGTTATTAAAGAATTTGTAATCTCACTAGCTCAATTTCTTATTACCTACCTAAATATATCCAAGCATCTAAAAAACTTGTTTTTGTAAGTAAGGAACTCCATTTTTATTATTACAAACTGACAGAAAAGAACTGTATATATGCATAACACTGGCTGTAATCTGATTTGTTTCCAAATATGGATAAAATGGAATAAAATATTTTTCTCGTCACTTACTTCTCACAGTCACACAACAATCCTAGAATCAAGTACATCAAGGTCTAGCAATTTCATTTCCATAGCCATTTCTAGAGGACATTTATCACATCCTATGAATTATAAGCAAAAGACAGTAACAAAATTCTCTTTTATTACTTCTATAGCATTTAAATGCAATGGCACTTCAAAACATCTGGAAAGTGTAGACACTAGAAAATAACGTTTCATTATTTTGCAATATTTTTCATTATTTACTTGGTATTGCTTATTAAAGAGTAAATTTAATGGCATGGTCAAAATATGAATTCTTCTTCAAAATATAAACATATTCTTCATCAAGTTCTAATAACTAACTATACAATGAGATGATACCAAAAATTACGACCAGGAAATTTAGTGACTTCAATTCTAAAAGTCATTTCTATATATAATAAGTGATCCATGTACCTAGAAAGACTAAATGAATTTCTGTGTCTACTGTATACACAGCAGTCTTTGCATATGGATTGTACACATAAAAGCTTATTATAATCTAAACATTATTCTAAGTTAGAATTTAATAGTGTAAACTTCATGTTTGGCACTTTACTTCTCTCTCTGTCTTGCCCTAATACTTTTATTGGTAAATATACAAGTGCTTTTACCCCATTCAGTTTGATGATGAGATAGTTTCAGAATGTAAGTATGTTGTAAGGATAAACACAAATCTCAAAAAAAAATGAATTTAATTTGGTACCAAAAGAGAAAGAGATATTCTCCCTACTCCTGCTTCTTTTTTTTTGTCCCTTTGAGATATATATAAATCTTTTTTAAAAACTAAATAAATCTCTTGCCAGTTTCCCGTAAGGGACTCAGAGTCATTTCTTAGAAAGGTAAACCTCAAGAAGATAGCACCCTATCTCCTTGTCTCAGTGGGAGCTGAACCTAAACGCCCAACTCCAGGTTGAAGCCATCTGTTTGCCACATAGATACAAGAACTTTCATTTTTACTTTGGAGAAAGGAAATTGACTACCACAGGTAATTGGCCACCCAAATTACCAGGTGAATTTAGGATGAGCTTTGTGTAGCAAATGGTATCACCAAGTGCTCTTACTTGATTAATGTTGAGAACAACTATGTGATGGATTGTGTCTACCTGGCTATACAAAAGAGTGATATTTCATTCTGGGTTTTTTTCGCTATCTCATTAGCAGATTTGTTTCTGATGCACATCCAAATCGGGTTTAATGCTTATTCAATAATAAAACCATTTTTGTTCTTTTCTAAATTTTGGGAGAAGGGTTCTGGGTTAGCAGCAATTTTTATAAGGCAACAATACTGTAGATTATACAGTAGGCAGTTCAAACCCTCTGGGTCAACCCCGTCAAAAAATCCAGAAAAAGAAACAGACAGAGGCAGGCAAGAACTTTCATCAGCAAGAGAAAAATGGTCTTCTTACATTGAACTTTAACAAAACATATTTACAAATATATGTGTATTAGAAATGCTAATATGTAAGATGACATAAGAAAAAACTTTTATATTCTATTTTAAAAATTGGGCCTTAAATCTAAAAGGATACCTATAGAGGCGCCCGCCGAAACTGAAGGTGGTTCCGAGGCGGCGGGGCTCCGGGTCCGAGGGGCTCCAGCGAAACGGCGGCGGTGGCCCCCGAGGCCCCTGAGGGAACTGAGGACGAAGCCGTGAGGCGACACCGCGGCGCGGCCCCCCCCAGCGGCCGTGCCCGGAGTAAAGCAAAAGAGAATGAAAGAAGTAGACAATCTTGAAAGTATAAATGAAGAATGGGTTTATGAAACAGGTTCTGACAACCAACCTCTTAGTGACAACCAGCAAACAGATTGTGAATATTTTGTTGACAGCCTTTTTGAGGAAGCACAGAAGACTGGTGCCAAATGCTTGTCACCCACTGAAGAAAAGAAACAGGTAGATGTTAGTATCACATTATGGAAAAATGGGTTTACAGTCAATGATGATTTCAGAAGTTATTCTGATGGTGCGAGTCAACAGTTTCTGAACTCCATCAAAAAGGGGGAATTACCTTTAGAATTACAGGGAATTTTTGATAAAGAAGAGTTGGATGTTAAAGTTGAAGATAAAAAAAATGAAATATGTGTGTCAACGAAGCCTGTATTCCAGCCGTTCTCAGGCCAGGGTCACAGACTAGGAAGATTCCAGCAAACAGATTTATGATTTACAAAAATCTTCCTAAAAGTGCCACACCAAAAATTATTTCTAAAGCAAAGAGTATTGAAGTAAAGAATAAAAATAATATATCTGCTGTCCCGCTTAACAACTTGGAACCTATCACTAATATACAGATCTGGTTAGCCAATGGGAAAAGGGTCATCCAGAAATTTAACATTTCTCATAGGGTAAGCCACATCAAAGACTTCATCGAAAAATACCAAGGATCTCAGAGAAGTCCTCCCTTTTCTCTGGCCACAGCTCTTCCTTTCCTCAAATTGCTAGATGAAACGCTCACACTGGAAGAAGCAGATTTACAGAACGCTGTCATCATTCAGAGACTCCAAAAAGCTGCTGACCCTTGTAGAGGACTTTCATAGCATTGATTTTTGATAGACTAAGTGGAAAACTTGCAGAGAAATGATGGTTATAAATGGTCATGCAAACAGAGATGGGGGAAAGGAAAAGTCAGATTCACTGGACTTTGATTCAAGTACTATTTAACTCTCTTCTGATGAGAATTCTTAAATAAGTACAAGTTAGCACAGTAAAATATGACTGGAAACCGTATCCAATGTACTTTTTCCAAAAGGCTGCTCAGAGAGAAAAATATACTTATTTTCAAAACCAATTAAATCAATATAAGGTATATTAACTATATCATTTAGAGTCTTAATACGGTGTACATAGCCAAATACATTCACACTGTCATTCTCAAATCAATATTAGCTTCCCAAACAGCAGTGATTTATTAAAATGTTAGCTGTTTCAGATTTTAAATATGGCAGTAAATTTAAAAATTACACATTGCAAATTAAAAGTATCAATATAATTCTTTACAACAGAGATGGGATGGGATGATACTGTTTTCACCCCAGCTATGCCTAAACTTCATAGTGTTCTAATCTTTATTCTCTCATGGCAGGATATTCTCAAATATTAATTTGGCAACAGTATGTAAGATGTATTTTCATTTAAGAATAAAATTTTCTAGCTTAGTATAATTCAATATTATTCTGCCTACTCACATTTCTACATTTTCTAAAAATATAATTTTTAAAAAATTATTCTCTCCCCAGAAACATTTCTATTTTATTTTATTTTTGAAAATTATGGCTTTGTTTTTAACTTACATTTGCCGTTAGCCATGTATCTGCCACCACTTAGACGCTAATGTGCATACTGTCACATTACTAATTAATGACTATTTTTAAAACTATCATGTAAAGTATGGTTTTCCATTTCATTCATCAGAGTCAACCTATGTATACATTAAAGGATGATTTATTGCATTCAGATGTCACCAAAGAAAACATGCTTTGTTACTTAGACTTTTAACAAAACCAGTTAGACTTTGATATTTCACTGTCAGATTAAATTCCTTTGCCTGAAAATCCTAAGTTTAAGAAGCTTTTTTGCACATGGCCTATTGAATTAGATTTGAGGTGGCTTACTCATTCTGTGCCAAGGAACTAAGTGGCCCAGGCCTGTGAATCAGTGTTCATGCACGCTGGGTATATCCACCAAAGCAGCAGTTCTCAAATTTTTGGTCACCAAGACCTTTTATTTATGTAGGTTATATCCATCAATTATATATTAGAGATTAAAAGTTAAAATTTTTGTTCATTTAAAATAATAAACACATTACATGTTAACATAAATAATATTTTAATGAAAAAAAAACTTTTCCAAAATATAAAAAGCCTTATTGAGAATAGTGGCATTGCTTTCCATTTTTGGAAATAGCTTTCCTGTCTGGCCTAACATAGGCAGGTGAATTCTCATATCTGCTTCTATAAAACCTGCTGCAGTTTCACACACCATTATTCTCTGGAAAAAACGCCACTGCATACTCATAAGAGAGCAAAGAAAGCAAATAACGTTTTAATGTGATGATGAAACTAGTTCTGATTTCAAAGACCCCCTAAAGGGTGTCAGGGACCTCCAGAGGTCCCCAGATCCCACTTCTGAGAACCACTGGGGAAGCTTTTCAAAAATGCCAGTTCCTGCCATCTTCCACACACATTCTGATTCATTAGATCTGGGGTGGGTCCCAGATCTCAGCGTTTTTTCATATCAGGTGAATTTAGGTATGTGGTCAAAGCACCATTCTCTGGGAAATGCTAAGGTTCCACCTTGGCAAAGTAAAACCTGTGCTCTTAACCGGGGGCAGTGGAAGACTCCCCAGTGAGATGGGGCTGATAGACTTCCAAGTTTTGACCCTCACCCCCATAATTTCCTCCTAGAGAGGTGGTTCCCCCTATCTGTGAACTAATCATGATGTAACCCTGTGCTTTATGTCCTATAGTACAGCTGAGACAAAGCTGGAACATTTAAATGAGGTTTTTACTAAAGGCTCAGGAATAACAAAAGGGAAATAAACACATAACTAGATGACCTGACTTACGAGGTGTATCTTCTGTTTGCAGTCCATTTTTAAGATGCTTCCTTTTCTAGCTCCCAAACTTCCACATGGCAGAAGTCCATCTTTTTATTGGGAAGGAGGACAAAGGAGGGTCCTTTCTTTTGGTCCTTCAGAAATGAATAGGTACATAATAGAAAGTCAGTATTTATTGTCAGTAATATTTACAGCAGCCATAGGAGCCCCCTCTATAGTGTAAAAAAAAATAATTGTTCTTTAAAAAAATATGAGGGAAGGACAAAATCAATGAATTTATCCTTAAGATATGGAAAATAAGATGATTAATATATGTTCAGGAATCTCTAAGAAAATGTTTTGTAGAGGACTGTCATGAAGAATTATATAATTTTCATTTGAATTGTAATCAGTACATGACTCCATATATTTTCTGTATTCTCCTTGGGAATGTTCTACATGTACATATATGAAAGCCTCCTTTGTGAATTTTTTGGTTTATAAATATTTAATCAGAAGAAAAAAAAAAAAAAAAAAAAAAAAAGGATACCTATAGAGACTTGGTATGACATTTCTACTGGCAAAAATAAAATATGTTTACCCTATACATTTTAAGAAAAATATATGTGCATATAAATATAGATGCACCTGTATGTACATATAAACTGTACATACACAAACATATACCTAATTTAACAATAAAACATTCATGAAATGTGCTTGTAGGCAAGTGTGGATGTTGCTAAATTCTTTATGTGTGAAGGGCCCAGCCTTCAAAGAACATGCACCACTGTCCCCCACTCATAGCCGATGTACACAGAGTGGCTAGTTAATCATATTCGCAGTATAAAATATTCCCATTCTATGAAGACTAAATGTTATAAGAATCCACACTTGTCTGGACAACACACTCTGTGAATGTCTTATTGTTAAATTAGATGTGATAGTTAATATTATAGATGCATCTATATTTACATGTCGTTTTCATAAAATATATTAGGTAGAAATATTTTCTTTTTGCCAATAGAAATGTTATTCCAAGTCTCTATAGATAAACTATTTTAAAAATATTATATACAGAGAAGTCAAAGCATCTCCTCTACATTACCTGGTGGTATCCAAGGAAAGCTCCTAAAAATTCCAGGGGAAAAAGAAAATTATTTCAAGCTTACCAATTTTCACAAGACCATCTATAAAGAAAAACATAAATGTCAATAATAGCTAAGTATGTAGAAAGGTTGCATTAATTATTCATTTTTTAAACAACAGTCTAAAGAATAATCTAGCCAAAGGGCATAGTCATGTGCAATAATCCGAAGTACACTAACCATTCTTCATCTAAAAGCCATCCATAAATACAGTATTTTTATCTATGATTTTGAAGAATACTCTAATGTAAATCATTTTTGAACCTAGAAAGTCTAAATTTGACAAAATAAGGAAACACATTTGATTACTGTAGTCAGAGTACCCTTAAAAATGCAAAAACAATGGCTTAAATGTGATTTACTGATCTCAACCTTGCTAATTACCCAATGCACAAATGGAAATCTATACTCCCCCCAAAATAAAGTTTCCTAATATTTAAACAACCGGTATTTCAATTACATTATTTTTATCATATCTACATATTTATTATATACTGGCATACATGTAGCAGTTCTAGATCATTTCTGCCCAAGGGAACCTTCTGTGACAATGGGAATGTCCTACTATCCAATGCAGTAAACCCTAGCCGCATGTCAGTTTTGAATACTTGAAATGTGTGACTAAAGGCCTGAGTTTATATTATTTAATTTTAGTTAATATATATTTAAATTTAAATAGCCATGTATGGCTGGTGTCTATCATACTGTACAGCAAAGCTATAGATACTACAAAATAAAATTATTGAAAGCATGCATAGTACACATAGACACAGGAGAGAGATTAATATTTGGATACATTGGCTAATCTTTCAAAAGTTATAGGAACTTCCCAATAAAGGTTTTTTTTCCATTTTTATCAAAAAAGAATATAAAATCATATGCAATTTATTAAAAGACAAATTTTGCTTGTAATTATTCAATGTCAGAAACTTCAAAGTTAGTGTAACTCAGTCAAGATAATTATTTTGTCCATGTTTTTTCCTTGTTGGGGAAACTTCTAGAGGAACTGTAGACATGTTAACTTAAATATCTTCCCTTTATGTTATCTGAGGTTCACAACTATTGTCCATGTGTTTTCAAGTACTGAAGGTAAGAAATAGTTTGCAAGCCACTAAGTATTCTGCTCTCTGTGAAGCTGTGGCACAGAGGATATTTTTGGAGTGAATCCGGCAGTGAGTGATTCTATTCTGTTGTTGCTGCAGCCTGGAAAATGAAGAATTATAGGTAGGGATACCTGGAAAGTGGCTCTAGAAGACACTATTGAAACCTCCAGCTATTACTGTTGAATTGTCTATTTCTGTCTTCTGTCAGTTTTTGCTTTATGCATTTTGGGACATCGTTGTTAGGTGCATATGTGTTTACAATTGTTAAACATTCCAGATGAACCAGCCCTTTTATCATCATAAAATATCCCTGGTAACTTTTTTTTTTTTAATTTAAAATTACATTTTCTCTCCTTATCAGTATAACTACTTTGGTACTTCTTAGGCTATTGTGGGCATGTACAGTTTTTTTTTCCATCCTTTTAGTTTGAAATTATTCATCTAAAGAGTGTCTTTTAGATAGTGTACAGCTGTATCTTTTTTTTTAGTAGTATTACAGTCTCTACCTTTTGATTGGAGTAGATAACCCATTTACATATAATGCAAGAGTTGATATGGTTGGATTTAAATCTGCCATGTTCTTATGGCTTTTTTGTTCTGCTGTTCTTCCTTAACTACCTTCTTTTGTGTTAAGTATATCTTATCTAATTTACTATTTTAATTCTTTGGTAGTTCTTTTATTATTTTTGAGTTATTTTCTTAGAAGTGGATCCAAGGTTTACAAAATGTATCTTAATTTATCATAATCTGCCTCAGATTAATACTAACTGTTTTATGGCCTTTTACATCTCTTTCAATAGACATATGTGTCAATCTCTTTCTGCATGTCCAACTTGGAGTCTGTTGAGCTTCCAAGCTGTATATATTAAGGTTTTCATCAAATTTTGGAAGTTTTCATTCACTATTTCCTCAAATATATTTTCTGTCTCTAGCTCTTTCTCCTCTCCTTCTTGACTTTCATTGTGGTTATACATTGGTAGACTTGATGATGTCCCACAGGTCTATGAGACTGTTCATTTTCTTAATTCTTTATTCCATTCTTCAGATTGGATAATTTCTATAGATCGGTCTTCATGCTCAGTGACTCTTTTTTCTGCCATCTCAAATCTGGCAGTGAACCTCTCTAGTAAGTTCTCCATTTCAGTCACTATACTTTTCACCTCCACAATTTCTATTGGTTGTTTTTTAATAAGTTATAGCTCTTCAATGATGTTCTCCTTTTGATGAGTCACTGTCATCTTATGCCCCCTTCATTCTTTAAAATAGAGTTCACAGGATTATGCTGCATCCAATTTCACTCAGTATGATCAAAGACCCTGGGGAAGGACCACACATGTACACTAACTACTATATATTTAAAGACATCTGGGGAGTACGCAGAGGGAACCATTCAATTCTTGAACCCTCTAACACAAGGTACTTCTCCATTTCCCTGTCAGACTGATGCTCACCAGGCCACACTGCTGATGACTTAGTAGATTCAGTCAAACACTTCCTTCAGTGGATCCAAACTACCGTCTGCCACACTATTTGGTCAAGGTGAGTAGGCATCAATCAGTGACTCAGGTCTGATGGCTGGCTAGCATGGGCCGAGTCTTATTCTTATTGGCGTATTAATAATCACTATGAAGAATGTAATCTTATCAATATAAGAACTGGCCCTTAAAGACTGGATGACAGCACTAGAAAATACTGTCCAACAATTTCTGCTGGCCAATATAAAATATGTAATCAGATTATCTGAGTGTGCTTAAAGTATCAGGAGAGTGTTGGCCAAGTGTACAATCCATTCCAAGTCATAGTTATCTGCATAAATTAAACCTCAGAAATATGTTACCGCCAAAGATGACAAAATGGATTCTAAATCAGGAAGTCACAGAAAGATATCATTGGGAGGATAAAGAATAACATCCAAAATATCTCCTGGCACTTAACTTCTTAGCCCAGTATTTGGCAATATGCACAGGCAACACAGGGCACACCACATCCGTTTCCACAATGTGTGATCATGGCAGTTAAGGCAGGATACACTCATGTGCAATAACTGGACATGACTAGGAGAATCAGGGACTATGTGGAGGGGCCCAGCCAAACCCTGAACTCTCGCACCATCCCCTGTCAGGCTGATGCTCACCACGCCACACTGCCGAGGACTCAGTGGATTTGGACACTCACTCTGCTCAGTGGACCCAAATTACTCTCTGCCATGGTGGCAAGGCAAGTGGCAACCTCCATCACTCTCCAGGCCCAAATCCTGCATGAGGCTATATCAGCAAAGCAGAAGAATAGCAAAAACCTTGAAATGAAGGGAACATAAGCCTCAGATAATTCTCCAGTTTATTAATGTTTCACACTTCTTGGAGTAATAGACTCTTTCCAAAACCAATTAAATTCTCTGTTATAAAATAATAATAAACAACCCTGGTAAAATAAATATATTAAAAACTGGGATATTACCTCTGGAGAAATGAACTGGTACACATGACAAAATCAGCAATTCATTGGTGTACCAGTGAGAATTCCATTCATCAAAATGTCCCTTTCCTCAAATACCACTTCCAATCTATATAGCACAGGGAAAAACACAGGAAAGTTAAGAAAGAAAATCTTCTAAAGGACTGCATGGAAAACATCATGCAAAAATACGCTCACTGCTTGGAAAAGCATACAATAGAAAGTCATTTTTCCTAAGACCTTCCTTGGTCACAAAGTCTCCTAGCTTGTGGTCTCCTTGGCATCATGCATTATAAGTAGGATCTCCCTTTAAACCTACGTGCAGTCCAATGAGGACATATGAATAGTAGCCAATGAAATAAATGTAAAAATAGAAAAGAATTGGACATTTAACCATTTCACTCATGCAAGTGTTGAATACAGTATCTAATTGTAACTATCATTTAAATGTCTATGAAATTGGACACCCAGTTGATGGGAAAAAGAAAGAAAAAATTTCTTTACCTCTTGTGACAAAGTGAGCAAGCAAATTAAAACACTCGTCATGAACATTCCCACTCAGAGTTCCCACTTTTCTTATTTCATGTAATTGTCTGCCTTAGTAGAGAATAATTTATAAAAACAACAATCACTTTGGATTTTGGCCATAAAGGATTCCAAGAGACTAATTATCATTTAGTAGATTCTGACACCTATGAAGAATGTGTGAAAGTCTGAAACATAGGCACAACTGCTTTTAGTATGTCTTATATTCATATGCTGATTCTCCAATGTCAGAACCCTGCCAGTCAAAGCATTCAAATGGGACTTATGCCAAAAATCAGGTATTTATAGACTCACGTCCAAGTCCATTTCTTTAACATATGGAAGTGTGATGGCTTTCAATGCTGCAGACCATGTTAGCATCACCTAACTAACCAAACTCAAATCACTTCTCCAAATATTTTGCCTACAGTGGTCTTGGTGCTGGGCCTCAGTTTCACAGAAGTGATTTTGTCACACATTTCGTTCAGATTTTCCAATGAGATCAGTTACTGTAGTTATCATCCATCCAGGCATGTTTACAAGGGGGACCCTGACCTTGAGATAAGTGACAATGACCTCTTAGGGTTCATCACCTGGGACACATTGGCCCACACTCTTCAGTCAGAGACCAGCATCACAATGCGTGAATGAGGCCCCGTGGCTGGTGAGGAAAGCAAAGGTTTTTATTGTCATTGTGGTATTATTTAATTGCTAAGAGGATTGGTGGCATTTTCAGGACAAAATGCTTATCATTGTGAGAATTTTCAGTGGCTAATGAGGACTGAATGGCAGACTTATTCTTGAAACTCTCCATGTCATGTCACAAGGGCAACAAATACCTCTTTCCTAGGAAACCCAGTCACTGGACAATGTCAACCTGTAGAAGAGAGTAAAAATATTGAAAGATGAGAAACATACACAGTCCTTGGTCAACTGGGCACAAGAGGATAAAGTTCACTAACCTACCTGCATATAAAATAGACTGAATTATTGCTCTACCAGGGAGTTTCCAATAACATTCAAAACAACATTCCTTATGTTAACCTCCATCCTGCATCAGAGTAAGAGTTGTCCAACAATTTCTGCCAGCCAATATAAAATTGCTAACAGAATGTCTGTGAGTGTCATGTTCCAGGAGAATATTAGCCAGGTGTCCGTTCCATTCACAACAAAGCTTACTTACCTGTGTAAATTAAATCTCAGAACTGTGTTACCTGCAAGGTACGATAGTGGACTGTAGTACAGAAAATCACAAAATAAATCATACTTGGGGGAAAAAAGATACTGCCTGACAATCTCCCCCAGAACGTAATGTGCTAGAGCTGGGAAACCCGGTGATTTGCAGGGGCTGCCCAGGGTTGTGCCACATCTGATCCCCTTCAGTGTGGCCAAAGCAATTCAGGAAGGATGTGCTCACGAGCAGTAACTATGGACATGTGACTAGGAGGTCAGGAAGCATGAAAAGGGGCTCAGCCAAAACTTGATCTTCTCACCTCGAGGAATTTACCCATCCCCCATCAGGCTGAAGCTCACCAGGTCACAGTGCTGAGGACACAAGCCTTTGGTCACACACGCCTGCCCTCAGTCGATCCAAACCACCTGCAGCCACGGTGACAAGGAACACCCTCTACGTTACTCTTCATGCCTAAATCCTGTATGAGGTGCCATCAGGAAGATGGATAAAGGACAAAATTTTGGAAATGAAGGAACAGAAGCCTTGGAATACTCAACAGATTATTAATGCCTCACAGTGTTTGGATTAACAGATTCTTTGCAAATATAATTAAATTCCTCACTACCTAAAAACAGTAATAAAAATAACACCGTACCTTTCACCAAATGGTTCTAGGAAAACTGGATATCCACATGCAAAAGAATGAAGCTGGATACTTACCAGAAAGGATATATAAAAATTAACAAAAAAAAAATGGATCAAACACCTAAATTTAAGAACTAAAACTATAAAATTCTTAAAAGATATATAAAGGCAAATCTTCTTGCACTTGGATTTAGCAAGGATTTTAAAATATGAAATGAAATTACAAGCAACTAAAGAAAAATAGGTATAAAGAACTTCATTAAAATTAAAATATTTTGTGCATCAAAGTACAATACCAAGAGAATGAAAAGTCAACCCATAGAATAGGACAAAACATTTGAAAACCATGTATCTCTGATAAGGATTTAATATCTAGAATATATAAAGAATTCCTACAACTCAATTGCCAAAAGATTAACAATTTAAAAATGGGCAAAGGACGTGAATAAATATTTCTCCAAAGAAGACATTCAAGTGGCACATGAAAAGATGCTCAATGTCACTGGGCATCAGGGAAATGTAAATCCAAGTTAAATGAGATAACCACTGCACACCTACCAGGATGCATATAATCCACACACAAAAAAAAACACCCAAAAAATAACAATTATTGGTGAGGATGTGGACAAACTGGAATCCTCAGCATTGCTGATGGGAATGAAAAACGGAACGGTCACTGTGGAAAATACTTTGGTGGTTCCTCAGAGTTAAGCATGTAATTACCATACGATCCAGCAATTCTACTCTAGGCATAAACTCAAAAGAACTGAAAACAGGGACTCAAGCAGATACCTGTATGCCAATATTCACACCCACATTATTTACAATATCCACAGGTGGAAACATTCCAAATGTGCATTAGCAGATGAATGGGTAAACAGATTAGCAGATGTCATGCATGTATACAATGGGATATTATTCAGCCATAAAAAAGATTGAAATTTGGATATTTGCTACAACATGGATAAGCCATGTAAACATTATACTGAGTAAAATAAGCCAGACACAAAAGGAGAGGGATTTTATGATTCCACTTAGATGAAACATCTGGAAAAGTCAACTTCATAGGGATAGAAATGACATGAGAGGTTATCAGAGGCCAATGGTAGGAAGCATTGAAGAGTTACTGGTTAATGGATTCAGAGTTTCTGTTTGGGGTTATGAAAAATTATGGAAATAGATACTGATGATGGTTGTACATCATTGTGAATGTAATTAATGCCACTGAACTGTACACTTAAAAATAGTTAAAATGGCAAATTTCATGTTATATATACTTTACCACAATAAAACAGTAGAAAATAATTAAACTTTGAAAAATAAATCATTAGAAATTGGATGTTACCTCTGGAGTGCATCGTTTTGTCCTTCCCAGAGAAGAGAGCCAATACCAGTAACGTAACCGCTAATTCACGGGTGTTTCAGTGAGAATTCCAATCATCAAATTGTCCCTTCTCTTCAACATCACTTCCAATCTACAAGACACAGGCAAAGTCAGGGAAGTTGAGATGCAAAAACTTCCTAATGGAATGATCAGTGATCAAGGCTTACAAGACAATCACCACAGATAGTCATTAGGCCACCTGTACAATGGAAAAAATTACACTCGCTCTTGGAATAACATAGTCATAGAAAGTCATTTGTTCTAAAATCTCCATCACAAAGTTTTCCAGCACGCCCTCTGTGCTGGTTTGAAACTGTCATGTACCCCAAGAAAGGCCATATTCTTTAAATCTGGTCTTGTGGATGTAGACTCATTGTGGGTGAGAACTTTTGATTAGAGGAAGTCCTGATAAGTCTTTATTGGGAAAAAACAACCATCTAAAAATCACTCCCAGCACTCAACCTGACTGAGCTTGGGATCCTGACAGTTTGAAGAGGCTGCACAGGTTTATGCCACATCTGTTTCCACTCAATGTGGTCACATGTACAATAACTATGGACATGTAACTTGGAGGTCGGAGAGCATGCAGAGGTTATCCACTCATTGCTTTCCAAGTAATTCTCTAGTGAAACAGAAATGGCTAGTAAAAACTGCTATCTCTTGGAGATTTGACTAACCAACAGCCTTTAAAAGACTGGTCCTCATTAAGAAGACAAACACCTCAGAGAAACATGTGAAAGGCTCAGATGCAGTCACAAACCTTCTCTCAGGGTCTCACTATTCATTCAATGATTCTCCAGTGTCTATTTATGACAAGTGTATGAACCCTACCAGTGAAGCATCCAAAAATGCAATATAACCACAAATTACATAGGCACACCTTGTTTTATTGCACTTTGCTTTATTGTACTTCACAGATACTCTGTGTTTTTTTTAATTGAAATTTTGTGGCAACCCTGCATCAAGCAAGTCTATTGGTGCCATTTTTCCAACAGCATGTGCTCACTTCATATTCCTGTATGACATTTTGATAGATCTTTCAATATTTCAAGCTTTTCATTAGTATTATATATGTTATGGTGATCTGTGATCTTTGAGGTTAATTGTTTGGGGGTGCCACAAACCGTGCCCATGTAAGATGACAAGCTTAATAAACGTGTGTGTTCTGACTGCTCCACCAAATAGCTATTTCACTGCCTCTCTCCCTCTCCCTGAGACACAACAATATTGAAATTAGGCTGATTAGTAACCCTACAATGACCTCTATATATTCAAGTATAAGGAAGAGTTATATGTCTTTCACTTTAAATCAAAAAGCAAAAATGATTAAGCTTAGTGAAAAAGGCATGTGAAAAGCAGATATGCCAAAAGCTAGGCTTCTTGCACAAAACAGCCAAGTTTTGCAGAGGAAAGGTTCTTGAAGGCAATGAAAAGTGCTATCTCAGAGAACACACAAATGATAAGAAAGCGAAACAACCTTATTGCTGAAATGCAGAAAGTTTTAGAGGTCTGGATAGAAGATCAAACCAGTTACAACATTCCCTTAAGACAAAGCCTAATCCAGAGAAAGGACTTAACTCGCTTTAATTCTGTGAAGGATGAGAGACATGCAGAAACTACAGAAGAAAAGTTTGAAACTAGCAGAAGTAAGTTCATGAGGTTTAAGGAAAGAAGCGATTTATATAACATAAAAGTGCAAGGTGAAGCATCAAGGACTGAGGTAGAAGCTGCAGTAAATTATCCAGAAGATCTAGCTTAGGTAATTGATGAAGTGTCTCTAATCAACAGATTTTCAGTGTAGACAAAATAGCCTTATTTTGGACAAAGATGCCATCTAGGACCTTCATAGCTAGAGGGGAGAAGTCAATGCCCTGCTTCAAAGCTTCAAAGGACAGGCTGACTGTCTGATTAGGCGCTAATGCAGCTGGTGGCTTTAAGTTGAAGCCAATGCTCATTTACCATTCCAAAAATCCTAGGGCCCTTAAGAATTATGCTGAATCTGCACTGCCTGTGCTCTATAAATGCAATAACAAAGCCTGGATGATAGCACATCTGTTTACAACATGGTTTACTGGATATTTTAAGCTCACTGTTGAGACCAGCTGCCCTGAAAAAAAGATTTCTTTCAAAATATTACTGATCATTGACAATGTACCTGGACAACCAAGAACTCTAATGGAGATATACGAGGTTAATGTTGTTTTCATGCCCCCTAACACAACATCCATTCTGCAGCTATGGTTTAAGGAGTAATTTGGACTTTTAAGTCTTATTATTTAAGAAATACGTTTCCTAAGGCTGTAGCTTCCATAGACAGTGACTCCTCTGATATATCTGGGAAAAGTAAATTGAAAGCCTTCTGGAAAGGTTTCACCAGTCTAGATGCCAATAAGGGCATCATTATCAATGTTGATTATCTACAATGAAACAGCAAAGCTAGAGGCTTTTGTCATTGGAGTACTATGTTTTCCTTAAGAGAATTGAAAGTATTTTCATGAAAAAATGCTTACCAGTGTGAGAATTCCCAATTCCACTGAGGATTGGATGGCAGAATTATGCTTCATATTCTTCTCATGTCATGTCTTGAGAGGAAAACTTAATTGTTTCATATGTAATTCTGTGCTTGATCCACCTCCACCCGTGGAAAGAGTAAAATGGAGAAAAATGAGATTTATACACATGCATTGGTCAGTTACACCAAAGACAATAGGATACCCAAAATATTTTCATTTGAAATATACCGAAGTACTGTTTTACTAGGATGTTTAAGATGATATTCAAACAGCATACATTTTTTGTTCACAGGCTGCCAATAATACACGTAACATGCAACAATTTTGCCAAATAATATAAAATGTGTGCCCTAATAGTCTGAGTGTGCTTACAGTTTCAAAAGAATGTTGACCAGGAATCTTTCCTGTTCACAGCAAGACAAGAGGTATTTCTCTAAATTCAACCTCAGAAATATTTTAAATATTTTAAATCATCACTGACCCAGGAACATTTATGAAGGGGACCAAGAGCCTGAGATGTGTGACAGACCCTGAGTTTTCAGGGCTTGTCACCTGGGGACAGACTGGCCTACCCTGTTTAGTCAGGGACACTGGCCCTCACTATCAATGTTATGTCCCCAAAGCTGAGCAGAAATACACACACGTATTGGTCAGTTACAAACAAGACTGTTACCATGGTAGACATGACCAGCAGCTTCTGGTCACTGGAATATTATTATCCTAAAAGGACAGGAAGTATTTTCAGGAAGAAATATTATGGATGTAAGGATACCCACTGGCCCTTGAGGACTGGATGACAGACTTAGTCTCGGTACTTTTCCTCACGTCATCTGTCAAAGGGAAGACTCAGTACTTTCACCTATTTGCTGGTATTTGGTCTACATCCACCTGTGGGAAGAGAGTAAAAACAGTGAAATATGAAGAAAAATATGCACATTAGTAACACACGAGACAGGATAATAAGATACTTGCATTTGCAAAATACAAAGCATTGCTCTACTTAGTTGTTTCAGATTACATTCAAAACAATGTACATTGTTTAACAGGCCACCAGCAATGTGCATATAATGCAATAATTCTGCCAACCAATAAAAAAATGTGACCCAGATAGTTGGAGTTTGCTAAAAGTCTCCAGAAAATGTTGTCCAAGTTTTATTCATTTACAGTAAGATGCAGATATTTCCATGAATTCATCTCAGATATGTTAACTTTAAAAATTAAATGACGTTGTTTAGAAGGTTAGCAGTAAATACCTGAAACTATCAAACTACAACCCAGAACCCTTGAATCTCGAAGATAACTGTACAAAAATGTAGCTTATGACGGGTGACAATGTGATTGGGAAAGCCATATGGACCACACTCCCCTTTGTGCAGTGTACGGATGGATGAGTAAAAAAATGGGGGCAAAAAAAAAAAAAAGGCATCCAGTGTTATTTTTTACTTTAACTGTTCTTTTTCACTTTAATTTTTATTCTTATTATTTGTGTGTGTGTGGTAATGAAAATGTTCAAAAATTAATTTTGGTGATGAATGCACACTATATAATGGTACTGTGAACAACTGAATGTACACTTTGTATGACTGCATGGTATGTGAATATATTTCAACAAAATTGAATTAAAAAAAAAAAAGATTAAATGATGATATGAAATATGAAATCCCAACAATCAGTTGGGGGAAATTCCCTCCCTTCACTTACCTGTTTGGTTTGGTACTGGCAATTTGCAGAGGCTACAAAGGCTTATGTTTCTATCCTCCCCAGTCGGGGGTGGATGCCATGGAGATTTAAAGACACAGTTTCCTCAGGTCTGGGGGACACAGTTAGTTGAAGGGTTGCATTTTCTGGGCAGGTCGGGAAAGCTCAGCTTTGGGGAAAAGCTTTTGGAGTCCAAGCTGATCCCCTCCCCAGGGCACTGTGGAGCCAGCCTGCATCCCTTGGTGGATCCCTGGCTCTGTCTGGGCAGGGAAAGACTGACTTGGGAAAGTCCTCTCGGGGTGACCCTCCTCCCAGAATTTGCCCTCCAGGAAAAAGCTGCGTGAGACAACAAAAGGAGGTGGACAGCCAGGAACAAAGGCATGTGAGTATCAAATACCTCAGAAAGCAGATCTGTTCCCTGGGTAACAGAGAGGATGACCAAACTCCTGAAAACAGGGAACACCAATCTTGCTCAAACTCTTCCAAAAAAATTGAAGAGGCGGTAACAGTCCCTGATTAATTCTATCAGGCCAACATTATTCTCATATGAAAGCCAGAAAAAGATACTATAAGAAAAGAAAATTACAGATCAATATCTCTTATGATACAGATGCAAAAATCCTCAACAAAATACTGTATAAAAAAATCCTTAAACATACACAACAAAGCTATTGCAACTAATAAACAAATTCAGCAAAGTGGCAGGGTATAGGATCAACATGCAAAAATCAATCGATAGCTGGTGGTGGATACCTGAAACTATCAAACTACAACCCAGAACCCATGAATCTCGAAGACAGTTGTATAAAAATGTAGCTTATGAGGGGTGACAAGGGGATTGGGAAAGCCATAAGGACCACACTCCACTTTGTCTAGTTTATGGATGGATGAGTAGAAAAATAGGGGAAGGAAACAAACAGACAAAGGTACCCAGTGTTCTTTTTTACTTCAATTGCTCTTTTTCACTCTAATTATTATTCTTGTTATTCTTGTGTGTGTGCTAATGAAGGTGTCAGGGATTGATTTGGGTGATGAATGTACAACTATGTAATGGTACTGTGAACAATCGAAAGTATGATTTGTTTTGTATGACTGCGTGGTATATGAATATATCTCAATAAAATGAAGATTAAAAAAAAAATCAATCGAGTTTCTATATCATAGTAATTAACCATCTGAAGAAGAAATCAAGAACAAAATTCCATTTACAATAGAAACTAAAAAAATAAAGTATCTAGGAATAAATCTAACCAAGACATAAAGGTCCTGTACACAGAAAACTACAAAATATTGCTGAAAGGAATCAAAGAAGATGTAAATAAATGGAAGGGCAAGCTATATTCATGAACTGGAAAACTAAATATTAAGATGTTAATTCCACTCAAATCAATTTAAGGATTCATTGCAATCCCAATCAAAATTTCAACAACCGTCTTTGCAGAAATGGAAAATCCAATCAATTTATATGGGAGTGTAAGTCAAAGCCATTTTGAAAGGGAGTAAGAAAGCTGGAGGATTCCCACCTCCACATCATAAAACTTGTTACAAAGCCACAGTAATCAAAACAGCATGGTACTGGCACAAGTACAGACATATAGACCAATGGATTCACACTGAGAGTGCAGAAATCAACCCTCACATTTATGACCAACTGATTTTTGACAATGGTGTCAAATCCACTCAATTTGGAAAGAATAGTCCCTTCAACAAACCGTGCTGGGAAAACTGGATATTCATATGCAAAATAGTGAAGTTGGACCCCTATCTCACATCATACACAAAAATCAACTCAAAATGGATTAAAGATTTAAATATGAGAACCAGAACCAGAATTGTAAAACTCCTAGAAGAAAACTTAGAGAAGCATCTTCAGGACCTTGTGTTAGGCAATGGCTTCTTAGCCTTATACCCAAAGCACAAGCAAAAAACAAAACAAGATAGTTTGGATGTCATGAAAACTAAAAACTTTTGTGCAAAGGACTTTACCATGAAAGTAAAATGACAACCTACATAATGGGAGAAAATATTTGGAAACCACATATCTGATGGTTTTAATACCCAGAATATATACAGAAATTCTACAACTTAACAATAAAAAGACAAATAACACAATTTAAAAATGGGCAAAAGAGTTGAATAGACATTTCTTCAAATAGGATCTACAAATGGCCAAAAAGCAAATTAAAAGATGTGCAACATAATTAGTCATGAGGGAAATACAAATAAAAATCACGACACACCCTTTCACTTCCACTAGAGTGGTTACTACTAAAAATACAGAAAATTACAATTGTTAGCAAGTCCATGGAAAAAGAATGTAAAATGGTGCGGCCACTGTGGAAGACAGTTTAGTGGTTCTCCAAAAAGTTAAGTGCAGAATTAACATTTGGACCCTGCAATCCAACTTCTACGTATATACCCGAAAGAACTGAAAGCAAAGACTTGAACAGTTATTTGCACACAAATATTCATACTGGCATTATTCACAAATGCCAGAAGATGGAAGGAACTCAAGTATCTGTCAATTGATGAACAGATAAATAAAATGTGATATATATATAGAATGGAATATTATTCAGCCACAGAAAGGAATGACGTTCTCATACATGAGACAACATGGATGAACCTTGAAGACATTGTGTTGAGTGAGATAATCCAAACATAAAAGGATAAATATTGTATGATGTCACTGGAGTAATTAGAATAAGTAAATTCATAGAGTCAGAAACTAGAATACAGGTTACCAGGGGCTGGGGTAGAGGTAGGAATGAGAAGTTTCTATTTGAGGGGGATGGAAAAGTTTTGGTAATGATGATAGCATATTGTGAACTTAATTAACAACACTGAATTATATATTTAAACGTGGTTAAAAAGTGAAATTTTAGGTTGTATATTTGTTATTTGAATAAAAATTAAAAATCAAACAGCCTAATATGACTCAACAGGATTAATGTCTCATACTTCTTGGATTAACAGATTCCTTCCATAACCAATGATATTCTTTGTTACTAAAAATAATAAACATCCCTGGTAAAATAAATATAAGAAAAATAGAGATTTACCTTGAAGAACATCATTTTGTTCCTTCCCAGGGAAGGAACCTGATTTCATAATATATTAGTGCAGGTGAGAGTTCCATGCACAAAAATGTTCCTTTCCTTCAATACGAATTCCAAACTACAAAGTATAGAGGATAAAGAGGCTAAGAAACAAAAACTTCCTATTGGAATGTAAAGTCATATGGAGAGACAAGGAATTCTTAAAAGATTTTTTCTCGACTGCCAGTATGTCAAGAACAATTTTCTAACTCTTTGGAATTGTGTAGAATAGAAATTCATTTTTTCTTAGACTAATATGAAACTACTGGAGCATATGAATATTAGTCAATGACATCACTGACATAATGATTTATAAATTAAGAATTGGAAATTTATTATTTTCACAATTAAAAATGTTTAACGTAGCCTCTATTTGATTCGGTACTCAAGCATCTGTGACACAGATCATCATTTGACATGAAAAAACATCTTTTTTAATTTTAGTGACTGGATTATCAAGGAAATCAAAACAGACTAAAAATGCATTTGCATTCATCAAAACCACTCTTAAATTTCCAATTAATCTTTAAGAAAGAGCTGGCTACTAAGAACTCATACTCTCTTTTGGTTTTGATGCTCTAATAATCCTTAAATGATGACCATCACTCATAATTTATAAACATCGAATAAAAATGCATCCATGGCTCAAATGCAGGTACAATCACTGGCCAAGGCTCTCACTTCTCAAGTACTGACACCTTGGTGTCTCTTTTCTACATCATATGTATGCTGCCAGCCAAGCATCCAAAGAGTTGCTATTTTAATCCCAAATCACATACATATAAACTTAAGAGCAATTCAATTCCTCTAATGTATGCAGGCAGGTTAGCTACAAATTGGGCAGTCCCTGTTGCTACCACTTAGTGGACCAAGTACAAGTTTTTCCTCCAACTATTTTGCTTAGAGTTGGTCTCTCTGCTGTACCTCAGTATCAAAGGTGTCACTCATTTTGTTCAGATTCCAACAAGACCCAGATTGAAGCCATCACTGATCCAGGCACATTTATGAAGAGGACCTCGACCCTATGATAAGTGATAGATGCTGAACACTCAGCATTTGTCACCCAGGGACACACTGGTTCACACTCTTCACCAAGGAGAATGTCCATTACAATCAACAACTGAGGCTTCACACCTGACAGGCAAAGCCAGTGTCTTAGTGTCACTGAGCATTATTGAATTCTTAAAAGGAAAGATGGTATGTTCAAGACAAAATGCTTACCAATCTGAAAATCAATACTAGTCCTTGAGGAATGGATGGCAACTTATTCCTGATACTCTCATTCATGCCATGTCTCAAGGGGAAGAAATAACTCTTCAATATGTAATCCTGTGAGTAGTACACGTCCACCTACAGAAAGAGAGTAAAAATGGGGAAAGATGAGAATACATAAACATACATTGGTCAGACAGACACAAGACCATGTGGTTACCAAGAGTACTTTCATTGGAATATACTAAATTATTACTCAACCAGGATATTTCCAAATGATATTCAAAACAACATTCCTTTGTGCTGGTCTCTGGCTGCCAACAGAGCAAATATTATCCAACAATTTCTGCTAGCAATATAAAATGTGTAAACAGATGGTCTGTGCATGCTTTGTTTCAGGAAATTATTGGGCAGATATTCATCCATTCAAAAAACAGACAAAGATATTGATGTAAATTCACCTCCGAAATGTGCTGCTGGGAACTGAATCCTAACCTCCACAAAACATGCGTTCAAATGCTAACCCCAATGTGCTGGTCTGAATCTTTTAAGTACCCCAGAAAAGTCTATGATCTTTTAATACATTCTTAAATGGTAGACGAATAGTGAGTAGGACCTTTTGATTAGGTTGTCTGAGATGTGACCCACCCAATTCAAGGTGGGTCTTAATCCTTTACTGGAGCCCTTTAAGAGAGCTCACGGAAAGAGAGAGTTTAGGAACGAAAACACCCCAGGAGAAGCAAGAAGGACTCACAGGAGAAGCTGAGAGAGAAACTCCTAGAGACATTTGGAGACAGAAGCCACTGAAACCAGAAGCCGGGAAAGAAGGATGAGCATATGTCACCTTAGGCCTTCCCAAGTGACAGAAGAACCCGGGATGCCATCAGCCTTTCTTCTGAGAAGGTATTGTCCTGTTGATGCCTTAATTGGGACATTTTCATGGCCTTAGGACCGTGAATTTGTGACCATTGAAAAAGCCAACCCATTTCTGGTATATTGCATTCTAGCAGCTTTAGCAAACACCCAGTATTGTGGGTGTGAATCCATTTGTAAATAGGACTTCTGAAAATATTATTAAAGTGTGGACTTTAACCCATGTGGCTAGATTCCTTATAAAAAGAGTAAATCTAGTTAGAGACACAATCAGAAGAAGTAGAAGACAGCAGTAGGAGAAGGCCTAGAGAGACTGCAACCTACTGGATTCCAGAAGACTCAAGGCCTCACCGCTTCCAGGGAATTTCTAGTATCGCTGTTAAAATAAATGTAGGATATTTCTACCCAAATGGCATTCATTCATTGGAAACTCCAACTGAGAAATGAGGTGGAAACGAACTTATGATTTGAAAAAAGCAAAGGATCAAAGCCAACAAGCACAAAACCATTTTCCCAGTACTTTATATGCTTTGTGTAGAAATCTGTTATATCCTCTTTTTATGTATGCATTATGTACATACGTATGTATTTATGAATGCATGCATGCATATGTGCTGTTTTGGGCTATTTTGGTACACACAAATTTAAAGTATCCTCCTACTACAAAAGCATTCTTTATATATAATTCCCTGGCCTCCAACTTTGCAAACATGCTATACAAACTGAATGTCTTCAACCATCAATTTCTCAAGGTTTTGGCAGTGGTATATGCCATATTTCTATTCCCTGGCAGCCACTGCATTGAAAGAAATGGTGACTCAACATGCATATGAGTTCAATGTTCAAGTAATATCATTGGACACATCAGAAATGAACTGTTCTTGGCCAGAAATTAACAGGAAAGTCCATGCATGCATCCAGTTTACATTTCCTTTTTCCTCCTCTGATTAGTGCCATGTAGAACAACAGAAGATGCATGGGTTGAGCTCTTACTCTGCCACCAGTGAGTGCTGGGCCACCAGAGCACCCATTATACCAGCGGCTAAGAGGTCCCTGTAAGAGGTTAAAAGCCTAGATCTTCCATCTAATGGTATCACAATACCCCCACCAACTCCACATCTGCCCAAGCACAAAAACTGTGTGACTAGAAAGGCTTGCCCTGATAGAGCAGGACCTCCAGGCAAGGGGAGGAGATGGTGAGGATTTTAGATTCATTTTGTTCCCCTTTTCCAAGAAATGCATACTTGGGTGGCTTCATTGACGTGAGCACATTTGTGGACCATGGTGTTTAAAGCTGCAGACTGGCGTGTGGGGAACCCTTGAGCCCAAAGTTCTGGGCACCCTGGAGTATCGAAGGTCAGGACACTGGACAGAGAGAGAAGACAAGTGCTCAGGGAGGAGATCTTGGCACACCTTTAGTGACATTAAAAGAAAAAGATTCCTTTAGGCCTCTTAAATAATCTGGGTACTCCCAAGGAGAATATCTGGGCATTTAGCAAGCAAAACAAAAATATTTACCTCCAAGGCATATACCGGCTTCCAGAGATCTCTGGTCCTTGCCACTTACAGGGATGGCCGATCGTCTACATGTGTTAAAGTAAGCGGGGAGTCTTCACATCGTGACACATTCAATCATTGCCAACTCCAACTGCGGAGGATAGAACAAACAAACACATGTTTCAGAATCACGCACAGGATCACACACAAAATCTGCAATGCCAAATTTTCCACTGGTTATTTGCTACATATACATTGCATTAACTTCAACTATTAATGTACATAAGTGATGAATTTTGTGTTTAAGTATGTACCTGTAAGTGTATGTTTCATGCGCACCTGCAAGGACTGAAGATGGTTACTCCTGATACAAAAGAATTCTTTCTCTACATATCCCTGCACCCTGATAGTTGAAACATTGGAAAGAAAATCTGTGATTTCAACCATCAATCTCCAGAGTTTGACCGAATTGGGATGTAGAAGTATGCCACATTGTCCTTGATACTCAGCAAGTGGATTCCAGGAAAGCACACTGATCAGTAACATACATTCTCACTCATCATGCATTTGAATTCAACGTGGTAGTAATATCTCCGGACTCATTAAAGAATTAACCAGACTTTGTCAGAAAGCAACAAAGACCAGTGAAGAATGTTCAGGGATAAATTGGGAGCACTTCCATGACAATAGGCCACTGAGCAGGGAGCGGTCCATCTAACGAAACCAGACCTAATCCTAAGCACGAGCTTGTACAGGATAATACGGTCACCTATACCTCACAGGGCAAACCCGAGGGTTTGGTTTAGTTGTGTAGAAAATGGTTCCCACTAATTCTCTTACTGGAAATGGGGCACTTCCCAAATAACTAGCATTATCACAAGCAATGGGTGCAATGTTGTAAGAGCAGAGGAAACATAAAGTATCTAAATTTTCATCAGTATCCTCCTCAGGCCAGCAAGCAAGAACCCTTCTGGAACATAAATCATCAACCCAATGAGGCAACTCATGAGCTGAAGGGAGGAAAACAGACATGGCCAGAGACTTGCATGCAGAACATACACGGGAGTCAATTTCTCAAATGTATGTTGGCAAGGTATTCCTAATCTCCTGGGGAAAATGAAATATATTGCCAATAAAATTGACAACAGTAACTGAAAGGAAAAAAGGCAATTACCACAAACAGCATGAGGGATGAATTAAAAATCAGGTTTAATGCCTGGTACTTTGACGTGCACATTTGAAATCCCTCTTGGCACCTCTGAAGTGAAGAATACACCACCACTGTGGAATATAAACCATATGCAAACCAAAGCCATCTAGCCAAATGTTTGCATGCATGGCCGTTAGCCATTTCATTCCAGGACTGCCACTATACACTTCCTTTACCAATAGAAATCATAGAACACCTATGGCAATATGAGAAATATCCAGTGATTAAACAACTTCTGAACAAATCAAATCATTTCAAGAGCAACTATCCCTGTATCCTTCTTTATCCTGCCAGCAGTGCCCATACCACTTCCACATCATTTTGATGTAGAGATTTGATTACCAAGGGATGAAACCTTTTCAGTAGATTCTCAGAATGCTTGGAAATGGTTTGTAAAGACCCTATCACTAATTCCCATTTATTCAACCCAGATACCACTGGCACTTAAATTCCTCACCAAATAACGTAAACTAGGCTCTAATGAATGAATCAAAGACATGCTTTGCATCCAATTGGCATGAGTATCAGAAGGCTATGTGAAGATCTCAAATGCCTGCACAGACTCAAGGTATGGAGTTATAAATTCCATTAACAAATCCCCAGCAACCAAATCACAGAGTCTGAGTATTTACTGGGAAGTTGGACCTCAACGAGGATCCAAGAAGCAAGGGATATCCTCAATAGGTCTATGTGTAAAACTGAATTTTCCTACTGCCTGGAAACTGGAGACATCCACAAGGACAACAGGTAGGTGTGGGCAGGGAAGAGACTCCATGGAACATGTGTGTCCCTCACTCATCTGTATCACCTTGGAATGAGACAATGTGCTGGAACTCAGTTCGATGAGTGGAGACGGTAGCGTTTTCTCACTCATTCTGTTCAGCTTTTCCAAGGAATGCATATTTGTGTGTTATCATCGATCCAAGCACAATGTTACAGTCTAGAAGTTTTAAGTGGCAGGCTGGGATGTGGAGATGTCAGGAGTACAAATATGTTGGTCCCTGAATATCCACATCCACACCATTGAATATGGATAAGAGGCAAGACACTCAAGGAGTCGACCTGGGCAAGACAAGGAATAGTTTCTTTTAGGTCCATGCATTCCTTAGGAGTCTAACAGTACATTTAGCAAAATAAAATCTTACGGCCATGTGCAGCCTATTGAATTCCTGAAGACTCAGGGCCATACTGCTTACAGTGTCTTGCACCTACTGGTGTTAAAATAAATGTAGACTCTTTCCATCCAAATGGCTTCCATTCATTGGCATCTCCACCTGAGGAGTGGGAGAAAACAAACGCACGACTGAGACACACGCAAAGATCAAGGGCAACCAAGACAACAGCAGTTTTTCCAATGCCTTATATGCTGCACCTACCCATCATTTACATCTTCTCTTTCGTTCAGCATTAAATATGTATGTATGTATGAAGGCATGAATATATGCATGTATACATGTCTTGTATGGGGTCATTTTGGTATATGAGTATTTAAGATTCTCTTCTTAGGACAAAAGCATTGTTTTTCCTGAGCAATACCTTGGATTCCAAATTCAGATACCTGCTACACAATCTGAATTTCTTCACCATGAATTTCTCTGGTTTTCCCAGGTTTCTATGATGGAATATGCCATGCTTCCCCTTCTTATCAGCGATGAATGTCAAGAAACACACCTACTTTAATTCATATAGAGAAACCCTGGATTTGACTTCAAAATTCAAGCAATATCTTTCATCCCAGCAGATACTAACTGCACTTGGTCAGACAGTAACAGCCACAAGGAAATATACTAGTGATCAATGGAGGCAAAGCCAGGACATTGGGCAAAGGAGAAGAGATGTCCGTATGAAGATGCCACACCTCATCCCACACACACAGTATTTCACAACAACCCAGTCAACCTCTCCTCATATAGCCAATACCCAAAATTATATGAAATGGTAAATTTGTATGAGTGGTCCATGACAAGTCTCTTACTGGAAATGGGGCAATTTCCAGGCACCTGGTAATTTCACAATCAATGGGCTTCAATATCTTAACAGTAGAATAAAAGTAAACTCATGCAAGCAACTTGAATCAGTCTTCTGCTATTTTCATGGAAATTCATATGTGAAATCACAAGCCATTTTACCAACACAGTTTGTCATCAGATGAGGGCATCAAGTCAAATACGTATCTTGAGAAGCTGTTACTATTTGTCCCCTATGCCATATGAAAAGATTTATCGTTGTTGATTTTGTTGAAAAGTTACCAACAAAACAAAAAGAAGGTCACTACCAAATAACAACAATGGGAAGAACTTCAATTATGGATTTCATTTGTGGGACTCTGACCAGTGAATTCCACTCTGTGGGACAGAGCAGCATGGAAAAAATCAAATATTTTCTTAAGGGCATTTGATCTAGAGATGAGTGTGAAATAGGCAATTACTGAAAAAATACCTTTGCAAAGGAAACCTACTATGAACAATGCAAGGTGCTAAAATACTGGTGAGTCGCAATAGAGATGGACAACTCCAGAAATAATAAAGGAAAGTCATGATTACTTCCCTGGAATATATGCTGAAAGTAAGAGGCAATACAGCAAAATGCTTCAACACATAGACATTAGAACTTTACATTCTAGGTACAGCAAAGCAAAATGATGCAACCAATGAAAATCTGGAGAAACCTCAGCTATTGAATGACATATACCAACATACATCCTGTCTCGAGAACTTCTTCCTGTTTCCTATTATCTGCCACATAAGCCCCATAAAAGACTCATTTCATTGCAATTTGATACCCTTCAGTGGATTCTGGAGGGGTGGAAAAAGGTTTTTGAACATGCATAACCCCATTTTTAATACAATCTACCTAATCCCCACAGGCACTCACATTTCCTCACCAAATGGACAAAAGAAAACTGGGAAAATATTCCTAATACTAGCACCTTAGTGACGCTCTAATCGTGAGACTACCTGTTTTCCTTCTCCAACTCTGTAAACAAATAAAATGCCTACAATTTCCATATAAGTATGTCACTATCTCTACCAAATCCATAAGTATGAATGCTGAGAATATGTGTACCTGCAGGGAGGCTTGCCCTCAGAGACCACTCATCACTCCAAGGGACCTGCCATTCATGCCGTGTGAAAAATAAGACATATGAAATTTTCAAGCACTGAGTGGGAGCACGAAGGGAACACCTGGAAACTTTCCCTCTCTCAGGCACTGGAGTGAAGCAACGCACTTGACTTCAGTAAAATGAGATGAGATGGTAGAGATGACTCACTCATTTTGTTCAGTTTTCCAAGGAATGCATTTTGGGAGTCATCATCATTCCACACACATTCACAGACCGTGCAATTTTAAAACTCAAGGTTTGGCATTTGGACAGCAGATGTCTTTAAACAGTTCTTTATACTGGATTATCAGTGCTACACCACTGATCATAGAGAAGAAACAAAGATATGCAAGGAGTGAATCTCAGCATGCCATTTTTGACATGACAAGTAAGAGAATATCAGTATGCTTTGGGAAAAAAATTCTAACTGCTATATGCAAGGTATAAGATCATGAAGAATCATGGCCACATGTCTTTGAGAGAATCTCTTACATCCCAAGCAAGTATTAAACACAAGGTGAATTGCTTTCCATTCAGAGGGTATTCATTCATATGCTACCAATTCCAGCTAAGAAGTGTGCAGAAAACAAATGCACACTTGAGTATACTACTCAGTATGACAAGAAATGGAATGAAGCACAACTTCCATAATTGCCCATCCTGCATGTACATTTCATTTCCTACTACCAGCTATGCACCGATGGGATACTTAGATATGCCCCTAAACATGCTACATTGTGCAGGATGACTTGTTATACTTAAGGTTCTTCCACCTGCACAAAAACTGTTTAAATTCCAGTAAGATGACATTAAGATATGTTAAAGGCAAGAATTATTTCCATATTATCATTCAACAACCCATGAAGAAGGAAAGAAACCCTACATCCCATACCTTACAAAACCCAGTTAAATATCTTTTCAGGTGAATAAAGTACACTTTTTATTAACCAAGTGTCTGTTTATATTTAATTTTATTCCTGGTGTACACTTATTGGATTTCCAAGTTGGAATCATGCTCCTTGCACTTGATGGCATCAATCTGAAATTCATCTAGTTCCATCATGTTTGGTGCAGAAAAATGCCACATAGCCCTTGCCTTTCAGCGCGTCTTATACATGGAAGCACACCTAAAGTTAACATACATTCTTCAAAAAGGGAGATTATGATTAATCATTGTAGTAATGATTTTGGATACATATAAAAATGAATGAAGTAGGTCAGAAAGCAAGGACCAGAGAGAATCAAATCTTAGGCATAGAATGGGGATGCCAGGACCTTAGATGACAAAACAGGAAGTCTAACCTACTTCACACTGCATTTGAGACAGGGGTTGGACAAAACAATGAGAATAAAAAGTCCTCAACATGGCCAATATGGAGTCCTATTTCCAGTGGTAAACATGTATGCACAATGGTGCATGCTATGTCTCTTACAGAAATGATGCAATCCCCAAATATCTGGCATTTCAAAACAAAAGGATTTCCACATACTGACTGCAAGAATCCTAACAACACAGCTGAACTCTTCCACTGAACATCTTCATGTGTGGAAAATCCTGACAATACAGCTAAACTCTTCAACTGAACATCTTCATGTGTGGAAACAAGGACACTACTAACATATAAACCCAAACACAAATTCCTCCACGGATTTTCATGAACTGAGGAGTTGACAAGCCACACAACTCCACATCCTGCCTATGGAAAATATGAAGGCATGTACCTCACATAGCTTGGCAAGATGCTACTAGAGGCTACCGGAACCACGTGAAATATATCATCAACAAAATCAACCATGATAAGTTTAACAACAACAACAACAAAAAAAAAAAAAACAGAAGGCAACTACACAGAGGGTCTGTTGGATGAACTTGAAACCTGCCTTCCATTCTTGGTTCCGTAAACCATTAATAGGCACAGCTATGGTCAACTGAGGAACAGATAAATCAAACGTCCACTGAAAGGCATGGAATAGAGCATAAGTAATGGCAGCATTTCTTGAGAAACATCTTTACATAGGAAACAAAGAATTCAAAGGCCCACAATGCAGATACCAATTATGTCACTGTTTTTCTAAAAGTTTGGTGGGAGCAAATGTAAATGTAGAGCCCATGGACCACTTCAATACCCAATGAAGGGAAATCTCATACTGAATTCTGTGGAAGAGACGTTGTAAGTAAACCAAGGCACAGTGCCAAAATGCTCATACCCAAGGACGCTAGAACATTCCATTCTAGACACCAATGTGTGGAAACTATCATTGCCATAGAAACCCCTAGGAAACCTACGACAACTTGTGGAGAAACCAGCCATTAAGCCACTTGTAACAACACCCAATCATTTCATAAGCAACTACCAGTTTCTTCTTCATCTGGTCCAGCAGCTATCACAGAATTTCAACTTTATTTTGATGTCACTATTCAAGCTACAAGTTACAAGTTACAAGGTAGGCAATGCTTATAAAAGGTTCCAAAACACATGAATCCCTTGGTCCCATTCAATCATCACAAAAACGAATGCCACACAAACTATCTCACCAAATGAGGAACCTTGGAAAGGCTACTCACAGCGTACCTTAGGCTCTCATTATGACATTACCAACCTGCTACACTTCCCCTAGAGATGGGCGGCTAAAGGGCATTTGGCCTTTAAGTGACCTACATAGACTCCAAGTGTGGTGTCAAACATTCCCTCCTAAATCGGTCCCCACCAAATCTAGGAACCCTGCATTTGCTGGGAATAAGACCCTCAACAAAGGGCCAGCACAGTAAGAGTTTCCCTCATCATGACCATATGTATAACCAAATCATTCTAGTGCCCAGATGTTGGAGACATCCACATTCACAAGTGCTCTGTGTGGGCAAGAAAGGAAACTCATGGATGCTGTCCCTCCCTCTTACTGAAATCAGTAGGGATTTCAGACTCAACAATACATATTTATTCATTGATCCAAGCACATTCATAGCCCCTGGAGTTTTAAAGGAAATGCACTCAGGGAGGAATTCCAGGACATCATTAAAGACATGAAAAGAAAAAGATTCCTTTATGTCTGTGTACTCCTTAGGAGAATATCTGGGCACAGAGGAGGCAAAACAAAAAGCTTACCACCAAGCAACTCCCAGCTTCCAGGGGTCTCTGGTCCTCACAGCTCACAGGGACTCCCAGTCATCTACATGTGTTAAGATAAGTGGAGAATCTTCACATCCCAATGGAAATGATTCACTGGCAACTACAACTGAGGACAGAGAAAGCAAACACATGTTTTATAAACTTACACAGGACCACACACAAAATGCAAAATGTAAAATTTTCCACTTGTTATGTGCTGCCATCTACATTGCATTAACTCCAACTATTAATGCAGGTTGGTGATGAATTATACATGTATGTATGGATTTATGTTTTAAGTGCACATACAGGTATGCAAATACTGAAAGTGTTTGCTCCTTCAGCAAAACCATTTATTGATATTTCACTGGACTTCACCTGTGGAAACATTCTGCAGAAAATCTAAGCCTTCAAAAATCAATCTCCAGAGTTTGACCAAATTGGGATGTCGAAGTACTCCACAGTATCTTTGATGGTAAGCAAGTGCATTCCAGGGAAGCACCCCTTAGCAATAACATATATTCTCACTCATCACGTTAGAATTCAACATTGTGATAATGTCTTGGCATGCAATCAGAAATGAATGAGACTTGGTCAGAAAGCTACAAAGACCAGTGAAGAACATTTCAGGGATGAATTGGTGCACCTCTGTCACACTAGAACACTGAGCAGGGAGTGTCCATCCAATGAAGTCAAACCAAATCCTAAGCATGCACTTGTACAGGATAACGAAGTCACCAACATCTTGTAGGGTCAACAAAGAATCCTGATGGATTGGTTCATTTGTATACAAAATGGTCCATGCTTAATCTCTTACTGGAAAGGGGGCAGTTCCCAAATACCTAGCAGTTTTACAAGCAGCAGGCTTCACGTTGATACGGTGGAAGAAACATAGTCATGCATCTAAATTTTCATCAGTATCACACTCAGGGGAGCACACAAGAAACTTTATTGAACACAAATCATCAGTCTCACAGGGTACCTCATTAGCTCAATAAAGGCAAAAAATACATCATTTGGACTTGTGTCAGAACATAAGAAGAACCTTTCAAGCTTATGTTGGCAAATTATGGCTAGGTCTCTCCTAATCCAAATGAAATATATCACCAGTAACATCAATAACAATAACTGAAAGGAAAAAAAAAAGGCAACTACCATGAAGAGTGTCTGCGATGAATTCAAAATCAGTTTAATTCCTGTTATTTTGATGTGCATATTCCAAATCCCTGCTGGCACCTACATGAATAAATAAACCAAACTTCCACCCAAGTGCTTGAGAGAGAGGAAGGGAGGGATGATATATAGCCATTTATGAAAAAAAAATCCCCTTGGGAACCCTAGTGTGAACAGGGAGGCAATATTCTGGAAAGACTTTCAACCTAAATTTGATAAATATTGGTGTAAGCCAATGTAAGACCAAGAGAGCTCGTCAATGACCTATGAAGAGAAGGATCACTCTTACTCCTGTGGCATACGCGCCATCTGCAAACAAAAGCCATCTAACCAAAAGCTTGTACACGTGGACTCTGGCCATTCCATTCCAGGAATATCGCTATACACTTCCTTTACCAATAGATTGCATATAAAACCTAAGGCAATGTGAAGAAAATCCAGCCATTAAACAACTTCTAAAGACATTTAATCATTTCAGGAGCAACTGTACCTGTTTCCTTCTTCAAGTGGCCAGCAGTGCCCAATAGCACTTCCATATCATTTTGACATTGATTATCTGAGTAGCAAGGTATGATACCATTTCAATGAATTATTGGAGTGCTTGTAAAAGGTTTGTAAGCACCCCCATCATGGATTCCCATTCATCAATCCAAATACCACTGGCACTCATATTCCTCACCAAATGACAAACTAAGAAATCACTGCTATATGCCTGAACTTAGACTGTAATCAATGACACAAAGACCTGCTCTCTGATCCCTAGACATTAGTAGCAGAGAAATACGTGAGGGTATCAAATGCCTGCACAGACTTAACCTATAGTGTTACAAATTCTGTTAACAAATCCCCAGCAACAAAATCACAGAACCTGAGTATTTACTAGGAAGGTGGACCTCAACAAGGATCCAAGAAGCAAGGGATATCCTCACTAGGACTATGTGTAAAACAATCTTTCCAGTCCTGGAAGCCTGGAGACATCCACAATGACAAGCACTGTGTATGAGTAGGACATTGAACCCATGGAACGTGTGTGTCCCTCACTCATCTATATTAACTTGGAATGAGACAACATGCTGGACCTCAGTTTGATGAGTGGAGACGGTAGGGATTTCTCACTCATTTTGTTCAGCTTTTCCAAGGAATGCATATTTGGGTGTCATCATCAATCCAAGCACATTGTTACAGTCTTGAAATTTCAAGTGGCAGGCTGGAGTGTGGAGAGGTCAAGAGTGCAAATATATCCATTTCTGAGTATCCACATCCATACCATTAATTATGCATTAGAGGCAAAACACTCAAAGAGTGGATCTTGGTATAGTGTTAATGATATGATAAGAAATAGCTTTTTTTAAGTTTATGTATTCCTTAGAAGACTAGCAGTACATTTAGCTAAAAAAAAAATATCTTATGGTCATGGTCGACCTATCAGGTTGTTGTAGGCATTTAGTAAGCAAAATAAAAATGATTACTGCCAGACTATGTGAGGGCTTCCAGAGGCCTGAGGTCCTGGCCCCTTACAGGGACTGCTGATCATCTGCATGTGTTAAGATAAGTGTTGAATCTTCACATCCCAACGGCATTCATTCTTTGGCAATTGAGAAGGACAGAGAAAACAAACATGTTTCGGAACCTACACAGAATCACATACAAACCCGCAACACCAAGTTTTCCACAGGTTATGTGCTGCATCTACATTGCAGTAACTTCAACTATTCATGTAGGTTGGTGATGATTAATGTGTGTCTACATGTAAATGTAAGTGTATATTTAATGTGCAAATTTAAGTATGCAAGTATGGAAGGTGTTTCATCCTGATGCAAAAGCTTCCTTTCTCTACACATCAATGTACTCCACCTTCAGAAACCTTGTGCAGAAAATCTAAGCCTTCAATCACCAATATCCATAGTTTGACCAAATTGTGATGTTGAAATACTCCACATTTTCCTTGAGGATCAGATAGTAAATTATAGGAAAGCACACCTATAGATAACAAACATTCTCAGCCATCAAATATTTTAATTCAATGTTGTGGTAATGCCTTTGGACATAATCAGACTTGGCCACAAAGAAAGAAAGACCAGTGCAGCAAAACTTTTCAGGGATGCATTGGTGAAACTTTATGATGCTAAAACACTGAGCAGGGAGTGTCCATCTAACAAAGTCAGACATAATCTTAAGCACGTGTTCGTACAGGATAGCAATGTCAAAACCTCACAGGGTCAAGAAGGAATCCACAGGGACTGGTTCATTTTGTAGGCAAAATGGTCCATGCTAAGTCTGTAACAAGAACTGGGGCAATTCCCACATATATGACAGTTTCACAAGCAAAAGGCGATAATGTGAAAATGGAGGAAACATAAAGTCATGCATTTGAATTTTCATGAGTATCACACTCAGGCAAGCACACAAGAACAATTCTTGAACACAAATCATCAATTGCACAGGGCAACTCATTAGCTGAAGGGAGGCAAAACAAACATCAGCCAGACTAATGCACAGAACATGCAAAGAAGTTGACCTTTTGAGCCTATGTTGGCAAGTCATGGCTAGATCTCTCCTAATGCACATTAAATACATCTCCAATAACATCAACAACAATAATTGAAAGAAAAAAGGCAACTACCACAAAGAGTGCCTGGGATGAATTCAAAATCAGGTTTAATGCCTCATATTTTGATGTGCACATTCCAAATCCCTACTGGCACCTGTGAGCATGGATAAATCAAACTTTCACCTGAGTGCTTCAGAGAGAGGAGGGGAGTGATGATAGGTAGTCTTTTTTGAAAAAAAAAAAATCCTCTTGGGAATGCTAGTGTGAACAGGGAGTGGCAAGATTCAGGAAAGACTTTCAGCCTAGGGTTGTTAAAATATTGAGATGTGTCAATGTAAGACCAGAGGATCTCTTCAATGACCTGTCAAGTGAAGGGTCACATTTACTCCTGTGGAATATATACCTTTAAGCAAAGAAAAGCCATCTAACCATTCCATTCCAGGAAAGCCTTTATACACCTCTTTTACCAATAGAAGTACACAGAGAACTTCCAGCAACATAAGGAAAATCCAGGCATTAAAAAATTTCTAAGACATCTAATCATTTTAGAAGCTACTGTCCCTTCTTCCTTCTTCATACAACCATCAGTGCCCATACCACTTCATATTATTTCAGTGTCGATATTTGAGTAGCAAGGTACAACACCTTTACAACTGATTCTCAGGAATGCTTGTAAAAGGTCTGTAAGCAGCCCTATCAGGGATTCCTATTTATCAACACAAACACCATCACTGAATGACATAAGACAGGAAATCAGTGCTAAATGACTGACCTTACACTCTAATCAATGACTTGAAGAACTGCTCTCCATCCAATATACATCGGTAGCAAAGGGCTACATGAAGGGCACAGAATCAGACTCAGAATCAAGCTATGGGGCTATAAATTCCCTTAACAGATCCCCACCAACCAAATCACAGAGCCTATTTATAGGAAAATGTACCTGAATGAGAATCCAAGAAGCAATGGAAATCCTCACTAGGATTATGTGTAAACTGAATCTTTCTAGTGCCTGGAAGCTGGAGACAGTCACAATGACAGCAGCTGGGTGTGAGCAGTGCAGAGACCCCATGGAACGTGTGTGTCCCTCACTCATCTATGTTACCTTGGAATAAGATAATGTGCTGGACCTCAGTTCAATGAGAGGAGATGGTAGGGTTTTCCCACTCATTTTGTTCAGCTTTTCCAAGGAATGCATATTTGTGTGTCATCATCGATCCAAGCATGTTGTTACAGTCTAGAAAGTTTAAGTGGCAGGCTGGGGTGTGGAGATGTCAGGACTGAAATGTGTTGGTCCCCTGATATCAACATCCACACCACTGACATGGATAAAAGGCAAGACACTCAAGAGTGGATCTAGATGTGGAGTTAGTGACATGATAAGAAACAGTTTCTTTGAAGTCTGTGTATTTCTTAGGTGACAAGCGGTTTGTTTAGCACCTCCCCCCCCCCCCCCCAAAAAAAAACCTCTTACTGCCATGAGCCAGATTCAGGAAGACCAGATTCAGGAAGTCTCAGGGCCACATTGCTTCCAGGGATACTTGCATCTCCAAATGTTAAAATAAATGTAGCCCCTTTCCATCCAAATGGCTTTCATTCATTGGTGTCTCTGCCTGAGGAGTGAGCAGAAAAAAAATGCACAATTGAGAAATACACAAAAGATAAAAGGAAACCAGGGTGCCCCCATTTTTCCACTTCTTACTTGTACTCATGTACATCTTCTCTTTAGGAATACACAATATGTGTACATATGTAGGAAGGCATGGATGTATGCTTTGGGCATTTGGTATATGCATATATAAGGTGCATCTTTTTATTGTACAATTCCTGGACTTCAATTCTGATACCTTCTACACAAACTGAATTTCTGCAATGATTAGTTCCTGTGGTTTTCCCAGGTTTTGATGACGGTATATTCCTTATTTCCCTCTATCATCAGCCATAAACTGCAACAAATATACCTACTCTTAATCTACATTGCAACTCACCCTATGACTTCAAAAACATTCAAGTAAGGTGTTTGGAACCATGGGATACAATCTGCACTTGATCAGAAAGTAACAGCAATGAGGAAATTACATTTCAGCGATCAATCAAGGCACAGCCCAGACACTGGGCCAGGTTGCAGGGGTGGCCATCTGAAGGTGCCACATATGCGCTGTTTCACAACAACCCAGGCAATACCTCCTCACAGGGCCAATAACCAAAATAATAAAACATGGTAAATTTGTAGGAGAGGTCCACAATCAGCATTTTACTGAAAAGGCGGCAACTCCTAAGCACCTGGTACTTTCAAATTCAATGGGCTACAAAATCCTGACAGCAGAGAAGGTAAACTCACATAGCGCATGTTAATAACTCTCCTTCTAATACTCGCAAAGAAAAACCCACCCCTATAAGTGCAAACCTTTATACCTACACAGGTTGTCATGAGATGAGGGCTTCAAGCCAGATATTATCATGACTTCCACGTCTTGGGAAGTTGTCACTGTTCACTATGCTGTATGAAAATCAACAATGATAAGTTACCGACAAAACAAAAAGAAAGTCAATATCCCCAAACAACTAGGATGAACTTAAATTCCTGATTTCATTTGTGGGATTGTGATCAGTGGATTCCACAAAGGTGTAGCATAGAGCCACACGGAAAACTCAAACATCTTCTGAAGTGCATCTGATGTAGAGAAGAGTGTGAAATAGGCCATTACTAAAAAAAAAAAAAAAATCCTTAACCTAGGACATCTACTATGGGACAGAACAACTGCACACAAGACTTTTAGCTAAGTGTTTGTAAAAATACTGGTGGGTCAAAGTGGAGGACCAAGAATCACTTCAGTTTCCAAAAGGGAAGGATCATGATAACATCTCTGGAATATAGGCTGGAAGGAAAGCAAGTCAATCCATCAAAATGCCTGAAGACACAGACACTAGACCCTTTCTTTCCAGGCACAATGATGTATAATGATCCAATCCATAGTAAGCATAGAAACCCTATGAAAATTGTAGAAACTCCAGTCATTGAACCACTTATGATGACATGCATCCTTTCTTGAGCACTTTTTCCTGTTTTCTTCTTATCTGTACCACAAACCCCATAAAGACTGATTTCACTGCAGTGTTGATACCTTCCAATGGATCCTGGAAGTTTTCAAATATCTATAATGCTACTTCAAATTCATTATACCCAGTTCCTGCAAGCACTCACTTTCCTCACCAAGTGAATTAAAACAAAAGAAAACAGGAAAAATATTCCCAATAACAGCACCTAAGTGACACTCTCATCACGATACCTTGGACCTGCTTTCCTCCTCCGAGACTTTGGCAGCCAAGGGGCCTGTGCAAATGACAAAAATGCCTGAACCTTCCATACAATGATGTCACAACATCACACCAGATCCACAAGCACAAATGCACACAACACATGCACCTGCAGGGAAGCTCATCCTTAGAGACCACCCATCATACACAGAGACGTACTATTCATGCCTGTGAAATGACTCTTTCAAGTGACTGAGGCCTGGAAACATTTGAAATGTTGATGCACAGATTGGAGGCATGAAAGGGAACGTGAGAAAACTGCCTCCCTCACATATGCGTTATAATGAAGCAATGTGCTGGACCTCAGTTCGATGAGAGGAGATGGTAGCGATTTCTCACTCATTTTGTTCAGCTTTCCAAGGAATGCATTTTGGGGTCATCATTGATCCACACACATTCACAGATTTTGGAATTTTAAAATTACGTATTTGGCATTTCGACAGCAGATGTCTTAAACACTTCTTGGCACTGAATTATCAGTACTATGTCATCGATAAGAAAGATTAAAGACACTCAAGGGTTGAATCTCAGCATGCAATTTGTTGTGTGACAAGTAAGAGGTACTGCCGAGTTCATTTTCTTGGGATAACATGAATATGTAGGGAAACAAAACAAAACAAACACCTACCACCATGAATGATGTATAGAATTCTGAAGACTCTTGGCCGAGATCTTCCAGGGAATCCCTTACATATTGTACTGGTATTATACCCCTGGTGGATTGCTTTCCATTCACATGGCATTCATGACCTGCCAATTCCACCTAAGGAGGATACCGAAAACAAATGCACATGGGAATACGATAGTCAGGATGACAAGGAATGGAACAAGGAATTTCCATAGTTGCCAATCCTGAATCTTCATTTCTTTTCCTTCTACCAGCTATTCATGTATGTGTATACTTAATTATGCCTGTAAAAATGTTGTACTTGTGCCGGTAGGCCTGATATACTTAAGGCATGTTATACTTAAGGTTCACCCACCTGCACAAAAGTGTATACTTTTATTGGATCCCAAAGTTGGAATCATGCTCCTTGCAATTGATGCTCCAATCCTAAATCTGTCTAGTAAGACCAAGATGGTGCAGAAACATGCCACATAATCCCTGCCATTCAGCCACTGCTCTACATGGAAGCACACCCAAAGTTAGTGCTCCTTTCCCCTAAAAATAGGTTAGGATTAAACAGTGTAGTAACGACTTTGGACACATCTAGAAATGAAAGATGTAGGTCAGCAAACACCAACCAGCAGAAAATAAAATCTCAGGCATACAATGGGGAATCCCAGACAAAACAAGAAGTCCAATTAACTAAACTTGCACCTCATTTGAGACCTCATTTGAGATCAGGGCTTAGTCACAACAATGAGAATAAAATGCCCTCAAGTAGGCCACTGTTGGAAAGAAAGCTGTACTTGAAAGAGAATAAACAATGGTTGGCACGCTGAACAATAGAACACAGCACTATTGATTCCCTAAACCTAAGACGCAAGTCCCTCCCCTGTTTCTCCACTGGCTGGATACTCCAGAGGTTACAGCCTATTCGACAGGCCTAACTAACCCAAGCAAATTTGAAACATTTGAAACAAGTCCCCACCCCTGACTGTAACTGTTATGCCCACATAAGGCACTGACACCACTCCTAAGCTTATGTGGCCTCTTTCCTTTGTTCTTTAACCACAGAGCCAGTTTGAGCTAGTTTGGCAACAAGTTACGAGGCTGTTTCAGGAGTTTCTACACCTGGGTCTCCATTTCCCCTATTCCATATCACCTTGTGTGAAAGCTAAACTTAATTTTATTCTCACGGCCAACATGGAATCCTATCTCAAATGGGAACTATGTATGCAGAATGATACATGCTACATCTCTTACTGAAATGGTGCAATCCCCAAATATTTGGCATTTCCAAACAAAATAATTGACATGTGTTGACCACAGAGGAACATAACAACACAGCTTAACTCCTCACCTCTAACATCTTCACATCTGAAAACAAGAACCCTAACATATAAATCCAACTCAAATTATTCCACAGAACCTCATCAGCTGAGGAGATGACAGCCATATATCTCCAAGTCTTGCCTGTGGAATATACAGTGGTGTGTGCCTCACACATATATCTTAGCAAGATGTTACTAGAGGGCCCCTATCCCACATGAAATATATCATCAACAAAATCATGCACAATAACTTAATCACAAAAATAGCAACAACAAAGGCAACTACATACAGAGACTCTTGGGTGAACTTGAAAGCTGCCTTCCATTCTTAGATCCATCTATCATCGATTCCACACAGCTATCACAACATAGAATTAGATATATCAAACTTCTACGAAAGGGCTTGGCCAATAGGGATGAGGGGAAGTGGAAGCATTTCTTGAGAATTGCCTTTACTTAGGAAACAAATAGTTCAAAGGGCCATTTTTCAGAAAACCCTTTTGTCACAGGTTTTCTAAAAGTTTGGTGGGAGAATACAGAGAGCCAATGTATCACTTCAATACCCAATGAGGGGAAACTTCATGCTGAAAGGTGTGTAATGACACAGTAAGAAAACCAAGGCAATCTAACAAAATGCTCGTAACCAAGGACACCAGAACATTCCTTCTAGACACCACTGTGTGGGAACTATCATCCCACAGAATTCTCTAGGAAACCTATGACAAATTGTGGAAAAACCAGTCATTCAGCCTCTTGTGAACACACCCAATCATTTCATAAGCAATTGCCAGTTTCTTCTTCTCATGGCACAGCGGCCATCATAGCATTTAACCTTTTATTTGATGTCACTATTCAAGGTTACAGGCAAGGACAGACTTCTTGGCATTCTGTCAAGGTTTACAGTGGGTTTCAAAACATCTGAATCCCTGTTTTTCATTCAGTCATTTCAAACACCACTGGCCAAATACCACACCACATGAGGACACGCAGGAAAGGATTACTAACAGCCTGCCTTAAGCTCTCATCACGACATTACCAACCTGCTGCACTTCTCCTTGAGATGGGTATCTGAAGGGTATATGGCGATTAAGTGACCTGCATAGACTCAAACTGTGGTTTCTCAAAATCTCTCCCAAATCCATACCCTCCAAATCTAGGAACCTCTGCATTTGCTGGAAATAACACCCTCATCAAAGGGCCATTTCACTAAGGGATCATCATGTCCCTGCAAAAAACAGAATCTTTCTAGTGCCTGGATTACAGGGGACAGACATTTACAAGCAGTGTGTGTGTGGGCAAGAAAGGCAACTCATGGATGCTGTCCCTCACACTTATGTTCCCTGAACTGAGACAACATGCAAGATCTGTGTGAAAGGAGAGAAGGAAGGGATTTTAAACTAATTTTTCTTCAGCTTCTCTGAGGAATGCATGTATGGGTGGCTTCATCTATCCAAAACACTTGTATACCCTAATGTCTTGAAGCTGCAGACTGGGGTGTGGAGAGCCCTTGAACCCAAAGTTCTCATCATCCTGGAGTATCCAGTCACAGCACTGAGCAGAGAGAAAAGGCAAGGCACTCAGGGAGTGGATTCCAGCATGCCACTAGTGAAATTAAAAGTTTCCTTGATGTTTCATACTCCTGAGGAGAATATCTGGGTGTTCAGCAAGTGAAACAAAATGCTTACCTCCAGGCCATCCACCAGCTTCCACAGGTCTCTGTTCTTCACCACTTTTACAAGGCCTCCTGATCATCTCCATGTATGAAGATAAGGGGAGAATCTTCGCATCCCAATGGCATTCATTCACCGGCAACTACAACTGAGAATGACAGAGAAAGGAAACACATTTCAGACCCTACACAGAATCACATGCAGACCCGCAATGACAGATTTTCCACTGGTTATGTGGTGCATCTACCTGCATTAACTTCAAGTATTAATGCAGATGTGTGGGTAATTATGCATGTATTTATGTACCTATAAGTGTATATTTTATGTGTACATTTAGATATACAAATATGGAAGGTGATTACTCCTTCTGCAAAAATGTTCTTTCTCTACACATCAATGGACTTCACCTGCAGAAACATTCTACAGAAAATCTATGCCTTCAACTACCAATCTCCAGAGTTTCAACAAAGTGAGATGCTGAAGTACTCCACATTCCCCTTTAAGCTCAGCCAGTGCATTTCAAGAAAGCACACCTATCCATAACATACATTCTCAAACATGTGTGTGAACACCTTTGCTTGCAATCATAAATTAACCCAATTGCCTAGAAGGGAACAAAGACAAGAATGTTTCAGGGAGGAACTGGGGCACCTCTGTGACAGCAGCTCACTGAGCTAGAAGTGTCCTTCTAACAAGGCTTAAGCTAATTCTAAGCACATCCTGGCACATGATGACGACGTCATCAACACCTCACAGGGTCAATGAGGTATCCTGAAGGATTGGTTCATTTGTATAAAAAATGGTCCATGTGCTAAGTCTCTTAGTGGAAATAAAGCAATTCCCATATATCTGGCAGTTTCACAAGCAAAGGCTGATAGTCATTTAAGAGTGGAGCAAACATAAAGCCACGTATCTAAACTTTCATCACTATCACATTCAGGCCAGCACACTAGAAAACTTTCTGAACACAAATCATAAATTGCATTGGAAAACTCATGAGATGAAGTGAGGCAAAACAAACATCACTGTGACCTTTGCACAGAATGAACAAAGAAGATCCCCTCTCAGCTTATGTTGGCAAGTTACGGCGAGATCTCTCCCAATGCACTTGAAATACATCACCAACAACATCAACAACAATAATTGAAAGGAAAAAAACGACAAGAACCACAATGAGTGTCTAAGATAAATTCAAAATCAGGTTTAATATCTGGAACTTTGAGGTGCACATTCCAAATAACCCTTGGCACCTAAAGCAATGGATAAATCAAACTTCAACCTGAGTGCATGAGAGAGGGGTAGGCAAGTGGTGATATATGGCGTTTTGTGAAAAAAAGGAAAGCATACTCTTGGGAACCCTAGTGTGAATAGAGACTGGTAAGATTCAGGAAAGACTCACAGCCTAATGTGGCTAAAAGATTGGCGAATGGCAAAGTAAGACCAGGGGATCTCTTTCATGACCTATGAAGAGAAAGATCACTCTTAATACTGTGAAATATATGCCACATGCAAACCAAAGCCACCTAACCAAATGCTTGTATGTGTGGACCTTAGCCATTCCATTCCTAGACTGCCTCTATACAGTCCCTTTACCAAAAGAAGTACATACAAAACCTATGGCAGTGTGAGGGGAATCCAGCCAGTAAACAACTTCTAAAGACAATCATTTTGGGAGCACCTGTCCCTGTTTCCTTCTTCATGCAGCCGGCTCTGCTCTTAGCACTACCATATGATTCTGATGTGGATATCTGAGTAGGAAGGTACGACACCTTTGAGTAGCAAGGTATGACACCTTTACAATTCCATCAGGGATTCCCATTTATTAACCCAAACACCAATGCCACTCATATTCCTCACCAAATGACATAAACCAAGAAATCAATGCTAAATGACTGATCTTACACACTAATCAATGACTCAGAGAACTGCTCTCCATCCAATATACATGGGTAGCAGATGGCTATTTAAAGGACCTAGACATAGGCATAGAATCAAGCTACGGGGTTATAAATTCCCTTAACAGATTACCACTAACCAAATTGCAGAGCCTGATTATTTACTGGAAGATGGACCCCATCGAGGTTCCAAGAAGCAAGGGATATCCTCACTAGGGCTATGTGTAAAACTGAATCGTTCTAGTGCCAGGAAGCCTGGAGACATCCACAATGACAAGAGCTGGATGTGAGGGACAGACCCCATGGAATGTGTGTGTCCCTCACTCATCTACATTACCTTGGAATGAGACGACGTGCTGGACCTCAGTTCGATGAGAGGAGACGGTAGAGATTTCTCAATCATTTTGTTCAGCCTTCCCAAGGAATGTATATTTATGTGTCATCATCGATCCAAGCACATTGTTACAGTCTAGAAGGTTTAAGTGGCAGGCTGGGATGTGGAGCGGTCAGGTGTACAAATATGTCGGTCCCCTGAGTATCTACATCCATGTCATTGATTATGGATAACAGACAAGAAACTCAAGACTGGATCTGGGCATGGCATTAGTGACATGATAAGAAAGAGTTTCTTTAAAATCTCTGTATCCCTTAGGTGAAGAGCAGTACCTTTAGTAAAAAAAAAAAATACTACCATGAGCAACCTACCAGATTCCTGAAGATCAGGGCCACACTGCCGATGGGGACCCTGCACCTCCGGGTGTTAAAATCAATCTAGAATTCTTCCATACAAATGGTTTTCATTCATTGGCATCTCCACCTGAGAAGTGAGCAGAAAACACACACACACATAATTGAGAATAGCACAAAGGATTAAAGGTAACCACTGCAACACCCATTTTTCCACTTCTTTGCATGTGGCACCTACCATTCATTTACACCTCACTTCAGGTATGCATGATATACAAATGTGTGTATGAAGGCATGAATGTCTGCATGTATGCATGTTCGTTGAATGGGGGCATTTTGGAATAAGTCTATTTAAGGAGCTGCCTCCTACTACAAAAGCATTCTTTTTATTGTACAATTCATTGTACTCCAAATTTGGATACCTTCTGCTCAAACTGAACATCTGCAATGATTAATTCCTCTGGGTTTTTCCAGCGTTCAGTGATGGTATATACCTTATTTCCCTCTCCTATCAACCATGAATTGCAACAAAGACAGCTACTCTTAATCTACACTGTGACTTGCCCTGATAATGACCTCAAGATGCTCCCTGGGCCAAGGAACAAAAGTGCCCATTTGATCCTGGATGCCACACCTGATCCTGGAAACACACTATTTCATAAAAATCCAGTCATAACAACCCACTCAACACCTCCTCACAGGGCCATTAACCAAAACAATAAAACATGGAAAATTTGTAGGAGTGGGCCATGAAAGTCTCTTACTGGAAATGGGGCAATTCCAAGCACCTGGTACTTTAAAATTCAATGTGCTAACCAAAGGGAAACTCACACAACCAACTTTAATCACCCTCCCGGTACTTGCATAGAAAATTCCACATGTAGGAAAGCAATCCTTTATACCAACATAGGTTGTCATGATATGAGGGGGTGAAGCAAAATGTTATCAGGACTTCCATACGAAACATAGAAAGGGGCCAACTTCTCACATCTATCTTGGCCAGTTGTTACTATTTGTCCCCTATGCTGCATGAAAAGTATCACTATGAAAAACAGCAAAGATAAGTTACTGACAAAACAAAAAGAATGTAATTACCCACAACAACTCTTGGATAAACTTAAATTCCTAATTTCATAATTTGTGGAACTGTGGTCTGTGAATTCCTCAAAGGTATAGCGCAGAGCCGCATGGAAAAATCAGACATCTGAAATGCATTTGATGTGGAGATGAGTGTGAAATGGGCCATTACTAAAAAAAAAAATCTTTCACCTAGGACACGTACTGTGAACAGAACAAGATACACATGAGACTTTTAGCTCAGCATCTGTAAACAATGAGTGGGTTGCAATGGTGGACTGAAGAATCACATCAGTTTCCATAAAGGAAAAATCATGATTACTTTTCTGGAATATATGATGGAAGTAGGGCAAGGCAATCCATCAAAATGCTTGAAGATATAGATGTGAGAACTTTCCCATCCAGGCACAACTATGCATAACTGTGGAACCCAAAGAAAGCATAGAAACCCTACAAAAATCTGAGAAACTCCAGCCATTGAATCACTTAAGATAATATACATCATTTCTTAAGCATTTCTACCAATTTTCTTCTAAACTGCCCCACAATATCCATAGAAGTCTGATTTCATTGTGATGTCATTACTCTTCAATGAATTCTGGAGGTGTTGAAAAAGGGTTTTGAACATCCATAATCCTACTATGAATTCAATCTACCCAATCCCTGCAGACACTCACATTTCCTCACAAAATGGAAACAGGGAAAATACATCTAATACAAGAGCCTCAGTGACACTCTCATCCTGACAACTTGGACCTGCTTTCTTTCCCCTACACTTCAGGAGCTAAGAGGCCTATGTAAATGTCTAAAATGACTGCACCTTCCATACAATGATGTCACTATATGCCACCAGAACACAAGCACAAATGCACACAACATGTGTACCCTGGGGAGGTCTGCCCTCAGAGACCACATATTACACTCAGGGACCTACTACTCATGCCTGTGAAACATGAATCTTTCTATTGACCAAGGCTGGAGACAGGGACATGCTGAAGCACTGAGTAGGAGCATGAAAGAAAACACCAGGAAACTGTCCCTCTCTCACATACGCATTTGAATGAAGCAACATGCTGGACCTCAGTAAGATGAGATGAAACGGTAGAGATTTCTCACTCATTTTCTTCAGCTTTCCAAGGAATGCATTCTGAGAATCGTCATTGATCCACACACATTCACAGACTATAGAATTTCAAAATTCGAGGTTGGCATTTGGACATTAGATGCCTTTAGACAGTTCTTCACACTGGATTATCAGTGCCACGCCACTGACCATAGAAGACAACCAAAGATATGCAAGGAGTGAATCCCAGCTTGCCATTTCTGACAGGACCAGTAAGAGATAACTGGCAGTGTACATATTCTTGCACTGATACATTAGGAGGAAAAGTGCACCGCCATGAGTGATGTACAAGATTTTGAAGACACTTGGCCACGATCTTTGAGGGATTCCTTCATACGGCAAGCGGGTATCAAACACTTGTTGAACTGCTTTCCATTCACAAGGCACTCAGGCCCTACCAATTCACCTAAGGAGGGTACAGAAAATAATACTCAGATTGAGGAAGAATGGAATGAATACAAAATTTCCACATTTTGCCATCCTGTATCTTCATTTCATTTCCTTTTACCAGATATGCACAGATATACAGACTTAGATATGCCTGTAAATTGTTGTACTTGTGCCGGGAGGCATTTTGTACTTAAGATTTTTCCACCTGCACAAAAACATTCCTGGTTTACAATTATCAGATCTCAAAGCTGGAATCATGCTCCTTGCAATCGATGCCTCCAATCCTAAATCTCACTAGTTCAATCAAGTTCTGTGTGGAAATATGCCACATGGCACTTGCTTTATAGCCATTGCTCTAATGGAAGCACACCCAAAGTTAATGTATTCTTCCTATAATTAGATTAGAATTAAACTGTGTAGTTATGACTTTGGACACACTAGAAAAGAATGAAGTATGTCAGTAAGCAACAATTGTTAGAACATCAAATCTTGGGCATAGAATGGGGAGTCCCAAAACTTTATGACAAAATAGGAAGTCCATCTAACCTGACACACACCTCATTTGAGACAAGGACTTGGCCAAAACAATGAGAATACAATGCCCTCAACTAGGCCAATATGGAATCCTATTTTAAATGGTAAACATGTATGCAGAATGGTGCATAGTATGTCTCTCACTGAAATGATGCATCTCCAAATATTTGGCATTTCTAAACAATAGATTTTCCATATATTGATTACAGAGAAATGTAACAAAACAGCTAAACTCCTCATCCATATCATCTTCACATCAGGAACCTAGCACCCTGACATATAAACCCAAATCTGAATTCCTCCACAGAATCTCCCCGGCTGAAGAGGTGAGAACCATACATCCCCACGTCTTAGTTATAGAATTTACCCGCTGCTGCACCTCACACACGTATCTTGGCAAGATCTTACTAGAGGGCAGCTATCCCACATGAAATATACCATCAACAATATTATCCATGATAACAACAACAAAAACAACAAAGGCAACTACATACAGGGACTTTTGGATGAACTTGAAATCTGCCCTCCATTCTTGGTTCCATATATTACTGATTCCATGCAGATATCACAAGATAGGAATGGATGAATGAAACTTCATGGAAGGGAATTACCCAATAGGGATGCAGGTGAAATGGGAGCATTTCTTGAAAAATGCCTTTACTTAGGAAACAACGAGTTCAAAGGGCCACAATCCAGAAAACACTTTTGTCATAGGTTTTTAAAAGTTTGGTGGGAATGAATGGAGAGCCAATGGATCACTTCAATACCCAGTGGAGAGAAATCTCATGCTGAATGGTGTGCAATAACACGGTAAGTAAACCAAGGCAATCTGACACAATGCTTGTAACCAAGGACACTAGAACATTCCATTATAGATATTATTGTGTGGGAACTATCATCTCCATAGAACCGCTTAGGAAACCTATGACAATTTGTGGAGAAACTAGTGACTTGTAATGACACCCAATCATTTCATGCACAACTGCCAGCTTCCTGTTCATTTGGCCCAGCAGCCACCATAGCACTTTCATATTATTTTTATGCCACTATTCAAAGTTACAAGCTAGGACAGCTTTCTAGCAATGTTTGCAAAAGGTTTCAAAACATCCATATCCCTGGTTTCATTTAATCATCTCAAACACTGCTGGAACACCAGTTATCTCACCAAACGAGAAACACAGGAAAAGATTAAATGCTTGCCTTAGGCTCTCATAATGACATTACCAACCTGCTGCACTTCTAGAGATGGGTAGCTGAAGGGCATATGAGGATTAAGTGACCTGCACAGACTCAAGCTGTGGGACACACATTAGCTCCCAAATATCCATCCACCAAATCTAGGAAGCTCTGCATTTAAGGGAATAACTCCCTCATTAAAGCGCCAATGCAACAAGAGTTTGCCTTATCATGTCCATCTGAAAAACTGAATCTTTCCAATGTGGGGATCACAGGCAGTATAAATTTACAAGCAGTGTGTGTGGGCAAGAAAGGCAACCCATGGATGTTGTCCCTCACTCTTATGCTCCCTGAACTGAGACAACATGCAGGACATGCATGGAAGGAGAGGAGGAAGGGATTTTAAACTCATTTTCTTCAGTTTCTCCAAGGAATGCATATATGGGTGGCTTCATTGATCCAAGCACATTTGTAGACCCTGGGGTTTTAAAGGTGCAGACTGTGCTGTGGGCAGCCCTTGGCCCCGAAAGCCTCATCCCCTAAAGTACAAAGACTCAGGCCATTGAGCAGAGAGAAAAGGCAAGGCACTCAGGGAGTAGATCCCAGCACACCATTAATGACATTAAAATAAAAAGTTTCCTTTAGGTGTATGTTCTCCTGAGGTGAATATCTGGACATTTAGCAAGCAAAACAACATGCTTACTGCCAGGCCATCTACCAGCTTCCAGAAGTTGCTGATTCTCACAACTTTCATGGGGACTCCTGACGATCATGTGTTAAGCGGAGAATCTTCACATCCCAACGACAGTCTTTCATTGTCAACTACAACTGAGTCGCACAGAGAAAAGAAACACATCCTTCAGAACCTACACAGTATCACAAGCAAAACCCACAACACCAAATTTTCTACTGGTTATGTGCTTCAGCTACATTGTAGTAACTTCATCTAGTAATGTAAGTTGGTGATGAATTATGAGTGTATGCATGTAGATGTAACTGTATGCTATATGTGCACATTTCAGTATCCAATAATTGTAGGTGATAATTACTCCTGCTGAAAAAGCATTCTTTCTCTACACATCAGAAATTTGTAGAAACACTTCTCCGGCTGCAGAAACATTCTGCAGAAAATCTATATGTTTGATATTTAATCTCCAGATTTGAGCAAATTGGGATTTTGAAGTATTCCACATTCCATCTGACACTCGGCCAGTGTATTCCAGGAAAGCACCCTTATGGATAACATAATTTACCCTCATAAAATGTTTGAATTCAACATTGTGATAATGCCTTTCAAACAGAAATGACCAGATTTGGTCAGAAGGGAACAAAGCCTAGTGAAGAAAGTTTGAGGGATGAACTGGGGCACCTCCTTCACACTAGGCCACTGAGCAGGGAGTGTCCAACTAACACGCAATCATGCAAGACAATGAAGTCGCCAACACCTTTCATATTCAAGGATTCCAGTGGGTTTGGTTCATTTGTATACACAATGGCCTGGGCTAAGTCTTGTATTGGAAATGGGGCAATTCCCAAATATCTGGCAATTTCACAAGCAAAGGACAACAATTTCATGAAAGTGGAGGAAACAAAGTCACACATCTAAATTTTCATTACTATCACACTCAGGCCAGCACAAAAGAACCATTCTAGAACATGAATCATTAATCCCACAGGGTACATCATGAGTGAAAGCAAGGCAAAATAAACATCATCAGGACTTGTGTACAGAACATACGAAAGAGTCAACCTCTTGAGCCTTTAATGGCAAAGTATTGATAGATCTCTCCAATGAACACAAAATAAATCGCCAATAACATCGACAACCATAACTGAAAGGAAAACAGGCACACACCACACAAAGCATCTGGGATGAATTAAAAATCAGGTATAATGTCTGGTTCTTTGATGTGCATGGTTCAGTTCCCTCTTGGCCCGTAGAGGCATGGATAAATCAAACTTCCACTGGAGTCCATGTGAGGGAGGATCGTGAATGATGAAGGGACCCTTTGTGAAAAAAAAATCCTCTTTGGAACCCTTGTGTGAACGGGGACTGACAAGACTCAGGCAAGAGTTTCAGCATAAGGTTGCTAAAATATTGGTGTATTGCAATATAAGACCAATGGATCTCTTCGATGGCCTATGAGGAGAAGGGTCCTTCACCATAAGCAAACCAATGCCACCTAACCAAAAGATGTGGTATGCACAGATCTTGCCTATCCCACTCTTTGACTGCCTCTATACACCTCCTTTATCAATAGAATTGCATAGAAATCCTAAGGCAAGGTGAGGAATATTCACCCATTAAGCAAACACTAAAGACAACTAATCATTTCAGGAGCATATATCCCTGTTTCCTTCGAACTTCCATTTCACTTTGCTGTTGACATTTGAGTAGCAAGATACGACACCTTTACAATTAATTCTCAGAAATGGCTGTAAAGGGTTTGTAAGCAACCCCACACTGATTCCCTTTTACCAATCCAAACACTATTAACCCTCAAATTCCTCACCAGATGACATAAACCAGGAAATCATTGCTAAATGCTTGATCTTAGGCCATAATCAATGACTCAAAAACTGCTCTCAATCCAACATACATGGGATAGCAGAGGGCTTTGTTAAGGGCCCAGAATCAAGCATTGTGGTTAAATTCCCTAACAAATCGCCAACAATCAAATCACATACCCTAAATAGTCACTGAAGTTGGACCTCATCAAGGATCAAAGAAGCAAAGGATAGCCTCACTAGGGCAATGTGTAAAACTGACTCTTTCTAGTGCCCAGCAGCCAGGAGACATCCACAATGACAAAAGCTGGGTGTGAGCAGTGCAGAGACCCTTGGAATATGAGTGCCCCTCATTCATCTACATTACCTCAGTTCGATGAGAGGAGACAGTAAGGATTTCTCACTCATTTTCTTCAGCTTTTCCAAGGAATGCATATATGTGTGTCATCATTGATCCAAGCACAGTGTTACAGTCCAGAAGTTTTATGTGGCAGGCTGGGGTGTGGAGAAATCAGGAGTGAAAATCTATACATTTCTGAGTATCCACATCCATACCATTGATTATCGATAGGAGGCAAAACATATAAGAAGCAGACCTGGGCATGGAATTACTGACATGATAAGAAAGAGGTTCTTTAAAGTCTATGTGATTTTAAGAGACTAACAGGAGAATTATCAAAAAAAATTTTTTTCTTACTGCCATGAGGGACCTACCAGATTCCAGAAGGCACAAGGCAATGCCACTTCCAAGGATTTCTTGAACTTTCAGGAATTAAAGTAAAAGTAGAAATTCACATCAAAATGGCTTTCATTTATTGGCATCTCCACCTGAGAAGTGAGCAGAAAACAAACACATGATTGAGAGATGCAAAAAGGATCAAAGGGAAACCAGACAACACCCATTTTTCCACTTCTTTGCATGCAATTCCTACCAGTCACTTAACACTTCACCTTAGGTGTGAATGATATATGTATGTATGTAGGAAAGCATCGGTATATGCATGCATGTCTGTTATATGGGGCCATTTTGGTAAACATCTATTTAAGGTGCTGCCTCCTGCCACAGAAGTATTCTTTCTATTGTACATTTCTATGAACTCAAAATTCAAATACCTACTACCCAAACTGAATTTCTTCAACCAGGAATTTGTCTGGTTTTCCCAGCTTACAGTGACAATATAGACCTCATTTCCGTCTCCTATCAGCCATGAACTGCAAGAAATACACCTGCTCTTACTCTGTTATGTTACTCTGTTACGCTGATTAGGGCTTCAATGTTCACATAACATCTCTGGAATCACGGGATAAGAACAGCACTTCCCTGGAAAGTAACAGCAATGAAGAAACAGCTTTTCAGGAATCAACAGAGACCCAATCAGGGCACTGGGCCACGGAACAGAGGGGCCGATCTGAAGATGCCACAACTCTTCACAGAAACGTGCCATTTCTCAACCCAGTCAACACTTCCTCAAAGAGACAAGAGCCAAAACAACAAGATACGTAAATTTGTAGGGGTGCTCCATGATCAGTCTCTTACTGGCAATGGGGAAAATCCCAAGGACTTCATACTTTGAGAATCAGTAGGCTTCGATATCCTGATAACAGAGAAAAGGCAAACTAACATCACCAACAGAAAAACCCATGCCTGTAAGTGAAAACCTTTATACCAACACAGGTTGTCATGAGATGAGGGCATCAAGGAAAATGTTATCAGGACTTCCATATGGAAAATGAGAAGATGTTATTATTTGTCCCCTATGCCATGTGAATAACACCACCAAAAATACTGACAATGATAAGTAATTGACAAAACAAAAAAAAGGTAAATACCCCACAACAACTCTTGGATGAATTTTAATTCCATATTTCATCTGTGGGTCCCTACTACCCTACAGGTATAGGACACAGAATCAGATAACTTCTGAAATGCATTTCATGTAGAGATGAGTGTGAAATGATCCATTACTTAAAAAAAAAAAAATCTGCACCTAGGAAACCTACTGAAAACAGGGCAAGGTACACAGAAGACTCTTAGAAGCATTTGGAAAAAAAAATGGCGGGTCACAGTGGAAGACCAACAAATCACATCATTTCCCGTAAGGGAAAGGTTATCATTACTCTCTGGAATATTCACCAGGAGTAAAGTAAAGCAATCCAGCAAAATGCATGAAGATAGAGGCACTAGAAATTTCCATTCCTGGCAAACTATACATAAGAGTACAACCCACAGAAAGCATGGAAACTCTAGGAAAATATGTAGAAATCCAGCCATTGAACCACTTATGATGATATCCATCATTTCTGGAGCACTCCTCCCAATTTACTTCTAAACTGCCCCACAATACTATAGAAGACTCATTTCGTTGTGATGCTGACACCCTTCAACAGATTCTGGAGGAGTTGAAAAAGGTTTTTGAACATCTATAATCCTACTTTGAATTCAATCTAACCAATCTGTACAGGCACTGACTTTACCTCACCAAATGAAAAAAAAAAAAAAAACAGGGAAAATATTCCCAGCCTCAGTGACACTCTCATCCTGACACCAGAGACCTGCTTCCTTTCCCCTAGTCTTCAGCAGTTAAGGGGCCTGTGTAAACATGTAAAATGCCTGTACCTTCCATAAAACAATGTCACAACTCCAGATACAACCGCAAAAATGCACTCAACATGTGTACCTGAAGGAAGTCTTGCACTCAGAGACCACCAACCACACCCAAGGATCTACTACTAATCACGTCTATAAAAAAACGCATCTTTCTAGTGACATTTGAAATGTTTCTAGAGACATTTGAAGTGTTGGTGCACTGCGTGGGAATTGACAGAGAACACCAGGAAACTGTCCCTTCTTCACATATGTGTTATAATGAAGCAACGTGCTAGACCTCAGTAAGATGAGATGAGACGGTAGAGATTTCTCACTCATTTTGTTCAGCTTTCCAAGGAATGCATTTTGGGAGTCATCATCGATCCATGCACATTCACAACTATAGAATTTTGAAACTCTAGGTTTGGCCTTCATTCAGCATATATTTTTAAGAAGCTTTTTATACTGAATTACCATTAATCATAGAGAAGACCAAAGATATGCAAAGAGTGAATCTCATTATGCTATTGTGATATGAAAGTAAGAGATGCCTATTGGTGTATGTTTTCTTGGAAGAATATCAGTACATTAGGAAAAAAAAGAAAGCATACCACCACGAGAGATGAAGAAGATTCTAAAGAATCTTGGGCAAGATCTTCCAGGGGATCCCTTACATCTAGAGCAGGTATTAAACATACAGTGATTTGCTTTCCATTCACATGCATTCATTCCCTGCCAACCGCACCTAAGAAGGGTACAGAAAAAAATGAACACATGGAAACAATACTCAAGATGAGGAGGAATGGAATGAATGCAATATTTCCACATCTTCCCATTCAGAATGTTCATATCATTTCCCTCTATCAGCTATGCCTGTATGTTTATACGTAAATATATCTGTAAACATGTTGTTCTTGATAGGCATGTTATAATTAAGGTTCCCACAATAAAGTCCCACAATTCAGAAAACACTTTTGTCATAGATTTTCAAAACTTTGGTTGGAGCAAATGGAGAATCAAAGGAGTGCTTCAATACATAATGAAGGGAAACTTCATGCTGAATTCTGTGCAATATCATGGTAGAGCAATCTGACAAAATGCTCATAACCAAGGACACTAAAACATTCCATTCCAGATACCATTGTGTTGGAACAATCATTCCCCTAGAAACCCATAAGAAACCTGTGGCAACTTGTGGAGACACCAGCCATTCAGACACAGTGTCACCCAAGCATTTCACAAGCAACTTCCAGTTACTTTCACAAGCAACTTCCAGTTACTTCCACAGCTGGCCAAGCACACAACAAGGCGATTCCATTTTATTTTGATGTTGCTACCCAAAGTAACAAGGTTGGGCAGCATATACACTACTCAAGTAATTGTTAATAAAGTTTTCAAATATGAATTCCTGGTACCCATTCAATCATATCAAAAGCTGTTAGCACACAAATGACCACACCAAACGAGGAAACCTATGAAAAGCTATCTACAAGCTTGCCTTAGGCTCTCATCATGACATTATTAACCGGATGCACTTCTCCTAGAGATGAGTAGCTGAGGGTATAAGGGGATTCAGTGAACTGTATAGACTCAAACTGTGGTGTCTGTCACACATTCCTTCCCAAATACACACCCACCAAATCTAGGAAGCTCCGCATTTGTTGGGAATAAGACCTTCTTTCAAAGGGCCTGTTTCCAAAGTGTTTCCCTCATCATTAACATGTGTATAACTGATACCTTCTAATGCCCAGACCAATGAAGACATACAAATTTACCAACACTGAGTGTGGGCAGGAAAAGCAACTCACGTATGTTGTCCCTCCTGCTTACGTGCATGGGACTGAGACAAAGTGCAAGAACTGCATGCAAGGATAGTATACGGAAGGGATTTCAGACCATTTGTTCAGCTTCTCCAAGGAATACATATTTGGGTGGCTTCTTTGATTCAAGCACATTCCTAGAACACATTCTTTTTAAATCTGCAGGCTGGGGTGTGGAGAGCCCTTCAGCCCAAAATTCTTGTACCCAAACTATCAAGAATCAGGCCACTGAGAAAGAGAAAGGATCAGGGAGTGGATATCCACACACCATTAGTGACATTAAAAGAAAAAGTTTCCTTTAAGTCTATGTACTCCTGAGGAGCGTCTCTGGGCATTCAGCAAGCAAAACAAAATGCTTACCGCCACGACATTTACCATGTCCAGAGGTTGCTGGTCCTCGCTATTTACAGGCTCTCCCAGTCATCTACACCCACTTGTGGAGGATCTTCACATCCCAATGCCATTCATTCATTGGCAAGTACAGCTGAGAATGACAGAGACAAGAAAAAAGCACACTTCAGAAACTACACAGGATCACACTCAAAACCAGGAGCACAAAACTTTCCAGTGGTTATGTACTGCATCTACATGGCAGTAACTTCCAATATCAATGTAGATCAGTAATGAATTGTACATGTCTGTGTGTAAGTACCTATAAGTGCATGCTTTACATGCACATTTACGTATGCAAGGATCCAAGGTGTTTCCTCCTGCTGCAAAAGCGTTCTTTCTGTACACTTCAATGGACTCCAACTGGAGAATTATTCTGCAGAAAATCTACACCTTCAACCATAAATCTCCAGAGACTGACCAAATTAGGATGTTGAAGAACCACACATATCACATGACACTCAGCAAGTGTATTCCAGGGAAGCGTACATATTGACAATATATACTCTCCGTCATCCAGCATGTGAATTCAACATTGTAGTAATGTCTTTGGGCAAAATCAGAAATGAACCAGCCTTGGGTGAAAGGGAACAAAGACTAGTGAAAAATTTTTGAGGAAGGTATTGTGGCACCTCCTTCACACTAACTCACTGAACAAAAAGTGTTCATCTACGAAAGCTAAACCTAATCCTATGCAAGTACTCATACGTTATTACAACACCTCACAGAGTCAAGACAGACTCCTATGGATTAGTTCATTTGTATTAAAAGATGGTCCAGATTAAGTCTCTTACTGGGAGTGGGGCAATTACAAATTGTCTGGCCTATTCTCAAGCAAAGGGTGACAATGACATGAGAGTGGAGGAAACTAAAAACGTGTTTCCTAAACATTCATCAGTATCACACTGAGACCAGTTCACAGGAACCCTTCATGAACACAAATCATCATACCCATAGGGCACATCTGAGCTGAAGGGAGGCAAAACTAACAACATCAGGACTTGTGTACAGAACGTATAAAGGAGTCAACCTCTCTGGCGTACGTTGGCAAGGTATTGCTAGATCTCTCCCAATGTGTATAAAATTATTGCCAATAACATCAACAAGAATAATTCAAAGGAAGAAAGGCAACTACCACAAAGAGTGTCTGGGATGAACGCAAAATCAGGTTTAATGTGTGGTACTTGTGTGGTACTTCGAATGGCAGATTCCAAACACCTACTAGCACTTATATGCACAGGAAAATCAAAATTTCACCAAAGTGCGTGAGAGGGAGGGAGCCAGGTGAAGATGTGGGAACTTTAGTGAAAAAAAACAACAACAACAACACATACTCTTGGGAGTACAAGTGTCAACAGGGAGTGGCAAGATTCAGGCAAGACTTTCAACCTAAGTTTGCTAAAGTATTAGTGCACAGCAATGTAAGTCCACGGGATCTCTTCAATGAACTATGAAGGGAAGAACCACATTTACTAATTTGGAATAAATACCATATGCAAAGAAAAGTCAACCAACCGTATGCTTGCATACATGGAATGTGACCAGTAGATTCCAGGACAACCTTTATATACCTCCTATACCACAGAAGTGCATACAAAATCCACAGCAGCATGAGGAAATACCAGCCACTAAACAACTACTATCGGTATCTCATCATCTCAAGAGCAACTGTCCCTCTTTCCTTCTTCATGCAGCCAGCAGTACCCATAGCAATTCTGTAGCATTCTGATGTCCATATTTGAGTAAAAAACTATGATACCTTTTCAATGGACTCTCAGAATGCTTTTAAATGGATTGCAAGCATTTGCATCAAGGATTCCATTTATCAACCCAAACACCAATGGCACTCAAATTCTTCACCAGATGACATAAACTAGGAAATTATCACTAAATGCCTGATCATGGGCTCCAATCAATGACACAAAGACCTTGTACCTATTCCCTAGACGTGGTTCAGGCAAGGCTATGTGAAGGTCTCAGGAGGCTGCAGAGACTCAAACTAGGGTGTGAAAAATTCCCTTAACAGTTCCCTACCAACCAAATTATAGAGCCTGAGTATTTACTGCAAAGACAGGCCTCATCAAGTAATCAAGAGGCAAGGCTTGTCCTCACTAGAGCTGTATGTAAAACTGAATCTTTCTAGTGCCCGGAAGCTGGAGACATCCACAACGACAACAGCTGGGTGTGAGCAGCGCAGAGACTCCATGGAACATGCATGTCCCTCACTCGTCTACATTACCTTGGAATGAAACAATGTGCTGGACCTCAGTTTGATGAGTGGAGACGGTAGGAATTTCTCACTCATTTTGTTCAGCTTTTCCAAGGAATGCATATTTGTGTGTCATCATCGATCCAGGCACATTGTTATAGTCAAGAAGATTTCAGTAGCAGGCTGGGGTGTGGAGATGTCAGGAGTGCAAATCTGTCAGTCCCCTGAGTATCCACATCCATACCACATCTTATGGATAAGAGGCAAGACACCCAAGTGTGCATCTAGGTGTGGTGTGTGCTGCTAGTGAAACGAAAAGAAAGAGTTTCTTTAAAGTCTATATGTTCCTTAAGAGACTAGCAGTACATTTTGCCAAAAAAGAATTTCTTACTGCCATGAGCAACCTACCAGATTCCTGAAGACTAAGGGCAAAACTACTTCCAGGGACTTTCTTGCACCTCTGGGTGTTAAAATAAAACTAGAATCTTTCCATCCAAATGGTTTTCCTTTGTTGGCATCTCCACCTGACAAGTGAGGAGAAAACAAATGCACTATTGAGAATTGTGCAAAAGATCAAAGGCAAGCAGCATTATCTCCCATTTTTCCACTTCCTTGCTTGCCGCACCTATGACTCATTTACATCTTCTCTTTAGGTATGCATGATATACCTATGTAGGTAAGAAGGCATGGATGCACCTTTCTTGTATGAGACCATTTTGGCGTATGACATTTTAAGGTGCTGCCTCCTAGAAGAAAAGTATGAATTAATTACACAATTCCTTAGACCCCATATTAGGATACCTACTCCACAAATCGAATTTCATCAACCATTAATTTGTGTGGTTTTCCCAGCTTTCAAGATGGTATATGTCACATTTCCTTCTCTTATCAGCCATGAGCTGTAAATAATATACCAATTCTAAATCTACTCACTCTGATTAGGATTTCAATATTCAAGGAATGTCTTTGGAACCACAGGATACAAACTGCACTGAGCCAGAAAGTAACAGCCACAAGGAAATAACGTTTCAGGGAGCAATGGATACGCAGTCTGGACATTGGGCCAAGGAGCCGAGGTGCCCATCTGAAGATGCCACACCTGATCCAGACACATGCTATTTCACAAATACCCACTGAACCACTCCTCACAGGGCCAATAGCCGAAAGGATACGATAAGGTAAATTTGTAGGAGTCGTCCAAACTGGAAATGGGACAATTTCCAAGTACTTGGTCCTTTCAGAATGAGTAGAAGCCAATATCCCACTCAGTAGAGCAAAGTTAAACTCACACAACCAACTTTAATCATTCACCTCCTGAAACTTGCAAAGAAAAACCCACACCTATAAGTACAAACCTTTACACCAACATGGATGGTCATGAGATGAGGGCATCAAGCTGAATATTTCAGGCCTTCTATATGGAAGATAAAAAATAGCCAACATCTCATATCTGTCTTGGGAAGTTGTTACTAATTGTCCCCTGTGCCATATGAATAGTACTGCCAACAAAGCAGCAAAGATAAGTTAGTGACAAAACAAAAATGAAGAGAACTGCCCACAAAAACTCTTAGATAAACTTAAATTCCAGATTTTCATCTTTGGACTCTGCTCAATGGATTCCACCCAAGTGTAGGGCAGAGATGTATGGAAGAATCAGGCATCTTCTGAAGTGCATTTAATGTAGAGATGAGTGTAAAATGGGTCAGTACTAAAAAATATCTGAGCTTAGGAAACTTACCGTGAATAGAGCAAGATGCACACAAGACTTTTAGCTTAGTGTTTGAAAAAAATTGGTGGTTCACAGGGGAGACCAAAGAATCACTCCAGTTCCCTAAAGAGAAAGGTCATGATTATGACTTTGGAATATATGCTGGAAGTAAAGAAGGACAATCTAGCAAAAGGCTTGCAGACACAGACACCAGAACATTCCATTCTAGGCACAACTATGCATAACGATGCACCCATAGAAACCACAGAGACTCTATAACAATGTAGAAACTCTAGTAATAGAACCACTTATGATGACTTACACCATTTCTTGAACACTTCTCCCATTTTCTTTTCATCTGTCCCTCAAGGCCCATAGAAAACTGATTTCCTTATGTGTCAATACCCTTCAATGAATCTGGAGGTGTAGAAAAAGTTTTCAAACATCCAAAATCCTACTTCAAATTCAATTTACCTGTTGCTGCAACTACTCACTTTGCTTCACCCAATTAAAAAACAGAACAAAACAAAAAAGAGAAAATATTCCCAATATCAATACCTTAGTTTCACTCTTATCCTGAAAACTTAGACCTACTTTCCTTCCCCTAAACTTAAGCTGCTAAGGGCCTGTGAAAATGATTAAAAGGCCTGCATTTTCCATACAATTATGTCACAACACTGCACCACATTCACAAGCAAGAATGCACAACCTGTGTACATGTGGGGAATCTTGCTCTCAGAGACCACCATTCACACTGAGGGACCTACTATTCACGCCATGTGGAAAAGGAATCTTTCTAGTGACTGCGTCCTGGAGACATCTGAAATATTCAACCACTGAAGGGGAGCAAGAAAGAGAACACCAAGAAACTGTGCCTTCCTCATATATGCATTGGAATGAAGCAACCTGCTGGACCCCAGTAAGATGAGAAGGGATGGTAGAGATTTCACTCTTATTTTGTTCAGCTTTCTAAGGAATGCATTTTGGGTGTCCTTGTTGATCCACACACATTCATGGATTTTGGAATTTTAAAACTCCAGGTCTGGCATTCAGACATCAGATGTTTTTTACAGTTGTTCCCACTGAATTATCAGTGCCACGTCATTGATCAGAGAGCAGACCAAGCACACTCAAGAAGTGACTCTCACAGTGTGCTTTCTGTGATATGACTGACCAGTAAGAGGTTTCTGTCCATATACCTATTCTTGGGAGAATATCAATTCAATACTTTAGGAAAAAAACGGAAAGAAAGTCTACCGCTATGAGCAACGTACAAGATTCTGGAGATTCTTGGCCAAGATCTTTCAAGGAATCCTTTATGTCTTGAGTGGATATTAAACACATGGCAAATTGCTTTCTATACACCCATGTTCATGCCCTGCCAATTCCACCTGAGAAGGGCACAGAAAACAAACACACACATGAATATGATACTTAGGATAACAAGGAATGGAATGAACATAGAATTTCTACATTTTCCCATTCTGCATGTTTATTACATTTCCTTCTCCCATCTATGCACTTAGGTCTATAATCAGATATGCCTATAAATACGATGTATTTGTTCCAGTAGGCCTGTTGTTCTTTATTTTTAATGCAATTTTGTTAAGATATATTCACATACCAGATAATCATCCAAAGTGTACAATCAGTGGTTCATAGTAACATGCTATAATTGTGCATTCATCACCACTATAAATTTTTGATAATTTCATTACTCAAAAAAAATAATAATAAAAATAAAATAGAATACCCAAAGGAAGTGTCACAGTCACAAGGTTTTCACAATTACAGTTACACCTTAAGAGCTATATAGTTATACAATTATGTTCAAGAATCAAAGCTACTGTATTACAGTTCAACAGTTTCAGGTATTATCTTCTAGCTATTCCAATACACAAATAACTAAAATGGGATATCTATATAATGCATAAGAATAACCTCCGCAATGACCTCTCAACTCTATTTGAAATCTCTCAGCCACTGCAAGCTTTTTTGTTTCATTTCTCTTCTCCTTTTTGGTCAAGACGTATTCCTCAATCCCACAATGCTAGGGTCAGGCTCATCCCCAGGAGTCATATCCCACATTGCCAGGGAAATTTACACCCCTGGGGGTCACTTCCCACATAGGGGAGGGAAGTAAGTCAGTAAGTTTACCTGCCAAGTTGGCTTAGAGAGAGAGGCCACATTTGGGCAACAAAAGAGGTACTCTAGGGATGATTCTTAGGCAGTTATAAGCAGGTTTAGCCTCTCCTTTGCAGTAACAAGCTTCCTAAGGGCAAGCCCCAAGATCGAGGGCTCGGCCTTCTAAATTGGTAGCCCCCAATGCTTGTGAGAATATCAGTAATTCCCCAGGTGGGGAAGTTTAATATTTCCATTTTTTCCCCAGTCCCACAAGGGCACTTTGCAAATACTTTTATTCTCTGCCCAAATTACTCTGGGATGTATCGGGTTTCATGCTAACCTGTACAAACCAACCAGGTCTAATCCCCTTTTCAAGGGTCCATGTAATTATGGTGTTTGGATAAACTGACAATTTACATTGTATAGCATGCTACAGAAAAGACAGATTTCCCACCATTCTAAGTAGCCCATTAGAGAAAGCCTCAGGCATTTTCAATTGTTGGCCTTGACCCAGGCAACAGTGGGGTTAAGAGAGTCAGAGAGACAAAGGAGGAATTCAAGTTGTAGGAGATAACTCCCTGGGGGTGTATCTTCCCTAAGACAAGGGGGGTGGGGCCCAGCTCAAGTGGCAGCCTTCCCTCACAGAACTCAGACCCCAGGGCCTGGGGGAAGAAAAAGGGAGGGCATAGGAATCCCACAGTTTCACCAGGCCTGGTCAGACAAAGCCTGAGGCAAAAGAGACCCTGAGGCCAATTAAGTTATCAAACAACGCCATCTGCTGGACAGTCTACACACCCTGTATGGAAACCTGGCCCTGTTCTGGCTGAGAAATAGGGAAGATGCAACTGTTCAAGCAGGGCCACAAAACAAACCCAGGTCTTGCTAGCCAGTGGAAAACAGCACCACTGGAAGCCAGGAGATTTGTATTACCACACATAGTGAAGTTGCCGGGATGCCCAGTACCTACCTCCCATCCCTGTGCCAGGCCTCAGTGGACACCTAATTATGGGGGGAAAATTGGGGGGCAGAGCCAATCTGATAACTGGCCAGGGAGAGAAAAAAGAAAAGATAGAGATCAAAGTCAACCAACAAGAAAACCTTAGGCAAAGGAGAGAAAACAACCTCCAGAATAAACCAATCAAGTCAGATACCAAGATGCCAGCAAAACATCATGAGCCACATCAGGAAACGGGAAGATATGGCACAGTCACAGGAAGAAACTAACATTTCAGCTGAGATTCAGGAGTTGAAACAACTAATTATAGATGCTCAAACAAGCCTTTTAAATCAAATCAATGAGGTGAGAGAGAATGTGACAAAAGAGATGAAGAATATAAAGAAGACACTGGATTACCATAAGGAAGAATTCGTAAGCTTGAAAAAAACAAATGGCAGAACTTATGGGAGTGAAGGGCACAACAGAAGAGATGAAAAACACAATGGAGACATACAACAGCAGACTTGGAGAAGCAGAAGAAAGGATCAGTGAGCTGGAGGACAGGACATCTGAAATCCTGCACACAAAAGAACAGATAGGGAAAAGAATGGAAAAATATGAGCAGGGTGCCAGGGAACTGAATGACAACATGAAGTGCATGAATATACATATTATAGTTGTTCCAGAAGGAGAAGAGAAAGGAAAAGTGGCAGAAGGAACAACAGAGGAAGGAATGAAGTTGTGAGATATGCAACGAAGTGAATGGACCGTGGGGACGGTGGGTTGAGCAAAATAAGTGAGAAGTGAAAAGATAAACACTATAATGCTTCACTAATATGGACTAATAATGATGTGTAAACTCTGAGAATTGAATCTGGGAGTGTGGGTTTTAAGGGGATGGCTTATGTGGAGGTTCCTAGATTGCAAGCCCTTACAGCAGTCACATTTACTCATGAGTTCTAACAGTGATTTCTAGGTTTTGAGATTCTGAGCTGTTTGTGTGTGACGTGGTTGGTCCCTGGAGCTTTGGGCGTCTGCGTGGCACCTGGGACTTGGAGTCAGAGTTCAGCAGCTGTGAGTGTCGGCATTGCCCCATGAATCAACTGTTAAGGAGGCTGAAAAGGAGATCAGACATCAACTGGAGATATGAACAAAATGGATTTGGTTGTGATTGGGGTGGATCAGACTGAAGGGTAGACGGCAATATTAACCATATTTTAAAGCTTTGACTTCTGTGTGGGACCAAAGGAAGAGATGGTTATATGGTGTAAGGTCTGAGTTTTCTGTAGCACACTATATGGTTTAACATGTACAGTCAGTTTACTTAACTGCTCTAATTACATGGAACCTTGACTAGGGAGTGAAACCTTTAACAGGTTAGCAAGAAGCCCTGATACAACCCAGAGTAATGTGGGAAGAGAATAAAAAGTATTTGCAAAGCCCTCTTGAGGGACTGTGGAAAAATGTGGAAACACTAAAGTTCCCCAGCTGGGGAATTCTTGATATTCTCACAAGCATTGGGGACCACCAGCTTAGTAGCTCAAGTCTGCGATCTTGGGGCTTGCCCATATGAAGTTTGTTACTGCAAAGGAGAGGCTAAGCCTACTACTCATAATTGTGCTTAAGAGTCTCCCGCAGAGGGCCTCTTTTCTTGCTCAGATGTGGCCTCTCTCTCTAAGCTAACTTGGCAGGTAAACTCACTGCCCTCCCCCCTACATGGGACATGACTCCCAGGGGTGTAAATCTCCATTCCAATGTGGAATGTGGCTCCTGATGAGCCTGGACTCTGCATCATGTGACTGAGGAAGTCTTCTGTACCAAAACAGGGAAGAAAATTGAAACAAAATTAAGTTTCAGTGACTGAGAGATCTCAAATGGAGTCGAGAGGTCATTCTGGAGATAACTCTTATGTGTTATATAGATAACCCTTTTTCATTTTTAGTCTATAAAGTATAGTTAGAAGGAAATATCTGAAACTGTTGAACTGCAATCCAGTATCCTTGATTCTTGAAGGTGAGAGTATAACTATACAGTTACATGGTATGACCATGTGATTATGAAAACCTTATGGCTCACACTCCCTTTATCCAGTGTGTGGACAAATGAGTAGAAAAATGAAGACAAAAAGTAAATGAACAATATGGAGGAGAGGGGTATGGGATGTTTTTGGTGTTCTTTTTACTTTTATTTTTATTCTTATTTTTAGCTTTTTTGGAGTAATGAAAATGTTCAAAAATTGACTGTGGTGTTGAATGCATAACTGTATAATGAAACTGAACTGTTGTACACTTTAGATGACTATATGGTATGTGAATATATTTCAATAAAATTACATTAATTTAAAAAGGTAGGTTTTTTAAGGAAACATCCTCAACATGATTAAGGACCTATATGAAAAACCCACACCTAATATCATACTAAATAGTGAGAGACAGAAAGCTTTCCCTCTAAGGTCGGACCAAGGCACGGAAGCCCACTATCACCACGGTTACTCAACCTTGTGCCTGAGGTTCTAGCTAGAGCCATTAGGCAAGGAAATGAAATAAAAGGCATCCAAATGGGAAAGGAAGAAGTAAAACTTTCACTATTTGCAGATGGCATGATCCTTTATTTAGAAAATCCTGAAAAAATTACAACAAATAAGTTCAGCAAAATGGAGGGATACAAGATCAACATGCAAAATTCAGTAGTTTCTATACACTAGTAATGAGCTATCCAAGGATGTAATCAAGAAAAAATTTCTAGTCACAATAGCAACTAAAATGAAGCAAATATTTACAAGTAAACTTAACCTAAGAGGTCAAGGATCTGTACACAGAAAACCACAAAACATTGCTAAAAAAAAACAAAGAAGACCTAAATATGTGGAAAGACATTCCATCTTCATGTATTGGACGGCAAAATGCCGTTAAGATGTGAATTCTACCCACTGATCAGGTTCAATGACATACCAGTAAAATTCCAACAATATACTTTACAGAAATAGAACAGCTACTTATAAATTATTTGGAAGGAAAAGGGGCCTTGAATAGCCAAAAACATCTTGAAAAAGGAGGTTGGAGGACTCATGCTTCCTGACTTTAAAGCATATTATATAGCCACAATACGGATAAAGAGAGACATATTGATCAATGGAATCAAATTGAGAGTCCAGAAAGAGCCACAAATCTATGGTCAATTGATTTTTGACAAGGCTCCCAAATTCTCTCAACTGGAACAGAATAGTATCTTCAATAAATGTTGCTGGGGGAACTGGATAGCCATATCCAAAAGAATGAAAGAGTACTCCTGCCTCACTCCCTATACAAAAATTAACTCAAAATGAATCAAAGACCTCAATATGAGATCCAGTACCATAAAACTCATAGAAGAAAATGTAGGGAAACATCTTTAAGACCTAGTGATAAGAAGTGACTTCTCAGACCTTACACCCAAAGCACAAGTAACAAAAGAAAAAAATAGATAAACGGAACCTCCTCAAATTGAATTCTTCTGTGCTTCGAAGGACTTTGTCCAAAGGGTGAAAAGCAGCCAACTCAATGGTGGGAAATATTTGGATACCACATATCTGATAAGTGTTTGATATCCAGAATATATAAAGAAATCTTCCAATTCAATAATAAAAAGAGAGATAATGCAATTTAAAAATGGGCAAAAGACATGAAAACATATTTCTCAAAAGAAGACATACAAATGGCTAAAAAGCACATGAAAAGATGCCCACCTTCACTAGCTATTAGTGAATGCAAATCAAAACCACAATGCAATATCATCTCACACCTATAAGAATGGCCTCAATTAAACAAACAGGTGGGAATATAAAATGGTACAGTCACTGTGGAATATAGTTTGATAGTTCCTCAGCAAATTAGAGTTGCCTACGACCCAGCAAATCTGCTACTTGGTATACACCCAGAAGATCTGAAAGGAGGGACACAGACAGACAATTGAACACCAATGTTCTTAGCGGCAATATTCACAATTATCAAAAGATGGAAACAACCCAAGTGTTAATCAACCGATGAAAAGCAAAATGTGGTGTACACATACAATGGAAGATTACTCAGTAGAAAAATGGAATGAAGTCCTGAAGCACGTGACAACTTGGATGAACCTTGAGGATATTATGCTGCATGAAATAAGTCAGACACAAAAGGGCAAATATTGCATGATTTCACTAACATGAACTTCTTATAATATGTAAACTCATAGTCATAGAATCTAGAATGTAGGTTACCAGGAGATAGAATTAGGCTAAAGGATGGGGTGTGGTTGCTTTATATGTTAAGAATTTTTAAGTTAAATATTTGGAGATTGATAGAGGTGATGGTAGCATTTTATTGTGAGTATAAGTAATAGTGCTAAACTGTATGTGAATGTGGTTGAAAGGGGTTGTTTGGAATCATGTATGTCATCAGAAGGAAAGCTAGAGGTTAAAATACAGTAATGTATGACACAGAGAACATTATGGTGATGATGTCTGTGATTAACACTACAAATATAAAAAATTTCTTTCATGAGCCAAAACAAATGTACAACACTTTTACAAACAATTAGTAAGAGAGTGGTATAAGGGAAAACGTAAACAATTGCAAATTATGAACTACAGTTACCACTAATATCTTAATATTCTTTCATCAACGTTAAGAAATGTACCAGTCAATACTAGGGGTCAAAAATGTGGGGGCGGGATGAACTGTATGGGATGTTTTGGGTTTTCTTTGTTATATCAATATATTTCTTTTAATTTTTGGAGTGACGAAAACATTCTAAAATTGATTGTGGTGATGATACTGTGAGCCACTGATTGTAGGCTTTGGATGGGCTATATGATGTGTGAATGTATCTCAATAAAATTGCATTAAGAAATAATAAGTTAAAACCATAAGTTAAAACTACTAAAACTTAAACAAAGGAAACTGAATACAATAAGTCTGAGATGAACAAGAAACCTGCCTTCCATTATTGGTTCCAAAAATCATCTACCCAAACAGCTAAGGGCAACAGGGGATTAGATACATCAAACTTCCACACAAGGGTATGACCTGATAGGGAAGCAGGTGAAGTGGGAGCATTTCTTGAAAAACACCATTACTTAGAAAACAAAGAATTCAAAGTCCCACAATAAAAAAAAACACTTTTGTCATAGGTTTTCTAACAGTTTGCTTGGAACAACAGAAGAGTCAAGGATCACTTCATATCCAGTGAAGGTAAACCTCATGCTGAAATCTGTGCAATAACATGGTAATTAAACCAAAGTAATCTGACAAAATGCTCGTAACCAAGGACACTGGAATATTCCATTTTAGACACCATTGCTTAGGAAATATCGTTCCCATAGAACCCCACTGAAAACATGTGGAGCAAACAGTCATTCAGCCACTTATTTCAGAAGCAAATCATTTCAGCCAATCATTTTAAAAGCAATCGTCAGTTTCTTCTTCATTTTCCCCAGCAGTGACCATAGCACTTTCATTTTACTTTGATGTTGCTTCTAAGGATATAAGCTACAATAGCTTGATGGGATTCTGTCATGTTTGCAAAATGTTTCAAAACATCTAAATGGCTGAATCCCATTCAATCATCTCAAACACAACTGGCACATAAATTAACACACAAACAAGAATACCTAGGAAAACATGACTAACAGCCTGCCTCAGGACCTCAACACGATATTAACCTGCTGCCCTTCTCCTAGAAATGGGTAGCTGAAGGGTATATAGGGATTAAATAATCTTCCTAGACTACAACTGTGGTGCCACATATTCCCTCACAAAACTGCACCCAGAAAATCTACGAACCTCTGCATTTGCTGCAAGTAATGCACTCAACAAGGGGCCAATTCTGTAAGAGTTTCCATCACCATGGCCACATATAAAATTGAATCTTTCTAGTGCCAGAATGGATGGAGACTTCTTCATTTACCAGCACTGCATGTGGGCAAGAAAGGCAACTCATGGATGCTATCCCTCCCTCTTCTGTGTCTGGGACTGAGACAATGTGCGGGATATGCGTGCATGGAGAGCAGAGGGAAGGGATTTTAGATTCAATTTGTTCAGCTCTCCAGTGAATGCAAATATGGGTACATTTATTGATTCAAGCACATTCCTAGACCCTAGGGTTTGTTTTAAAGCTTCAGACTGGTGTGTGGAGAGGCCGTAAGCCCAAAGTACTCAAACACTAGTTTCGAGAGTCAGGTCACTGAGCAGAGAGGAAAGATAAGGCACTCAAGAAGTGAATCCAGGCATGTCAGTAGTAACATTAAAAGAGAAAGTTTCCCTTAGGTCTATGTTTTCCTAAGGAGAATACCTAGGCATTTAGACAGCAAAACAAAATACTTACTGCTAAGCAATCTACTGGCTTCCAGAGGTCGCTTGTCTGTCCACTTACAGGAACTCCCGATATGCTACATGTGTTAAGATGAGCTGAGAAGCTTCACATCACAATGGCACACACTCACTGACAGATACAACTGAGGAAAAGAGAAAACAAACACATACTTCAGAACCTACACAGGGTCACTCACAAAATCTGCCATACCAACTTTTCTACTGTCTATGTGAAGCATGTACCTTTTATAAATTCAATTATTATTGTAGGTTGGTGATGAATTATGAGAATATATGTGAACCTCTAATTTTATGTTCTTTGAGCACAATTAGGTAGGCAAGGACTGCAGGAGGTGGTTACTCCTGCAACAAAAGAATTATTTCTGTACAAGTCAATGGAATCCACCTGCAGAAACCTTTTGCAGAACATCTGTGCCTTCAACCATCAATCTCCAAAGTTTGACCAAATCAGAATGCTGAAGGAGTCAACAGCTCCCTGGATGCTCACAAGTATATTCAAGGAAAGCACACCTATCAATCACATACATTCACACTCATTCATGCGTTTGAATTGAATGTTGTCATAACACATTTGTCGCATGCAATTTGAAATAAAACAGACTTCGGTGGAAGGGAGCAAAGACAAGTGGAGAACATTAAGGTACCAACTGGGGCACCTCCTTGACACTAGGCCACTGAGCAGGGAGTATCCATTTAACAAAGGCAAACCAAATTCTAAGCACATGCTTGTACAGGATGAGAAAGTCACTAACACCTTGCAGGGTCAAGAGGACCCTGAGTGTTGGCTGATTTGTGTACAAAATGGTCTGGGCTAAATCTCTTACTTGATACAGGGCAATCTCCAAATATTTTGCAGTTTTACAAGCAAAGGGGCACAAAGTGATCAGAGTAGATGCAACATAAAGTCAGGTATTATCCTGTTCATCAATACCAAACTCAGGACAGTACACAAGAACCCTACTTAAACACAAATCATCAGTCCCACAAGGCACTTCATGAGCTGAAGGGAGCAAAACAAACATTATTGGGACCTGTCTAAAGAACATTTGAGGAATCAACATCTAGAGCCTATGTTGGAAAGTTATGGCTAGATGCAAAGGAAATATATTGCCTAATGCAAAGGAAATATATTGCCAATAACATCGACAAGAATAACTGAAAGGAAAAAGACTACTACCACACAAAGCACATGGGATAAATTGAAAATCAGGTTTAATATCTGCTATTGACACATGCATTCCAAATCACCACTGGCTCCTAATGAATAGATAAAGCAAACTTTCAATGGAGTGCATGAGAGAGAGGAGATAAGTCATAACATGGGGTCTGTCATTAACGAAAAAAATAATACACAACCTCTTGGGAACCCTAGTGTGAACAGAGAGTGGAAAAATTCCTGAGAAACTTTCATCCTAAGGTTGCTGTAATATAGGTGAATGGCAAGGGAAGACGAGGGGATCTCCTCAATGATCTATCAAGAGAAGAATCACACTTACTACTGTTGAATGTATCATATGCAAATCAAAGTTTCCAAATCAAATGCTTGTATGTATGGACCTTGGGCATTCCATTCCAGCAACGACTCTACACCTGGTTTTACCATTCAAAGTGCATAGGAAAGCTATGGTAACATGAGGAAAATGAAGCCATTAAACAACTTCTAAAAATAAGTAATCATCTGGGGATCAAGCATCCTGTTTTCCTTCCTCATGCAACCAGCAGTGTCCATTGCAATTCCATGTTAATTTGAAGTCGATATTTGACAAACAAAATATAATACCAGAAAAGGATTCTTGGGAAAGCCTGTAAACATGCTGTAAGCATCCGCATTATGGATTCCCATTTACAAATTCAAAAACCATTGTCACTCAAATTCCTCACCAAATGACATAAACCAGGATATCATTGCTAAATGCAAGAGCTGAGACACTTAGCAATGACTCAAAAACTGCTCTCTATCCAATAGACATGGGTAGGAGAGGGCTATGTAAAGGACCCAATGCTGGCACAGATTCAACTTTGGAATTATAAATTACCTTAAGAAATCCCCACCAATCAAACCACACAGCTTGAGTAATCATTGGACAATGGACCTAATCAAGGATCCAAAAAGCAAGGGATATTCTGATAAGAGCTATGTGTAAAATGGAACTTTCTAGTGCTGGGAAAATGGAAACATCCACAATGACAACAGCTGGGTGTGAGCAGGTTCTAGTGTCTGTGTGTTCAAGCATTTTGCTGGACTGCCTTGGTTTAGTTCTGGCATATATTCCTTGGAGTAATCATGACCTTTCCCTTATGGGAACTGACATGATTTACTGGTCCTCCATTGTGACGCAACTTTTTTTTTTTTAACAAATGCTTCTAACAGCTTTTGTAGACATTGCCCCGTTCAAATTAGATTTCCTGGTGAATGATGATTTTTTTAATAATAGCCCATTTCACACTCATCTCTACATCAAATGCATTTTAGAAGTTGACTGATTCTTCCTTGCAGCTCTGTCTTACACCTGTGTGGAATCCACTAAGCAGACTCCCACAAAATAAATCAGGAATTTATGTTCATCTAAGGATTGTTGTGGGGTATTTACCTACTTTTTGTTTTGTTGGTAACTTACTGAAGTTCATTTTGTGAGTGTTAATATATCATCAACAAAATACAACCATGATAAGTTTACAACAACAACAACACACTTGGATGAACTTAAAACCTGCCTTCCATTCTTGGTTCCATGAATCCTTGATTCTGCATAGCCAGGGTGAATAGAAGATTAATCAAACTTCCGGAGAAGGGCATGACCCAAAAGGGAAGCAGGTGAAGTGAAGTATTTCTTGAGAAACACCATTACTTAGGAAACAAAGAGTTCAAAGTCCCATGATACAGAAAACATTTTGTCTTAGGTTTTCTAAAAGTTTGGTTGGAGAAAATGATAGTCAAAGATTGAATCAATACCCAGGAAGAGAAACTTCAAGCAAAATGCTGTGTAATAACATGGTAACTAAACCAAGGCAATCTGACAAAGTGACGAAGTGAACATAACCAAGGGCAATGGAATATTCCATTCTAGACACCATTGTTTGGGAACTATAATCTTCATTAAACCCCACAGGAAACCTTATGAAACTCGAAGAGCAACCAGCCATTCAGCAACTTACTACAATACCCAAACATTTCATAAGCAATTGCCAGTTTCTTTTTCATCTAGGCTAGCAGTACCAGAGCCTTTTCATTTGACTTTGATATTGCTACTAAGGATACAAGCTAGGGCAGCTTTGAGAGCATCTGTCATGCTTACAACAGGTTTTAAAACAACTAAATCCCTGCAACCCATTCAAACATCTCAAACACCATTGACCCACAAATTATCGCACCAACAAGAAAACCTAGAAAAAGATTACTAACAGCCTGCCTTAGGCTCTCATCATGATATTAACCTGCTGCACTTCTCCTTGGGGTGGGTAGCTGAATGGAATACAGGGTATAAGTAGCCTGCATAAACGCCAACCATGGTGTCACATATTCCATCAATCGGCACCCAGCAAATCTAGGAACACCTGCATTTGTAAAATTGAATCTTTCTAGTGCCAGAACAGATGAAGTCATCCTCTTTTACCAGCATGGCATGTGTGAAAGAAAAGCAACTCACGGACGGCGTCCCTCCCTCTTGTATGTCTGGGACTGAGACAATGTGTGGGACCTGCGTGCAAGGAAAGCAGACGGAAGGGATTTTAGATTCAATTTCTATGGTTCTACAATGAACGCATATATGGGTAGATTCATTGATTCAAGCACATTCCTGGACCTATTCTTTGTTTTCAAAAGACAGACTGGTAAGTGGAAAGTCATTAAGACCAAAGTGCTCAGTACCCTGGAGTATCAACAGTAGGGCTATTGAGCAGAGGGAAAATGCAAGGCACTCAGGAAGTGAATCTAGGCTCACCGTTAGTAACATCAAAAGAAAAAGTTTCTTTTAGGTCTATATTCTCCTAAGTGGAAGATGTGGGTGTTTAGCAAGCAAAACACAATACTTACCACGAAGCAATATAAAGGTTTCCAGAAGTCACTGGTCCATGCAACTTACAGGAACTCCCAATTGTGTACATGTGTTAAGATGAGCTGGGCAGCATCACATACCAATGGCACACATTCATTGAAGATACAATTGAGGAGGAGAAAGAAAGCAAACACACACTTCAGAACCTACACGCAAAACCTGCACACCAACATTTTCACTGTCTGTATGCAGCATGTACCTTCTCTAACTTCAAATATTATTGTAGGCAGGTGATGAATTATTCTTGCATGTGTGCACATATAATTGGATGTTTCATGTGCATGATTAGGTATGCAAGGATTGAAGGATTGAAGTAGTTTACGGCTGCAGCAAAACATTCATTCTCTACATGTCAACAGATTTCACCTGCAGAAGCCTTTTTCAAAACATCTATGCCTTCAATCATTAATGTCCAGAGTTTGAACAAATTGGAATGTTGAAGTAGTCAGCATCTCCTTGGACGCTCAGCCAGTGTATTCCAGGAAAGCACACCTATCGATAATATACATTCTCACTCATCCACACGTTTGAATTCAACATTGTCATAACACATTTATTGCATGCAATTTGAAATGAGCCAGACATCGTTGGAAGAGAGAAAAGACAAATGAATTATGTATGAGGAAAAAATTGGGGACCTCCTTGACACTAGGGCACTGAACACGGAGTATCCATCTCACAAAGGCAAACCAAATCCGAAGAACATGCCTGTACAGGATAACAAAGTCACCAACACCTTGCAGGGTCAAAAGGACCCTGAGTGATTGGTGGATTTGTATACCAAATGGTCTGAGCTAAATCTTTTACTGCACATGGGGCAATCTCTAAATATCTTGCAGTTTTACAAGCAAAGGGGGACAATGTCGTCAGAGTGGAAAAAAAAATTCAGAGTGAAGCATCTAAATTTTCATTAAATTCACACTTAGGAAACCATACAAAAACCTGACTTGAACATAAATCATCAATCCCACAAGAAATTTCATGAGCTGAGGGGAGCAAAACAAACAGCATTGAGACATGTACAGACCTCAGGAAGAGTCCACATGTAGAGCCTATATCGGCAAGTTATGGCTAGATCGCTCTTAATGCAAAGGAAATATATTGCCAATAACATCAACAACATTAATTGAAAGGAAAAAAAGACTACTACCATACAAAGCATCTGGGATTTTCCAAAATCATGCTTAATACCTGCTATTTTGACACGTGTGTTCCAAATCACCACTAGCACCTAATGAATGGATAAATCAAATTTCAGTGGAATGCATGATGCAGAGGAGATGAGTCATGATAAGGGGTCTTCCACAAAATAAAAAGAACACATGCTCTTGGGAACCCTAATGTGAAAATGGAGTGGCAAGATTCCTGAAAGACTTTCACCTAAAGATGCTATAAAATATGTGCATGGCAAGGGAAGAGGGATCTCCCCAACCTATGAAGAGAAGAATCACGCTTACTACTCTTGAATATATCATATGCAAACCAAAACTATATACCCAAATGCTTGTACACCACTGGAAAGGATTATCAGGAATGGCTGTAAAAAGTCTGTAAGCATTCCCATCATGGATTCCCATACACAAATTCAAACACCACTGGCACTCATTCCTCAAAAATGAAATAAACCAGGATAACATTGCTAAATCTCTGACTTGAGACACTTACCAAAAATTCAAAAACTGCTCTCTATCCAACACACATGGGTAGGAGCAGGCTATGTGAAGAGCCCAATGCTGACACAGATTCAAGTCTGGAATTACAAATTACATTAACAAATCTCCACAAATCAAACCACAGAGCCTGAGGAAGATGGACCTACTCAAGGATTGGAAAAGCAAGGGATAACCTCACAAGAGTTACATGTAAAACGGAAACTTGCTAATGCCCAGGAAATGGAAACATCCACAATGAGAACAGCTGGGTGTGAGCAGGACAGAGACCCCATGGAATGCGTGTGTCCCTCACTCATCTACATTACCTTGGAATAAGAAAATCTGCTGGACCTCAGTTTGATAAGTACAGAAAGTATGGATTTCTCACTCATTTTGTTCAGAGGTTCCACAAACACATTTTTGGGGTCATCATTGATCCAAGCACAATGTTAGAAGCCTTCATTTGCAGGAGTGCAGGGAGGTGAGAACTGCAAATATATCAGTGCCTTGAGTGTCCACATCCAACCCATTGATTATGGATAAGAGGCAAGACACTTCAGGAGTAAAGCTGGGCATGGCATTAGTGACATGACAAGAAATTGTTTCATTTACATCTATCTATTCCTTAGTGACTAGCAGTACATTTAACAACAACAAGAAAAAATAATCTCCTGCAATGAGTGACCTACCAGCTTCTGAGGACTTAGGGCCTCACTGCATTCAGGGATTTCATGCAACTCCCGGTGGTAAAATAAAATTGGAATTTTTTCATTCAAATAGCTTTCATTCATTGGCATCTCCACCTGAGAACTGAGCAGAAAACAAGCACACAGTTGAAAAATGCGAAAGACTAAAGATAAACCACATGACACACATTTGTCCACTTTCTTACATGCTGACCTATCAATCACTTACACAGTCTCTTTACCTACTCATGACATACATATATATGTAAGAAGTTGTGGATGTATACATGTATGATGTTTGTCATATAAGTACATTTTGGTATATATCAATTTAAGGTGCTGCTTCCCACCACAAAAGCATCCTTTTCTTTTACAACTGTTTACACCAGAAATTTGGATACATATGACAAAAACTGAATTTCTTCAATAATTAATTTGTCTTGTTTGTCTCAGGATTCAAGATGGCATATCCCTCATTTCCCTCTCCTATCAGCCACGACTGCAAGAAATTCACCTATTCTTACCCGACATAATGACACACCCTTCTAAGGACTTCAACATTCAAGTAATGTCATTGGAACCACAGGATATGAACAGAACTTGGCTGGAAAGTAAGAGCCTCAATGAACTAACATTTCAGGGATCAACGGCAAAACAGCCAGTACACTGTGCCTTAGAACAGAGATGTCCACCTGAAGATGCCAAAGCTCACCCAAGAAACACGCCATTTCACAACCCATTCAACACTTCCGCACAGGGACAACAGCCCAAACAGTAAGACACGGTGAATTTGTAGGAGAGCTCCATGATCGGTCTCTTAGTGGAAATGGGGTATGTCCCATGTATCTGGTACTTGAAAATCAACAGGTGTCACAACCCTGACAGGAGAGAAAAGGTTAACTCACGCAACCAACATTAACCACTTTCCTCCGGAAACTTGCAAAGAAAGACCCATACTATAAGCACATACCCACAAACCTTTATACCAACACGGGCTATCATGATATGAGGGGTCAAGGCAAATGTTACCAGGACTTCCATATGGAAAATACAAAGGAGCCACCTTCTCATGTCTATCTTGGGAAGATGTTACTATACGTCCCCTGTAGCCTCTGAAATGTATCGCTCTCAAAATCAACAATGATAAGTTACCAACAAAACAAAAAGAAGGTAAATACCACACAACGATTCTTGGATGAACTTAAATTCCTGATTTCATTTGTGGGACTCTGCTCAAAGGACTCCACACAGGTATATGACAGATGCCAAGGAAGCCTCAAACCAACTTCTGAAATGCATTTGATGTGGAGATTGAGTGTGAAATTGGCTATTACTAAAAAGTTGTCTGTTGCCAGAACCCTAATTTGAACATGGTAGTGTACACAAGAACCTTTAGAAGCACTTGAAAAAAACTGGCGGGTCACAATGGAGGAACAATGAATCATGTCAGTTCCCGTAAGAGAAAGGTCATGATTACTCTCTGCACTATATGCCAGAAGTAAAGCAAGACAATCCAGCAAAATTCTTGAATACATAAGACACCAGAACCTTCCACTCCAGGCACAAGGATGCATCAAGTTGCAACCCATGCAAAGCATAGAACCCCTTTGAAAATCTGCAGAAATCCAGCCACTGAATCACTCATGAGGACATACTTCCTTTCTTGAGCACTTCCCCCAATTTTCTTCTAATCTGCCCCAAAAAGCCCATAGAAGACTGGTCTCATTGTGATGTTGAAACACTGCAATGGATTCTGGAGGGGTCAAAAAGGTTTTCACACATTCACAATCCTACTTTGAATTCAATCTACCCAATCCCTGCTGGCAATCATTTTCCTCAATGGATGAAAAAAAGAAGTAAACAAACAACAACAACAACAACCAAAAAAAAAATCAAGAAGGGAAGATATTCCCATTACCAGCCCTTCGTCAACACTCTCATCCTGACACCATGGACCTGATTCCCTCCCCTAGTCATCCACAGCTAAGGGGCCTGGGTAAACATCTAAAATGCCTGCATCTTCCATACACTGTGTCACAATTCCACAGTCAGATCCTACAGCAGGAATGCACACAACACATGTACCTACAGGGCCTTGAGCTCAGAGACCACCCATCACACCCGGGATCTACTACTCAGGCCTCTGAAAAATACATCTTTCTAGTGACTGAGGACTGGAAACATTTGAAATGTTGCAACAGTGAGTGGGAGCATGAAAGAGAACTCAGGGAAACTGACCTTCCCTCAAACATGGTTGGAATGAAGCCATGTGCTGGACCTGTAAAATGAAAGGAGACAGTAGGGATTTCTCACTCATTTTGTTCAGCTTTCCAAGGAATGCATTGTGGAAGACATCATCGATCCATGCACATTCACAACCATGGTTTGTTTTTTTTTTGGCATTTAAAATATTTACTTGAAATAATGCAAGTTAAGGAGAGAATATTTCAAAATTTCATGAGAAAAAGTAAAGCTATTTTTAAATCAAATACCACAGAGAATAACAAACAATAAGATACTAAAAAGTGATCTAAGTTGTTAGGTTGGTTTTTTTTTTTTTGAAAATTTTAGGACTTTACTTAGGATTTAGAGATACCTACAATACGGAAAACTCAACTAAAAAGGAGAATAAAGTTATCACTATTCATACTATACTATAAATACTCAAATAAACATAAATGAAACTTCATTTAAATTATTTCCTTATCATGAAACAGAACATATATGCAAAAAGGTGATAATTTTCAAAATACAATTTAACAAGTAGTTGTCCCAAAAAGCCTAAAGAATACCCAGGTCCCTATTTTAGACTCTATAAAAGTTTCATAAACTAAGTGTTTATGCTTCAGAAACTTAAATCCTCCAGAGAACTCCTATTCCAGCTAAGTCCCAAAACCCAGAAGCAACAACTTCTTCAAGAACATCAACCAGATGCATCCCTTTTCCCCATAATGTCGACATTGTTTTCAAAATGAACAAGTTACAATGGTCAATGCTTAACATCCCTGAAGATCAGGAAAGTGATTAAACTAGAGGAAGGGGTAGCAACAGACAAGATAGAATTTAACAAAGGATCATGAATACTGAATCTCTATATAATATTCTTTTTCTTAGGTGCTAGGGTATCAGAATACTTAGAAGGAAAGAACTGACATGGTGAAACTGTAACCCATAACATTCTTTGAAATTTGCTATTTAGATACTGTGAAATTGTAATTTGAAGGTTATCACCTTTTTGTATATATGTTATATTTCACAATTATGAAATTTTAAAACTTGAGGTTTGCATTCAGACAGCAGGTATCTTTAAACAGCTCTTTTACGGGATTATCATAGTAACATTATTAATCATAGAGAAGACCAAAGAAACTCAAAGAGTTGAATCTCAGCATGCCATTGGTGATATGAAAGCAACAGGTGCCTGTTGGTGTATATTTTCTTGGGAGAATATCAGTATTTTAGGGAAAAAAAATAAAAGCCTAGCGTCATGAGTAATATACAGGATTCTGAAGAATCTTGACCAAGATCTTCTAGGGAATCCCTTACATCTTGAGTGGGTATTAAACTTAAGGTGAATTGCTTTCCATTCACATGCATCCATGCCCTGCCAGTTCCACCTAAGAAGGGTACAGAAAAGAAATGAACACATGAAAACAATACTCAGGTTGAGGAGGAATAGAATGATCACAGTATTTCCACATCTTCCCTTTCAAAATGTTCATTTCATTTCACTCTACCAGCTCTGCCTGTATGTTTATACTTACATATGTCTGTAAATATATTGTTCTTGATAGGCATGTATTACACAAGGTTCTTCTATCTCCCCCAAAACATTCCTGCTGTAAAATTATTGGATCTCAAAGCCAGAATAATGCTTCTTGAAATCAGTATCTCCAACCGTCAATCTGTCTAGTTCCAACATATTTCGTATGGAATTGTGCCACATAGTCATTGCCTTTTAGCCCTTGCTGTATACGAAAACAGACCTAAAGTTAACACACATTCTTCCTACAATTACACTAGAATTAAACATTGTAGAAAAGAATGAAGAAGGTCAGCAAATAACAACCAGCAGAAAATCAAATCCCATAATCTTAGATGGCAAAATAAGAAGTCCATATATCCTACCTCACACCTCATTTGAGACAGGGGCTTGAACATAAAAATAAGAATAAAATGCCCTCATCTAGGCCAACATGGAATCCAATTACAAAATCATAAATATGTACGCACAATGGTGAAGTCTACCGCCTTAACTGAAATGGATAAATCCCCAGTTATCTGGCATTTTGACACAAAACATTAACAATGTAATGCATCAGAAAAATGTATAACAGAAAAACTCCTCACCTGGAACACCTTCACTTCTGGAACCAAGAACCCTAACTTATAAACTCAAACAATTTTTTCTACATGTTCTCACTAGCTGAGGAGGTGATGGCCATACATCGCCACACCTTACCTGTGGAAAGTATGGCAGCATGCAACTCATACACATACCTTGGAAAGACATTACTAGAGGACTCGTAAACCACATCTAATATATCATCAACAAAATTAACCATGATAAGTTGACAAAAACAACAACAAAGCATCTATATACAGGCACTCTTGGATGAACTTGAAACATGTTTTCCATTCTTGGTTCCATAAATCATTGATTCCTCATAGCCAAGGTCAACAGAAGATTAGATAAATCAAACTTCCACACAGGGCATGACTCAATAGGGAAGCAAGTGAAGTGGGAGCATTTCTTAAGAAACACCATTACTTAGGAAACAAAGAATTCAAAGTCCCACGATTCAGAAAACACTTTTGTCACAGGTTTTCAAAAGTTTAGTTGGAGCAAATGGAGACAAAGGATTGCTTCAATACCCAAACAAGGGAAACCTCATGCTGAATTCTGTGCAGTATCATGGTAAGTAAACCAAGGCAATCTGACAAAATGCTCATAACCAAAGACACAAGAACATTCCATCCCAGACACCATTATGTTGGAATGATCATTCCTCTAGAAACCCATAAGAAACCTGTGGCAACTTGTGGAGAAACCAGCCATTCAGACATTTACAAAGTCATCCAACCATTTCACAAGCAACTTCCAGTTATTCTATAACAGGCCTAGCACGCAACAAAGCAATTCCATTTTATTTTGATGTCGCTACTCAAAGTAACAGGGTTAGGCAGCATTTACAGTATTCTGGTAATCCTTACTAATTTTTCAAAATATATGAATTCCTGGTACCCATTCAATCATATCGAAAGCCACTGGCACACAACTTACCGCACCAAACAAGGAAACCTACGAAAAAATATCTACAGGCTTGCCTTAGGCTCTCATCGTGACATTATTAACCTGATGCACTTCTAGAGACGAGCAGCTGAAGGGTATAAGGGGATTCAGTGACCTGTATAGACTCAAACTGTGGTGTCACACATTCCTTCCCAAATACACACCCACCAAATCTAGGAAGCTCTGCATTTGTTGGGAATAAAACCCTCTTCAAAAGGCCTGTTCCACAAGTGTTTCCCTCATCATTGCCATGTGCATAACTGAAACCTTCTAATGCCCAGACAGTCCAAATTTACCAACACTGTGTGTGGGCAAAAAAGGCAACTCACATATGTTTATGTGCATGGGACTGACACAAAGTGCAAGAAGTACATGCAAGGAAAGGACATGGAAGGGATGCCAGACTCATTTTGTTCAGCTTCTCCAAGGAATGCATATTTGGGTGGTGTCTTATATTCAGGCACATTCCTAGAACACATTCCTTTTAAAGCTGCCAGCTAGGGTGTGGAGAGCCCTTCAGCCCAAAATTCTAGGTACCCAAGCTATCAAGAGTCACAGGACTGACCACTGAGCAGAGAGAAAGGCAGGCACCCAGGGAGTGGATATCCACAAGCCATTAGTGATATTAAAAGAAAAAGTTTCCTTTAGGTCTATGTACTCCTGAGGAGCATCTCTGGGCATTCACCAAGCAAAACAAAGTGCTTACCGCCAAGACATTTATTGTGTCCAGAGGTCACTGGTCCTCACCATTTACAGGGTCTCCCAGTCATCTACACCCACCTGTGGAGGATCCTCACATCCCAATGCCATTCATTCACTGTCAACTACAGCTGAGAATGACAGAGACAAGAAAACAGCACACTTCAGAAACTACACAGGATCACACTCAAAACCAGCAGCACAAAACTTTCCAATGGTTATGTGCTGCATCTATATGGCAGTAACTTCCAGTATCAGTATAGATCAGTGATGAAATGTACATGTAGTGTGTATGTACCTATAAGTGCATGCTTTACATGCACATTTACGTATGCAAGGATCCAAGGTGTTTCCTCCTGCTGCAAAAGCGTTCTTTCTGTACACTTCAATGGACTCCACCTGGAGAATTGTTCTGCAGAGAATCTATACCTTCAACCATGAATCTCCAGAGACTGACCAAATTAGGATTTGAAGAACCACACATACCACATGACACTCAGCAAGTGTATTCCAGGAAACCATACCTATCAGTAACATACACTCTCTTTCATCAGGTGTGTGAATTCAAAGTTGTGGTAATGCCTTTGGACAAAAATCAGAAATGAACCAGGATTGGTTGAAAAGGAACAAAGACTAGTGAAGAATGTTTGAGGAAGGAATTGGGGCCCCTCCTTCACACTAAGCCACTGAACATAAAGTGTCGATGTAACAAAGCCAATCCTAGTCCTGTGCAAGTGCTCATGCACTATTACACAGACACCTCACACGGTCAAGAGGGATTCCTACAGATTAATTCATTTGTATAAAAAAATGGTCTTGGTTGAGTCTCTCACTGGAAATGGGGCAATTACAAATTATTTGGCAGTTTCATAAGCTAAGGGCAACAATGTGGTGAGAGTGGAGGAAACCAACAACATGCATCTAAATATTCATCAGAAGCACTCTCAGACCAGTTCACAAGAACCCTTCTTGAACACAAATCATCATACCCATAGGGCATGTCTGAGCTGAAGAGAGGCAAAACAAACGTCATCAGGACTTGTGTACAGAACGTATCAAGTAGTCAACCTTCTCAAGCATATGTTGGCAAGGCATTGCTAGATCTCTCCCAATGCATGTGAAATTATCACCAATAACATCGACAGAAATAATCCAAAGGAAAAAAGGCAACTACCACGAAGAGTGTCTTGGATGAACTCAAAATCAGGTTCTGTGCTACTTTGAGCTGCACATTCCAAACACCTATTAGCACTTACATGCACAGCAAAATCAAAATTCCACCAAAGTACTTGACAGAGAGGGAGCCAGGTGATGATATGGGGCCTTTAGAGAAAAAAAAGAAAACACTACCACATACTCTTGGGAATTCTAATTTGAACAGGGAGTGGCAAGATTCATGCAAGACTCTCAACCTAACTTTGCTAAAATATTGGTGCACAGCAATGTAAGACCAGGGGAATCTCTTCAATGAACTGTCAAGAGAAGGACCATGCTAACCTCTTTGGAAGAAACATGATATGCAAAGAAAAGCCAACTAACCATATGCTTGCATACGTGGAATGCGGACATTCTATTCCAGGACAATCTTTATACACTCCCTATTTTATAGAAGTGCATACAAAATCCATGGGCAGCACGAGGAAATACCAGCCATTAAACAACTACTAAGGTATCTCATCATTTCATGAGCAACTGTTCCTCTTTCCTTCTTCATGCAGCCAGCAGTACCAATAACAATTCCATATCATTTTGATGCCCATATTTGAGTAACAAGCTATGGCACCTTTTCAATGGACTCTCAGAATGCTTTTAAATGGATTGCAAGCATTTGCATCAAGGATTCCATTTATCAACACAAACAACATTGGCACTCAAATTCCTCACCAGATGATATAAACCAGGAAATCAATGCTAAATGCCGGAGTTTATGCTCTAATCAATGACACAAAGATATGTGACCCCTAGACATTGGTAGCACAAGGATACATGAAGGTATCAATACACTGCAAAGACTTAAGGTAGGGTGGTAATAATTCCCTTAACAAATCCCCACCATACAAATCAGAGCCTGACTATTTCCTGGAAGATGGACCTCATTGAGGTTCTAAGCAACAAGGGATAGCCTCAGTAAGGGCATGTGTCATAAAAACTGAAACTTTCTAGCATCTGGTTGCCTGGAGACATCCACAATGACAACAGTTGGGTGTGAGCTGTGCAGAGACCCCATGGGACATGTGTGTCCCTCACTCGTCTACATTGCCTTGGAATGAGACAACACGCTGGACCTCAGTTCGATGAGAGGAGACAGTAGGGATTTGTCACTTATTTTGTTCAGCTTTTCCAATAAATGCATATTTGGGTGTCATCACTGACCCAAGCACATTGTTACAGTCTAGAAGGTTTAAGTGGCAGGCTGGAGTGTGGAGCGGTCAGGTGTGCAAATAGGTCAGTCCCCTGAGTATCCACAGCCATATCACTGATCATGCATAAGAGGCAAGACACTTAAGGGGTAGATCTGTGCATGGCATTAATGACATGACACAAAATTGTTTCTTTTACATCTATGTATTCCTTAGCTGATAAGCAGTATGTTTAACAACAACAAAAAAATCTCTTCCTGCTATGAGCCACCTACCGGATTCTGGAAGACTCAGAGCCACGTTACTTCCAGGAATGTTCTGGAATCTCTGAATGTTAAAATAAATGTAGGATATTTCCATCCAAACAACTTTCATTCACTGGCATCTCCACCTGACAAGTGAGAAGAAAATAAGCACATAATTGAGAAATGTGCAAAGGATTAAAAACAACCAGCGCAAACCTCAATTTCTCCACTGCCTTAAATCATTTATAGCTAGGCCTACAAATTTGTAGGCCTACAAATCATTTATAACTCCTCTTTAATTATGCATTATATACATATGTATGTAGGAAGGCATGGATGTATGCATGTATACATGATTGTTGTATGGGTCCTTTTTGCTATACATCTATTTCAGGTGCTGCTCCTACAACAAAAACATTCTTTTTACTGTACAGATCCTTGAACTCCAAATTCAGATACCTGCAAAACAAACGAAATGTCTTCAACCACTAATTCGTTTGGTTTTCCCAGGTTTCAACAATCGTATATACCAAATCTTCATCTCCTAAAACCATGCACTGCAAGAAAAACACCTATACTTAATCTACATTGTAACACACACAGGATTTGACTTCAACATTCAGGTAACATCTTAAAGTAACAGCCACAAGAAAAGATGTTTCTGGGATCAGTGGAGGCCCTGAGGGGACACTGGGCCACGGAGAAGAGTTCTGCATCTGAAAATGCCACACCTGATCCCAGACATGTGCTATTTCACAACAACCCAGTCAACCCCTCCTTACAGGGCCATAGCCAAAATGATACAACAGGGTAAAAGGTATGAGTGGTCCATGATAAGTCTCTTACTGGAAAAGGGGCAATTCCCAAGTACCTGATATTTTCAAGTTCAATAGGATTCAATATTTGGCAGCAAAGCAAAGGCAAACTCACACAACCTATTTTAATCACTCTCCTGATACTTGCATAGAAAACCTCACAAGTATACACACAAAACTTCATAGCAACACAGGTTGTCATGAAATGAGGGGTCAATACAAATGTCATCAGGATTAGAGATGGAGAATACAAAGGAGACAACATGTCATATGAATCTTGAAGTTGCTATTTGTACCATATGTCCTATGAATATCATCAACAAAATCAGCAATGATATGTTACCGACAAAACAAAAAGAAGGGAGTTGCCCCACAACAACTCTTGAATGAACATAAATTCTGGATTCCATTCATGGGATTTTGTTAAGTTTCAGACAGGGCTGCATGGAAGTAGGAAGCATCTTTGTGATGTGTATCTGACATAGAGATGCATGTGAAATGAGCAACTGCTAGAAAAACACCTGCACCTAGCAAATCTATTGTGAATAGGAGCAAGGTACACACAAGTCTTTTAGTTTAACGTTTCTAAAAAATTGGGGGAAGAAGGGGTCACAATGCGGGGACACTGGATCAGATCAGTTCCAAAAAAGGAAAGGTCAGGGTTAGTTCTCTGGAATATAGGTCAAAATAAAAGCAAGACAATCCACCAAAAGGCTTACACACATAGACACTAGAATTTTCCATTCCAGACACAACTATGCATAACAACATAAACCATAGAAAGCATAGATACCCTGTGGAAATCTGTAGAAACTCCAGCTGTTCAACCAATTATGACAACATACATCATTTCTTAAGCACTTCTGTTTTCTTCTTATCTTCCCCACAAACACCAAAAAAGACTGATTTTCTTGCGATGCTGACACTGAAGCAAAATGCTTTGGTCCATTCTGGAGGGCTTGAATGAGGTTTTCAACATTCATATCCCTACTACAAATCCAAGCTGCCCAATTCCCTTGGACACTCACATTTCCTCACCAAAAACAAAGGAACTAGGAAAATATTCCTAATACCAGCACCTTAGTGACACTGTAATCCTGACACCCTGGACCTCATTTCCTTCTCCTAGACTTCAGCAGCTAACTGTTCTATCTAAATGACTTAAATGAAAGCACCTTCTATACAACCATGTCACAATGTCCCCACTAGCCCGACAAGCACCAATGCACAGAACCTGTGTACCTGCGGGGAGAGAACCAGCAGAGAGCACAGATCACAACAAGGACCTACTATTCATATTTGTGAAAAATGCATCTTTCTAGTGACCATGGGCTAGAGATATCTAAAATTTTCAAGCACTGAGTGGAAGCATGAAAGGAAACACATGAAAATTGTCCCTCTCTCACATTTATGCTTCGTGATGATGCAAGTGCTGGACCTCAGTGAGATGAGATGAGATGGTATAGAGTTCTCACTTATTTTATTCAGCTTCCAAGGAATGCATTTTGGGTGTCATCATCAATCCAAGCACATTCACACACTGCGGAATTTGAACTCTGGTTTTGGCATTCGGATATCAGATGTCTTCAAGCAGTTCTTCATGCTCGATTATCAGGGCTCCATCATTGATCACAGAGAAGTCCAAAGTCACTCAAAGACCATCTCAGCACACCATTTATGATATGACAAATAAGAAGTCCCTGTATGTGTACCCATTCTTGGGAGAATGTCAATACATTAGGAAAAAAATAATGCCTACTGCCTTGAGCGATGTTCAAGACTCTAGGCCACAGATCTTCCAGAAAATCCCTTACATCTCCAGCAGGTGTTAAACGCAGGCAAACTGCTTTCCATTCACATGGAATTCATTCCCTGCCAATTCCACCTAAGAGGGGTATAGAAAAAAAATGCACACTTGAATACAACACTAAGGATGACGATGAGTGGAATGCATGCAGAATTTCCACATTTTCCCATCCTTCGTGTATTTTTGATTTCCTTCTAACAGCTATGCAATGTGTTGCTCTTGTGTAGGAGGCGTGTTATACTTAAGGTTCTTCCACCTGCACAAAAACATTCCTGGTTTACAATTATCGATCTCAAAGCTGGAATCATACCCCTTGAAATTAATGCCTCCCATCCTCAATCTGTCCTCTTTGATCAATTTTGGAAGCAGAAACATGACACTTAGCCCTTGCCCTTCTTTCACTGCTCTGCAGGCAAGCACACCTAGAGTTAACATATATTCTTCCTAAAATAAGATTAGAATTAAATGTTGTGGCAATGACTTTGGACACAACTAGAAATGAAAGAACTAGGTCAGACAGCAATGTCCAGCAGAGTATAGAAGCTCAAGCAGAGAATGGGGAATCCCTGACTTTAGATGACCAAATAAGAAATCCATCCAAACTACCTGACATCTCATGAGGCATGGGTCTGTTTATGACACTGAGAATAAAATGCCCTCAACTAGACCAATACAGAGCGCTTTTTCACACAGTAAATACACATGCAGAATGGTGCATGCTATGTCTCTTACTGAAATGGGGCAATCCTCCAATATTTGGCACTCTCAAAAAATAAAATTTCCATGTATTGACCACAGAGAACATTAGCAACACAGCCACACCCTGCATCTGTAACATCTTCATTTCTTGACACAACAACCCTAACATGTAAACCGAAACCCAAATTCCTATGCAGGGGCTCATGGACTGAGGAGGAAACAGCCATACATCTTCATGTCTTGCTTATGGACAATACAAAGGTGTGCACCAACCATGCCTATCTTAGCAAGATATTCCTAGAGGGCACCAAAAACACTTGAAATACATCATACAAAGTTAACAACCACAGACTTTGGATGAACTTAAAATCTGCTTTCATTTTTTTATTCCATAAATTGTTGATTCCTCACAACTATGGAAAATAGAAGATTAGATAAATCAAACCTCCACTGAAGGGCATGGTCCAATAGGGATGCAGATGAACTGGGAGCATTTCTTGAGAAATATCTTTATTTAGGAAACGGAGTTCCAAGTTCCACGATTCAGAAAACACTTTTGTCACAAGTTTTCTAGATGTTTGATGGGAGTGAATGGAGAGCCAATGGATCACTTCAATACCCAGTGAAGGGAAACATAATGCTGAAATCTGTGGAATACATACTGCAGGTAAACCAGGGCAATCTGCCAAAATGCTCATAACCAAGGACACTAGAACTCTTCATTCTAAACAACATTGAGTGGAACCTATCATTCCCATAGAACCCCACAGGAAACCTATGACAACTTATGGAGAAACTAGCTGTTCAGCCACTTATAAGGATACCCAATTATTTGATAAGCAACTGCCAGTTTCTTCTTCATCTGGCCCAGCAGCCAGAAATAGCATTTTCATTTTATTTTTATGTCACTGCTCAAGGTACAAGGTAGGACAGTTTTTACAGCATTCTGGCAATACTTTCAAGAGGTCTCAAAACATCTGAATCTGGTTTCCATTCAATCAACACAATCAGCACTGGCACACAATTTACCTAACCGAATGACAAAACCAAGGAAAAGATTACTAATAACTTACCTTAGGCTCTCGTCATGACATTACCAACCTGCTACACTTCTAGAGATGGGTAGCTGAGGGCTATATGGGGATTAAGTGACCTGCATGGCCTCAAACTGTGATGTCACACATGCCCTCCCAAATCCTCACCCACACATTCTGGAAAACTTGAAACTTCCTGGGAATAAAGACATCATGAAATGACCAATTCAAGACAAGGTTCCCTCATCACGGCATTCTGTAAAATTGAAACTTTCTAGTGTCCCACTTGCATGAGCCATCCAAGTTTACAACCACTCTGTCTGGGAATGAAAGCAATTCACAGATGTTGCCCCTTACTCTTATGTTCCCTGGACTGAGATGATGTGCAGGAACTGCATGCAAGGGGAGAAGATGGTGGGGATTTTAGACTCATTTTGTTCAGGTTCCCCAAGGAATGCATATTTGGGTGGCTTCATCGATTCAAGCACATTCCTAGACCCTAGTATTTTAAAGTTGCAGACTGGGGTATAGAGCGCCCTTGAGCCCCAAATTCTCAGTACCTTGGAATATCAAGAGTCAGGCCACTGAGCAGATAGAAAGGCAAGGCACTCAGGGAGTGGATATCGTCATGCTATTAGTGACATGAAAAGAAAGTTACCTTAAGTCTATTTACTCCTGAGGAGAACATCTGGCCATTTAACAAGGAAAACAACATGCTTATCACCAAGACATCTACCAGCTTCCAGAGGTCACTGGGTCCTCAAAGCTTTCAGGGACTCCCAGTAATCTACATGTGTTAAGATAAGTGGATAGTCTTCGCATCCCAAAGGTATTCATTCATTGGCAACTCCCCCTGAGATGGGAAGAGAAAACAAACCCATGCTTTAGAAACAGGGTCACATGCAAAACCGCAATGCCAAATTTTCCACAGGTGATATGCTGAATACACATTACATTAACTTCTATCATTTATTTATATTGCTAAGGAATTATGTGTGTATGTATGTAACTGTAAATGTATTTTTATGTGCTCATTTAGGTATGCAGGTATCGAAGATGTTGCTTCCTGCTGCACAAGCATTCTTAATCTACATTCCTATGGAAAACAACCACGGAAAGACTGAATCTATGCCTTCAACCATCAATCTCCCAATCTCCAAAGATTAACCAAATTAGAATGATGAAGAACTCCACATTCCCACTGATGCTGGGACAGAGTATTCCAGGAAAACACACCTATCAGTAGCATACACTCTCACTCATCATGTGTTTTAATTCAAGGCTGTAGTTATGTCTTTGGATGCAATCACAAATGAACCACAGTTGGTCGGAAAGCAATAGATACAAGTGATGTACGCCTCAGGGATGAATTGGGGCAAGTCTGCAACACGAGACCACTGCATAGGGAGTGTCCATCTAACAAAGCCAAAGCTAATCTGAAGCACACACTTGTACATGATAACAAAGACACCAACACCTTGCAGGGCCCAGAAGGATCTGGAGGGATTGGATCATTTGTGTAAAAAATGTCCATGCTAAATCTCTTACTGGAAATGAGGGAGTTCACAGATATCTGACTGTTTCACAAGAAGCAGGCTTCAGTATAATGAGAGTGGAGGAAAATTTAAGTCACGCATCAACATTTTCATCAGTATCCCAGTAAGGCCAGCACAACAGAACCCTACTTAAACATAATCATCATTCCAACAGGGCAACTCATGATCTGAAGGGAGACAAATATCATCAGGATTTGTGTTCAGAAAATATGAAGGAGTTAACCTCTTGAGCCTAAGTTGGCAAGGTATTGCTAGATCTCTCCTAATCTACATGAAATATATCAATAACAACAGCAACAAAAATTGAAGGGAAATAGGCAACTACCAAGCAAAGTGTCTGGGATGAATTTAAAATCATGTTTAATTCCCAGTACTTTGATGTGCACATTGCAAATACCTTTTGGACTAGGGGCATGGATGAATCAAACTTCCACCTGAATCCATGAGAGGGAGGGATTGAACTGATTTTGAAGAAAAAAAAAAAAAAAAAAAGTCTCTTGGTAACCATAGTGTGAACAGAGAGTGGTAAGATTCAAGAAAGATTTTCAGCCTAAGATTGCTGAAATATTGGTATATGGCAATGTAAGACCAGGGGATCTCTTCAAAGATCTACGAAGGGAATGATCATGCTTAGTACTACGGAATATACACCATTTGAAAACCAAAGCCATCTAACCAATGCTTGTATGCAAGAACACTGGACATTACATTCTAGGTCCCCCTCTATACACCCCCAGATCAATAGAAATGCATAGAATACCTATGGCAACATGAGGAAAATCCAGCCATTCAACAACTTCTAAAGACATGTAATCATTTCAGGAGCAACTGATCCTGTCTCCTTCTTTCCATTTCATTTTGATGTTGACAGTTGAGTATCAAAGTGTGACACCTATTGACTAGATTCTTGGAAGGCTTGTAAATGGTTTATCATCCCCATCACTGAATCCCATTTATACAACCCAAACTCCATTGGCACTCAAATTCCTCACCAAATGACATCAAAATGAATGACTCAAAGAACTGCTCTCTGTCCAATAGACATGGTTAGTATGCACAGACTCAAGCTTTAATGTTATACATTGCCTTTACACATCCCACCAACAAAATCTCAGAGCCTGAGTACACTGGAAGATGGACTTCATTGAGAGGCAAGCAGCAAGGGATATATCCTCACTAGGGCTCTCAGTCAAACTGATTCTTTCTAGTATCCAGAAGTTGGAGATATCCACAACGACAAGAGCTAAGTGTGAGCCGAACAGAGATCTCATGGAGCCCTGTGTGTCTCTCAATCATGTATATTAATTTATAATGAATCAGCATGCTGGACCTCAGTTCAATGAGAGTAGACAGTAGGGATTTCTCACTTATTTTGTTCAGCTTTTCCAAGGAATGCATATTTGAGTGTCATCATCGATCCAAGCACATTGTTATAGTCTAGAAGTTGTAAGGGAAGGTTGGGTTATGGAGATGTCAGGAGTGCAAATATGTCACAATCTTAAGTATCCACCTCCACAACATTGATTATAGATAAGAGGCAAGACACTTACGGAGCTGATCTCAGCATGGCATTAGTGACATGACAAGGAATTTTTTTTTTTTTTATCTATGTATTTCCTTGGAGATTTGCAGTACATTTAGACAAAAAATCCCATTGCCGTGAGTGACTTACCAGATTCCAGAAGACTCAGGGCCACATTGCTTCCAGGGACTTTCTGGAAAAATAAATGTAGAATTTCCATCCAAATGGCTTTCATCTGTTGGCAGCTCCAACTACAAAACAAGCAGAAAACAAACACACGATCAAGGAAAGCATAAAGGATCACAGGATAACAGGGCAACATCCTTCTTCTAACTGCTTTAAATGCTGTATCTCAAACCATTTACATCTTCTCTTTATGAATGTACTCTATACACGTGTGTATGAGAAATGGATGTATGCATGTATGTTCGTTGGATGGATCCTTTTTGGGATATGTAGCTCTTATAACAACATTCATCATTTTTTGAGCAATTCTCACTATTTTCTTATCTGCCCCATAAGTCCCATAGAAGTTCGATTGTATTGCAATGTCTGTACTGAAGTAAAATGACAGGATCTGTTTCAGTGGATTCTGGAGGGTTTGAAAAAGGTTTTCAATAGTCCATATCACTAGTTCCAATTCAATCTACCCAATCACTATAGGCACTCACATTTCCCCCACCAAATGAAAAAACAACAACAAAAAAAAAAAACTGAGAAAACATTCCTAATTCAGTGGCCTTATCCTCCAATCTTGACACCCTGCACCTGCTGGCCTTCCTCTTGGCTAAAGCATCTAAGTGCTCTTTGTAAAGAACTAAAATCGCTGCACATTCTGTACAATTTTGTCACAATATCCCCACTAGATCCACAGGCATGAATGTATAGAACTTGTGCTATCTGTGGGCAGGCTTCTCCTTAGAGACCACCCAACACACCCAGGGACCTACTATTTATTCCCTGTGAAAAATGCACCTTTCTCGTGACTGAGGGCTAGAGACATCTGAAATGTTGTAGCACTGAGAGGGAGCACAAAAGAGAACACCAGGAAACTGTGCCTCCCTCACAGATGCATTGGAATGAAGCAACGTGCTGGACCTCAGTTCGATGAGATGAGATGGCATACAGTTCTCACTCATTTTGTTCAACTTCCAAGGAATGCATTTTGGGTGTCATCATCGATCCACGCACATGCATAGACTATGGGATTTTGGAACTCTGGGCTTGGCATTCAGATAGCAGTTGTCTTTGAACCTTTCTCCACACTAGATTATCAGTGTCAAGTCATTGATCACGGAGAAGACCAAAGACATACAAGGAGTGAATTTCTTCAGGTCATCTGTGATATGACAAGAAGTCCTTGAAGGTGGACCTATTCTTGAGAGAATATCAGCGCAGTAGGAAAAAAATGCCTACCATCACAAGCGCTGTACAAGATTTTGAAGACTCTTGGCCATGGATCTTCCAGGGATTCCCTTACATCTTCGGGTACTAAACATTGTGGATTGCTTTCCATTCACACGGCATTTGTTCCCTGCCATTTACACCTAAAACTGTACAAAAAACAAATGCAAACATGAGTATGATACTCAGGATGAGAAGGAATGGAATAAATGTGGGACTTTATTCCCTTAACATCCTGCGTCTACATTTCATTTCTTTCCACCAGCTATGAATGCACGTGTATACAATACTTAGATACACCCATAAATATGTTGCACTTGTGCAGGTGGGCATGTTATAGGATTTATGGTTCCACTACTTGCACAAAAACATTCCTGATGTACAATTAACAGATCTCAAAACTGGAATCATGCTCCTCAAAACTGATGGCTCTAATCCTCGATCTGTCCAGTTCAACCAAGTTTTGATGCAGACCTTTCAGCCACTGATTTACATGAAAACATACGTGATGTTAACACACATTCTTCCTAAAAATTTATTAGACTTAAATGCTGCAGTCACAGACACATATATAAGTTAATGAAGTAGGTCAGAAAGCAATGATGGGAGGGCGGGGCAAGATGGCGGAGTGGTGAGGAGCAGAATTTCGTCTCTCCCCTAGAGCAGCTGGCAATTACCCAAGAACTATATGAAACAGTGTTTTGGGGGTCTCCAGTAACCAGTCACACATCAGATGCAAGTTTGGAATTGGAGGAAAAGCTGAGAATGCAGAGAACATTGTAAGTTTCCTGGACCAGGGGTCTGGCGCCCCTCCCCACCCAGACCTCACAGACTGTCTTGCTGCCGGCTCCCTGAAAGGGGGAAAAAAATCTCCAAAAAACAGCAATCTGCTGAGGGCAACAAGGGGGGCTTAACCCAGCCTCAACTGCAGAATTAATTAACAAATTAATTAACTAATTTTGGGAGCTGGGGGTGCTAAAGAAGGGCTGGGCTCCAAGAAGTGGGGGCACATAAAAGCGGGCACCCATCCCCAGGCTCCAGAAAAGCCATTTCTTTCCCCCTGCATTTTGTCCCTTCTGGCTTCTCACTGATTCCTTATCTTTTTGCATTTCAATAGCCCCCAGCAGGGATGGAATTGAAGCTGTTGGAGAGTAATTATCAGACAATAGCCCAAAGTACATCTTTAAATGCTCTATTCTGACACTGACAAAACTTCCAGGCTGGGGAAAGACTTTTAAAAGAGACTCTTTTTTTTTTTCTTTTTCCTTTTTCTTGTTTCTCTTTTCTATTTTTTTTTAAATCTAAAAGTAATATATGTGGTTATTTTCTATCAGAAAGCTCAGGTTGAGGGACTAGGCTGGGCTTGGGGGGAGACAGAGTACCCACAGTGTCTTTGAGTTCCGTATTCACTACTGAAGGCCTCCACCCCCGTCTTTAGTTGGCAACTCAGGCTGACCAAGGAATCTAGCCGGAGATGTCCCAAAGAGGAGAAGGGAGAAGGGAATAGTGCCCCTGAGAGACAATTGGAGTTCTGAGGATTGGGAGAGTGGAGGGAGGTCCAGCTCAACTGGTAGTCCTCCTTCTGGGAACTCAGACCCCAGGGGCTGGAATTCAGATTCCGGCTTCAGTCAGCCATGCCCCCAACAGGATCAGAGTCACCGGGAGAACTAAAGTCTCCATACCTCCTTACACTGGTGGGGGAGCTGCGGGCTGGCAAGTGCCACCTGCTGGACAGGAGAGGAAAAGCACCAATTCTAAAGGCCTCATAGGAGGGTCTCACTCTCAGGAAAACTCCATACCCTCCCAGTGAGACCTCGGCCTCACTAGACTGGGAAAATCTGACTAGGGTCGACCATATCTGAGGAGACCCTCTCACAAAAAGGTTACATAGAGGCAGAGCAAGAAACAGAAAAAAACAAGAGGGGAAAAATTCTGATCAACTAACTAGAACCTAAGTTAGAGGTCTAGAATAAGCTGAACTGAATAACAGAGGCCAGAAAACAGAGCCAACCAACAAGAAAACCCCTAGGTAAAAGACAGAAAACAAGCTCCAGAATAAACCAATCAAGAAAATCAGATGCCTAGACAACTTAAGATAACAAGCCATACCAGGAAACACGAAAACATGGACCAGCCAAAGGAACAAACTAATAGTTCAACCGAGATACAGGAGTTGAGGCAACTAATGCTAAATAAATTCAATGAAATGAAGGAAGACATAGCAAAAGAGCTGAAGGATATAAAGAAGACACTGGATGACCATAAAGAAGAATTCATAAACTTGAAAAAACAAATGGCAGAACTCATGGGAATGAAGGCCACAATGGAGGAGATGAAAAACACAATGGAGGGACACAACAGTATATTACAACAGGCAGAGGAAAGAATCAGTGAACTGGAAGACAAGTCATTTGAATTCATACACACAAAAGAACAGATGGTGAAAAAAATGGAAAAATACGAGCAGGGTCTTAGGGAGCTGAGTGACAACATGAAGAGAGGGGAAAAGGGGCAGAAAGAGTAATAGAAGACATATTCACTGAAAATTTACCAACTCTTATAAAAGACAGAAAATTAGAGATTCAAGAAGTACAATGTACCCCAAATAGAATAGATCCCATGTCCGGCGCCGCCCCGCTCGACCCCTGTTCCCCGGCCGGCGAGGGGAGAAACAAGGGATGAGAGAGAGAGAGATGCAGACCACGCAAACTGACCTGGCTGGAAGTCACGACTCGAGCCACACGGCGGTTGCGAGAGCAAGTCTTTTACTGAAGCTAGATAAGCATTCTCTGTTACAGGTTTCCACGCGGGGCAGAGTGCCTCGCGGGAGAGCAGCCTCGATGTGGCCGTCAGGTACGGCTCCTAGTGGGCTGTCTCCCCGAGGTTCGCTTGGGCAAACTCTTAAGTACTCTACTCATAACCAATGATCTAGCGCCGCGCATATGCACTCAATTGGCAGATAGGAATAGTGAGTGTGCACGTCATAAGCGGAAGCAGGATATGGGCGCCATCTTGGCTCATTCGATGGGCGGGGGGACTTTGGAGCAGGTTTACAGCGCATGCGCTATGCCCGTCCCGGGAGACGGCTCTCCACATCTCCCCCTTTATTATTTATATCGACCCAGTGTCCCCAGTGATGAGTGTGCTCCCGTGAACCCAGATGGCTCACAATTTGTTCCGGTGCTTTGGGGAGTCTGGACTAGGTCTCAGCCATTTAGCGGCGGAGCCTCTAGCACCGACCAGAATGCTCACCTCATATGGAGACAGGAGAGTCCGTGAGCTGGAAACAACATGACTCTCCCTGCAGTGCTTTGCCTTGCAACTGGGGGACAAAGGTGGGGGCAGGGATAGCATTAACCAGAGTCGGAGGCGTCACTAGGCGTCCCTATGCATTGGCTAGAGTCAAGTCTGGCCACAACTATGACTCTGCCTTAGGGACCTACCTGAGACAAAAATTATGACTGCTGGCGTCGCCCGTTATACCCGGGACACAGCTGCGCGCTTAGCTACAAACCTCGCTCCCGAGTGCCCCGCCCGAGGCGGCCAGGATGGGGTATGGCCATCAGAATGGTCGCTGTTGGGGGTATCAAAGGTGGAGGACATAGCCATCATAGTGGTAACACGGTACTGCCGCGCTTGAAACAGGCGTTCTAGCAAAGATTTAACAACGACTAATCCCACCAATAATCCCACTGCAATGAGGATCCAATTAGTTAAATTGGGCCAAGAGAACCAGGAAGAAACACTGTGCAATAGTTTCTGTAGAACCTCGCCTAACCCGGAGAGATCGACTTTAACGGGTTTTAACTTGATCCCCCCAATTGTGTCTAAACTAGATTCCACCTGTTGGGAGAGATTGACAAATTCAGGAAAATATGACCTTTTCAGCCAATCAGAGACTCTGGAAATGCTTCCGGTCACGTTGGCCCTGACAGGAGTGACACAGAGTTTAACCGTAAGCCACCGGGTGTCACATGTTTGCTGAAGCACTCTCCAGAGTCCATCTATTTCCAGTCCAAGTTCATCTATCTCCGCTTGGAGTTTCTGAATGGCCTGGAAATTTAAGTTCAGCATCTGATTGCGGCGGCGTAGCACGTCTCGGGTAAGGTTGACCAAGCCATTTACCGTTTCCATCGTTATGGTGAGCTGCCGATCTGTCCATGCTTGTAGCACAGCCTGCCCGATCGTTGGGACAAACAAAGAGGAAGCTACACTGGCAGCATTCGATAGCCATTCTTCTATGCCTCTTGGACGCCTAGACTTAGAGAAGGGGATATTGTTAAGTGAAACAACTTGAGAAACAGGGCCAACCCAGTCGGTTGCCTTGACGGGGAGCCAGACATAACTTGGGCGATACACTAGGATAGCGGGGCGGCGAGGCATCCGGGTCTTTGGAACGGTTGCAGACTGTAGGAGCAAACCCCGGAAGGAAAAGGCACCTTTGAGTCTCATTTTTACTCAAGATCCCTTCACAAGACTGGCGGCTCTTCCCTGTAACGTTAAGAAATTCAAGCAAGACTCCCTTACTTAACTCGCCATTACCAGTTTCACAAGTAGCATTCGCCGCAACTGTGGTGTTGACAACCTTGACAGAGAGGTTAGCAAAAGAGAGGATCAGTGTGTACTCGTTGAAGCTTGTGGAGGAAATATTTCTGTCAGAAGGCAGGTGGTGGAGACCTAGAGACAGGGTACGAGTGAAAAACACAGGAGAGGCGGGAGACCCAGCAGAGAATGGGGCCAGGGTCGGGGGATGATGCCACAGGCCCCAAAGACCACTCTCCTGCGCTACCACAGTTCCACTAAAAAAAGAAAAAGGCAGATTAGAAGGATTGCTATAGGAGAGCAAAGAACAGAGTTACCGATCCTCTTTTTGGGCAACCGCGGGGTGGTCAGTCCTACTATTATCGTCTTGTCGGTCGTCGCCATCATCAGCAGGGTCGGAGGCTTGGTCTAATGGTTCAGGTTGTATATTCGTTGGCGTTTCTGACAGCTGTTCCTTGGCTTCTTCAGGTGATGTCACGGTTCTCACCAGTCTTTCCGGAACCCACACTGGTTGACGTCCTGGTTCCTGGGGAAAAACACAAACAGAGCCTCTGGCCCAGCTGAGCACCGGGTCAGGGCCTTTGTGGCAACGGCCACACGGCCTGGTTACTGCACCTGGTTCGCCAAACCGTTGAGTGGCAGGGGGCTGACGTCTATTGGGACAATCTCTCTTAAAGTGCCCTGATTGGCCACAGCCATAGCACCCGTTAGACTTTGCCCCTAAGGTTCTCGGGCTTTTTGTAGCCACCTGTAGGGAGCTAGCTAGCATGGCAGCTAGACCTGCATTAGTTAAAGGGCTGCCAGTATCTCTACAGAGCCTGACCCACTCTGTCAAATTTTTTGCTCTGTTTTGTGCCAGGATAACTTTGCACTCCTTGTTGCACTGCTCAAAAATCATTTGCTTAACCACAGTCTCTGCTACTCCTGGATCTGAGAAGATTCTCTCAGCTGCGGTTTGCATCCTGGCTACAAAATCCGCAAATGGTTCTGTGGGGCCTTGGTGTATATTGCTGAGTGAGGCCTGAGCCTCTCCCTCACCTGTTAGCTTTTTCCAGGCACCCACAAAACAGCGGAAGATCTGGGCATAGACCTCTTGTGGGAAACCCGTTTGGTTCTGGGCATGGGCGCCTCTCCCCAACAACATGTCAGCATTCCACCCGCCACGTCTCCCCGCCGCATTCCTTGCGGCCTGCTCTTCAGCTAACTCCTCAAACCATGCTTTCCAATCTATGAATCGGCCTGACGGCAAGCAAGCACGGGCTAGCTGAAAAATATCTGCGGGTGTATGATTTAGAGCAGAGAGGTTCTCGATCATGTTCAAGGTATAAGGGGCATTGGGGCCATACTGATGGACGGCCTGCCTCAATTCCCTCAATAGTTTGTAATCATATGATTCGTGCTGATTGCCACCTTGGGGATTGATAATAACCGGGTACATTTCTGAGACTGGCTGCGGCTCAAGTGGCTGGTAGCCACCCAGCATGCCAAAAGGTGTGAAAGGGTTCCATCTCCAGAAATGTCTCCCACCACTACCTAATGGCAAAGGGTCCTGAGGGCCTGTGTACTCGGGCGGGGGGTACGGCAAAGGTTGCCCCTCCCCTGACCGGCCCATCGGGGTTTCCGGGTCTGGCAGCAAAGGATAATTACATTTACTGGGCATGGCCACTAGAGGGAGCTCTCGGCGAGGTCCTTTGGTGGGACCGCCCAAGGCGTCAGTTGGGAGCTGGGGTGTCCCTGGGGGTGCAGCGGTAGACATTGGCGGGGCGGAAGGCCGCACGGGTGTGGCGGGAGGCTCCTCCCACTCAATTAGCGGGGATGCTTCCGCCTCCTCGCCAGTATCGCTATCTGACTCTGAGTCAGAGTCACTGGACTCCGGCGGTTTGCCCTTATAGGAGCCGTCCGCTGACGAAACTGACTGGGTTTCTTGGAGCGCGCACCGTGCTTCTTGCAAGGCAGAGGACGGGCTTAGGCCGGCAGCCGATTCTAGTTCAAGGACCGCACGGACGGTCTCCCATATGGGTACTAGAATCGGGTCCATACACACGCCCGTCTGGCGCGCTCGGTCTATGTCGCGACCGAGCTTCATCCAAGAGGGTAGGCTAAGGCTGCCGGTGCAGGCAAACCAAGGGGCAAAAGTATCAACATCATCAAGAAAACGCTGAAGGGAGCTTTTCCTGACCGAGATACCCCGTTGTTTCAAAAGGTTCTTTAAGGGAGCTAAGAGAGATGAACTTCCGGACTGCCCCATGATTGCAGTCGGCACTATACTTCAGTCACTCGGAGAGCTCTTCCGAGTCCCCCGGGGTCACCTGAAAACCCACGGGCCCTAACTATCATGTAATAAGACACACTCACCTTCTCGCGTTGATCAGGCGCGGGAAGTCCGCCGTAAGCTCGATGCGCAGCGCTGCTCTCCTCACAGAGGGACCGTCGAGAGCGAGGCAGGAGGAGGAGCGTTCCCCGTACGGGCCACCACTTGTCCGGCGCCGCCCCGCTCGACCCCTGTTCCCCGGCCGGCGAGGGGAGAAACAAGGGATGAGAGAGAGAGAGATGCAGACCACGCAAACTGACCTGGCTGGAAGTCACGACTCGAGCCACACGGCGGTTGCGAGAGCAAGTCTTTTACTGAAGCTAGATAAGCATTCTCTGTTACAGGTTTCCACGCGGGGCAGAGTGCCTCGCGGGAGAGCAGCCTCGATGTGGCCGTCAGGTACGGCTCCTAGTGGGCTGTCTCCCCGAGGTTCGCTTGGGCAAACTCTTAAGTACTCTACTCATAACCAATGATCTAGCGCCGCGCATATGCACTCAATTGGCAGATAGGAATAGTGAGTGTGCACGTCATAAGCGGAAGCAGGATATGGGCGCCATCTTGGCTCATTCGATGGGCGGGGGGACTTTGGAGCAGGTTTACAGCGCATGCGCTATGCCCGTCCCGGGAGACGGCTCTCCACAATCCCAATAGACCTACTCCAAGACACTTACTGGTCAGATTGTCCAATGTCAAAGACAAAGAGAGGATTCTGAAAGCAGCAAGAGAAAAGCAATCCATCACATACAAGGGAAGGTCAATAAGACTATGTACAGATTTCTCCAAAGAAACCATGGAGGCAAGAAGACAGTGGCATGATATATTTAAGATACTGAAAGAGAAAAACTGCCAAGCAAGAATTCTATATCCGGCAAAACTTTCCTTCAAAAATGAGGGAGAGATTAAAACATTTTCAGACAAACAGACACTGAGAGAGTTTGTCAATAAGAGACCGGCACTACAAGAAATACTAAAGGTTCCTGGTTTTGACACATACTCTGTGGTTATATAAGATGTTATTAGGGAGCCTAGGTAAAGGGTAAACTAGTGGTGTCCTTTTTGTAAGTCTAAAATTTCAAAATAAAAGTTAAAATTAAATCTAACTGTATTAGAATAGCTAGAAAGAGAGAACTGAAATGGTGGAACTATAACCCATAACACTCTTGGTAATTTCCTATATAACTACTTGTTAAATTGTACCTTGAAGGTTTTTACCTTTTTGCATATATTTCACAATAAGGAAATAACTGAAACTGTGGAACTGTAACCCATAACATTTTTTGAAATTTGGTCTCTAACTACTTGTTAAATTACACTTGGATAATTACTTCTATGTAAATATGTTATATTCCACAATAAAAAATGATTAAAAAATTAAAAAAAAAAAAAAAAGAAATACTAAAGGGAGTGCTACAGGCTGATAGGAAAAGACAGGAGAGAGCGAGCTGGAGAAGAGTGCAGAAATGAAGATTATCAGGAAAGGTAAAAGGAGAAAGAGGAAAAAATAAGATATGGTATATAAATTCCAAAAGACAAAATGGTAGTAGAAACTACTGCCCTTATAGTAATAACATTAAACGTAAATGGATTAAACTCGCCAATAAAAAGACACAGACTAGCAGAATGGATTAAAAAACAGGACCTATCTATATGCTGTCTACAAGAAACTCACTTCAGACACAAGGACAAAAATAGACTGAAAGTGAAAGGCTGGAAAAAGATATTTCACGCAAACAACAACCAGAAAAAAGTGGGAGTAGCTATACTAATCTCAGACAAATTAGACTTCAAAAGAAAGCAATGATGAGCAGACAATCAAGTTTTAGGCATAAAATGAGGAATCCCAGAGCTATAGAATACATAATAGAAATCCTTCTAACTTATCTCACATCTCATTTGAAACACAGGCTTGTTCACCACAATGAGGATAAAATGCCCTCAACTAAGCCAGTGCAGAATCCTATTTCAAATGCTAATTAATATGCAGAATGTTACATGCTAACTCTTAATGAAATGGGGCAATCCCCAAATATTTGGCATTTTTAAACAAAAGATTTTCCAGGAGTTTACAGCAGGGAAACCTAACAACACAGCTAAATTCTTTAACATACCATCTTCATTCCTTACACAAGAACCCTAACGTAAAAAAACAAACACAAATTCCTACATGGGTTCTCATCAGCTGAGGGGAAGACTCGCCATACATCACTGCATCTTGCATTCGGAAACGGTAAAGATGCACACCTCACATGCATATGTTGGCAAGATATTACTAGATTGAACCTTAAGCACACAAAATATATCACCAAAAAAATCAAACATGATAAGTTAACAACATCATTAATATCAGGCAGCTACATATAGGGACTCTTGGATGAAATTAAAATCTGCACTCAATTCTTGGGATCATAAATCATTGTTTCCACACAGCTATGGGAAATAGAGGATTAGATAAATCAAATGGCCACTGAAAGGCACTGGCCTGATAAGTAGGTAGGTAAAATAGGAGCATTTTTTTGAGAAACAACTTTACTTAGAAAACAAAATGTTCAAAGTCCCATAATTCCGAAACCACTTTTGTCATAGGTTTTTTTTAGAAGTTTAGTGGGAACGAATGGCGAGCCAATGGATCACTTCAACACCCAGTAAAGGGAAACATAACGCTGAAATCTGTGGAATACATATTGTAAGTGAACCAAGGCAACCTGCCAAAACACTCATATTAAAGGGCACTTGAATATTCCATTCTAGACACCAATGTGTGGAACTATCAGTCCCACAGAACCCTATAGGAAACTGATGACAACTTGGGGAGAAACCAGCCGATAAGCCATTTTTTATGACATCCAATCAGTTCATAAGCAATTGCAAGTTTCTTCTGCATCTAGCCCAGAAGCCACCATAGCACTTTTATCTTATTTTGGTGTTGTTACTCAAAATTACAAGGTAGGACAAGTTTTAAGACATTCTGGCAATGCTTGCAAGAGGTTTCAAAACATCTGAATCCCTGGTTCCCATTCAATCATCGTAATCATTACTGGCAAACAAATTACCTCACAATGAGGAAACCTAGCACAGATTACTAACCGCTTGCTCTCATCACACCATTATCAACCTGCTGCACTTCTCCTAGAGATGGGTACCTGGAGAGTATATGGGTATTAAGTGAACTGCATAGATGCAAACTGTGGGGTGACACATTCCCTCCCAAATCCGTACCCACCATATCTAGGAACCTCATCAAAGGGTCAATTCCATAAGAGTTTCCCTCATCATGGCCATGTCTAAAACCAAATCTTTTCAATGCTCAGATGGATGGAGACATCCAAATTTCCAAGCATTGTGTGGGGGCAAGAAAAGTAACTTATGGATGTTATCCCTCATTATTATGTTCCGTGGTCTGAGTCTATGTGCAGGACCTGCGTGCAAGGAGAGAAGATGGATGGGATTCCAGACTCACTTTGTTCAGTTCTCCAAGGAACACATGTTTGGGTAGCTTCATCGATCCAAGCACGTCCCTATACCCTGGTGTTTGTTTTAAAACTACAGACTGGGGTGTGGAGAGCACTTGAGCCCACTGTTTTCAGCACCCTGGAGTACTGAGACTCAGGCCACTAGCGACCTTAATGACCATTAGTGACATTAAAAGAAAAAGTTTCCTTTAGGTCTATGTACTCCCGAGGAGAACATTTGGGCATTCAGCAAGCAAAACAACATGCTTACCACCAAGCAATCTACTGGCTTCCAAAAGTTTCTGGGCCACACACAGCTTACAGAGGCTCCCAATAATCTACATTTGTTAAGGTAAGTAGAGAATTTTCATGTCCCAGTGGCATCCATTCACTGGTAACTCTAACTGACAAGGGCAGAGAAAACCAAACATACTTCGGAAACATACACAGGATCACACACAACACCCTCAATGCCAGATTTTCTATGGGTTCCATGCTGCATATACATTTGTGATGGTTTGGAGGCTTTATGAGCCACAGAAAATCATAATTATATTCTTAAAATTATTCCATTCCTGTAGGTGTGAACCTACTGTAGGTGGGACCTTTTAATTAGGTTATTTCAGTTAAAGAATGCTCCAGGTGGGTCTTAATCCTCTTACTGGAGTCTTTTATAAACAGGATGAATACAGAGAGAGAGAGAGACAGAGAGACAGAAAAAGATATACAATCTGAGAGAGGAAGCCACTGAAGCCAGAAGCTGGAAGCAACAAAACTCGAAAGAAAGGGAGAGACCCGCAGATGCCACCATGTGCCTTGCCATCTAACAGAGGAGTCCAGGACTGCCAGCAGCCTGTTTTAAGAGGGCATCATCTTTGATGGTGCCTTGATTTGGTTATTTTCATGGCCTCAGAACTATAAGCCTACAAATTAATAAAGTCCCATCATTAAAAGCCAGCCCATTTCTGGTATATTGCGTTTTGGCAGCCTAAAACTGAAACAACACTGCATTAACTTCAACTATCATTGTATGCCAGTGAGCAATTACGTGTGTATGTATGTGCCTATAAGTGTATGCTCTATGTGCATATTTAGATATGCAAGTATTGAAGGTGTTTCCTCTTGCTGCAAAAGCATTCTTTCTCTATATTTCCCTGGACTGCACCTGTGGAAACCTCTGTGCCTTCAGCCATTAATATTCAGAATTTGGCCACATTGGGTTGATGAAACATGCCACACTCCACTCAAGACTCAGCCATCTATTCCAAGGAAGCTCCCCTATCATCAATATACATTCTCACTCAGCATACATTTGAATTCAACACTGTAATTTATTGTGAAGTACATTTGATAAAGAGAGGTGTGTGTGAAATGGGATATTACTAAAAATAAAACTGTCACTTAAGAAACACAGAGTCTTCTATTCATGGATATGTGAAAAATTGCTAGTGACTGCAGGACTGGCGGAAATTGAAATTTTCAAGCAAATAAGGAGCATGAAAGGGAACAGAAGGAAGCTGTACCTCATTAATATATTCTTTGAAATGAGACAACATGCTGGACTTCAGTTCAATGAAATGAGATAGTAGAGATGTCTCACCCACTTTGTTCATCTTTCCAAGGAATGAGTTTTGGGTGTCATAGTATAGACGATCGAATTTTTAACATCTGGACTAGGCATTTGGATAGCCCATGTGTTAAAACATTTCTTCACACTACGTTATCAATTTCCAAGTCATTAAGCATGGGGAAGAGTATTGATACCCAAGAAGTGAACCTCAACATGCCATCTGTGTTATGACAAAAATTCCCTGTAGTATACACATTCTTAGGAAAATATCAGTATCAGTACCTCATGCAAAGGGAAAACAAAAACAAAAACAAAACACACAAAATAACACCTGCCTTCATTAGCAATGCACTGGCTTCTGAAAAATTTTGGCCACAGCTTTTCCAGTGATTCCCTTGTATCCCTGGATATTAAGCAATGGCAAATTTATTTCCATCCACATGGAATTCATTTCCTGCCCACTCCACCAAAGGAAACAGAAAACAAGTGCAGGCTTGAATATCATATATCAGGGAGGAGAGTAAACACCAAACTTCCACAGGTGCTATCCTGCATCAACATTTCATTTCCTTTTCCCATTTATGTATGTGGGTACACATGTAATAAAATAGGCCTACATACTTTATTACATGGAATAAAGTATGCATACATGTAATAAAGTATGCCTGTATACCTGACATATAAACTCATTCCATTTCTACATGATCTCATGAGCTGAGAGCTACCAAGCCATATAGCATGGAGGCTTTCATATAGAAAATACAAAGGATATCCTTTGCATATCTTGGAAAGTTATCTGTAGATCTCTCCTTAACCACATATATTTCATCATCAACAAATTCAAGTTATCAACAACAAAAGTGAATACAGGGGTTCTTAGACGAACTTTAAATTTAGGTTTAATTCCTGGTTCTATGGTTCACGTATTCCACACAGTATGGACACTGACTTGCATGCATAAATCCAACTTTCTACTGAAGTGCATTTGAGATGGGGATGTGGTAAAATGGAGCTTTTCTTAAAAAACACCTTCATTCAGCAAACAGTGAAAACAGAGACAGGATTCAGAAAAGACTTTTGCTTAAAATTTCTAAGAATTTTGTGGGTGAGAATAGAGGACCAATGGATTACTTCAAGGCACCACCACAATCATGCTCACTACTGAGCAACATATACCTCAAGTAAAGCAAGTCAACCTGCCAAAATGCTTGAACATGGACACTAGAATATTCCATTCGAGGCACCTACAGATCATATTTTACCCATAGAAACCCATATAAAACCTATGATGGCCAAAAGACAACCCACTGAAAGCCTCTTTTTGTTTTTCTAATATATGTATTTAATTATTAGAAATTAATAAGTTTTCATCTAAGCACTGCTTTCATTCTCTCCCACAATTTTTGGTTATTTGTAATTTCATTTTCATTTAGCTCAAGGTATTTTTAAAATTTCTATTGAGACTTATTCTCTGACCTGTGCGTTGTTCAATCTACAATTATTTGGCAATTTTCATCTATCCTTCCATTACTTATTTCTAGTTTTATTCCACTGTGGTCTCAGAATGTATTTTGTAGGATTTCTATTCTTTTGTGTGTTATTTGGCCCAGAATTGGGTCTATCTGGGTGAATGTTCTATGTAAGCCTGGGAATAATTTATATTCTGCTACTGATTGATGCAGAATTCTAGCAGTGGCAGACAAGTACACTGATAGTTCTATTCAATTCAACTATATGTGTACTGATTTTCTAATTACTTAATTTATCAATTACTCAGAGAGGTGTTTAATCTCAAACTATAATTTGGGCCCATCTCCAAATAACATTATTCCTCTTCTTATGTAGCATTCATTTTATAAAATAATACACATAATTCCTCTCTCCAATCCCTGTGACACTGCTGACAATCATTTGACTTTCCAAAAGCTGTAATCATCCAAATCATTGTTACTATTATTGCTGTAAACAAACAATTATCATTTATATAAATTAAGAATAACAAAAAACCACTTACCTTCATTTATTCCCTCTCCAACTGCATTCCTTTCTTTACACAGATCTAAGTTTATGACGTATATTGTTTTTCTTTACCTAAAAAATTACTCTTAACATTTCTTGAAGTGAAGGAAAGCTGGTAATGAAGTTCATCAGTTTCATTTTTATTCCTTCACTTTGAAGGCCACATTTGCTAATCTGCTAGATATAACACTCTAGGTTGGCATTTTTGCACGTTTTTATTCTTCATTAGTTCATTCCATTCTCTTCCTGCTTGCATGAACGTTTCATACCACTCTCTGCATGGCTTCTGCTGAGAGGTCTGCTTTAATTCTTACCCGAGTTTCTGTACAGGTAAGTTGTTTTCCTCATCTGGGCTTCCTTCAAGGTTTTCTTTTTGCTTTTTGTTTTCTGGACTCTGAACATGACATGCCTACGTGGGTTTTGTTTTTCTTTTTTGTCCCCTTGGTGTTCTCTGATTCCTGGTTCTGTGGTTTGTTGCCTTTTTTGTCCTTTTCTTTTCTCTCTGCAGTTCAGTTTGAGACATCTCTCTCTTCAAGTTCACTGATTCTTTCTTCAGCTGTGTCATCTCTTTTTTGTTTGTTTGTTTGTTCTTGATCTGGCAGACTGACGAGTGGAAGGATGAGATTCCCATTAATACATAAAATGTCTAGTTCGCAACAAAAAGTACAAAAGATACAAGGAGACAGAAAAAGAATTTGATGGGAAATATTCCAAAGGAAGCTCAGTTTATGGAGTTACTATTTGAAGATCTTAGAACAACTCTCTTAAATAGAATCAATGAAGTAAAGGAAAATATGGAGATAGGATTAAAGGAAATCAGGAAAACAATATATAAACAGAGTATGTGTAGGCTATTGAAGTTAGAATCAACATAAACTAAATTGTAACAGATTTAGGATAATAAATGTTAATCCCCGTAGAAGCCATAAAGAAAGTATCTGAAAAAAAAAATGACACAAAAGAAAAGAAGTGATTCAAATGGCTCATTGCAAAAGGTCATTAAAACAAAAAGGATTTCAGTAATGCAGAAAATGAGGGCAAAAACAAGGTATAAGACAAAAATAATTAACAAAATGGCAGACTTAAATCTTTCTCTATGAGTTATTATCTAAAATGTAAATGGATTAAACTCTCCAATCAAAAGGCAGTGATTAGTAGAATGGGTAAAGAAACATGACATAACTATATGCTATTCAGAGGAGACTCATGTTAGATACACAGATACAAACAAGTTGAAATTGAAGAACTGGAAAAGAAAACATTTCATGAAAACAGTAACCATAAAGAGTTTGTGTGGGTATATCAATAATAAACAAAATATACATTATGTCAAAAACTTTTACAAGAGACAAAGAAAGAAATTACATTATGAATGAAAGGGTCAATCCCACAAGAAGATTTAACAAGTATAAACATATATGCACCTAACAACAGGGCACCCAGATACCTGAACCAAACATTGACAATATTCAAAACAAAAGGAATTATGATAATACTATGAACAATTGTATTCCAACAAGTTAGATAATCTAGAAGAAATGGAAAACTTCCTAGAAATACACAAATTACCTCAATTGACTCAAGAGAAATAGAAAACCTCAACATATCTATAACAGGTACAGAGATTGAATCAATAATCAAAAATCTTTCACCAAGGAAAAGTTCAGGACCAGGTACCTTCACAGGTGAATTCTACCAAACATTTTTAAAGAAGAATTAACACCAATCCTTCTCAAATTCTTCCAAAGAATTAAAAAATAGGAAACACTACCTAATTCATTCTAGGCGGACGTCATCACTCTTACATAGTAAAGACATCACAAGAAAATATAGTTACGGGCCAGGTCCCCTTATGAATACAGATGCTAAAGTCATTAACAAAATACTAGGAAACCAAATCCAACAACATGTTATAAAGATTATGCCCCATGAACAAGTGGATTTATTCCAGGAATGCCAAAGTGGTTCAACATATGAAAATCAATGTAATACACTACATGAATACAATGAAGGGAAAAGAAAACACACGATTATCTCAAAAGATGCAGAAAAGGTATCTGACAAAATCTAGCACCCTTTTTCATCTAAATACTAATAAAAGTAGGAAAAGAAGGAATCTTTCTCAACAGGTTAAAGGCCATTTGTGGCAAACCCACAGCTAACATACTTATTGGTGAAAGACATAAAGCTTTCCCCTAAGTCCAGGAACAAGACAAGGGTGCCACTTTTATCTGTTCAATATTGTCAATCTAGCCAGAAATTAGGCAATAAAAAGTACCCAAATTGAAAAGAAGTAAAACTGTCTATTTTCAGATGACATGACCTTATATAGAGAAATCCAAAGTAATCCATACAAAAATTATTACGAATTAACAAAGTGGCTCAGCAAAGGGGAAGAGATCAAAATCAGCATACAAAAATCGTTTGTGTTTCTACACACTAGCTGTGAGCTATCTGAAGAGAAAATTAAGAAAACATATCCTTTTACAATAGCATCTAAAAAGATAAAATATCTAGGAATAAATTTAACCAAGGATATAAAAGACTTGTACACTGAAAACAACACACTGACGAAAGAAATTACAAAGACCTAAATAAATTGTAAGATATCCCATTTTCATGACTGAAAGAGTTAGTGTTGTTAAAATATCAATAATACCCAAAGTAATACACAAATTCAATGCAATCAATCCTTAATCAAAATTCTAGTAGTTATTTTTACAGAAATGGTAAAACCAATCCCCCAATTCATATGGAATTGCAAGGGGCCCCAAATATCCAAAACAATTTTAAAAAAGAAAATTAGTGAACTCACACATCCCAATTTCAAATTGTACTACAAAGATAGAGTATTCAAAACAGTGTGGTACTGGCATAAAGATAGACAAATAGATCAGTGGAAGAGAAATAAAGTCCAGAAATAGATCCACACATTTATGACAAGCCTGCTAAGTACACGCATTGCGAAAGGATAGTCTCTTCAACAAATGGTGCTGGGGAAAGTAGATAACCACATGCAAAAGAATAAAGTTAGAATCTACTTCACCCCATATTAAATTCAACTCAAAATGGATACCTAAATATATGAGCTAAAAATATTTTTAAAACTTAGAAAATAACTTAGGGGTAAATCTTCGTAACTTGGGATTCAGCAATGGATACTGAGATATAACACCAAAAGCTTGAGCAACAAAAGAAACCTTTTGTGCACCAATGGAAATTATCAAGAAAGAGAAAAAAACCTACAGAACAGGAGAAAGAGAAAATAATTACAGACCATAGTTGCAAACCATATTTCTGATAAGGGCTTAATATCCAGAATATATAAAGTACTTTTACAGTGCAACAACAAAAATGAAAACAACCCAAGTAAAAATGGATGCAAGACTTGAACAGATATTTCTCCAAGACACATGAATGAACAATGAGCATATGAAAAGATGCTCAACATCACCAGCCATTAGGAATACGCAAATCAAAACCACAATGAGATACCACTTCATACTCAGAAGGATGGCTATTATTTTTTTATGAAAATAAGAATTGTAGAAGATGCAAAGAAATCGGAGCTCTAATGCATTGTTGGTGAGAATGTAAAATGGTACAGCCACTATGGAAAGCAGTACAGTGATTTCTTTAAAAATGAAATACAGAAAGACCATATAAACCCAGCAATCCCACTTCTAGGTATATACCCAAAGAAAATAAAACAGGGTCATAGATACTTGTACACCAATGTTTACAATAGCATTATTCGCAATAACCAAAATGTGGAACGGCCCAAGTTCCATCAACAAATGAATGGGTAAACAAAATGCAGTACATACACACCATGGAATATTAGGCCATAAGAAAGAATGAAGTTACAAGATGCTGCAACATAGAGCAACCATGAAAACATTATGCTCAGTGAAATAAGGTACATAAGGATACATGTTGTATGATATCCCTTATATGAGATGACTAGAAATAGTAAATTCACAGAGGTATAAAGTAGATTAGAGGTTATCAGGGTTGAAGGGAAAGACCTGTAAATTTTTAAAAAATTAAATTAAAAATATAAAAAGTTGTACAGTTACCACCACAAATAACATAAAGCAAACTGGGGAATTATCAAGTTTCTAAAAAATCAAAATCTGTGCTATAGGTTTAAGGTGAATTTTGGAGACTATGAAATTCCAATGAAACCTAACCAAGGGTCAAACTTAACTAAAAATAAAAAATCCCTCTTCATGGGCCAAGCTCCTCTCTCTTCCTTTGGCACAGAGGAGTATCCTCACCTTTTTCTTAATAAGCTTGAGAGTCCACTTGTTCGCGGAGACCTTGGACAGCTCCACAGAAGCTGCTCCTATGAGGCTAAGCCACACACTTGTCTAATCCTGACCCACATGGACGTGGTGTACTTGGTGAGGCACCTGCGGCAGTGACCCTGCCTCGTCTTACATTCTTGGTTACTTTACAGCACTTGTTGAAGCCCACTGCCATGGAGTAGCAAAGAGCCAAGGCTGCAGACAGGGGAAAGGAGACAATGGAGAGGACTCCTGGCTCGGTCCCCTCCACCTAGAACCCTGCACCCTGGATCCTCCAGGCCCGCCTGCCACACCCAGACATCCCAGACCCTTCCAGCCAGCCTGGGGACACCAGTGGTAGCACCAGCACACAGCTCCACTTAACTCTCATTTTAAGACAAGAAGTGGAGATATGCTTAAGGAAATTTTGCATTAAGAAAATGAGTCCTAAATAAAAAGAAAAGATAAAATAATAACAACAACAACAAAAATATTTGGCTTTGTCAAGGCAGGAATCTAAAATGGGTAATTCCTCAAACAGGCTATGCAATATAATATGCAGTTTGTTGTGTCTGTAGGAAATTGGGAAGCTCTTTGAAGCCTGTTGCTTGAAACTGGAACATTCTGTCATGTCTGGCCCCTGCTTTGCAGAGACACCTCTAATTGGAGGTGATCTCTGAATTGATTGAATGGTTGCAAAAGACCTGACAGCTTTATTACAAAGTTGATCGAGAAGTTAATGAGACACAGTAGTGAAGGAAGTCACAGCAGAAGGCCAAGATGATGGCAAGTCTGAACTTTTATATAAAACCTCAAAACCTTTTGGTATATTACAAAGAATCATTTCAGTAGAATGTGATCACAAACTTTGTGATTCCAGGCAATCTGGTATATTGGAATGAAGAGAAATAACAAGCCAAAAAAGAAGTGAGGGCAATCTTACCATTTTCTATTGATATATTCACAGGGACTTTGCCTTTAATTGTGTGGATAATATGAATTATGTTAAACAGACTTCCTGAAAGTACAATCATATTTATGAAATAATTCATTGGTTGTTGTGGTACTGCCATTGGCAGATCACAGAATGGAGATTATAGTTTGTGTAAAATGAGGATGATTTTCATTTTTCTCTTTGTATTACTGTTGTGAGTCTTTTACCATAAGTATAATGCTAGCTGTAGGTTTTCCCTAAATGTCCTTTATCAGAATGAGGAAGTCTGCTTACTCCTGTTTTTTTGTAGTTTTACAGTGAATGGAGTTTGGAGATTGTCAAATGTGATTTCTTTATCTATTGACATGAACGTGTGTTTAGAGTCAACTATTCAATTAATGCAGAGTTGGGTACTTAAAGGGTTAATTCACCAGGCCTGGAAGACTTGAACCCTGCAAATTCTAAAATTTTCAGACTGACTCCCGGGAGATAACCTCTGATCGAGTGTCCCGCCAGACAAGAGACCTTGGGCCGTGCCAGACTGTTTATGCTAACAATGTGATTTGTGGTGAATGCCTGTGTGGATAGGGGATCTGTGCAATGCTGCAACAGCTGGACCTCTGGGTGAGGGGGATAAAGACTGAACACTGACGGTCAGTCATGGGGGTGCTATATCATATTGACACAGATGATGGTCAGTCATGGGGGTGCTATATCATATTGACAGATCATTACTGTGAGACTTAATCACAGATTGTACAACACCACCAGGAAAGGAAAACTGGAAGCTTAAACCTAGTCTCTCCTGCACCTTTTGCCTTTTAAAAATCTGTATTTTCTTGCTGTAATAAAACACACCCATAAGTTTAACAGTAGTTATATACTCTGGCAATAAGCAAGTCAAAATATTATATTATGAAAATTCCATTTACAACAGGATCAAAAAGAATAAAGGTCTTGGAAATAAATTTACCAAAAGAAATACAAGAATTCCACATTGAAAGCCACTAAACATTTTTGAGAAAAATGAAAGAAGACCTAAATAAAGGAAAGACATCCAATGTTCATGGAGCAGATGACTTAATATTATCAAAATGGCAAAACCCAGAAGTTTATCTACAGATTAAAAGAGACAAATAACATAGATAAATTTCATTTCAACAAAATTTTAAAATTTCCATTTCAAAGGACACCATTAATAAAGAGAAAAGACAATTCACACAACGGGAGAAAAAATTGCAAATCATAGCTCTGATAAAAGACCTGTATCCAGAATATATACAAACCCTTAAAATCAATGACATGTAACCCAATTAAAAATGAACAAAAATGTTGAATTAACATTTCTCCAAAGATGATATATAAATGCAAATAGCACATGAAAATTTCCTCAACATCATGTCATTAAGGAAATGCAAATAAAAACCACAATGAAGAATGTCAACAAAAATGGTGGCATAAGGAACTCCAGTACCAATCCCACAATAAAAGAAAAAAAAAATTGGCATAAATTGTCAAAATCAACTGTTTTGGTACTCTGGAAATTAACCAAAACCTTGAAGCAAGCAGAAGCATCTTAATCAAGGAAACAAACAGCTGAATCTTGGAATAAGAGAGCTTTGTGATGTTGTAACTTGCCCTGACCCCATTCCCCTCCCCAGTAGCCTTGAAAATAACAGCCTCCATTCCAGGAACTGGTCTTGGAGAGAGCAGAACAGATTTCACTCACACAGAACTGAATTTTTTTGTTTTGATCTGTCTGGTGGCTCCCTGAAATACCAGCTCATAGGGCTTTCTTTTATCTTCCCTAACTCAGAACTTGCAATGTTAAAGTAGCTAGCAGTGGGGGGAGGGGTAGGTATTTCTTGAAAACATTTGCAGGCAAATGGTTTAGTCCCTGCTGCCTGAGGCAATGAATAACAATTGAGGCAAAAAATAAAACTGAAAAGCTTGGGAAGAAAAGGCTGGGGAATGAGGTGGTTTGGGAATACTGGCTTTGAAAAGATCCAAGGCATTCTTTGGAATATAGAAGGCTATACACCAGTGTAGGACTCTGAGCAAACAAGAGAAAGCCCTAAGCTCTATCCTCTGGGTGACCTAAGGAACTGGGGAAATCAGGAAGTTATGGGTAAGCTAGAGCTGTAAACTGCTTGGGTGAGTGTTGAAGGTATGCCCCAATATGCACAGAGCCTCTCTGCAGAAACTGGGAGGTGTTTTTGGTTACAGGTGTTTAAGTAAATCTCTGTACAATCATAAGCTGACCACTATTCTAATGAAATAGAGATGAAAGTGGATACACGTGACAAGCAATACAGACTTTACAAAACCAGCTCAGAAAAGTCACTAAAGCAAACAACAATTATGATAGCAAGCAGGAACAACAAATTATGGAAAGAGGGATTAGCTTGATTTCCAGAGCTCCTATGTTATAATATTCAAAATGTCCAGCTTGCAACAAAAATTGTAAGACATGCAAAGAAACAAGAAAGTAGGTCCCCTACACAAGGGGAAAAAATAAGCAATAGAAGCTGTCACTGAGGAAGCCCAGACACTGGACTTAACTAGATGAATACTTTAAATCCATTATATTAAATATGCTAAAGGAAACCAGTTTAAAAAAAAAAAAAAAACTATAGGAAATCATGAGCACAACATACTGCCAAATAAGGGATATCAAAAAAGAGACAGAAATTTTTAAAATAACCAAATAGAAACTCTGCAGTTGAAAATGTCACTCAAGTGTTTCAACTGCAGATTTGAGCTGGCAGAATATACAATCATCAAACTTGAAAACAGATTGAGATTATCCAGTTAGAGGAACAGAAAAAAACAGAATAAAGACAAATGAACAGAGACTAAACAACCCATGGGACAACATCAAGTACCCTAATATCCAGAAAAAAGAAGGAACAAAGGGGCAGAAAGTATCTTTCAAGAAGAAAGGGCCAAAACTGACCAAACTTGATGATCTATATATCCAGAAGTCCAATGAACTCCAAGTAGGATAAATTTAAAGAGATTCACACTGAGATACATCATAATCAAATTGTTGAAAGACAAAGACAGAATCTTGAAAGAAGCAAGACAGATCAGAAACCATAGAAGTCAGAAGACAGCTGGATGACATTTACAAAGTACTGAAACAAAAAGTTCGTCAAGAAGTATATGTCTGGCAAAACTATCCTCCAAAAATGAAGGAAAAAGTAAGACATTCCCAGATAAATAAAAACTGAGTTTGTTGCCTGCAGACCTGCCCTGTGAGAAAATGCTAAAGAGAGTCCTTGAGGCTGAAATGAAAAACCACTAGACAGTAAATCAAATTAGGATGAAGGAATAAATAACTCTGGTAAAGATAAAAACACAAAATTAAATATAAAAGCCAGTACTGATACATTTTTGTTTGTAACTACTCATTTCCTATGATTTCAAAGACACTGCATTAAAAAATAATTATAAATCTATTTTGATGGGCACACGATTAAGATAAAACTTGTGACAATAACAGCATAAAGGAGGAAACAGAGCTATATAGTTGCAAAGTTCTTATTTACTATTAAAATTACATTGCTATTAATCTGTACTAGGTTGTTATAAATTAAGATATTGATTGTAATCTCTGTGGCAACCACTAAGAGTATAACTCAAAATATATAGTAAAAGAAACAAAAAAGAAATTAAAATGGTACACTTAGAAGATATCTATTTAACAAAAAAGAAAACAATAATGGAAGAAGTCAGGAACAAAAACCATGAGACATATAGAAAACAAACAGCAAAATGTCAGAAGCAAGTTTTTCTGTATAAGTATTTATATAAAATACAAATGGATTAAACTTTCCAATTAGAAGGCAGCAACCAGGAGAATGCATGGAAAATTATGTTCCAACTATGTCCACTTAGATTCAAGAACACAAATACGTTGAAAGCAAACACATGGTAAAAGATCTTCCATGCAAACAGTGCAAAAGGTGAGCATAAGTTGCTAAAATAAGATCAGACAAAATAGACTTTAAGACAAAAATTGTTACAAGAGAACAAAAAGGGAAACTGTATATTGATAAAAGCATCGATTCTGCAAGATGTGATAATTATTAATCTATATGCATCTAACAAGAGACCCAAAATACATGAAGTAAGCACTGACAAAATTAAAGGGAGAAATAGAAAGTATTACAAAATTAGCTGGAAATTTCAAAATCCACTTTCAATAACTGATATAACAACTAGACAGAAGACCAAAGGACCAAAAAAGAAAGAGAGGACTTGAACAACAGTGTAACCCAACTAGACCTACTGGATATATATGGAACACTTCACCCAAAACCTTCAGAATATACATTTTTCTCAAAGACACAGGGAACATTCTCTTAGGGTAGACCAAATGGTTAGACCCAAAAGGAAACTCATACATCCATCATATCTCATGCTTTCTTGTCACTGGCTGCCACATGTACATTACTCTTTGTCCACATTTAATCTGTTTTTTTTTTTAATATTTAGTTAATAAATATTGACTAAACTTTTCTAAATAATTTTTGCCAACACTTAAGATGAAACACCCATAATTCTGATTGAAAAATGACACAAAAATCAAGAGAAATATTTATGAAGCAAGAATTAGACCAAAGCATTTGAAATACAAAGATACATATTATCATTTATTAAAATGAGAGTTTCTAGAAATAATTAGCAGGACTGAAGTAATGCTTACCATTTTACTAACTCCAGAAAAAAAATTTACTAGAGCAATTCACACTGCCCCTTCTCACTGGCAAACGTAATAATAGTAGCTAGACTCAAAGTGGACACGTGTTTTATAAGTTACACATTTAAGTATTTAATCATAAATATGTATTATTTAGTAAGATACCTTGGAGAATAAGATATTTTAAGGTGCATTATGCCCCAAATTTTGAAATGATGGATATATGCAAAATGAATATCAAATGTATGTCATCATTCCCAAATACTGATGTTATAATGATAGTCTGGGAAAATATTAAGGTGAGGCCAATTCTCTTTAGGAAATTTAAAAAAAAAAAAAAGAAATCCAAGAATGGAATATTGCCTATTCCAAGGAAAAATGTCACTGAATTTATAGCATGTCCAGATAGACATTAATCTGGAATTAGTATAAGAAGGCTTACTTCCTGTAAGACAAATATTTTTAAAATATGAAGTAAACTTGTTGTGGATTGACAGTTATGGTATCCACTGCATCCATCAAAGACACTCATTCTGACCTATTAATATGGACTTGGATATTGTTTCAAATATAATATTTTTTAAAACATCAATTTCCAACATCTCAGCAAAGTTTCAACTAGTTGAAAATTTGTGTGTGTCTGTGTGCGTGCACACAAATACAGAATCTGGATCAGAGCAAAGATAATTTATTAACTGGGATTTAGCAAATTGTGAAAAATTTTCCTTCTAGGAAACTTGACTATAAAGTAGAGGAAAAAATTTATTTTTTATTTTATGCTCTTCTATGTTGTTATTAAATCATATTAATAGTAATTACTGTTATTAATAATTAGAAACTACATCTTTTGTATGGAGTACATGAATATAAATGAACTGGAAAGGAAATGAAGAACCATGATGGGAGAAAGACTCCTGGTTCCATACACAGTGGAGTAAGTGCATTCCCTCCTACTCCTACCACGAAATTCAAATACAAACCTTAGGCAAAGTATGTATAGCAACTACTAATAGTCTCTGAAATGTTGAAACAAGATGAAATATTGACTAGTGAGGTTTAAACCACCCAGAAGCACATTCCTCTTTTTCCTTTTTATCTTATATATCCTACCTAGCCTGGTAGCTAAAGCAGCCCACAACTTGGAAATGCCAATGGAGGCAGACCAATAAAAGCCTAAAGGAATACCATGCCTTCTCCAATCAAAGGTCTGGGAAATGGAAAGCTTGTGGGAATGAACTCTACTTACGTCTGCCCTACTCTGGTGAAGACCAAGGACCCCTGCTTGCACCACCACAGCAGAGACTGCGAGCAGGGCTCAGTCTCCACTCACACCCTGCGCTGAGGCACCGCCTCCTCCCTTCCCACCAGCTGTCCGAAGACCAACCAGTCTCCCACTCATGAGGCCACTGGGTGACACTCTCCACCCCACCAGCCGCTGTGGCCCCACACCTTTGTCATCAGAAACCACGGACTCCACAACGAAGAAGCAAAATGATTTTCAACAACAGAAAGAAAATAACTGTCAAACAAAAATTCCATATTCATAGAAAACATCCTGCAGGAATGGAAGTGAAATAACCACAAATTCAGATGAAAGACAAGTATATATATATTTTTTGCCAGAGGATACGTTCTAAAAGAATTGCTAAAGGAAGGTCTTCAGAGAAAAGGGAAATGATAAGGGAAGAAAATGTGGAAATTCAGGTCTTAAGAAAGGGAAAATACCTGGATAATATAATCCATTATAATTCTCCTCCTAAACTTTGGAATCTTTTATAGTGGAGAGCAAAAATTCTAACACTGCTTGATGTAGTTCACAATGTATTTACAGGTAATACATAAAATAACTACATCATAAAGGAATAAGGATGGATGTGGTGCGGTTTCTTCAATACACCTGAAGTGGTAAAATATTCAAGAGTTGACTGTGATAAGCTATGTATGTGTATCACAATACCAGAAGCAACCCTTCAAAATACAACTATATTTATCTATATACTATATACTTATATATTCTATATAAGTACATATTTATGTATACTTTAAATCAAAATGAAATAGTACAATTTGTTCCGGTAACCCAGAAGAAGGCAGAAAAAAAAATAGAGGAACCAAAAATAACAAACAGAAAACAAAAAATTGCTAGAATCTTAAGTAAATTTAAGATTGTCACAGGATAAAAGATTATCCAAAAATCAACAATATTTCTGTTTACTATCAGTGTATAGTTGGAAACTTAAAATTAAAAAAACAAAACACAAATACAAACAAAACAAAATCTGTATATATATGGAAAACTAAAAATGCTAATGAAAGAAAGCAATGATCACCTAAATAGACGACCTGTGTTTATGGACTCAAGACTCAATATAATAAACACATCTACTATCCCCAATTTTTTCTAAAGATTTAATATAATAGCAAACAAGTTTATAGCACGATTTTTGGTAGCTATAACAACTTGATTCTAAAACATATGAAGAAAAGCAAAGGAATAACTAAAATGATTTTGAAAAAGAAGAATGAAGTTGGGAGGAGTCACATTAGTTGATATTAAAACTACTATAAAAATAATCAAGACAGCGTACAATTCACTAAGGGAATTCTATCAATGGGACAGAATAGGGAGTCCAGAAATAGACCCTGTAGAAAAATGGCCACTTGGTTTTTCACAAAGATGCAAAGGCAATTAGATGGAGAAACAAATGGTGTTGGAACAACTGGTCATTCATATGCAAAAATGTGAACCTCAACCTAATCCTTGCACCTGATACAAAATTAACTAAAAATGAATTATACATCTAAATGAGTCCTTAAATTATATGAAAAATAACAGGAGAAAAATTTTCATGACCCGGGGTTATGTGACGAGTTCTTAAATATGCTACCAAAACCATGAACCATAAAAGAAAAAAAAATAATAAATTGGATTTCATCAAAATTAATAACATTTTGTCTTGTCTAGTGGATGAAAAGACAAGCCACAGTGTGAAAAATATTTGCAAATCACACATCCAACAACAGATTTCTGTCCACAGTATATAACGAATTCTCTAAATTCAACATAAGAAAACAGCAATCCAATTAGAATGAGTAAAAAATATGAAGACACTTACCAAAAATATATACAGATGGCAAATAAGCACATGAAAGGATGTTCAACATCATTAGCCATTAGGGTAATGCACACAACTACTAGAATGGCTAAAATAAAAAATAGCGACTATACTAAGTGCTGACAAAGTTGTAAAGCATCAGGATCTCTAAATGGTTCCTGGAGGGAATGCAACATAACACAACCATACAGGAAAATAGTTTGGCAGCTTCTTTTAAATTAAACACTACTAAGCATACAGCCCAGCCATCCAAACCTAAGTATTTACACCCTACATCAAGGGTTGGTAAAACCATATCCCAAAAGCCATCCTGTTTTTGTTTATTCAGTGGAACATACCACACCCATTCATTCTAAGCTGAGTTGAGTAGATTACAATAGAAATAACAGGACCCACAGGGCTAAAACATGTTCTATCTGACCCTTCAAGAAAAAAAGTTGACAATATCTGCCACAGAGAAAACTTATTCATAGCAGCTTTACTGGAAATGACACTATGTCATTCAAAAGTTGAGTGGATAAATGACAACTCACCAACAGAATGAACTATTACTCAACAATGAAAAGAAACAAGCTACAACTTGGACGTATATCAAGGAAATTATACTGAATAAAAAAGTCTCAAAAGTCATATACTGTGTGATTTCATTTACATAATATTCTCAAAAATGAAAAACTATAAGGATCAAGAGAAGATCAGGGATTGCCAGGGTTTAAGACTGAAGGTTATGCCTATGAAAAAAAAAACGGCAAAGCAGAGTTTTTTAGGGTGATGCAACAGTTCTGTATCCCGATTATGGTAACAGTTACATGAATCTACATGTGTTAAAAGTCACAGAATTGTACACCAAAAACTTGTAGAATTTACTGTTTTAAAACTTAAAGATTTTAATGCCAAAGATACTACAATATTAAATACTCTAAATTGTTCAGCACATTTTCATAAAAGAAAAATGGATAACTAAAAGAATTCAAAGAAAACATGGAAAATCATGAATATATAAAAATATGAATATATAAACAACTATTCCTTGATATGATTTGTATTATGCTTGTATTAATGCTTGTATTACAGAGAAAACACCTGTGACCTATCCTGAGGACGTTAACCACCAAGCCCCAATTAACACACAATCCAGGTACAGTATTTCTTATTAACAAATATCTGGACTAGATTGATAGGGTATTTTATTACCTTTCTATTTATGTATAATACATACAGAAAAGTGCACAGACACTTTCACACTCCACAAATTCACACAATCCAAAAACAGCAGGTAAACAAAAAACAGATCTATAAACAGATATTACTAGCATTCCAGAAAGTATCCAGATGTCTTATTTCAACAATTTCCCACAGATACCATGATCTTGCTTCACCTATGCGTCAATGCCGAAACATTACCTTTTTCAGTGTATCTTTATAATAGGCTTTAAAATAAGGCAGTATGAGTTCTCTGAGTTCATTTTTCTTTTTTAGATTTTTTTACGCTATTCTGCTTCCTTTGCATTTCATATGAATTTTACAATCACTTTGCTGTCACATTTAAGAAAGCTTGCAAGAATTTTGATGTAGATTGCACTGCATCTACAGATAAAATGGGGGAGAGTTGACACTTTAACCACAGTGAGCCTTCTGATGCATGAACATCAGAAGTATGTCTCTACACTTTCACGTGAATTTTTTAGTTTTCAACAATATCTTGTATATGGCTTTATTAGATTTACACTGAAGTAATTCACTTTTTTGTGCTACTGAAAAAGGTATTCATTTCAAATTCCAATTGTTCACGGATATATAAAATAATACAATGGATCTTTGTAAATTGACCATGTATCCTGCAAGCTTGGCAAATTCAGTTTTTAGTTCTAAGACTATGTATGTATGTATGTAATAATCTGATCACAATAATCTTATTAATCCTGGCATCAACATCCTCAAACCATAGGGATTTAACTGTTGAGGAAAACCTCAGTAACATAATGGCACTGTTGAATTTCACAAAAGGATATTTCTTTGCAATATGAAGTGAAAAAACAACTCCACAAAATTCTTTAATGGTCGCTCGAGGCAAATATCAGAAAAAATAAAATATATAGCAACGATTCAGAAATATGGGTGGAGACAATCACCAAAGAAAAAGGACACATCATAAAAATGTTTTCCTGTAAGCCTCTGAAAAGATGAAACTAGAGACACTCGTGACCTGGCACACAGCACATAATGCACAGTTTTCAAAGAAGCCAGGTACATCCACTCACCCCTATTCTCTGAAGTGGAGGACCTCATTCTAACTCAGCAAAACAAAGCAGAAAGAAAAGCAAAGAAATAGAACACACTCAGCAGTAAAAATAACAAAGCACTAAAATATTTCCATTGTCATGATTTAATATAGGCATGCAGTGATTCCTTTTTCAGCCCAACACTAATGAGACTTTCAGTGTACATCATAATTTTTTATTGACCTTTTCCTAACTCACTCTGTTGTTTCCTCATTGGTTACTCAAGGACATAGCTCCCATATACATCTGTCTACAACCCTCTGTCCAAAACAAGAACAATGAAGCAAGTCTCAAATCACTGAGCATGTCTGAACATGCATACTGCCTTGTAAATTAAGATGTCAACGCCTTGCTCTGAGAGAAAGAAAAAGCATGCTCATAGTGGTACTATGTCGTCACCAAGGGGCAAACCAAAGAGAGGGAAGATAGAGCCAGGCTCTGAGAATCTTATTTGTCCTATTAAAGGGCCACTCATCTGGACCTCAGATTGACATCTGGAATGAGTCCCTCAGCATCCTCAGACAATTATGCTCATCATTGATCAAGACGAGCATCCCCCTGACAAATAAGCATTTCTATAGCCAGGCTCATTCTGTGAAGGTCTATGGATGGCAAAGTATGGTGAATATTTTGTTTACATTCTGAATAATGGAACTCTCATATATATCATATGGAAGACATGTGGCCTTGGGCTGTTTTATAAAATTAGATAAAATCTACTAAAAAAATACAAAAAAAAAAAAAAAAACCTTTAATCAACTATAATTTCAAGGAGTATATAAGTTAGCAGAAATAATATATGGCATGATTACAATAAAAATGAGTAGAAACATCTATATTCCGAATGTGCCAGTACTTTAAAAGACTAAAAATCAATCAGTATTGTAGAACACTTGAATATCAGTACAAGATTATTTTCATCCAACATAAAATGGTAAAAATGGTAATATATCGATTCCCCAAAATGCTTCAAAAAGAGATATTTTTGTTAAAGGAACAAAGGAATTAATTGCGATTCCTTGAACCAGGTGAGGAGGGCACCTTATAAAAGTATTTGTCCTTTGAGCCTCTGAATGAAAGAACTTCACAGACCTTCAAGTTTCAACATCACTGGCCACAAAATATATACAAATTTCAAAAGCACAGGGGTAGCTGCTCACCTCTTTTCCCTGACGTACTGCAACTTGTTCTAGTCTTCTGACCTTCTGACCTGCAGCAAAATACCACAAAGAAAATAAATCAGATCTGAAAATACATGAAATTCATTAAAAATAAAGCACATTTATCTATCATACAGGCAACCCAGAACTTCCTGTCCTTGACACATACATTACAGTTGTTTGATCCTTCGTCACTTTTGTTATTTTATTTCTTCACTTGTTTCCTCCCTAAATTCCTCACTCTGCAAATATTCAATAATCCTCTCTACCAATCTATGCAAATAAGTGACACAGTAGTCTCCTGAATGAGAAAGTCCAAAGTTGTTTCCACCCCAAAAAGGAATGATGAAAGTGCCCTGTGACGTGAAAAACAAAAGGCACATTACAGGTATATTGTGAGACCTATATTCTTGCAGTAACCAAGTAGACCCTTAAAAAATCTATTATAAATAACATAGGAAAGGATGGAAAAGTATGAAAAACAGAAGGAAATTTTCATAAGGTAAATGAAAATTATAAAAAAGAATCAAATGAAAAGGATAACAGAAGGGTAAGACATAACAGGGTTAAGAATGGAGAGAATGCCATCTATCTGGCCTCAATTACTGAAGGCAGTAAGAACCCTAGAAGGACTGCACGGACAACCTGACGGACTGCACGGACAACCTGACGGACTGCATGGACAACCTGACGAAGGATAAATGCTCCTCGGGGAACTAGGAAACTCAAAGTGCCATGAACCAACAAGAGTTTCATGTTTTTCCCTTTCTCTAATGTTTCCTGATCTGTATTCTGAAAAGAACCCCAAAAAACAAAACACAGAACTGCTTACCAAACACAGAAAGCAAAAAGCAACAATATGCTTTTTACAAGAAAATAACTAACTATAATGACATAGGTAGGTTAAAAGTGAAAGGATGTAGACAGGTATATAATTCAAACAAAAATCAAAAGAAAGCTGGAATGGCACTATTAACAACTGTAAATGTAGATAAGAGCAAGGAAAATTTCCAGGGATAAAAAAGGACATTACATGAATCAATTCAACAAGAAGATGTAACAGTCCTAAATGTGTAGGCAAATAACAACACAGCTTTAAAATGCACAGGGCAAGACTGACAGAACTGAAAATCTACAGTTACAGATGGAGACACCAACACTCCTCCTCTGTTATGAATAGAATGAGCAGACAGAAATTCAGCAACTATAAAGAACTTAACAAGTCCCTAAAACATAGAACATTCTAAGTGACCTAAGTGATAATCACAGAACATTCCATGCAACGTAATATTTTTAAATGCACATGGAACATTCCCCAAGATAGATCCTATCCTAAGTCACCAAAAACTGCCTCAATAAATTTAAAAAAAATGGAAATCATACAAAGTATATTTTTCTGAACATGGTAAAATTAAAATAGAAATGAAAAACAGAACTATAACTGGAAAATCATACAAATAACTGAAAATTAAGTAACAATTCAAATAACCCATGTGCTTAAAAGAGAAAGTCTCATGGGAAATTAGAAAATATCATGAACTAAATGAATATGGAAATACAATGTATCAAAATTTGTAGGAGGCATGAACGGTATGCTTGGGAGTTTTTATGAGCAACTAAAAGACAATGAAAATAAAATTCAATACATGATCCTAGACTGGATGTAACAAAAGAAGAAAAAAGACCCAAAAGGACAAATATGTGTACTTAATGTGGTTACATAAGTGAATATCCTCATTCTTAGGAATTACACCTGGAAGAATTACATATTCAAGGAGCATATGTATACAAGTTACTCTCAAATGTTTAGAAAACTGATATTTAAAAAGATTAAACAGATAGATACATGGATTGATGGACAGAATGATACAGCAAATATAGCAAAATGTTAGTGGATATGGGTTTCTGGGGATTATACTGGAATTCTCTGTATTGTTTTGTATTGTTTTTTGCAATGGTTTTGTAAGTTTGATATTATTTCAAAGTGAAAAGTTTAAGAAAAAATGTGTAGGAGGCAGCTAAATGGCATAGGGGGATATTTATAAAATTAAAATCTTTATAAAAGAAGGAATCAAACCAACAATCTAAACTTTAAAACACTAGAAAAAGACTAAAAGAACAACAAAGGTACAGAAAAGAAACCAATAAAGAGCAGAATTTAATGAAATTGAAAACAGAAAAATCAATGAAAACATCTGGTTCTGTAGAGAAGAACAAGCTGACAGATTTGTAGCAAACCTGACCCCTCTCCCCCACCAGAGCCCCCAAAAAGGAGACACACATTAACATTATCAAGAATATAAAGGGGAATATCATTGACAGACACCATCCCACAAAAATTAAAAGAATAATAAGGGAACACTACAAACATCTTTACCCACATAAATTCAGCAACTTGGTCACCAAAAACTCTACCAGCAAAAGAAAAAAAAATGTAAATAAATTAGACCTCATCAAATTTTTTTTAAAATATTTGCGCTGCAAGAGACCCTCTGCATAAGAATTGAACAGACACTTCACCAAAGAGCTTACATGGAAGGAAAATAAACACATGAAAAAGGGTTCAACATCATTAGCTATTAATGAAATGTAAATTAAAACCATGATAATGAGATACCCCTATACCTATCAGAATGGTTAAAATAAAAAGCACTGAAAATACGAAGTACTGACAAGGATGTAGAGTTACCAGAACTCTCATGCATTGCTGGTGTGAATGTAAAAGGATACAGCTACTCTGGAAACATTTGGCAGTTTCATATAAAATATGCTTAGTGTACATGCTTGGTTTACAACCCAGCAATCATACTTCTAGACATTTATCCTAAATAAATGAAAATTTATGTTTACACAAAATCTTTACACTAATGTTTATGACCTCATAACCCATAATTCCCCAAAAGTGGAAACATGCCAAATGCTCTTCAATGAGTGAGTAAACAAACTATGGTACATCCATACAGTGGAATAATATGCAGCTATAAAGGAAGAAAAATTTATTGGTATAAACAATAACATGGACAGGAATCTCAGGTGCATTTTGCTAGATGAAAGAAGCCAGACCTCAGAGGCTATTTATTGTTTGATTCCACTTATATGGCATTTTGGTAAAGGCAAAGCCATAGGGACAACTCAAAAGGGATTTTAGAGTAGGAGAGAAAGGGTTGGCTACGATGGAATAGCACAAGGGGACTTCAGAGGGGGAAGGGGGATGGAACTACTCTGCTTCATGATTGTGGTGCTGAACACACAATTGTATGTACTTATCAAAACCCAAAGAATTGTACACTACAAATAATGGGTTTCACTGTATGTAAAATAAAAATAAATTATGCAAAAGTTAAAATTAAATTGAAAAAGGCTGGAGCAGAACATTAAGCATAGTGTTCAAGTGCCAACTCCGTACTCTCTCATATATTGAGCCTGTATGTGTGTGAGCAAGCAGGCTATCAATAAATACCATTTAAACAAGGAATCAGATATTCAGAACTGTCTATACAATTAAATGTTTAGTGAATGCAAGATTGGTAGAATACAAAGCTACCAAAATTGTGGGATAGCACTAAAATGAATAAATGAATCAACTTTCTCATAATGGGGCAATGTACCATTCAACAACAGTGATTTTGTCTCTTATTTACTTTAGATTTCCCACAATATAAGACCATATATGAATATATGATTTTCACTCAAAAGGGCATCTTTTGCATTCTAACTGTGGGAAAGGAAAGCCCCTGAAGTCACACAGGAATTCATAAATCTAAATCATACCGAACCACATATTTACACATGAAAAATGCAGATTACAATGAATTAGGAGGCTGCACCACCAGCAACTAAGCTAATGAGAAAAAAATTTCATTGCAAATGTACATAAACGTTACAAGGAATGTCAATGCTGAAGAAAATCAAAATCTGTGGTAAAATTCTACTGACATGATCAATCCTACTCTCCTTGTGTGCTATATGATGCATTTATTCTAAATACCCTTTGTTCATCTTAAATCACAATGAAGAGTGAGGAAATACTTTGTATTCAAACCAACATTTATTCAATGCCATGTCAACCTAACATGACAAAAGTAAAAAAGTGCAATGAAGAAAAATATACACAGCCATTGTATCAACAAAATGTGAGGCTATGGGCTTCAACTGTATGCATCTTGCTTTTTATTTACTTATGTTTACTATAAGAACACTTCAAATCAATATTCACTAAACATATACCACTGTCTGCCTTCAAATGCAGCAAATATGACCTTATCCCTGCTGGATATTCCTGCAAATCTTAAACACAGGATTACCAAATTCTCACTCTGAAGAGAACTGAAAATATTTATACACACAAAAACCTTTACAAAAATGTTCACAGTAGGATTATTCATAACAGCCAAAAAGTAGAAACAACTCAATTACCCATCAAATGAAGAATGGCTACAAAACAGAATATTCTTCAGCCATAAAAATAAATGGGACGGTGATCAACTGTAAATCTTGGATGACTGTATGGTATGTAAATATATCTCAATAAAATTGCATTAAAAAATAAATGAAGTTCTTATAAATACTACAATGAAAACATTATTGCTATGTGAAAGACGCCCAAAACAAAAGGCCACATATTGTATGATTCCATTTATGTGAAATGTCCAGATTAGGCAAAGCCAAACAATAAGAAAGTAGATTAGTGATTTATAGGACTGGGGAGGAGGAAAAGAGGGATTGAGGGCTAATAGGTATGGGTTTCTTTTTGGAGCAATGAAGAGGATGATAGATATTTTGCACGACTCCGAATATACTAAAAACCTCTAAATTGTATCTATGCTTTAAAAAGGTAAATTGCATAATACATGAATTATATCTCAGTAAAGCTGTTATAAAAAAACTGCCACAAACTATATGAAGGTGGATTTTGACCAGCTTATCTTGCCAAATGTTTCAGAAAAAATACTATTATCTACTTGACAGATTTTCTTCTTCAAGTTTTCTCAATTTTCTCTACAGTGTACTTGGTAGAAATCCTGAATCTGTATTCAGCTCTCATGTCTATATATTCTGACTTAATCTGGAACACTTCCTCAGTGATCTCATGTTTGAAGAGAAAGACCAGTTTTTTGGTCTGATTTTTTCATGAGGATATTCAGGTATGCACTTCTATTCAGTGATACTACAGAAATGGGACATATTCTCAGTAAATTCTATCAGTGATGCCAGTTTGTACCGTTACTGGTGATACTAATTTTGATCTCTTAGTTCAGAAGTTGTCTGAAAGGTTTTCCACCATGAAGTTTACTAATTTACTAGTTTCCCTTTGTAACTGGTAAGTATGCTGTGGAGGAGATAAATGCAGGCTACATAAATAACTTATTCTTCCTCAAATTTTCTCCAAGTTTTAGCTTCCCACCTGAAAAATAATTATGATTATTATTGCCAAATGTTGATTTTTCATATTCTACTGTTCCTTTCATGCTTAATACTTGGCTTTCTATTGTAAAGAAGAGTTTTACCTTCTATTCCATTCATTCACATGTTAATTTAATAAAATTATAAACATCTTACCACCATTTATCAGTTTTCTGATCTTTCAACAACTTACCATGTCCAAACATCCCCCATCGGTGTCAAAGTCAAAACCAGACGTAACTCAACAGCTCGGTGTCCAGAGACCGTCTCTGGCAGATGCAGCCTTGCCCATTTCTGACAGCTTTCACCTTCGGCTCTCATCCTCCTCCTTGGGAATTCTCCAAGTTCCAGGGCCCCAACTGCAAGAAACCTTAATAGCTAATTTCCCCCCAAATACCTGAAGATCAAAAGGCAAAGTTAAAACAGCACGACATATCCTTCATATTACAAACCAAACACTGCTGCAATGTAGTAAAGCAAAATTTATATCACAGTTTCCATGCTCATCATCATTTGGGCTTACATTTTAGTTACTCGCTCAAAATTGCTAACTAATGGTACTTGGAAGACACAACATATTAGAAAAGGGTTAGAATAAATGCAGATACTAGGGGAAAAAGTGAAGTGATTATGGAATACATATTCAAAGTGGTAAATTATTTAGAAGGCAGAGCATGTGGTCATAAATTATAATTAGTAAAAAACACTTCAATAAGAGGGTAATGGCACTTGAATCTATAGCTGTTGGAGACTGTTCTTCACCCAGAAATTTCCATTGACTTTGTCCCTGCTATCTTCAGTATCTCTATCTTGGTATTGACTGTCATTAGGTCTATCCCAAAGACCTTCCATTTAGTGACCCTCCTCTTAATTCAAAATCCCATCTTGGCCATTTCTCTTTCAACTTTGATCTGTGCCCCCATTTCATTCCAGCACACTTTATAGTGCACAAGGAACTATGCCCCAACTCTTGAGCACTTGGTACCCCATTTTCTAGAAGTCACTCCTTTAAGTTTCATACCATTGAACTGTTTACAAATCAATATTGTGGTTAGTTCTTTTTCTCCTGTTCCTACAATATTCCAACACTTACACTTTCTATCCTGAGGGGCTACAGTTAATAATGACCTTAAAAAAAACAGAGAGAATTAATATGATCTCAGAAACACAGATTCTTCTCCAAAAACATGGTTTTGCTCAATGTTTTTGGCAAGTATTTGTAATTATTGTTTTTCAAAGACTGTGAAAACTTAGGTTTTGTTTTTTCAAAGCAGCAAATTACAAGATCAAACTCCAACTCAGCCTCAATTTTCTTATCTTTAAAAAAGAAATAAACACTTTATACTATATGGTTATTATGAGCATAAAATGAAATAATTCATGCAGTATCTATCTCAGTACACTAAGTACCATATATATTTGAAAATATATATATGCACATATATACACACATATATATATATATTTCAAACCACATACACAAACACACACACACACACACACAAACAGTAAAATAATAACCAGAACTCACTATAAATATTTTGTGGCTATTCTTCCTATAAATTGGTTTATTGACAATATCCAAACAAGCACATATATATACCATTTTACATGAATGAAATAATACAACGCTTACACCTCAAACATAGTTAGCGATCAACAACTGCTGAATAAATGAACTTTAGAAACAGGATTTTCATTTCCGTTCATACGAACACAAAACATATTAATAAAAAAATATGTTCAGTTGGGTAAATGTATCTTCATTAATTTCCTTAGTCTTAGTATTTGATATACAGATTAATTACAATTTTACAAAGTATAACTGAGACTGCAATGTGCATGCTTCAAGTTTACATACATCTTTAAACACATCCTATTAATTCATACAGGTAAATTCCTAAAAATGAAATTGTTGGTCAATGTATGAATTTCACATTTGATACATATTTTCCATTGTCTCTGGAAAGACTGTACCATACCAAGAGTTCCAAATTCTCCACAATTTTAATTCATGTAACAATTAATCTAATAGGTGAAAAAAGAGAAAAAATTATTAGTTTATTTTGCAATATATTTTATATGTTCTTGGCCATCTGCATTGCTTTTATTTTATGAATTGTTCATTTATGTGCTTTCCTGCTTTCCTACTGGGATGCTTGCCTTTTTCTAATTGGTTTGCGCAAGGCTTTTATAGAATATTAACTCTAAATTTGTCATATTTTTTAAGTAAACACATGTACATATTTACAGTTGACTGAAAAATAGGAAATATTTTTAATTTTAAGTTAAGTTTTAGATTTCAGCATACTGGCACACAGAAATGACTAAACTAAGATTTCATAAGTAACTGGATTAACTCTTAGCCACAAGATACAAATAAATAAGAATTACTTCTTACATTTTATTTTCATGAAAACAAAAGAAATTGAAAAAATAAAAAGATAAAAAGAAATTGAAACAAAAGTGGAACAAGGAAGGATTTATCCTATTTTCGCTTTCTTTTCTCTTCAATACAGTGAACATGGACAAAATGAGCAAATTATGAAAACAGATTTTAATTGGACTAAAGATGTATCCATGGCTATACATATTGTTGTCGCCTACAAATTTTTACAAACTAGAATAAATAATAGCACTGGGCCTATAGTAATCATATTCTGAGATATTCATGCAATTACAACTGCTCAGAAGAAATCAAAACAGGCATAAGCCATTACCCAAAGAGGCTAGACACCACCAAGGCTAGTGGGAGACAACACTCTGACCAGAATTGGGCTGAATGAGAAGAAAAGAATGGCAAGATTTCGGACACTTCTTCCTTTAGGACTTTATAGATGAAACAGGAGAGGAATTGGGTCAATTTTTAAATATAATTTATTGGCTATTATTGAACAGGGGTTCATATGACTAATAATTTATACAGGGCTAGAATTACATTAGTTTAAGTTATAATGGTTTATGAAACTCATTTAAATCACACTTTTAGAATGGAAGTAAAAGTTTTTGTGACAATAAAATGGGGAAATAATTCTCACCTATTTTATCATGTGGCTGAGTTAATATGATTATTTGTCATGATCTGGATTAGCTGGTTCTCTAATTCAGGAATTGTAGTAAATCCTGCTTTTGTACATAAAGTTTTATTGAAACACAGCCATGCTCATTCATTTATGCATTGTCTATGGCTGCTTTTGTACTATCATAGCAGAGTAGATTCCGTATGACAGAAAGCATACAGCCTGCAAAACTGAAAGTATTATTTGGCCCTTTACAGAAAAAGTTTGCCAATCCACGTCCCAATATAGCACAGGCTGGAGTGATAATTCCATATAATTAAAACTGAGCTTGAATGTATAGAAAGGATAGGAGGATAAAAGAGCAGCATCATATTTACTGTCTGAGTTTTGTCATGTCAAGCTGACAGGATGGAGGCAGCCACATTTGAGTTTTTGTTTCCAAACCTAGTAACAGGGCCCGAGTTCCTGATAGGCAAGGCCCTGTGCTAGTGTTCCTCAGTCTTCAGGCTCTCTTCCCTGCTTTCTCCTTCTATACATCAACACCTGTGACCAATGTCTTTTCACCTAAGAATTAACTCTCCTAGTTCTCCATTGCTATGCTCTTCTATCTCTTATGCTCCAAGCATAGATAGATGACAGACAGGTGTAGGTAGACAGACAGACTGACCAACCAACAGACCAGCAGGTAGACTGACAGACAGCAGACAGGTAGATAAGTAGATGAAAGAAAGATAGATGACAGATGGATGGATGGATGGGTGGGTGAAGGATGGATGGATGGATATAGATAGAAATAAAGCTAGGTGGTGGATAGGTAGTAGATACATGGATGGATAGATAGTTGGACAGACAGAAAGACAGGAAGGAAGACAGATAAGATTAGATAAGATAAATAGATAAAAGCAGAATTGGGCAGAATTTGAGAATCACCATTAACATAAGACATAAGGATACCAATCAAGGTGTTTCTGAAAACTGAGCACTTCTTTCATCCACAGAAGGTTATCATACATGTCCACTGGAAAACTGTTTATGAATTTCTACTAAGATCAAAAGACAGTGACTATGTTTTGGTGAGGGTGGATATTTCCAGAACTGCAATGATTTCCCTTCCTTGCATAGTCATTGTGGGAATTAATGTGTAGGAGACATGGCAAGTTTAAAAAATATATACCATTCAAATCAAACAGACACATCTGGAAGATTCAATTCATCTTCTCCAAACGCACAGGTTGTAAGATCCCTACGTCCAATTTATCTTCAACCATATTTTCAACATCTAGATCAAGTCTATGTTAAGAAAACTCATGAATTGTCTATACTTCAACATAATTAAAAAATTCCATTATTTCTGTTTTGACCATAATGATAATGTTTTCAATTAATTAAATGAAATTATATTTCTATCATCAATTCACCCCAATCTTTTTATCCTGCTTTTGCTTTTTAACAATCACCCAATCACTCTCTTATTCTTTCACAGTAAACACCATGAAAACAAAATTAACCATTTAAATATATACAATAACTATTTTACACATGAATTTTTATGGGGTAAGACAAGTAAGACAAGTATATCAACAAAAGCAATTCCCTGTCAAAAGGAGCTCATTTTTATCAACACTGGGAAACACACACAAAGAGCAAAGCGTAAAACAAAATTGTTTACTTAATAGCTCTTCCTAATACCATTTGTTAAAGGTATTGATTACACCTGGCTTTGTTAGCCAAAATTTCTCTTTCAACTCTTTGCTATGCTAACTACCCAAAGAAGGAAAACTTAGAAAACACAGAAGCCCGGCCTGGTTTAAGATGGCATTGCATTTACCATGCAGCAGGCTCAGCTAACTCCCTGTCTCTTCTGGCAAGATCTTAGCAGACCAGGGCATTAGAGACCCACTCCTATGGACACTGGACTGGAGATGTCTTCTGGAAGACTTGAACTATGGGAAGGAATACTGAGGCAAGTTTTGCTTAAGGTATGGGGGGACAGAGCTTTGTTCATTTTTATCCATTTTACCACATATTCTCTGGCACTGGTAAGAATACTTTGGAGGAGGTTTTCATCACTTTGAACTGGTAAAATCAGGCACTAATACTGGAAATGAGTGCGAAGAGGACAAGCAAACCCAAACTGATATCTAGTATTTCTCATATTATCACCAAGGCAAACTGGGAAACACCATATTGTGAAATCAAGGCTCCTATTCTTTTAGATAAATGAAGAAACAGATTTCATACTCATACCAGTAGAGTATTCCCATGTAAATACAAAGTTTGTGCTAGGTGAACACAAAACAGGAAGTGCTTAGATGGATGAATATATAATTAGATGAAAGATTTTCCAAGAATTGCTATTTAAAAAAGCATATAATAATCTGAGTACTTGCATCCTTTTTACAAAGTGAAAAAAAAATCTCTTAAGTTTCATGTAGGATACAGTACTCTACTATGCGAAAGGGTTGAATACTTTAGGATGCATAAGGAAAAAGTAATGCATGAGTAAATAAAACAAGCTGGCAGATATTGTCTTCTAATTTGAAACTTCTAATTTGGAAAGTGAGGGGAAACTCTTAGTACAGAACCAAAGAAAGGGGAATCCCAAATTCTGTACATAAATTCTGGTGAAATATTTGACTGACCCCTTAACTGCCCACTGAATAGAAAAGACCCATGTAGCCCAAGTAAGATTACAAGAACTGAACAGAGCTCTCCACCACAGTAGAGATGGAGACTGGAATTTGAATCCAGCCAAATTAACTGCTCGCCTTAAAATCTCAATTAAAAACATCAACATTCTTAACAGCAGTTGTTCTTAAAGGAGGGAGGAGGGAAGAAGGGAGGTGATTTTGTTACCCAGGAACATTTGGAAATGCCTGGAGACGCTGTTGTTACAACGTGGGGTGCTACTGACACCTAGTGGTTGAGTCCAGAAATGCTGCTCAACACATAACCCTACAATATACAACATCGCCCTATAATTATCCACCCCAAATGTCAGTAGTGCTAAGGGTAAGTTACTCTGCTTTAGAAGAACAAAATAGAAAGAACAACAAGAGTCTCTACAACATATTCACAATGTCCACAATACAATTCCAAATAACTTACTAAGAAAGAGAAAAAACATAAGCCACGCTTAAGAGAGAGCATTGTATAAATAAAGCAACCCTAAGATAGCCCAGATATAGAATTTTTTAAAACCCATTATAATTATGCCAAAAACATGAAGAAAAATATGCTTACAGTTAATTAATAAGAAATCTCAGGAGATAGAATATTTTTTAAAAGGACCAAAGATACTCTAGAACTGAAAAATAAAATACCTGGAATACACACACACAGAGACACACAAACCTAGAATGGGCTTAAAAGCAGATTGGAAATGACAGAATAAATACTCAGTGAGCATAGAGATAGATTATTAGATATTATTTGAAGTGAAAAAACAGAAAAAAATTAAGAACCTCAGGATCTGTGGACCTATTGGTCTACACACAGACAGACACACACACACAAATTGCAAACATCAAGAGAGTAAAAATACATATTTTTTTAAATGGCCAAAATTTTCCCCAATTTAATGAAGACATTAAAAAAATCTACAGATTCACAAAGTGCAGCAAACCACAAAGCAGGATAATACACACACACACAAAATCCACACCAAGGCAAATCAGATTGAAAAAAGTGAATACCAAAGACAAACAGAAAATCATGAAAGGAGTCAGAGAAAGCCACAGTTAAATAAAGAAGAATAATGATTCAAATATTCACTCACTTCCCACCAAAACAAACAGAGGCCAGAAAACAGTGGCATGCTAACTTAAAAGTTCTAGAAAAAAGTAAAACCTTAAATTTTATATTCAATAAAAAAGATACTGTCAGATAAAAGAAAACTAAGAAAATGTATTATCAGTAAACCAGCAGTACAAGTGCTAACTAAAGTTCTTCAAAGAGATGGACAGAATGAAAAACATTAAAATTGGTCAACAGGTAAATATCAAAGACTATTTCCCTCATATTTATTAATAGTTATTTAAAACAAACACAGCATTGGAGTTTTTCATGACAACTTTAGCATAAAAAAGGGAACAGGAATTAGGAAAACAGTTGTATCTGGTGCAAGATTTCAATATTTAATCTTAATAGAATAAGGAAAATTAAATATTGTAATCACTAAAACAACCACTGAAAAATACAAAGAGATAGAGTTAAAGAGGTAAGGTAAATTAAGATGAAGTGCTAAAAAAATTCAAAGAATCTAGAAGGCAGGAAAGAAGAAACAGAGGAACAATAAACCAGAAACAAACAAACAGTAAAAATGGTAGACTTAACTCACCTTTCTAGTAATTACATTAAATGTAAACACAATAAATACTCCAACTGTCAGAAAGGATTAAAACATACTTCAACTATATGCTAAAAGGGACAACACTTTACATCTAAAGAAACAAGTTGAATTAAAGGGATGAAAAAAAGATACACCCTACACACTGAGCATAAGGCAGCTAAAGTGACAACATCATTTCAGATAAAGGAGACTTCAAGACAGAGTATTCAGCAAGATAAACAGACATTTCATGATATAAAATGGTCAATTTACTAGAAAGACATGCTGAGCAAAAATATTTGTGCAACTAATGACAGTTTCAAATGACATGAAACAAAACAGACAGAAATAAAGGGAGTGATAGACAAACCCCTGATGATAGTTGAAGATTTTTAACTCTACTCACTCAATAATTCATAGAATGAGACAAAGTATCAGTAAAAATATATAAGATATTAACAATGCCATCAACCATCTTGACCTCATGGACATTTATAAATCCTACATGCCAACAACTTCAGAATGAATATACAGTTTTCCAAGTACAATGGTACATTCACCAAAGTAAACCAAATATAGTAAGTAGGCCAAAACTATACAGTAGGCCAAAAAGTCTCAATATGTGTAAAATCATTCAACTTATACAGAATCATTCAAATGATGTAGAATATATTCTCAGATCAAAATGGAGTGAACCATGGTTGCTAACATGACCACAGACATAGGGGACTGGTGGTTTGATGGGTTGAGCCCTCAACCATAAGTTTTACCCTTGGGAAGACGGTTGCTGCAAAGGAGAGGCTAGGCCTCCCTGTATTTGTGCCTAAGAGTCTCCTCCTGAATGCCTCTTTGTTGCTCAGATGTGGCCCTCTCTCTCTGGCTAAGCCAACTTGAAAGGTGAAATCACTGCCCTCCCCCCTACGTGGGATCAGACACCCAGGGAAGTGAATCTCCCTGGCAACATGGAATATGACTCCCAGGGAGGAATGTAGACCCGGCATCGTGGGATGGAGAACATCTTCTTGACCAAAAGGGGGATGTGAAAGGAAATGAAATAAGCTTCAGTGGCAGAGAGATTCCAAAACGAGCCGAGAGATCACTCTGGTGGGCACTCTTACGCACACTTTAGACAACCTTTTTTAGGTTCTAAAGAATTGGGGTAGCTGGTGGTGGATACCTGAAACTATTAAACTACAACCCAGAACCCATGAATCTCGAAGACAGTTGTATAAAAATGTAGCTTATGAGGGGTGACAGTGGGATTGGGAATGCCATAAGGACCAAACTCCACTTTGTCTAGTTTATGGATGGATGTGTAGAAAAGTAGGGGAAGCAAACAAACAGACAAAGGTACCTAGTGTTCTTTTTTACTTCAATTGCTCTTTTTCACTCTAATTATTATTCTTGTTATTTTTGTGTGTGTGCTAATGAAGGTGTCAGGGATTGATTTAGGTGATGAATGTACAACTATGTAATGGTACTGTAAACAATCGAAAGTACAATTTGTTTTGTATGACTGCGTGGTATGTGAATATATCTCAATAAAATGATGATTAAAAAAAAACAATGGAGTGAAATTAGAAATCCATACAATAAGATATCTTTTAAAAAGGAAACAGGGAAAAGGATAACAATCCAAATTTATTTAGCTAATGGAAATTTCTCTAATTTTCCACAATTATGTATTCTTAACTTAGCTCTGTTTCAAAGTTAAGCAATCCTCACTTGAAGGAGTCAGCACAGAATCGAAATGCAACTCTAGAAATAATAGTTTCACTGGAAGGAGTTTAGCAAAAAGAAATATTTTACTGTCATTAAAGTGGAGTATCTTATCCAAGAGTAAGAAAAACTGTAGATAAAATATTATCGAAGAAAGGACTTCCAATTTGAAAACAAAATGTTGGAACAAAGGAAAAAATCTTGACTTAGAAGCAAGATTCAAAACCTTTAGAAATTCAGATTTCTAAACAAAATTAGTAGCAACTGTAATAGCAACTATGCCCTTGTATTTTCATGTACAACACAGAGAAATTTCTTAGTCCAAAGAAGTTTATTTAATTTGCATAATCAATAAGTCTGAAGACAGACTAAGACTGCCATCAGTGGAGCCAGAGCAAAATGAGAATAATACAACAGCCAAATGAAACAAACACAGGAGCAAGACACCAGAAATAAATCCTTCTCTAATTTCCCAAATGCAGACATTTTCATGGTTCATAACCATCACTTCTTTAAACAAAATAACACTTTATTCTAAAAGACTTTTCTTAGAAAAAAGAATCACTACATTTTATGCTCTTCTCCCTTCATCACTGTCCAATATGGTAGATTCCTAAATTACTGAAATAACATTGCATGTCTATCTGGATATCATTCTCTCTCCTTTATTACTATATATTCTCTCATTATTCATGGCCTCGCTCTTCCATTCACACCTTCACACATCTGTTTATTCCACAAACTTTAATGAAATTCTTACATCAACACTGCATCATAAGAAAAGACAATAAAAAAAAAAATCCCTGTCAAGCAGGAGCTCATTATATTTATTTTTGGATAAGCAGACAGAACACAAGCCATAAAATGAATCAAAATTGGTATGTGCGTTGATAAGAATACAAACACAATGTTATAAGAGCTTGAAGAGGAGAATCAAAGCAAATAAGACTAAATATATGCAGTTATTTACATTAAGGCACATCAACCAATCTTGTGACACTTTAGGTCTGAGTGACATTCAACAATTGTTTCATCCCAAATTTACCACTTTAGCATAATCCATTCAGACGCCCTCTCCAAACGAGCACTTCTCCATTCAGAGAAAGTAATATTTTGAGTGAAGAGAACCATGAATCAGAGACAATTTAACACCAACTTGATGAATCTGACACAAGACCAACTTGGAACCAAAATTATTCCAAAGATAATAAAGTCAGAAAAAAAAAATCTTAGTGTGAAAAATACCCAAACTTACTCAGAAGAGCTGAAGAAGAGGGAACACCATGTTCTATTCACCTAATGTCTCAAGGTCCTGGAAATCAACACTCCTCTAACACCTTGGTATTTTTCTACAGCTTTTCACCACTGCACAATCTCTATAACGGTGAGAAGTCCTCCTTCTCCGGACTTTACTAACCTAACAGTAATGAGAAAGGCTTACTTAAAATTCCTCCTTCTTTCCTGTCTCTCTTGGTCTTTTATTTGACACATACATATTCCCACCATCTGTCATTACTGAGTAGACATTTATTTAGCACTCCTTGAATTCAAATACTAAACAAGTGAACTGTGTCAAGGAGATAAATATAAGTATCACACTTTTGGCAAACCCATTATACTTATTACATCTGAATGATACATAGATACAGGAAGAAGTATAAAACGTTAGAAAGCTCAAAGAGAGCAATAAAACATAGTATTAGTTTTTATAATAGTCCCAATGTATTCAGTCATGTAGATACATTGTACTGTATTTTTCCCTCTCGTGACTGAAAAGCCATTCAACTGTCACTACATTCTAATTTGAACATCTCTTCAGTGATACATCCAAAGCCTCTCCCTTCCCAAGAACAGCTCTTCTCTTTTAAGGAAGCTTTAGAAATAGAGTAGTATATGTGTAGAAAATGGATCTTTTCTAGGAACCGAAAGCACATAAAAGAATAGTACTACAAAATATGTTCATTTTTCCAGGAGTAAAAAGTCCACCAGCCATAATGCCTCCTCTTTGGATTATTGTTGTTTGAGACAACACAGTGAAAAAAAAGACACCAATGGCACACGTCATTTGAAGGGTTGTACACGGCACGAAAGAAAAGAAGCACTGCATTCTATAACTCCACAACTACCAGTGAGGATTTATAAACCAATCCCTAATTTTCATCACAAAAAGGTCTAATCTAGCAGATGCTCAATTCCCCAATACTAAGATCTGTATCTGTACATTCCAACACAGGATATTGTACAGATCTATGATTTCCTCAATCAAGGGATAAAACTCTCCCCAAATATCTTCAAAGAGCAGTGTCATACCCTCACTTTCCTCACCCTTTAAGTGACTCATTCATTAAAATTGCACTCATCTACACAGTCTAAGCAAGTAGTTTAGTGAACAAAATTATTAAATATCAGCTAAATGCTAGGTTCTTTTAGGTAATATGAATAGGAACATATCCCTGTCAAAAGGAGCTCATTATTTCTCGTCATGAAAAGGAAGAATGTAACAAAATTTGCTGACATGTTAATGATATAAAGCATGTTATAAATTAATGGTGGCAATTTGGACAGCTAGGTCAAAAACTTTCCAGAGATTCATCTCTAACCCATTAGTTAGGGAATGACAATGTACAGTGAATTTCTGGAGATATGGGCAATACCTTCTCCAGGACTAAACGGGAAAAGAGTTGTATCTGCCCCTTGAATTTAGTAACGTCACTGCCATTTACAACTAGCAATTAAAATGTAGGTTCAGCATACCTTGGCCTTGCCCTTGCAGCAATTTCCTACTAAATTCTGCTATCTGTACACATTCCATCTTGCTTCCTTGCAGCATTCTTCCTTCACTCCTTCACTTTTTCATCATTAGGTTGTCAACGGGTAAGTCTTTCTTTCACTTGGTCTCTCACCCATTTGTTTCCTCATCAATCTTTGCAAAAAATTCACAGAAGCCAAATCTCTGAAAAATTCATACCTTAATTAGGCATTCTACTGTGACCAATGGATGCAGGAACAGATAGGGACAAAGTAATTGGGAACTGAAAGGAAAAAGCTGAACAAGGTTATTTTTGGAAGACTAAGGAAAAATAAAGACAGCCTGTTCTATCTTATGTGCTTATAATGTGGAATACTGAAGAGGACTCCAAATTGTACAACTAGGATGCCTACATCATCATCTTCAGTTTATGATGTTCCCATTGATTCATGCAAGCCACTCACAAGATATCAGAATGCGTCTTTGCCAGGCTGACACTGGCAGCACCATTACAGGACAAACTGTAACTCAGAGGGACCCTTTGATTTAGCCTTGCAAATATTAGTACTGCCTACACCCCCGACACAGCACTTCCACTTACAACCAATGATATTCCCTTCCTTTTTTTTAAAACTTAATTGTGTCCTCTGACACTACCCAACTGCTACACAATTCCTTTTTTTTTTTTAAATATGAAAGTGAATATTTATTTGGTACAAGAGTAGATTATAACAAATATCATAAACATCACAAAATCCAGAAAAATAGCCTATTGCTATTATTACTAATTGACCATCTGACACCTCTTCTATGCCGGTTTTTTTTTTTTTTTTTTTTTCCCTACTAGTTTTGGTCACATATTCACTGACTACCTCTTCACATAGCTGTTAGGGCGGAGCCGTTCAGGAATCCACACAACGTGAGTCATAGTTTAAATAGAGAGTTTAAGGTTTATTAGAGGAAGAAAGCAGGTGGGAGCCATTAGAAAAGAAAAAGGAAGAAAATGGCTCTGGCCCTCTATCTGAGAGCAGCACTTCTTAAAGGAAAAACCCATACTGGGTTTTGGGGGGGGAAGGGTCCTGCTGAGTGTGTTCTGTGCCTCGATTGGGTGAGTGCTTATCAATTTCTGAGCTGACTGGTTACTAGGGTTCTAACACACTACTCTTCTTTGATGTGCACTGTATTATCTACGTGGAGGAAGCAGGCCTTTTGGCTTGTTTGTGGTCATTCATCTTATGGGCCTATCTGATCTTGCCTCGTCCGCCCCCTGGGGTCTAGGCGCCACTGTGACTGGGATTTCTAAAACGGCCTTCAACCCTTAGTTTATGGTGCACCTGGTATCTATGAGATAAGCAGCAGGGCCCCTGGATCAGACATTCCTTCTATATGTTAAACTCTTTTTTCGGGGGTCTGACAATAGCAACATTAAAATATTTTTTATAGAGAGAGTAGGAAAATAGTTCAATATTTCCTCTTGTACAGGCTTGGCAAATTACGGCCCACTTCTTTCTATAAATAAAGTTTTATTGGAACCCAGCCACATCCAAATTTTTTATGGCTACCTTTGCTCACTTCAGTGACAGAACTAAATAGTTGTGAAAGAGACCCAGAGGGTCTCTGGCCGCAAAACCCAAAATATTTACTATCTGGCCCTTTACCAAACTCTAGCTCTAGCATGTTTATTATTGATAGCTGTGAAGCTAAAAGAAATTTTTGAAACTAATTACTGCATAGTGGCACATCTGTCATTTCCTTCATGATATTTTTTTTAAGCATAATGGAGAATTTATTAGCTCATCAGACCAAATAGCACAAAAGAAAAAAAGTGGATCCAGTCTTGGAAACAAATGGAAACAGGGAATGGAAACTGCAGACTTTTCCTCTCCCTGTCTCTCATTGCGGCCTGTGTGTTACCTTCATCCTCTCAGGCTGGCCATCCCCAACCCCGATTCCTTTACATAGCACATTCTTTATTTGCATTCAGGGACACCACAATCCCTTGTTTTTCATCCAGAAACTCTGACAGCTCTTGCCAATGGATCCTCCTCATTTATTCAATACCAAGGCACGGTCTTCAGACTATTCTTACTCCCATACACACTCCATCTCTAGGTCTCATCCTTCCCCAAGTCATAAACAGCAATCACATATTGATTAATTAAAAGTGAAATTTGAATCATCAAACTCTCCCCTGAGCCCCATCTTTCCCTTTCCCCCAATCTGAAAAATAAACATCTTGACCGGTGGGTTTAATATGAATCTAAAACTGACACTGGATAAACATCTGTTGCCATGCACTGGGAGAAACTCATCTCTCCCTAAGATTTCCATATCCTTATAAATGGCATCACCAGTGATTCACTCAGTTGCTGAGGCTCAATCATAGGAGTCCTATTTGATTGCTATAGTCTTCTCACCTGGTACCATTTAATGTTTTAATAAGTAGGACTGGCAATAAATACTTTCAAAATACATCCCAAATTTCAGTACTTCTCAACACTTCCATGTCAACCAGCCTAGTGCAGTACAAAATCTATTACATAATCATTAAAATGACCATGGAATTTTGCCTTTTTACTTCCACTTTTGCTATCTTGTCAGTATTTTATCCAAACATCACCCACAGTAATCTTTACACTACCTAACTTGTTTAAATATATAAAAAAATAAGAATTGTAGAAATCAAAATTTGGATATCATGAAAAACCAAAGCAGTTGACAAATTAATTATGAATATGCAAATGAACAAGGTGGCAATTCCAACCTTAAGAGAGAAGTAAAAATGTCTACCTTGGACAAAACTGAATGAGAAATTATTAGAGGAAAGACATTTTGGTGATCTATAATCTCAGAATATAAATCATATATCAATTTTAGAAATCAGTTATCTTGTGGAAAAAGTAAAACAACAAGAACATGCTTGTTATATAATCCACTATGACAAACTAGGTGGAAAAACAGCAGAGAATTTTTCAAACTGCCAAATGGACCCTCGCATGTTATTTTAAACCAATTGCTTAATTTTACCTTGGGATTTACTTAATATCCTGTCCTAGTTAAACCACTTCCCAGAAGAACCATAGGTCCAAATTTTTTTGAAAATGATTATCAGGAACTCAAGACATAAAGGGAGAAATATGGGACTACAATCTTCTTAACTTTTCCGTGGTTTATCTCTCTCTGTTCCCAACCTCGACTGGTGAAATTCCACAGTATTTCCTGGGCCACTCCTTAATGGGAAGTCACTGTGTTTCACCGTCATCCATATGAAGAGCCCTTTTACTCCCTCTACATCCTCATTTCAAGTTTGCAGACTGTTAAACTTGAGAACACCTTTCTTTGAGAATTGCCCTCTCACCTTCTCTCCAGGGTTGGCTCCATGGAGGGTGAATTTATGAATTCTTCCCTCCTTTGGTAATAAAGCAATCTTAATAATATCAGCACCAAATCAACATCTAAAATGCATGGCCTCATGGAGGAGAGAAAGATGTGCTTTAACCAGGCAGATTTCAAATTTTCCAAGACCTGCTTATCATATCATATGTGGAAGCTGCAACATTTATTTATTCTTTAAATGTTAAACTTCCCTAGGTCCCTGAATACCTTCTTCAATTACTTCTCCTTCTTAGATGACAAGTTTCTTCACTACTAATTTGTATGTCCATGTTTGCACACTCATTTAGTTGGTACTTCAGTAACTTTGGCTTCACTTCTATTTTCTACTTCATGTATTTAATCAGCAATATTTACTAAGCCTTATCTCCAACCCTGTAACTAAAGATTGTTAGGCACAAAGTTAGATAAAGGGAGAAGGGAATATTCCTGTCACCATTTTGAATCTGAGCCTCAGGTCATGTCCATGCCTCTGTTTAATGGCATTGGTTCACCGTTTATAAACTAGTTCCCATTCATAAAAGGTGGCCTGTACCTAAGGAACACTGAGCCAGATTGTGAAACACATCATCTTCAGGATGATGAAGAATACTTCATCAACCCAAATCAGTCATTAGTCAAAACTCAGAATGTCTTTATTCTGGAAACCATAATTAACTAGCATAAAACATGGGACTACTATTAGTGTGCTGTTTCCCTGTTAGAAAGAATAAAGGACAGACCTTGGGGATGTACAGGTTTCATCAAATACAGCCACAGCGATATTGATTCTGTACACAAGAATCACCACAGAAGACAGAGGGGCAAGTTAAGGTGAAACATGAAATAACGCTCAGGAAATGGGAGTATCTACAGACACCACCCTACATGCAGTTACTTCACCATCAACCTTGGGAACTCTAAAAGATTGTGGAAATTTAGAAAAAAACTACAAACAAAAATAGGAGGAACACTGGTGATTTAGCATCTACTTAGAATATATATCTAGAATGAATATGAACCCAGATTCCACTGCTATGCCTCACAGTCTATTCAAAAAATTTGTTGAAAACCCGGTCAATAATGAAAGCGTTATTAAATTCCATAGAGGGATGCCACAAGGTCCTGCAGCCTCATTATGGGGTATGTACTTGGAAAATCTGAGAGCAGAGACAAGAATGGACATTTGCACATTGGTGTTCATGGAGGCAGTATTCATGATTTGCAAGGGGTGGAGGTGGCCTAAGGGTACACTGACTGAGGAAAAGAATGGTGAACTGTGGTGTATGCATACAATGGAATACTGAGCGACTGTGAGAAGGAGTGAAGCTGTGAGACACACAATTAGGTGAATGGATCCTGTAGACAGCATTTTGAGTGAGGTATGCCAGAAACAAAGGCAAACACTATAATGCCTCACTGATATGGATTAACTATAATATGTAAACTCAGAATCGAATCTTAGAGCCACAGCTTATCTGAGAAATGATTATTGTAATGGTCCCTAGATTGTAAGCTCTTACAGCAGTCAAATCTATTCCTGGATTTTAATGGATATATCCAAACTCTGAGATGCTGACCCCTTTGTGTATAACCTGATTGGTTTCTGGAACACTGGATATCTGTGTGACACCTGAACTCAAGAGCTAGAGCTCAGCAGATATGATTGTCAGTATTAACGCATACAGCAACTGTTAAAAAAAAAAAAAAAGCTGAAAAAGAGCCCAAACTTCAATTAGAGATATCAATAAAGGAGATGTGGTTAAGACTAGGGAAAACCAGGCCAAAGGGTAAAGGTTGACTGTGTTTTAAAACTTCAACTTCCATATGAGGCCAAGGGAAAAGATGTTTATTTGGTGCAGGATCTATATTTTTTAAACAATATAACTTCTACAGTTTTTTCAAACACCATAATTACATGGAACTTTGAATAGGAAGTGAGATCTGGTAGGTTTGTATAGGTTAGTGTGAACTAGTGACACATCCCAAAGTAATTTGGACAGAGAATAAAAATATATATGCAGGGCCTCCCTGAGGAAAACATATTCAAATATATTATCATCAAACAGCTCTTAAGAAGTTGTTGTACCACTTGCTTCCCACTTCATAGCTTAGACATAAACTCTTAGACACTTTACATAATCTTCTTCCTGCTGGCCCTATTGGTCACAACCTCGTTCTTAAACCTCAGTATTTTCAGTTCGAGAACTCTTTGTTGAACACTTCTCACATGCCATGATACCCCAACTCTTTCTTAACAGTAGAACATCAACTAATACATAACCAATAACAGAGATTAAAAAAAAAAATCTCTTGATTCAGGTAAGAATCATCTGTGATTGCTAAAACTGGTGTGAAAGATTTATGACAAATAGTATATTTGCATGGTTTCGAATGATCCCCCCTACAGAATACTTAACTAATTAAAAAGGCACAGTAACTTTAAAGTTTAGACACCTGGTGGACACCAGCTGACTCAAGTGATCAAAGTCAGTGGTACCTACAAAGGGAAAAACTGGCATCATTTCCCTCCTGATAATACACACTGAGACATATATACCAATCACGAAGTATCCTGCCAAAAATTCATAACTTGAACCTAATCACGAGGAAAATTCAAATCAGAAAATGCAAACTTTGAGGTATCTTCTAAAAGCCATTAGCCATTTCTTTTCAAGAATACCAATGAACTCAAACACAAAGAATGACTAAAGAACTGTTTCAGAAATTAAAGGAGATTAGAGAGACATGACACTTGGATGCAATACAGGATGATTATTTGTGGCTCCAGGATCAGAGAAAAACGCTGTAAAGGAAATTACTAGAAGAGATGAAATCTGAATATGGACTATATACAATTATTTTGTACTGGTGGTAAATCTCATTATTTTGAAAACTATACCAAGTTTAATATAAGACGACAACCAAGCTATTAGAGAATGCATGCTGACGTGTTTTCAATCAAGAGGACATTATGATGTCTACAACTTACTTGGAAATCGTTCGTAATAGGAGAGAGAGAATGACAGAGAGAAGAAAGAGGAAGAGGAGAAGGAAATAAAGAAAAAGAGGAGGCAGAGGAAGAACCCAGCGGGTAGTGAGAGAGGGGAAGGGACGGGAGAAAGCAAGAGAGAGAGCAAGCATGCACGACAACGCAGAATAAAGGGTGAATCTGGGTGAAGACCATACAAGGGTTTTTTTCATATGATTCTTGAAATGAAAAAAAACTCTAATTTTTTTATGGAAAAAAATACAGAAAAGTTTATGAACTTTTCAAAAGTGCTAAATTTAGAAAAGGTTAATGGTTTTGCCTCTGGCCACAGGATGGCACCTATGATGGGAGGAAAAGGGACTACTGCTTTTTTATTCTAAACCATCCACAACTATTTGGCCTTTTTTACCTACGGTCATTTACTGTTAAATGCAGACTTTTTAAGTTCAAACACTATTTTCACATATTAGATTGGGCTAAAAATTTAAAGGATTGGTAATATGCAATATGCAAACCATTTTTAATGAAAATTAGCATTGCTGTATGCAATTGCCTTGTGCTTCTGTCCCAGGAAATATTTTCAAGGGCAATTTTGCAATATTTACTGAAATCAAAAGTATGCATAAGTGATGATCCAACAATGCCATTCCTAGAAATCTATCCTATAGAACTTGGAGCCCAAGAGCATTACCATAGCTATATAATGATTTACATTACAATTTTTTTATATATAGTAGTAAAAATGAATACACAAATAAGTTAATCCGAACTCCCCAAAATAGGGCAACAGATAAACTCATTATACATATTGTACATCCAATGAAAAGTCCATACATGAGAACTATTTATTAATATAGACACATGTTCACAGCGCATTTTTAAAATGCAAGTTGCAAAACAGTATCTACCATAATGATCACATAATTTTTAACATTAATTCCATGTAAACTTATATCAACTTAGGAAAGTTATTGGCCACAACAACAAAAGTGGTCAACTCTTGTCACTACTAGCAAGTAGGGATGGAAGATGGCAGAGGAATGACCACTTAGCTTTATATTGTTTAATGACCCATTCTTCGTGGCCTTACTTCAGTGTACTAGGTCCAGCATAAATGACAAGGAAATTAAAAGTAAAAACAAAAAAACGTTTACAAAGAGACACTCAACCTAGCTTTCAGAGCCAAGAATTCAAAGGCTTAAGTGCAGATTTTTCCCATTTATTACTTATCTTCATATTTTGTACACTTATGACTCAAAAAGGGCATGGGAAGAAAAGACATTCTCTCTTTTGGTTTCCTACATCTAGCCACCTTCCTCAGAATATCAAAAGACCTATGCTTTAGGCCAGGAGTTGACAAACTACCACATACAGTCTAACTCCAGCCAACCACATTTTTTTTTTTTTTGTAAACAAAGTTTTCCTAGAATACAGACATACTCATTACTTCATGCATCCGGCTATGGCTGCTCTCAGAAATACAATGACACAGATGAGTAGCTTTAACAGCATGATCTGTAAAGTGAGGCCCTTTACAGACAAGTTTGCTAACTCCTGGCATAGACTATAAAAAACTATATTGTCTGGGTACTAACTTGTGTCATATGTAACTTAAATGTTTAGAATTGGGACATTGGTATTTTTATGTCCTAAAGATCATTTTGAACTTAGGAAATGATCAGCACAACAAAATATTCTGAGATAGATTAGATTAACTATGAAAGTACAAAACAATCTTCTCTGGGAGTAAAATAAGTGGTTATTTCAAGAGGAACTAAGTTCTACCTCAGCACCCAGCTGGCATGAGCAGAAAAAGATGAGAAAGGAGACATCATGTATGTACACATTTATGTAATTTTTAAAACACTAAATCTTCTGTTAGTAAAAGTGACTGACTTTAAAGGGAAAAGATAATAAGGTCTTGAAATTCTTGACAGTTGTTTTTATTGCTGTCACTGTACTATACAGGTATAGATGTGATGCTCCCTGCACAAACCCAGCAGATGAAATAGGCTGAGCAAAGTAGTTATTACTTCCATGAGTAACAGTGCAGTGTATCATCCAGAAATAGACAATTAAAACTCAAGTAAAAACAGTTCTCTATTTTTACCCTACTTAGGTTAAGCAGGAAAAAAAAACAAAAACCAGGGTAATGTAGAAGAGGAATATCCTTCATGCCTTCAGCTTTTATTCCAGAAAAATCCCAGTGATACGAAGAAAATGATCGGAGCACGTGCTGTACATGATGGTGTCACCATGACTCAAAATGTCACACAGAGCTATTCCTCTCTTTTGACACAACCACAATTGTGATGGGGAATCCAAGTCTTACGTTTGGGCATTGGGAAATAGGTGAACTACAGCTTTCCCCAGCTACTGCATGAGAGTGAAACTTCTAAATTCAATAATACATATGTTTAAGAGGATCTTATTTGGTACCTCTCTGCAAAATGTGGGCTCATAACTCAAATAAGAAGCAATGTATTTTGCAAATGGTACCAAAACTGACATACGAAAGGCACACGACTTGTGAGAAACCCTGGCTGTCATCTGGGGCATGAGCAAGGTATTCATTGGGTTAAATTAATTTCATTTACTATACACAACTCTCATTTCCATTTGTAAAAACAAATAAAGTACAGTGAGGTAAATGCAACACCAGAGAAGGGCACAAAATATACCAAGGCCACAGAGACATGCCACCAAAGTCACCTGAATAACTGACAATCAGAGAGTTCCAGAGCAGTCCAGTTAAAGTCTCAACAGCATTCAAGGCAATTATTTGCAAAAAAGCAGGACACTTCTCTTCCTGGCGTTACTCACATAAAAGTGATGCCCTTTAAGATACAAAAATGCAATAAGATCCTAGAAGGGAGGAATAACCACACCATTTGTGTGATGCTGTAGATGGGACCACCGCAGGTGTGTGTGATCCTCTTGTCCACATTGTTACCACCTGGGAGAGTACAGATGGAGAGACTGCAAATTAAAATAAACAGCAGAGTATAAAGTATCCATAACCATGCCTCATGACAAATCAGTATCATCTCCAAATGATATCCAAAAATAATATTTACTAGTATGCCAGAGAAAACAGCTCCTATGATCCTAATGCTAAATAAACTCTAAGCAAAAAAAACCAGTTATAATTATTGTACAGAAACTGAAGAAACTCATTTTCCTTCCTCTGACCATTTACTATGAATTGAGTACCCATCTCCTGTTCCAAATTACTGCATGCCAGTCAACCACCCATCTCCTCCTTGAACAATCATTTCCTATGTACTTTCTGAGTGCTAATAAGACATGGGGCAAAGGAACATTTATAATGTATTCTATATATTCCACAGTATTTCATGGATATCTTTCCCCACTCCAAAACCCATCACGTTTTCATAAATCTATTCTCCCCTTTATCATGGATGCTTCTTACACCACTTCTGACAGTACTAACTGGAAGAAAACTCCTTATATTTCAACTCCTAATTTCATTAAGTATTGCTTCCTAACAACAGACAACTCTAAAATCCTGGCTTAAATTGTCACCTCAAAGCAATCCCATAGGACAGACAATGCATTTAATGAAACAGATTTAGTGTCAAATATCTCAGACAAGATGCTAATCCATCAACACAGCAAACAGCATATCTTAAAAATAAGAATACAGGCCTTAATGTTCTTACCTTCACACAAGTTCTCTTTAGTCTTTGCTAGTGAAAGATGCTTGTGAGAGAAAAAAGTAAAATATTTAAAATATTTGAAGAATCTTCGTTCAATAACAAAATGGAATTGTATTACTTCCACCACCCCAATACTGGAATATTCCTCAGCTCCCATTTGCTCACCTGACTTCCTAACTGATATTAGCAATATATTATATCATGTACTTGAAGTAAAATTCAACCTCCTACTGTCACTGCAAGCCATCGTTATTTGCAGCCAAACCTACCTCCTAATGACTTTACTTTCTACCATCTTTTTACACCCCTTTCTCTCGTCTTACCCTGACTTCTCTATTTCCCTCTACACACTCAGCCTTAATGCAATTATTCCAAAGAATAAATTATTGCGTACCAGAGAATTTTAAAGTGAGATTCTGATCACTGATCAGATAACAATCTATGGTAACAGTAGACAGGAATAATAAATCAATAACTATGTTTCAACACTGCATCAAAATTAAACATTAAGAGCCCTTTTATCTCTTACATTGCATCTAATTGATAACTCCATTATTTAACAATACTGTATTTTTTTTGGAATATAAAGTGTTTGGGATTTTAAAATATTACAGATAAACTGGATTCAACGTCAATATGGTCAAAACAAAACAAAACAAAAAAAAAATCACGGAAGTGCTACTGATCCTTACCAGCGCTTTTGAAGAATGGAGTCCATAGAAACGTTAACCAAGAACAATAATTTAGATGAACATGGAAATTTCTGGCAGTGAAGCATCTAAAAGATCTCACTTCTTACAACAGGTAACAACACCACAGTTAAAACTGCAGAAAAAATGGGGAAATTGTGAAATATACCATCATCAGCATAACATACAGAAGGTGAAGATGGCTCATTGATCAACCTCCTGAAAGTCTCCAAACTATTGAATCATAAAATATCATGATTAGAGGAAACTACTTTGTGATCTCACTATAGCTGGTTTTTGTTTCTTTGCTTTTGATAGTTTACTGCTACCACACTTTGTCTGAAAATCCAAACATTAAGCTTCTCTGATTTTATAAAAAAACAAAATAACCTATGGCAAGAATGCAGCTCAATTTCTCATTTATGCATTTGTTTTTTACATTCAACTATTATTTATTATAAATCATTGAACTTACATAATTTTATTAATTTATATGTATTATATAATATGTAACTGTGTGTTGTATTAATAATTTATGTATTGATTTATATTAATAGTTCAATTATTTTAAATTATTGTTTTATTTTAGTTGTGACTGTTATTTATCAGTCTATTCCTCTATGCATCAAATTCCTGTATTGTCCGTTCTTAAATCAATCATCAGTCAATCCACCCAGAAAATACAATACATGTATCTATTTACTTATACGATGTTTAATTCATGCACAAGTCCCCTGAATACATCTAAGCATTGATCTATACATTCATCCATTATTCTAGCCATCCATGCTTGCATACCTCAAATTAAATACTCATATTATTTTATATATTATCCATACACACAACATTCCATTCCAGAATCTATTCAAATTCCAACATCCAGGCATCTAACCATCTACACCTTTAACTCCATCAGTCCAGATATTCAAACATACATCCAACTAACACCCTGGTTTCAAAACATTCATTTTGATTCTTGAATCCAACCTTCCACTCACATATTCTTGTTTCTAGTTATTCTTACACTATTCCATCCATCCAATCATTCATCCATCCGTTATTGCATACTAAATTCCATAAAGCATTCTTCTAAACCTTCTTTCCAAATATCCAATGAATGTACTCACTCATCCATTCTTAACATCCACATAAGCTTTATCAACCCATGTGTATTAATTACTGCATTTCATCCATTATTCTTGAGTTCTGCCTCCCTCTCTTCCATCCATCCGTCAATCCTTCCTCCCATATTTCTCCTCCTACAACCAAGCTTTAAAAACCACCAATACAGTCCAATACTTCTCTGTATTTATCTACCATTCCTTAAATTCTTGGATGTTTTATCCATCTTTAGTAGTCAATCTTAAGTCACCACTTCAAAATCTCAGAGACTTAAAACAAATGTATACTTCTCATTCCCAACAAGTTCCCTGTGGGTTCAGACTGACGGCTCTCCATAGGTACTGTGCTTCATGCAACAGTTCATTAAGACAGTCCAAATGCTGCAGCTCCCAGGAAGATATATTCCACACTTCCTATTCTAAAAATAAAGAAGTAGGATAATGGAAATGGTGACTAAGGAGACTAAGCCTATTGTAATTGTGCCTGAGAGTCACCCCAGAGAACCTCTTTTGTTGCTCAGATGTGACCTCTTTACCTAAGCCAACTCAGCAGGTGGCTCACTGCCTTCCCCCCCTACCTGAGACATGACCCCCAGGGGTCATGTCTTTTAAAGAAGATTGTATAACAATGTAGCTTACATAATATAACAATTTAGCTTACATGTCTTGAAGACGATTGTCTAACGATGTAGCTTACAAGGGATGACAGTGTGATTGTCAAAGCCTTATGGATCACACTCCCTTTATCCAGTGTATGGATAAATGAGTAGAAAAATGTGGACTAAAACTAAATGAAAAATAGGGTGTGGGGGGGAGATGATTTGGGTGTTCTTTTTTACTTCTATTTTTTATTCTTATTTTTACTTTCTCTGGTATAAGGAAATTGCTCAAAAAATATTGAGGTGATGAATGCACAACTATATGATGCTACTGTGAACAGGTGATTGTACACCACAGATGACTGTATGGTATGTGAATATATCTCAATAAAACGGAACTTAAAAATAAATACAGGTACCCAGAGAACCTCTTTTGTTGCTCAGATGTGGCCTCTCTCTAAGCCACAGGTAAACTCACTGCCCTCCCCCACTCACCTGTGTGGGACATGAGACTCAGGGGTATAAAACTCCCTGGCAATGTGGGACATGACTCCCAGGGATGAGCCTGGACACAGCTTCGTAGGATTGAGAAATCCTTCTAGGCCAAAAGGAAGAAGGTGTCAGTGCTTGAGAGATTTCAAATGGTCATTCTGGATGCAACTCATGCATTAGATAGATATCCCTTTTTAGTTTTTAGTTTATTAGAATAGCTAGAAATATCTGAAACTGTTGAACTGCAATTCAGCATCCTTGATTCTTGCAGACAATTGTGTGACCATATAGCTTATATGGCGTGACTATGAGATTGTTATGGCCTTGTGGATCACACTCCCTTTACCCAGTGTATGAACAGTTTAGTGGAAAAATGTGGCAGAGTAGATGAATAGTGGGGGGAGGAGAAGGGGTGAGGGATGTTTTGGATGTTCATTTTCACTTTTTATTTTTTGAATTAATGAAAGTGTTCAAAAATTGTGGTGCTTGGTATATAATAACTATGTGATGGTACTGTGAACAACTGTACACTTTGAATGATTGTACGGTGCGTAAATATATTTCAATAAAATTGCATTAGAAAATAAGTAGGATAATAGAAATGGGGAAGATTCTAAGAAGGCCAAGCTAGGACAGGAGAGAACAAAGGACAAGTAAACATCTCCCAAGGCCTAATAAAAAATTCTCCATCCCCTAGATAAGGGGCAGAACAATATCTTCCCAGTGGATTTCAAAATTTCTATGGACTGACTATCCATCCCTTCAAGTTTCATGTTTTCATTATAGTTGGCCTGTCCCTGCTCTAGCATGTACACTGGGAAGTGGGGTGCAGATTACTGTCTTTTAAGTTCATATATCTCTGTATCTAAGCACATACAGATCTTATCTATGCATTAATGCAAATCAACTTCCAATGAAGGGATCCCTGTGCATAAGACCAGAGATAAACTGCAGTTTTAGCTGGATGAGACTATCTGTTGCTCCCAAAGGTAAAGTTTACTGCACATGTAGAAACTAAACCTCATTATACGGGACCAGAAAAATAACCTATCGTAGCCATTACTGGCACTGTCCATTCTCCTCTCCTTTTGAAAACACAGGATAAATATACTTCCTAAACCCTAATGACTATGTAACTTGTTTGGCTGAACATAACATGTGTCATTTCCATATAAAAGCATTTAAGAGCTATTGCGTGACTTCCATACTCTTTCCCTCAGTCACAATAAACAACAAAATCTTACATTAGGTGGCAGGAACATAATGTATTCCTGTCTGTGACGTGCTGCCTATGAACGACAGCCATAAGCAAAGAATCCCTAACAATATATATTGGACAGTTATCCTGAGAAACAGATCTTTAGCATTTTAAGTTACTGAGAGTTAGGAATTATCTTTCTGGAATAAAACACCATTGACCGTCTATATATTTTTTCCTGCACAAATTCTTCAATTCATCCATTCCTATAATACTAAATTCTTGCAATTACATTATTTTTGTTTCTTAATTCCTTCCAGGATACACTTACAGATCCATTCATCCACTCATCAATCCACACATGTACCCATCCACTTCAGTATCACCAGTCTTCTCTATCCATCTTCCTGGACTGGAAACCACCAATACATCCATTCCTGCATTAGTTAATTTATTCACCCATTGTGGCATTTATCTAGTCATTCAATGAAGCAACCCACCATTTGTGAATTCCACACATCAATCACATATGCACCAGCCTACTAGGCAGGCAGAGCTCTGTAATGCCAGGAATTCTATACAGACCCTAAGTTGTTAGCTTAAGTAAAATTTTCTCTCACTAATGGAAATCCAGTCAACCTGGCACTACAGATGACCTACCTATCTTCTGATTTCAAAATCTTTATTACATCAACTCTCAGGAAGTTATAATCCTGACTAAATCCTTCAAGATTTACAACAAGAATCACTCTAAAGGAAAAAGAGCTAAGAATTTATTTTGGAAATTCTCACTGCTCTGCTAGATAAAACTTGATTCATTATTCCCACCATAAAAAAAAATGCTACCTTCATACATACACAAATTTACAAGAATATATTCTATGATGACAAAAATAATTGTTTTCCTTAACTATGTAAATCCAAATTTCTCCCTTTCTTGTTTAATTTATACATTCTTACATAATACAGACATCCATTTATTTCATAGCTAATTCCCTCACATCCAAAGCTCCATGTAACAAAACTTTATTAAAAGCCCTTAATTGTTTCAGCTACCAGCAAGGCATTGGTAACAAAGACAGTTATCACAGTTAGGATGATAAAAATACTGTTTTGCTATTTTAATTTCCTATATCCCAGCTCTACCCATTTCAACTATTATGGCATTGCCTTACAATTTTCACCTATATCCCAGAAATGTTTCTATAGTAGTATACAAATATAAATCAATACTCATTTCAATTGCAGGTAACTACAACATGCATTAAGGATTTGCCATAGTTTACTTAAGTTCACTAGGCACTAAATAACCCTCCACAGAGATCTGGCCATTTTACACTCCTATCAGCAATGTATGAACATGCCTGATTCTCCTCAATTTGCTGAAAGACGTCTTTGTCAATCTTCAGGAGTTTTGCTAATCTAACAGTTGAGAAATTAATTGTATATTCACTGTCTTCTCAACTCTCATTATTGTAAGCAAATCAAATAATCTTTTTATATTGTGAAGAGCAACTTATATATTTTTTCTGTGAATTACTTGTTCAAATCATATTTTACTATAAGATTTTTAGTATTTTTCTCCCCTCTTTTTGGGAAGAAAGTTCTTTCCTTATATTAGTGATTTAAGATTTCTTATGTGATACAAGTTTCTTTTCCCAGTTTATAATTTGGCTTTTGCTTAAGCCTCTGATTCATATTAAATTGTTCCTTGTCTATGATGAGGAATGGATCAAATTTTCTATTTCTCCATTTTTCTAACAAATTTTTACCCACTGACTGCAGATGCCAATTTTACCAATTTTACCAAGAGGCACAGATGGAGCAAGATCAAGATTCTTCAGTGCCATACTAACTGCACATATGGAAACGTATGGATGCCACTTAGGGATGGCCCTGGTGATCCAGGATACCCTGATATTTGTATATTCCCATAGACAAAATGCCATGTTAACTTGGGCAAAAACTTAGTTGAATTCTAGATGGATAGTGAACCAACCTCATTAATAATACTATCATGCCTCACCTTAATGGAAAAAAAGTGTGGCTCTGTCACCACACAAGAGGACACTGACACATACTATAAAAGGAGTAGTATTAAAGTAACCCTCTTATATGGAGCTTAGCAAGTTAAAAAAAGGTACATAAAATGGTGACAGAAGATAGCCACTTAAGTTTAAGAACTCAATATTAACGTATAGTCAAATACTTTCATTACAAATACTTAGTGTATTTTCTTCAATCTTCAATAAAAATGTGAAAAACACCAATTTCACAGAAAGATAAATGCACATTTAAGATTATTTTAGAAGATATGAGCTAAATTGTAGAGAAATATACCACACATCTTCAAAAACAATAGTATATCTCAAAGTAAAAGTAACTAATGGAAAGAAAAAAATTCTTAAAAAGAAAAAGGAAATCTTTAAATGTAAAAAAGAAACTACTGCATAGGTAAATATGAATGAGATGCAAATGATTTTTATAAAAGCAAATATAAATGAAATTAACCAAATTTCCAGCTGTGCATGTGAACTGTATATTACATTTGAATAAATGTGAATAGAAAAACAATTAAAATATAGATGTTTTATCCTACTTTGTCTATGTGTAAATGTTTCATAATTGTAATGCTAGCATTACTGTACTAGCAATACAACTGTTTCTTTGCAGTTCTATCTTTAGAATGTAGTGTATATGAAATCAGGACTTCATAATTCTGAAAGTGGTAAGTGAAGGTCAAGAATCATGCATTCTTCCTGAACTTTCATCTGAATTGAAATTTAAAATACTACAAAAGTAATAATCTAAATTAAGAATTTATTTAGATATGTGCACTCATTATTTAGAATAAATAGAAATATAATATAAATAGAATAAATGTGAAATCACTAATGAAATAATAGAGGTCAGGTTTTATAGCTGTAAAGCTGACAGCAAATATTATACACAAATGATTCTCAACATTACAAAAATATACCCAAAAAATTGATGTTATGTGGTATCAATTATGAAGTGATGCAATAGGAAGTTATTTCTACAACTAATTTAACGATTTCTATAACTAATTTAATGAATGAATCATGAATCAATAATGAATCAATTATGAGATGATGCAACAGAAAGTTATTTCTACAACTAATTTAATGAATGAATTGTAAATGACCATAGAAAATTAGAGAAAAATGTTAAACACTACCACTACCACAGAGCTATGATCCACCATGTCAGGAATGTAGAAATGTGAAAGTTGCACAGGGAAATTAAACTACTTCCCTTGGTAAATGTCAAGAAAAAAATTAAAGAAAAATTGTAGATCAAGACACAGAGGTGATTAAACTACCAAATGGAATGGTATACACTCAGAAGAACTGAAAGCAGGGACATGAATAGACACTTGCACACCAATGTTTATTCACACTTGCCAATAGATGGAAACAGCCCAACTGTCCATCAACTGATGACTGGATAAACAAACTGTGATATATACATACGATGGAATATTACACAACTGTAAGGAAAGAAGTCCTGAGGCATGCAACATGGATAAACCTGAGGACACGATGTTGAGTGAAATAAGCTAGACACAAAAGGACAAATATTGTATGGATTCACTAATATGAAATAATTATAAAGAGCAAAGTCTCTGAGAGTTAAAATCTAGAGTAAAGTTTACCAGGAGACAGAGTGTAGAGAATGGATAGATGATGCTTAAGGCGTACTGTTAAAAAATTAAAAATAAAATAAATCTGTAGGTGCTGAATGAACACAATTGTTCAAAAATATCTAAAATAATGAAATTCAGGCTTGAATGAGATTATCAATATCTAATATTACTGAATATTCCCATGAATTTAGTTAATTTTTAGTATTTTTAAGCACTTTGTATGATGATTATGCTAAAATCAATGCCCTCAGGTACCTTGAGATATAATGAAGTACACATGGAAGAAATTATAAAAGCCAGCTAAAAGGAGATATTTTCTGATGGGGGATGGGAAAATATAAGTGCATCACTGTATTCTATTTGAAACATATTTAAGATATAACTTGACCATTAAAGCATGACCATTTCAGGACATCGATACTAAATCTAATTAAATGGAGAAAAATTACTCTAAATTAAGACAAAGATGGACTGCTTCTATTAGAATGATAAAGAGTCAAACACATAACAAGTTCTTGTGGTCCTTGGTAACAATTACCTTGATATAGAGATATGCGTATTAGGGACAAGGTACTTTTCCAAAACCCCTGGCATTTTTAGAAAGATAGGCTATACCTTTAAATTAAAACTAAAAGAAAACCTGAATATAAAAATTGTATAACACAGTGTACCTTGAGGGAGACATTGCTTAAGACTAAATACAAACATAAATAAGTTATTTCATGAACTAGTACAACACTTCTACAAAGAGTGAACAGACATGGGGAGAAAAGTACTTATTGCAAGCTATGGACTACAGTTAACAGTAATATCCTAATATCCTTTCAACAGTAACCAAGTGTATCGCACTAATACCAGGGGTCAATAATAGGGGGGATAAGGGGATATCAGGTAACTTTTCTTTTTTTAAGTCTGTTTTTTTTTTTTTAAGCAATGAAAATGGTTTAAAATTCAATGTGATGATGATCATACAACTAGGTGATAACACTGAGAAACTGATTATATACTTTGGATAGGTTATATAGTATGTGACTGTGTAGCTCAGTGAAAACTAGAGAGGTCAGTGATGGTGACTAAATACACAAATGTAAAAATGTTTTTAAACAGGGGAGAACAGATGAATGGTAACCTTGCAGGATGTTGAAAAGGGGAGGGTACTGGCGGAAAGAATATAACCAATGCAACTGGAAACGGGTTAACAATAAATTGTAGGATGCTCCCATTAAACTTGACAGGGGCAAAATACCAAAGCTGAATGTCTGAAAGGGCGGGGTGTTGGGGAGAGGTACGGGATTCTTGGTAGTGCTGTTGGTTGACTGACCTTATTGCTTGGTAGTGGTAACTGGTTGACTGACCTTATTGCTGTATTTTATTTTTACTTTTCCTTTTATCCTTTTTATTATTTTTTGTTCCAATTTTTTTTTTTTTTGAGTAATGAACATGTGTAAGTGCTAACTGTGGAGACGAATGCACAACCATATGATGATACTGTAAACAATTCTGCACTGTGGATGACTGCATGGTATTTGAATACATCCCTATAAAATTGCAGGGGGAAAAATAAACAGAGGGACACAAGTGCTGGAGAGAACTTGGGAGAGGGAGATGTATGTGTTCACTGTTGGTGGGGAAGTAGAATGGTGTACCCTATCTGGAGGACAGTATGGTGGTCCCACAAGAATCTAAATATGTGGGGGTTTCAAGGTCCTGCAACCTCAGGATGGGGTATATACTTGGAAGACCGGACAGCACAGACATGAATGGACATTTACACACCAGTATACATGGCAGCAGTATTCAATACTTCCAATAGACAGAGGTGGCTAACAGTACATTCATGAACAGAATGGTGAACTGTAGTGTATGCATACAATAGAAAACTGAGCAGCTACAAGAAATGAAGCTGTGAGACATGCAACTACATGAATGGATCTTGAGTACAGCATTTTGAGAGAAGGACAAACATTATAATGCCTCACTAATATGATCTAACTATGTGTAAACTCTGACAACTGAATCCTAGGGCACAGCTTATCAGGGAAATGCTTACTGTAGTGGCCCCTAGATTATAAACTCTTAAAGCAGTCACATCTATTCCTGAGTGGTAACAGTTATCTCTAAATCCTGAGATGCTGAGCTACTGTGTATAACCTGGTTGGTCTGTGGAACTTTGGGTATCTGTGTGACACCTGAGACTCAGAGTTAGAACTTGGCAGCAATGAATGTCAGAAAGGCAACTGCTCAAAGAATTCAGACTTAAGAGATACGAACGAAGAGGATCCGGTTAGGACTAAGGGAAATCAGGTTCAAGGATAAAGGACAATACTGACTGGGTTTTCAAACCACAATTTATGTGGGAAACCAAGGGAGATGTTTCTCTGGTATAGGATCTACCTTTTCTACAGCACACTAGCCCAATCAGTTTGTTTGAACACCATGGGTGCAGGCAGCTTTGAATGGGAAGTGGGATTTGATGAGTTTGTACAGACTGGGGTGAAATCCCGACACATCCCAGAGTGATATGGGCAGAGAGTATAAATATATTTGAGGGGCCCCCCAAGGAGCTGGGGAGAAATGCGGCAATACCTGATTTTCCTGCAAACACTGAGGACTCCCAATTTAGTGGGCCAAGCCCTTGATCTGGGGGCCTTCCTCTGTGAGGCTAGTTACTGCAAAGGAGAGGCTAAGCCCACTTAAAATTGTCCCTAGGAATTCCCCTCAGAGAGCCTCTGTGTTGCTCAGATGTGGTCTCTCTCTCTAAGCCCACTCCTCTTCACTGAGTTTCAGCCTTTCCCCCTACATGGAACACTGACTGCCAGGTGTGTGATTCCCCCCTGGCAATGCGGGAAATGACTCCTGGAGATGAGCCTGGACCCAGCACTGTGGGACTGAGAGGATCTTCTTGACCAAAAGGAGGAAGAGAGATAAAGCAAAGTAGGGTTCCAGTGCCTGAGAGACTACAAATGGAGTAGAGAGGTTACTCTGAAGGGTGTTCCTATGCACTATACAGATAACACCTTTTAGTGTTGGAATGGCTAGAGGGAAATACCTGAAGCTGTCAACCTGCAACCCAGTGACCTTGATTCTTGAAGATGACTGTATAACAATACAGAGTGCATAGTATGACTGTGTGACTGTGAATACCTTGTGGCTTGCACTCCGTTTATCCAGTATAAGGACAGATAACTGGGAAAATGGGGACAAAATGTATAGTGTGGGATAGAGGGAATGGAAAAATCTAGGTGTTCTTTTTTGATTTTATTTTTATTCTGGAGTGAGGAAAAGGTTCAAAAGTTGATTCTGGTGATGAACACAACTGTATGATGGTGCTGTGAAGTTGATTGTACACTGTGGATGACTGCAGAGTGTGTGAAGACACCTCAATTAAACTGCATTAAAAAAAGTAAATGAACAATGTGGGAAGGGGAATGGGATGTTTTGGATATTCTTTTTCATTTTAATTTCCATTTAATTTTTGGGGGTAATGAAAATGTTTAAAGTTTGATTGTGGTGATGAAAGCACAACTATATGACAATACTGTGAACCACTAATTGTACACTTTGGATGACTGTAAGTTATGTGATTATATCTGAATAAAAATGCATTGAAAAAAGTTTAATGTGATGATTATATAACTAGGTGATGACACTGAGACACCAACAATTATATACTTTGGATGGATTACATGGTATGTGACTAAACATCAATAAAATTTGCAGTTAAAATGATATGAACAACATTCATCAAATTCTCTACATTAAATATTGAAGGTGAAAATTAAAAAAATTTTCCTAAATAAAATTACAAAAAAGCATAATTTCAGAAAAAAAAAAAACCACACATGTAAGAACAACAAAAAATGTGGAGGGAAATATCCTAGACTAATAGATAAAAATGGCTCAAATAAAACTGGATAACCCCTGCTTGGATGCACATGTGCTCATCAAATTGTTATACTTTGGGACAAATGAGAAATTTCAATGAAGATTTTCATTAGAAGATATTAAGGAAGTATAGTTAGGTATGAATATACTCTTACTTAAAAATGATTATACACATACAAACCTATTTAGGATTGAAATGTCACATTAATAATTTTCAAAATAATGCTCAAGAAACAGTATGACATGTTAAAAGGACACAGGATAAAGGAGTCCTGCAAGGCTAACTGTGGGAAAACTAGAGCAAAACAAAAATACAGTAATGAATTTTAAACCCCAAGTAAATATCCATAATTCATACTTCTATAAGTAAGTGAAAACTAAATGGGGGAGAATGGACAAGTATGTAAAAAAAATCGTAATTTGGCATATGTAATTTGGCAAACACCGTGGGAATTATTGCAGGTAAGTAACAATGACACCGAAATTAGGTGATGACCTATGGCAAGAAATATATTTGCAGTCTCGCAGTATCAGTAATGTTATCATAATGTGCTCCCTGATGATTAAATGAGAAGGATACATCGTATCTATAGCATTCTTTCTAAAATGCACAACACTTCAATATAATAATGACAAAACAACAGAAAAATCAACATTGAAGGACACCCTATAGACTCCTCAATATTGTCAAGATCATGAAATCAAACCAAGTCTTGGTAACATTCCCAAAAAGGAGCCTAAATGTGATAGCTATATGCCATGTGATATCCTGAAATAAATACTGAGTCAAAAAAATGACATTAATACTGGAAATTTCAGTAAGGAACATGGATCAGTTAACAGCATATTCATCCAGTATGAAAATAACCAGTCATTTTCTACTTCCACATATTCTGGAAGTACTCAGCAATGTACTTTGTCAAGATAACAAAAAAATGATGACAAATTGTGAAACAAGAATAAAAAAGGAATTAAATGAAATGCTGTTTGGAAAATGATGTGAACAAAAATGGCTTACATGTATCAATTAGAAAATAAATTCAGGGAAAATAAATACGGGAAGAAAGATCACTAAATTAACAAGACAAATTCCTAAGAATGAATTTTGGAAAAAAAAAATACTCAGTAAAGCTGTACTAGCAGTAGCACAATATAATTGGATTAAAAACAGAAAGACATACCTTGTAGTTGGATAGGAAGAATGAATTTTAAAGGGAACAATTTCTCTAATTAATCTATTAAACTTGGTGCAAATGAAATTAAAACTGCACTTTTCCAACTTGCAAAATTATTATAAGCATCAATTAGGAGAAAAAATATGAGTACAGACAGTGAATCTCCTGAAAAAGAAGAGAAATGAAAAAGAACTCAATGGAATAAATAAGACTGCATAAATCATCAGTAAATATCAAGAAGGTTAGGCATAGAAATTAATAAAAGTAAAGGCAATAATATGTGGGAATTTTCTGATTATGGAAGAATTTAAAATAAGTGATAACTGCTAACGTGAAGGTAATTTTGAAAATTTAATGCCTTAAAACCAAAGTAATGACTCATTCATAAAGAAATGACAGAAATAATTGTTAGAAAATAGAAAATACAAATGTATGACACTAATGTAAATATTTTAACAAATACAAAACTCAAAAGCCATGCAACATAAAATGGTTTTTTTGAATACACAAGTTCTGTACAACCAAAAATAAAGCAGCAGAATCAATTAAGTGGGAAGAAAACATGGTATTTGTTGTGCAATGTATGAAAATCAGAAGACTGACATTGTTCATTATAAACGAGCCCTTAGAAATCAGTAGAAAGTACCTATTATTTCAAGAGAAATGAAAACATTCCAAGAATAATGAGAACACAGAAGTGAAATACAAATGACTATTAATGTGATCATGATCAAGTTGACTGCCTTACTTTTAGAGGGAATTTTCACTCAAAATGCATATTTTCCTTTCTTTTGCCCCAGCAGTTTCAATTCACAGGAATTATTCCAATAAAAGTACATAAAGATCTATTAAAGAACATGTCATCAATGAATTTACATATCTTTTACCAAGAGAGGTAAAGCTATATAAACAAATTAGAACAAGGGGCTCAAGAAAGGGGTAAAGGAGAAAATAAATTATGATCCCCTAAAACACTACTTACATATTGTTTATGAACATACCCCAAAAGAATGTGAAGAAAATCCCATCAATAGCAGATAAAACTGGGGAGTAGAATCAGGAGAAAAGATACTTCAGAAGGAAAAATATTTTACTTAAAAAATTAGTATGTCTTCTAAATTTATTGAAAACTGATTTTTATGACTAAGCTTTTAAAATTTATCCAGTAATAAGTGAGAATTGGAAACACATGCACTTCGCATTTATGGGACCACTGGGATGGAGCCGTCCATTCCGTCACCCCGAGCGTCTCTGGGTACTAATGTCTCTGACATTCTGGTTCCGGGGATTTAGTCCAGTGGGAACAACGAAAGCAGTCAACATGCTGGGTTAGAAATCATTATGATGATACATGTGGGTCACTTCATAAATGAGCTTTTTCATTTCTCAGTCTTTTTCTCATCTTCACAGAGTGCCTAGTGCCACACACACAAAGGAGGAGGAGTCGGCAAGCCTTCTTAGGAAGACTGTATCTTAGTTTTGGTGAAAGTGGTGGTAGAAGCAATGTTATCATTTTCCCCTGTGGTCCACACCTGAAAGGAAACCCAGGGAAAATGCAAAAAAAAGTGAGACACCCACCTTATAAGATCTGTAACGGTTAATAAATGTTTTGTGTAAAATGAAATGCAACATTTAATATATTATGAAGAAATTCCAGGTGGCACAAAATTCCTTCTGGAATTTTCTAACAATAAGAATGCTAAATATAGGTAGGTGCCCTTTCTTCTAATACCTTGCTAAAATGTCTTCGACATTATTCTTAGTTTGTGTCTCTTTCAATGATATACTTGGTTTCAACTATGTATTCAGTGTTATTCCAGTCAATTTACATGCATTTCTGCATAGGCAACATAACAAACAGCTGGCCATCAAAATTGTGGTGTAGACACTCTTTTAGGAGTGTCTTCATTCTTCTATATAGATTCTATCTAGATTCGTGTAACAAACTTTAGAAGGGGAATAAGTAAAAATGAGAAACAAACAACTGCTGATGCAATGGTGAATGCATTCAGAGCTTAGAATTCACTATTCGCCAGACTATTATTGATTTCTTTAACAACTTCCCCTTCTCAGTATTGTAGAGGTTTCATAGCTTTATTGGTTTCATGACTTTGTACATTAAAACATCAACCTATTCCACCCAGGCTCTACTCACTTTTCCTTTCCCCAAATTGACTTAATGTTATATATAATGTCTTTTATTCTTTCTTATCTCTTCCCTAGTTTACTCCAAAATCCACCAAATTAAAATAAAGAAAACTTTATCCTATGAGAAGCAATCAATTTTCGGCCTTTTACGAAGTGTTTGCAAGAAATTTGGACTGTGTGAAAAACAGAATTCTGAGTACCAATTTATAGTAACCAATCTCATAGGAACAGATAAGAGGTCATGATGGTAGCATTGTGGAAGGACCACAAAATTTAAAAGATACCCACAGACAGGGTCCACAGCTGTAGCACTTAACTGCTGTTCCTTCTTTCACGTGGTTTCTAGATACTTCCTCTGGGAAATATGTAGGTGCTCTATTTGAAAGCCTCAAATGAGCTAGGCTTTCAAGTAACCCCAAAACATGTATCAGACTTGTGAATGAAGATGCCTCCAGGTGAGTCAAACCCTCTCAACGTCTGTATCACCCTCAGTCATTTGAGATTTCCTAGCTGACCTCACAGACATTCTAGATGCTGTCAGCAGTCCTGACCCACTGAATCCATGGATACAAAACAATAACTGCTTTGTCCTTAAGTTTCAGTTACTGTTACACAGCACTATAACCTCGTTAAGTCATTAAGCTTAGGAGGATCAGGTATATAATTCCTGTCTAACCAAAGCCCCCTCCCCCACCTACCCCATCAAATGAGGACTCACATGCCTTAAGATCATATTGCCAAAGGTTATTCCTGGAAGTGAAGAATACTGCAGTGAGGAGTAGAGCAAAAGACCATTCACTGGTGGTGTCATTCTTGGTATTAAAAAAAAGATGGCAAAGGTATACCTTCTTGGAACTACCCTCTCCTGACATGGAAAAAAAAAGGAAATATTGTAGGGTGAGATACACACCATTCTGAGTTGAGGAGACAGGGAAAGTAGAGCGTCATGTTGAACTTTGTCTGTTACCACTTAGACATTTCATCATTCATCAGTCCTGTAGCTGGGCAACTTTACAAAATCAGCAATGACGCCACTCCTTTTCAGAACTAGCCCCTTTCTATCAGTTCCATAACTTCTACCTTTATCACACCCCAAATTAACTGCATTTCCCCATTTCACAACTTCCAATTCTTGGGCACCTGGTCATTTCCATTATAAGAGCATATAATAACTAAATTAACCAAAGGAATACATAAATAATCCTGAGCATTCTGCATCTATTTCTCATCTTTACTTTCGTGGAATATCTTCTAAAAAGACTAATTCACCAATTTGTAGGCACAGCTGGTAATTTCAAGGTCCCCAAGAAGAACAATATCTGCACCAGTATTAATTATTTTCCTCATCCTAAACAAAGGGCCTCATCCCAAAACAGAACTTCTTTGTCTGCTAACTTCTTACCTGTGGTTTGCAATTAAGACTTATGAATTAAAGATCTCCACTGAAGGGTGTTTCTGATGATGTCAGCTGTTCTTAGGTTATCTACAAATGTCTTAATTGCTTCATAATCCCCTGAAAAACATAATATACAATTTAGCAAAGGTGAGATACAAATGAGGCATCTGAACATAACAATTTAGGTTAACTTTAGGCTGGTCAGGAATAGGTAAAGTTGAACCAGCAAGTATCACTAGACAGAGCAATAGATAACCTCATCAGATCATCTTAATGTCAAATCCTCGGAATACAGAAATTATCCCCTGCTAATTTCAATAATCGATGAACTTACAAATATTTACTTTAAATCGTTCTGACAGATTCAAACACTGCAGAAGGAAACAGACAATCCATTCTCCCTTTCTCAGAAATTAAGGGTAACTTATAAGCTGTCTCAAAGACTCTCATCCAGCAACTACTCAACAAATACTCAGGACCTACAAATATGGTATTGCCACTATGAAAATTAACCATCTTTAAATGTTTTGGGACCTACCTCCAATCCCACTGTCTAGCTGCTTCTTTCCTCAGGTGATCCAATACGCTTTGTTTTAATATTTTACGACTCTGCTGCACTAGTCTCTAAATTGCATGTTGTTTGTATGATCATTCACAAAAAAACATTCATAACAGCCACTGGGAAAACAAAGCTGAGTAAAATAGTCAGAACTCTGAAGATGTTGAAAGGCAAGCATGAAGGGAGGTACAGACTGTCTCTTTAAAATTCCCTCTGTTGTTTAAATGTTCCTTTTTAAATCTTTTAAAATTCAAATGCAGAACACAGAAGCAGTTCTTGTGTTTCCACCTCTCTGCCATGTATTCTTCCAATTTTCCATTCACATATAATCACATATTCATGTTGAATTTTCTCATGTAAGCAGTATACCAACATATAAAGCATGCAATGCTTTACTTTGCAAATTCTCACGTGTACAAAAAATTCAAAAATGCAGTAAAATAATCACCATTGTAACAATGATTATAAATTACTTAATTGTTCCCCACATCGCGGGGATTAATTACCATTAAGAGTTTGTTAGAGTAACTAGAGGCAACACACACACACATTTGCAAAGAAAGACAACTAGTTGATGCTTCTTCAAAAACATCATTTTTAAACTTGACCTTAAAATACTAACAAACACTTTTATATTCCAGAATGTTTTTTTTCCAGAGTTTGTATTTATTGGTTAAATGGACTACAATAATTTGTCCCTTTTATACTTACTGATGACTATTTTCAGATGTACAAGTTACTGTTTATTATTTTAATTAATCTATAATATTCTTTCTTCTCTGTAAATTTTCTAGAATTGGAGGATAGGCCCCCAGCAGGAAATTTTACCATTTCATAAATTACACATACTGATTGTCATTGCTAAAATTCTGTTTGAAAAGATATACTGATTTATATTTTAATCACTACTGCATACCTTTAGAAGAAATTTTCCAAAATTATTTTATATACAACAGAGATATAAAGCAACTTTTGGCATTTGTGTTTCATTATGACATAACATATAACTACATCAAGGAAAAAACAAAAAATGTTCATAACCCACAGAAATTGTTTATATATATATATATATATATACACACACACACACACACACATATATATATGCATATGTATATATAGAAACAGACTAGAGAGGAGATTGATATGACTGGGTTATTTCTTTAATATAAAAATCAGCATAGACTTGGCTATAACAGAAATGTTCGTAAACTTAGAAAATTCTGTTAAATTTCAAATAAAAATAAAATTTAAATCACTAAGTATGAATAAGGTAATAATACCCTTTTTAAAAAGCAGTATCAGTTCTTATTTCTAATTTTATGTGTTTATGCATATACAAACATAAAATTATACACATATCTGTCAAGACCATATATATACACACACACTCTGAACATGTGTACATGCAGACATATATAGTGTAACCAAATAAGAATGATTTCTAACAATTTGAATGTTTTCTAACTCTGAAAATAACTTGATTTGAAATTGCCTTCTCATTGTTTCTTTGTTTTTTTGTAAGTATACCAAAGCGCAACGGTTATAATCTAAACTCTTCTTTTTTATGAGAAGATAACATTCTGTAGACGTAGTGGCAATCTCCTATTCCTCTCCCCCAAAACCCACTGTACAAATACTAAAAAGTTATAGTCTTAAGAGGTCAACCATTAATTATCTACTGCATTGCCAAAACTTTTACAGATGTCAGTGAATGTAACTACAATATTTTACAATGAAATATTTCCAATTTTACACCCTGTGAGACTCCAAGTTATCTAGAAATACTAGATTTCTTAAAATGGCATATTTATCTGCTTTTTTACAAAGTCTTCTTGAATGTTGTCATGCAGTGCAATCAGATACAAAACTGTATAGTTCAGAGAGGTAGAATAAAATGTTCTTTATACAAAGACTTTTCCCATAATGGTTATGAAATATATTTATAGAATGACCTATCAGCAACTCAGTAACTACAAAAGTATGATTTAGTTACAGCAGTTTTTTTTAATATACACAGGCACTAAAACTGCAAAGATGAAAGCACGAAACCTTTCTCCTTTCCCTAACAATGTAATAAACAGATGGTAAAAAATATATAGCTCAAAAACCTCATAATTAAATCAATTACACTGCTAACACATTCGCACAGAAGAATGAAACCATGAAATTTTACAATGAAGTATTTACAACTTATACTTTATGAGACTCTATACATCTAGAAATACTAGATGTTAAAAATTAAAAATGATCAGTATATTATGTACAAAGTTGTCTTGAATATTGTCATGCAATCAAGGGAACACATACAGAAGGAGTGTGTATAGTTCCAAGAGGTAGCATAAAATCTCTTTAACAAAGCAATGTATGTTTTGAATGTTAACAGCAAAAAATCAGGATGCTCAGTATATCCACAATAAATTTACCAAATGAATTTACATGGTTTTTCTGGTACAGTTGAACAAATGAAATATACTTCCAATGGCAGCCTTCTATATGGAAATGGCATAAAGGCGTTAAATCTTGTCTCCTTCTCAAAAAAAAATGCATGATAAATTTTTGGTAGCTACAGGAGCCTGTTTTTCAGCAACTTCATTGCCAAGTCAATTGTAAAGAATAATAGAACTACAAATTTACAATGATATATGTAGAAAATTACATTTTGTAAGACTCCGTATATCTAGAAATACTCAGATGTTTAAAAATTAAATCTTAATTATCCATCACTTATGAAGTTGTCTTGAATATCACTATGCAACGAATGAACACAGAACTGTATAGTTACAGAGATTCGATAAAATGTTTTTGTTTTTTTTTTTTTTGCGAAAGTGAATCACATCCTGAACCTAAGTACCTCCTGGAAAATAATATGTACCTACATGTCCCTTAAATAGACAGAGGTATTTTTATATAAAATGGACATGAAAATTTAATGATTCCAATCTTAATTTTTCTTTTATATGAAAATATGGTAAAAAGTATTTGAATCACTATCTCCCTCCCTAACATGACAACATATATAAAAACAACAAAAATAACTCCAAGAGGTCAACTTGTTCTTGAAATTAATTTGTCTGTAACAGTTACAGCAATCCAATGAAGATTACACAAAGGTGAACTAATAATTCATCATCTTTATGTATTTACAAATTCAAATGGTATCAAGTATTATAAAACACAGCTGTTTAACAAAAAACCCATAAAGCCAACATATACAGCTCTTAAACTTAAATACCTGCATAAATTAAGTATTTCAAACATTTTGTGTTAACAATGTTTACAAAACATATGCATATCCGCAATCTCTATAAACCAAGAAAGAATATAAAGCAAAAGCACTGGATATTAATAGACATAAAATCACAAAATATCCAATATGTCCATACCCCTCCCGAGAACCCAGCAAAAAAACAGAAGGAAACCAATGAAAACGTATCAGTAATGTTGTAATGTCTATACATCTAAAAAGAACTGATGTTTTACAGAAACATCAGTCACCTAAAAATCTCACTCAACAGTCTTATAGAGTGGTCTCTATTTCCACAAGAAAAAAGAAAGAAAAAAACTTCTGACATATAATTTTACATAAAAGATATTTACAATATATGACAGCAATTTTTAAAAATCTACAAAGACACATGGTATAAAAAACAAAATCCTACTACTACACACAAAATTACCTAATAAATCTTCTCACACAGTCACCGAGTAAACACACATAGGGGTTTTTTCATCATAACTTACCATTAAGATATTTACCATGTGTGTATGTGTGTGGGGAGGGAGAGCAGTAATTTCTATACACTTAGGAAGTTCAGATGGTGTACAAGAAACCTGACTATTGTTAAGTACAACAGTTAAATGCCTTCTGCTTTGTCCTACCCTCCAATAACCTACTGAACACAGGGAGGGACAAACCAACAATTACATTAAGAAACACTTTACGCATTATACTAAGTCCGTATTAGTGATGCATTATAACATTTGTCTTCTCATTTCTGGAGAAACAAACAACTGATTGTACACTTTGAATGACTGTATGTTATGATGTGATTATATCTCAATAAAAGTGCATTTAAAAAAGAAACATTTTACAAATCTACATATTTATAAATTTGATATAACCTAAAAACCTCAAAACATCTAAAAGAAAAAATATATAAAAATGCCTCAAAACCATCCAACTTACCATTATACTCCAGTAATAAAATCCAGCAATCAAATAAATCCAAAATAGGTGTGGTCTACCAATTTGACTGGCCACACTAAATGATATTATTTGATACATACATAAATATGTATGTACATACACACACACATTCAAATGTCAATGCTAGCAACCCCTATATATCAAAGACTAAAATTTTAAAGCAAAAAGTTACATTCACAAAAACCCTCTTCAGCTACCTAATTATTCACAACATAGAAGTAGTTCTGACAATCAGGGAAAAAATTACTTACTTGATTTATAGTTGACGGATAAATTTATACAACATGCAGATAAATAATAGTTCCTACACTTAAAAAAAAATTATAAAAACTGTCTATTATGGACACATTATACAAAACATCCCTGCGACTGCTCCACAATCTACTGAACTCAGTTGTGATATACTATTTCTATCCAACCCCCCAAAAAAACTTACAAATTACTAAATCACTATACAACTTCAATAAAGTGTTTTAAAATAAGACCAACTAGTATTAAAATTCAATTCCATTGGAAAATGAATATTTTTCTACCCTATGCTATTTCACCACATGTAGAAATTTCTAAATGTTATATAAGAACTGTGTCCACCCAGGGGAGTGAATCTCCCTGGCAACGTGGAATACGACTCCCGGGGAGGAATGTAGACCTGGCATCGTGGGACGGAGAACATCTTCTTGACCAAAAGGGGGATGTGAAAGGAAATGAAATAAGCTTCAGTGGCAGAGAGATTCCAAAAGGAGCCGAGAGGTCACTCTGGTGGGCACTCTTATGCACACTTTAGACAACCCTTTTTAGGTTCTAAAGAATTGGGGTAGCTGGTGGTGGATACCTGAAACTATCAAACTACAACCCAGAACCCATGAATCTCGAAGACAGTTGTATAAAAATGTAGCTTATGAGGGGTGACAATGGGATTGGGAAAGCCATAAGGACCACACTCCACTTTGTCTAGTTTATGGATGGATGAGCAGAAAAATAGGGGAAGGAAACAAACAGACAAAGGTACCCAGTGTTCTTTTTTACTTCAATTGTTCTTTTTCACTCTAATTATTATTCTTGTTATTTTTGTGTGTGTGCTAATGAAGGTGCCAGGGATTGATTTGGGTGATGAATGTACCACTATGTAATGGTACTGTAAACAATCAAAAGTACGATTTGTTTTGTATGACTGCGTGGTATGTGAATATATCTCAATAAAATGAAGATTAAAAAAAAAAAAAAAAAGAACTGTGTCCAAAGGGGAGGGAGGAGGGAGAAATGCAGCTAAAAACCAAAAATTGCGAAAGGCGGACCAACAGTTACAATGGCATTTCCACCATGTTGCACCTTGTCAGACAGTACTGATTTCATACACTGTATGTGTAGTGTTATATAAAATATTAAACTAGGTATTATACTGTAAAAGCACTTTCCTATAATATATATATACCACAACCAAAACATTAAGGTTCAGGATTCAATGAACCCAAAGGCTAGATCTAACATCTTCGTTCAAACAAAAATGGTTCTCTCCTAATAAATAATATATATTTACAGTGATGACTATATATCTAGAAAATTAATTTAACAGAAACTATGTAACATTTAACATGATAAATAAAAAGGTATAAAAATAGCCACCAGCCATAAACTGCTGCTGAGAGGCAATTTTATAATTCCACTGGCAAAAGGAAAAAAAAAAAGTCTACCTTTGTTTTACATTAGGATATTTGCCCCAAGAACACAGATCCATAACATCCGAACACAGAATAAAAATTGGGGGCCATGTTAAAACCTGTCTCTGCACACATGCATGTGTATCCAGCACACTGGAACTTCCTATCTTCTATCTCCTAAATCCAACTCTTATGAGCAAACAATAAAATTATAGGCAACAATTTAAATGGCAAAAAAAGTGTAAATTTTCAGCCATCAGCCATCTCTCTGCTTGATAACAGAATACTTTTGTCTATTATATACAGAATACAAAATACAGAACACAAAACCAAACCCAGCCCCAAACATTCAAGTGAAAAGCAGAGAGGCTGGACTGTTGTGCAAAAATTCCATGGTGAAAAGAAAACCTTGTATCTTATATACATTTTAACAGAAGCCATTTGCAGAATAATAGCAACATCCAAGACCTGCACACATAGACTAGCTTAATAAAATGTCCTCTTTATCAGCTATATACAGAACAGTCCACCCAAACCCACAACAATCCCAGGTATATTGTAATGCACATCACTTCAGAGGTGTTCTAACAATTCTTTCTAAAATCACTTATTATTTATTCTACCTTACTTTACAAAAAATACCATTTGCCATTTTAGCAATCAATACATCAGAAGTCACAAAGCAATTACTTATATTTGGTTACTTCAGACACAATATTCCTGATATCCACAATATTCTCAAAATCTACATATAAAACAATTATTTTTTCTCATTATTGTATTATACAACACTTTTCCATATTCGTTGCCTTTCAGCCACAAATAAACATTCAAAAAGTGAATACTGAATGGTGCATAGCCTTTAATAATGGCATAAGAATTCCTATTAACTTCTGTTCCAGAAGACAATTTTACCAAAATATCTTTAGAAGCATCCTTTGGAAACCAGCTGTTATCAGATCAACTATTAAAACATATTAATTCTAAATTTATGTTCAAAAATCTAGACGTTTGAGCTTGACTACTATATTCCAAGAAGGATTAAGCAAATAGGAGTAAGAAATAATATATTTGCCAAGTCATGATCTGGACGGCATTACGGCAAGAAATCTGGTGGTGTCCTGCTGCTGCCGGACTGGATGAATGAAGAGTGGGATCTGCAGAGCGGCTCTAAGCGGAGCCTTGGCTACAGGCCCTGAGAGTGACAGGAGGTTTCTTCCATATCAGTCCAGAAGGAAAAAGTGCTCAGGGTGCTTCAAAAGAATTAGAAAATCACCAATTTTATCAATGCAGGGAAGTCAACCTACACTCTTCTGCTTATCTTCATAAAGGAAAAAAAAAATTTGCAAGTATACCTTAAATCATCCTGGGTTACAATTACAATGTTTTCTCTGTAGAAATTTCTGGAGATTCTTAGGGCCCAGAGAATTAAAATGAACAGATGTCAAAAATCTATTTCTCGGAGGAAAAATAATCCATAAGTTTTTTTAATCTTCTATGATTTCCTTGTATTCTATTCAATCCAAGCCAAATTAAGTCTGGATTCCCTCTTCAGCTAGTATAGTAGGGAGAATGATTCTGACTATCCTTAAATATCTAGATCCTATACCAATTCCAAATCTGTACAAATCTCAACCCAAGTGGCTAATTTTATAAAACTTCTAACTAAAAATAGCCCCATAGAGGACTATAGAAAGCAATACTAAATTTCTTAATACTACTAAACTTAAGAACCAAATATAACCAGCAGAGCCACAAATAAACAAGTTATAACCAAGATATAGCCAAGCTAAGAATATGTTAAACATTCACCAAGAAAACAGGTATTTCCCAAACCTATACCCAGAAATCCAATGGTATAGGCCTGTCTGTGGACCATTTAAAATAATCCAGTGGTGAATTTAAAGCAAAACATATGCCTACGTGCAAAATAATGTAAATTATGCAGAATTCAGTAACTTTGTATGCAAACTAGGTAACCTTTCCCACAAGAGGATAATTAGAAATTACAATGTCTAAGAAATTAACACATTAACAATTCAGAGTGCATCTTCTCTTTACAATGGTCTTGTCAAACACCCACTTTTTTCTGAAAATTTTTTATTTATTTGCCTTTTTCTTAAGAGAAAATTAGTACAGATGATATATTAGGAAAATTACCAAAAATGAGCTTGTTTTCTCAAATAGAGAATTTAAATGCATTGTGTAATTGGTTCTTCATCAATGATATACTGAATCATATTCCCAAATAAATTGTAGGTGTCTTTCCCCCCAGGCTTTTGATCCCAATGGCTACTCTTAGTCATTCCTACTTTTTATTATCTTGCAAGAGAAAATGACTAGTGTTTTATGAAGTGGGCCCCCTCCCCTTAATCTGTAACAGGAGGGTCCCCTCCCCCTCAACCGGCAACGACTGCAAAGTAAAAAATGTTGTGTAAGCATTAAGCCCTGAGAAGGGAGTGAAACTGTACCGTTTTAGGGAGTGAGACTTGCGGTTGTACGCATTAGCCAAGCGTAACCGTTTCAACAATCAACTATTGCGCCGACCTTGAGAAAATTTCTCAACCTTGCTAAAAATCCTAAGCAACCAATAACTAACCGCCAACTCTACTTCTGTCAAAATAGCTTGCTTGCATTTTCAGAATGTGGTTTCTGCCTATATAAGTCTCAAGCACACTCAGTTCGGGGCTGCTCACTGAATCCCCTGTGTGGAGTGACTGTGAGCAGTCACTGGCCAGCTAATAAAGGCTCTTTAAATTCTGTTTGGCTGTCTCATACTTTAACTCGCGGGCACCGTAACATTTTACATCTATTGCTTCTTACAGAAGACAGCCTTTCAAAATCCGCTATTCATTTTCGCATTTATAAACATGCTATAAACATGGTATTTTACTATATTCTCCCGATTTGTATGCATTAAGAGTCATAAAAATAGCACTTTTCAGAAAATTTATTCTGACTATAACCCAGTTGCTTTCTAAGTATCATACCTAGACTAACAGCAACTAGGTCTTGTTACAAATCAGTTTCATACTGAGTCAGAAACAATGGCAGGACCCACTTCAAGGTGATTCTGATGTTCACTCAAGTTTAGGCTGCCTAGAAATGTGAAACCCTTTACTCATTCTAGTAACAACAGCCTAGTGTCAGTTGATTAGCCCATCTTGCTAATTACAATAATCTCAACATAGACATAATACTGCTCTTCTAGTTCTCAAGAAAAGGGACCAAAGCAAGCATGGAAAAACTGGCTAAGACCAATACTCTAAAAAAGAGACACCTATTGGCACATCAATGGCAATTTCTAACTGGTAATTACCAACACTGATCCAAAATTTTAACCTATTTATACATACTGCCAACAAATGGAATAATCCCAACATTACTTCCAATTCCCATTTCTTCCTCCACACTTGTACAACTAAAAGACAGGTCAAATCACTCTAACCTTGGTCTTTCTCTGATTCTCACCCCACAGTGTTCTCACCATCTATGGTTAATCTATGGTTAACTCACCAAACTGCCCCTCCCCATCCATTAGGTTGGCTGGGCCTCACATTCCCTTAGCAGGAATGAATATTATCAGTCTCATCATCAAGCCAATTCCCCAAAATGTTGTCTCCTTTCCTGGATTCTTATTTACATAAGACTATAAAGAAGAAGCACCCCTAGGAATGGGGTTAAAGGAACGGGGCTAAACAGCAACTACTACTGCGTCCCTTCCCCCAATAACGCCTGCCCACACGTTGCCATCAACCACCCAAGGTAAATGACTCCAAGTCAACACTGTACCTCAAAAGAATCCCACACTCATTCTTTGCCTTCCTCATTCAACGGTATCTTCTAGTCTAATTCAGATAGTAGGGAGGGTATTTCACTTCTTTCAATCCATTCAGCATATCCCTATAGGCCAGGATGGGGTGCACTAAGAGAAACTAAACAAATCTGAGAGGTTATACACTAAAATTTAAGGCAGGAAAACAGGGACTTAATAAGGCAAACAACTATAAAAGGACTTGTCCACCTCACTTAAAAAGAATGTTTAATCTTCTGAACCCCAACAGCTTTTCAGCATAAACCAATTACTTGTCTTATGATCCAAAAGTAACAAGACTCACATCAAACATTCAAATATGTATATATACACATACCCATGCAAACATGCACACACCCCATCAACAAATTAAGATAACTATTTAAAGACAAGATCTCGGTATATTCAACTAAGTTACCTTTGTTATAGAAGATCTTTTACAAACTACCTGTTTAATCTCTACTTCCCTCATAATAGCTACTCTAAGTAAAGCACAAGCACCTAATCATAGAATGCTAATAACAGATAACAAAAGACCTATTACTCACACAAGAAAAGATAAATATTATAGAACATAGTGAAATTAGAGACTTGGTTCCCATATCAATGTCATCACTGAAGAAATGCATGACATTTAACAAAACCTTTCATTTCTCTGGAACTCAAAATCAACAACTACAAAATGACAATTTCATCCCCTTAACTAAATCACAGAATTCTTGTAATCATCTATGCCTTGCCAAGATACAGAAAATGCTAACTAACTTATTACAGGAATAAATAAAGCCTCATTCCTTAATAAAACAATGCCTGACCAAAAAAATCTAGAAATCTCACATTCAGTAGTAAATGGAGAAGTTGCCTCAGAAAGGTCAGGAACTTGTCCTCAGGAAAGTCTGATAAAAGGATGAAATTGCAAAATACTAGTAATAGGAAAAAATGTGTATCACTTCCCAAATCCTTACTCTCTTAAAGTTATCACTTGAAACGGATAGTTGAGAGAAGACAAAGGTGAGATATACCAAAGCTACAAACATGGAAGATATTCTACAAAAAAAAAAAAGAAATTGTACTAATGGATTTAAAACTAACCTCCTCTACTGCACTGAAAAAACCTACAGCTCCATTACTTGCTACCCTGCTCAATTACTCACTACCCTACTCAATAAATATGGGAAAAACATTGTGAAATTTAGTCTAATAAACTGATCTTTAGAAAGTTTTTGTTCTGAGTCCCTTGGCTAACACTTAGACTGGACTTCAAAGTAATCACAATGAGCTTTCCCTTCATCAGGCTCAGTAAACATATCTCATCATAAATCCAGCCAAGATCTCACACAACCAGCACACCTCTATAAAGGGGTTCTTATGTGTAGACAGTATATCTCTACCCACAGACACTCCCCTGGCCTGGGAGAAAAAGATCAGCTTTATGTGACAACAACAATATCATTCAACTGACAAAGCACTAAGGGGAAAAAAACAAGGAAAAAAATCTAGACCAAAACCAAACCAAACCAAACCAAACCATCTGTCAGAACATTGAGATCTTAGACTTCTTCGAACTATATATAATATGATACTGTATTTCCACATGCAAATCATCCAATAAATCTAAATTGAAATACTCAAATGTCATCACAAACAAATTTCAAAAGCAGACATAACACAAAAAACTTTCTCCTTCCCCCAACAACTTATTATAAATTAATTTCAGGAACTAGATTACATTTACCACACCCAACAGAATACTTCAGGGTTAAGTATAAAACAAGATAATGGAAGAATAAATGAGGATGCCCAAACAAAATTAAGGCAGACCAAAGTGATGAAAAGCACAATGTAGAGCAACAGGCCAATTGATATACGGCAATTTGGAGGTTCTGAAGGAGGACTATGGTAAGTTCCAACATTTCTGACACAAGAACTGATGTGGTCCAATTAATACAATCCAAGTTTTTTTATCAAGAAAATAACAGAACCTGTGCTACTTTTCCTGATACATGTCTCTTTGTAGAAACAAAATTACTGACGTCAGGAACAGGTTTCTGTCAGATCCCAGAAAAAAAGAGTCTAACATATAGAAGGAATGTCTGATCCAGGGATCCCGCAGCTTATCTCATAGAAACCAGGTGCACCATAAACTAAGGGTTGAAGGCTGTTTTAGAGATTCCAGTCATAGTGGCGCCTCGACCCCAAAAGGCAGATAAGGCAAGATCAGATATGTCCATAAGATGAAAGACCACAAGCAAGCCAAAAGGCCTGCTTCCTCCACATAGATAATACAGCTGCACATCAAAGAAGAGTAGTGTGTTAGAACCCTAGCAACCAATCGGCTCAGAAGTTGATAAGCCCTCACCCACTCAAAGCACAAGACACCCTTCCCTCCCCACGTGGTTTTTTTTCTTTAAAAAATGCCGCTCCCAGAAAGAGAGCTGGAGCAGTTGTCTTTCTTTTCACTGGCCCCCACCTGCTTTCTTCCTCTAATAAATCTTAAACTTTCAAACTTACACTTTGACTCGCTGTGTTGTGTAGATTCTTGAACGACTCTGACCTAACAGTTTCCTTTCAACTATTTTTGTGACCAAAATGATCATATACAGGGATCTCTATAAATAGCTATATAAGCAACTTGCATGCATAGGATGGGAACAGAGAGCCCATAAAATCAAATATGCTACTATCTACCTCTCTAGATCATTTTGTAATCCTTATCAGATATAAAACAAAAAAAAATGATTCACACTCATCAAACCTCCAGTTAAATTAAAAACTTCTAGGAGGAATACCCAAGAGATTGCTAAATGTTTTTACTGCAGAGAAAAATGGGAATGAACAGGCTTTTTAAAATATCACTGAATGCTATTTGAATTTTAACTCTGTGAATGTCCTGTTTTTCTTTAAAATTATTTTAAGACAAAAGAAAAACTAACCAAGTAATGAGGCATCTTCTTGAACCTTAGGCACATAGTAGGAACCTTACTTTTTAAGATTAGTCTTTCTCAGAAAAGTAAATAAACCCAGATGAGTCTTTTCCTACTAACCATTTCTATTCCAAATTAGAATTTCTTAAATCAGGAGGCCAGGCAAAATGGCAGTATAAGGAGGTGTGGAATTTAGTCAATCCTCTAGAGAAACTAGTCAGGAACAACTAGTAAATAGCATGGAGCAACTGTCTGGGGGACATCTGTGACCAGACACACATAGTACACCAGACTGGAATGGGTGAAAGGGCCTGAAAATGCAGCACAGAACTGTAAGTAAAGCCCCAATGGCAAAGGCAGGCTCCCCTCCCCCACTGACAGGCTGAACTGGAACACTACCCTGTGGGGGGAAAAAGCAGTCTCTGCTAGGAACAAGGGAAGGTAGCCTAACCAAGTTCCAACTGGACTACTAAATATAAGCTAAGAGCAGAGATAAACCCAGAGCAAGCAGGAAAGGAACCGTAGGGGCTCTCCTGGTAGAGGGGTGGTGGGGCTGACAGAAAAAAATAATAATAAATAAAAACAGGGGCTTTTGGAGTTGGCTGAGCTCAGAATACTGGAAAAGGGCTGCCTCCCAAGAAAAGTGCCACACAGACCCGGGTATCAACTCCAGCTACTGACTGGCGAAAATGGGGTGTTGGGGTCTGGTTCTAAAAAGAGAATTTCCTTCTTTTTTCTTTTTGTTTTAAATCTCATCCTAAGTAGCTCATTAGAGAAAGCCGCAGGCATTTGCAATTGACAGTGCTGACCAGGCCCGGATGGAGTTAAGATAGAAAGACAATGGAAAAGTCAAGTGAAGGAGCTATTTCCGTAAAGGGCATAACTTCCATAAGAAAAGAGGGGGCAGGGCACACCTCAAGTAGTGGCCCTCCCTTAGAGAATTCAGTCACCAAGACCTGGGGAAAACAGAAAAGCTTGGCTTCTGACTCACCCTCTGTCCCTGGCAGGAACAGAATCTGTTGAGAATTAAAGGCACCACACTTCTTCATGCTAGTGGGGTGCTGTGGGCTAACAAGTGTCACCTGGTAGGCAAGACAGGAAAAGCACAAAGTCTAGATGCTCACAAGAAAGTGTGACACTATCTGCTGGGTCTCCTCCTCAGGAAACTTGATACTGATTACGCCCTCTTCCTGAGACCTGAGTGCCTCTGTTCTAGGAAAATTTGATTGGGGTTATCAATGAAACCAGATGCTTACACAACAAAAAAATTACAAATCACACTAGGAAAAACAAAGATGTGGCCCAGTCAAACGATCTGACTTACACTTCAAATGTGATATGAGTTAAAACAACTAATTAAAGATGTTAAAACAAATATGCTAAAAGAGAGGCTAAACCTGCTTATAATTGTGCCTAAGAGTCTCCCTGAGTGCCTCTTTGTTGCTCAGATGTGGCCCTCTCTTTCTTTCTAAGGCAACCTGGCAGGTGAACTCACTGCCCTCCCCCCTACATGGGACCTGACTCCCAGGGGTGTAAATCTCCCGAGCAACGCAGGATATGACTCATGGGGATGAATCTGGACCTGGCATTGTGAGACTGAGAACATCTGTTTCAGTGGCTGAGAGATTCCAAATAGAGTGGAGAGGTCACTCATCACTATATAGATAACCCTTTTTTGGTTTTAATGCATTGGAATAGCTAAAAGTAAATACCTGAATCTATCAAACTGCAACCCAGTAGCCTTGACTCTTGAATATGATTGTATAACAATGTAGCTTACAAGGGGTGACTGTGTGATTGTGAAAGCCTTGCGGCTAACACTCCCTTTATCCAATATATGGATGGATAAGTGTAAAAGTGGGGACAAAAACTAAATGAAAAATTGAGTGGGATGGGGGGATGATTTGAGTGTTCTTTTTTACTTTTATTTATTCTTATTCTGGTGTAAGGAAAATGTTCAGAGATGGATTGGGGTGATGAATGCATAAGTAGCTGATGGTACTGTGAACAGCTGATTGTACACCATGGATGACTGTATGGTATGTGAATACATCTCAATAAAACTGAATTTAATTAAAAAAACAAATTTACTAAATCAATTCAAAAATCAAATCAACAATTTGTGGCAAGATGTAGCAAGAGATGAAAAGGATACAACAAGAATACACTGAGCAACCACAAGGAAAAACTCAGAAGTTTGAAAAAAGTTATGGAAATGAAAGGCACAACAGAAGAGATTAAAAATACAATGGAGACATATAACAGCAGGCAGAAGAAAAGATTCAAGAGCTAATGGACAGGACATCTGAAATCTGAACAGATAGGGAAAAGAATGTAAAAATATCAGCAGGGTCCCACAGAACCGAATGACAACAGGAAGCACACGAATACATGTGTCATGGGTATCCCAGAAGGAGAAGATAAGGGAAAAAGGGCAGAAAGAATAATTGACTGTGAGTGAACTTGAAAGAGGAAGGCAAGGGACACATGACACCAGAAGGAAAGATAAAAGATACAGACTGGGATTGCATAACTTAGCAAAGCCTCGAGTGGTCAATGATGGTGATTAAATGTACAAATATTACAATGTTTTTACATGAGGGAGAATAATTTAATGTCAACATTGCAAGGTGTTGAAAATTGGATGGTAGAGGGGGAAAAACACTCAATAAAAACTCGAGTCTACAGTTAACAGTAACACTATAATATGCTTCCATTAACTGTAACAAAGGCAATGTACCAAAGCTAAATGTCTGTAAGGAGAATATAAGGGAGTGTTACGGAATTCTTGGTGGCAGTGTTTTTGTCTGACATCTTCATTGTATTTGTTTTAATTTCTTTTATTCTTCATTTTATTCTCTTTTAACACTTTCTTTCAGAAGAAATGGAAATGACCTAATATAGATTGCTGTGGTGAATGTGTAAATATGTGATTACACTGGTAATCATTGGTTGTTTACTTAGGATGGATTATATGTTATGTGAATAAAGTGCTTAAAAAATAAACAAGTGCTGGAGAAAATGTGGAGTGAGGGATGTACCTATTCACTCTTGGTGGAGAAGTAGTACGGTGCAAAGGACAGTGTGGTGGTTCCACAGGAAGCTAAGTATGGGGTTGCCATGTGGTCCTGCAACCCCGTGTGGTCCTGCAACTCCGTTATGGGTATATACTTGGAAGAACTGAGAGCAGGGACAGGAATGGACATTTGCACACTGGTGTTTATGGTGGCAGTATTCACAATTTGCAATGGAGGTGGCCTAAGAGTACATCAACTGATAAATGGAATGGTGAACTGTGGTGTGCACATACAATGGACTATTGAGCAGTGGCGGAAAGGAATGAAATGTTGAGGTTTGCAACTGGGTGAATATGTTGAGTGAAATAACCCAGAATCAAAAAGGCAAACATTACAATGCCTCACTAATATGGACTAACTATAATGTGCAAGCTCTGAGAACTGAATCTGAGGGCATGGGTTATCCAGGGAAGGCTTACTGTAAAGGTTCCTAAATTGTAAGCTCTTACAGCAGTCCCATCTATTCATGAGTTGTAATGGTTATTTCTAAATTTTGAGATGCTGAGCTGTTTGTGTATAACCTGGTCAGTCCCTGAAACCTCCGGTATCTGTGTGACGCCCGAGACTCAGAGCCAGAGTTCAGCAGCTATGAACGTCATTATTATCCCTTACAGCAACTGTTAATGAAGCTGAAAGAAATCAGACTTCAATTAGAGATAGAAAGTAATGGCCTTGGTTAGGACTAAGGAAAATCAGACAAAAGGGTCAAGGATGATATTGACCAGTTTGGAAATCTCAACTTCTGTTTGAGACCAAAGGAAGAAATGTTTATTTGATGGAAAACGTTTATTTAGTGGAAAATTTTCTGTAGCACACCAAATAATTTAACTCGTATGGTCAGTTTATTGAAACACCATAATTACATGGACCCTTGACTAGGGAGTAAGATGTGGTTGGGTTTGTACAGGTTTGAGTGAAGCCCTGATCCATCACAGGGTAATTTGGGCAGAGAATAAATAGTATTTGTAATGATCCCTTGAGGGACTGGGGAAAAATATGGAAATATTAAACTTCCCCACCTGCAGAATTCCTGATAGTCTCATATGCATTGGGGACTACCAGTTTGGTAGGTCAAGCCCTTGATCTTCGCGATTGCCCTTTATGAACTTGTTACTGCAAAGAGTCACCCCCAGAGAACCTCTTTTGTTGCTCAGAAGTGGCCTCTAAGCCAATGTGACAGATGGACTTGCTAACTTCTCCCCTATATAGGACATGACTTAGGGGCATGAGCTTGGCCCTGGCATCGTGGGATTGAGAAAGCCTTCTGGACCAAAAGAGGGAAGAGAAACAAACAAAAGTTTCAGTGGCTTAGAGATTTTAAATGGAGTCAAGGGTTCACTACGGAGGTTATTCTTGGGTATCTTTTTACTTTTTAGTGTATTAGAATAGCTACAAGGAAATACCTGAAAATGTTGTTCTGTACTTCAATATCCCTGATTCTTGAAAACGATCGTGTATCTATATAGCTTATACACAGTGTGCCTGTGTAATTGTGAAAACCTGGTGGCTCACATTCCCTTTATCCAGTTTATGGACAGATGAGGAGAAAAATGGGGGCAAAAAGTAAATGAATAACTGGGGGGGGGGTAGGGTATGGAATATTTTGAGTGTTCTTTTATCTTTATTCTTCTTTTTCAGAGTAATGAAAATGTTCAAAAATTGATTGTGGTAATGAATGTACAACTATATGATGGCTCTGTGAACAATTAATTGTACACTCTAGATGACTGTATGGTATGTGAATATAGCTCAATAAAACTGCATTAAAATAAAACATCTCCTAACATACTATATAATTTACTTATTATGCTCACTGCTTATGTCTGTATCCCCTGCTCTGTATATTATTTAATATAAAATTATATAATTCCTATAAAAAATAATTTCTTAAATCACAGGCAAGGATCAGTATGGATTTCAGTGCCCAGTGAGATGACACTGAAAGTGGAAGGAACTAGTAGAACTGTTTCTCCTAGTGTGCAACGCCTTCACCAAAGAGGAAGGACACCACAGCCACCATGGCATAATCCTTGTAGTACAAAGCAGACGTCACTTCAGAAGTGTTCACCTCCTAGTCCCCAAGTTTACTGAACTATCCCAGAAACAATTCCCTGTGCTCTCCCACAATAATAGTCCACATTTGCTGTTTGTAGATAAGCTTGCCAAGTGATCATCATCTCAGCCCTTTAACAACCTGAACATCTAAAGTACTCCCTGCTTTCCCTTTTCTGTACTTAACAATATCCTTGGGACTGCATCTCAGATCTTTTTCTTCTGTTAGACCTTCCCCATCTCACTAAGGAAGAGTGGACCTCTCACTCTTCTGAACTCAAATATCATGCATTTATTTCCACTTTTTAACCAAAATGAATAAAACTAGCCTCCACAAATCCACTGTAAATATCATGACAAAGTACTTAACATTACTACCACAAGTGATAGGCCTAGATTCTATTCAGAGATGTTTCACCAAGGTAGCAACTGCAAAAGATCTAAAAACTTGTTTTCCACCGTAATAAGTTATTTTATTATAAATGCCTTTGCATTCAATCACTTACGATGTTTCAAAAATCTACTGTGACAGGCTCTGTTCTAGATGATCAATAGACAAGTGAAGGAAAAATATCAACTGTACTCAAATACAAACAGTATCCATGTAAAGGAATTTAGCACACCCAGTGTTCCATAATGTAAGCTCCATAGGTATCAGTTTCCTTCCTTCCTGGACATCACTCAACACCCTAGAACTCTGGGACTCAATCTTTGACCCAAGGGGTGGTAGTCTCAATTTAGCAAGGGTGTGTCCAAGTTCATCTCACCAAATACGCATGCCTCCTGTGATCCAAGGAAGAACTTCTGTTTTGCTTTCGACAATATACAAACCATAAAAAAAGAAAGAAAAAAGAATTAGCTCAGAATATTGATAAAAATAAGATATTTGAGTCATTACCAGAGTGTAATCTATAAGTACTCTACTTTTTCATGTTTTCACATGTTAAGCCTAGATTTTTACTGATAAAAAGGTGCTCTGAAAGTTTGGTGAGGCTTACTGACTGGATTTCAGAGTGTCATTTAAGCTCAAATTTTAATATCATCACGTTCAAACAAGGTCCAATGTCATCATAAATCTAGCCAAGGCCTCTGCAATAAACTTGCACTTTTCTTTACAATGTTATTTTACCTGGTTTTCAACTTCATTGAAACACTACTTGATGGGACCCATTCTGGTTGTCAGCAAATTCAGTACTCAAATTCTTTTCCTTTCAAAGTCATCACCTACACAGGCAAAAGTACATCATGTAAGACTGAAAAGTTGCAACCCATAAATATCGCATCTCAGGCTGAGATGTCATTCTACCAGTACAAAAAATCCCATGATAATATGCACTGCTGTACTCACTTAAAAACATCCAAGTACTGAATATTATTATGTGTATGGTCAGTACCACAGGTAATGGAACACAAGGATGAGGAAAGGCGAAATCTATCAATGCATTACCAACTGAATAATATACATTTTTAAAATGTACCTCATATAGTAAAGTCTAACTACTTGAAAAAATCAATAAAGATTTATTTGAAGTAAACACATTACATGAAGATAAGGTTTTCCTAATCTTTGAAACAAGATTATGAAAACTCTACAAATAGCACTGTTATCAAATTACAATTTCTACTACAAGTAAAAATCTGTAAGAAACAAACATCAGTACATTAATTACAAACCCCTAAATCTTAACTCCATTTCATGAAGAACCGATAACTTTATGAAGGTGGGAGGCTACCTAAGAGACTTATACAATTATTTTGTATCAAATCCAGTTTACCTATCATATATATATAGAAAACCAGATTTATTGACAAATTATAAGGTAGCATAACAATTAAAACCCAGAATTTCTGAAACTTCTGAAAAACCACAATGAAAACCTATACTCAATAGGGAACGTAATATGTATAATTATGAAGTCATAGTTAATAAATGTGTTTCAGGCAAATCTCACTTCACTTCATTTCACAGATATTGCATTTTTTTTTTACAAATTGAGTGTTTCTGGCAACCCTGTTATCGAGCAAGTCTATTGGCACCATTTTTCCAACAGCATATACTCACTTCGTGTTTCTGTCACAGTTCGGTAATTCTCAAAATATGTCAAGCTTTTCCCCTATATCCTTTATGGTGATCTGTGATCTTTGATGTAACTATTGTCATTGTATTGGAGAACCACAAACTGTGCCCATATAAGAGACTGCACTTAATCGATAAATGGTGTGTGTTCTGATTGATCCATCAATCAATCATTCCCTGATCTCTCTCCCTCTCCACTCCAAGACACACTATTGAAATTAGGCCAACTAATAACCCTACAATGTTCAAGTGTAAAGAGTTGTACGTTTCTCACTTTAAATAAAAAGCTAGAAACGATTAAGCTTAATGAGGAAGGCATGCTGAAAGCCAAGAACGCAGAAAGCTAGGCCTCTTAAGCCACACAGTTAGCCATGCTGTGAATGTAAAGGAAAAGTTGCTGAAGAAAATGAAAAGTGCTACTTCAGTAAACACACAAATGATAAGAAAGCAAAACAACCTTGTTGCTGTTATGGAGAAAGTTTTAGTGGTCTGGATAAATCAAACCAGCCACAACATAATCGAGAGCAAGGCCCCAAATTGAAGGCTGAAAGAAGTGAGGACTGCAGAAGCAGTATGAACCTAGCACAGATTGGTTCATGAGATTTAAGGAAAGAAGCCATCTCAACATAGAAATGTAGGGTGAAACAACAACTGCTGATGTAGAAGATTCAACAAGTTATCTAGAAGATCTAATTAAGATAATTGATGAAGGTGGTTACATGAAACATATTTGCAATGTACAGTGTAGATCAAACAGCCTTCTACTGGAAGAAGATGCCATCTAGGACTTTCTTAGCTCGACAGGAAAAGTCAATGCCTGGATTCAAAGCTTCAAAGGACAGGCTGACTCTGGTTAGGGGCTAATATAGCTGGTGACTTAAGTTGAAGCCAATGCTCATTACCATTCCAAAAATCCTACGGCCCTTAAGAATTGTGTTAAATCTACTCTGCCTGTGCTCTATAAATGGAACAACAGAGCCTGGATGACAGCATATGTGTAAACACCATGGCTTACAGGATATTTTAAGCCCACTGTTGAGACCTACTATCCCCCAAAGATTCCTTTCAAAGTATTACTGCTAATTGACAATGTACCTGGAGAAGCAAGAGCTCTGATGGAGATGTACAATGAGGTTAATCAAATGTGAAGCAAGACCCTGTGACAGGTAAAAGATTATAACTAGCTGAAGGCTCAGGTGACGGTTAGCATGTTTTAGCAATGTATTTTTTTCATTAAGGTATATGCATGTTGTTTTTTAGATATAATGGTATTCCCCACATAATAAACTACAGTATGGAATAAACATAACTTTTATATATACAGGAAAACCAAAAACTTCGTGTGAGTTGCTTTCTTGCAATATCCCCTTTATTGCCGTGGTCTGGAAGCAGACCCGCAGTTATCTCTGAGATATGCCTGTACCATAAAAACCAGGAAGTTGTTGTCTAGACTTGTTTTCAATGAGACACACTCATATGAGAACAGGAATGCAGGAAGAATTCTAAGGGACACCAAGCATTCAGTGTTAAAAATATTTGGAAACCATTATGTCCCTTATGGAAACCTGCAGACGCTTAGATATAGCAAGTCATCTCTTTTCATACATGGCCCATAAACAATCATAGTTCTCATAAAATTCCAGGAAGTTCTATACTAAAAATGACAGCAACAACCAAAAGTCATTGGAAGCAAGCATTTTGCGGAATCTGGAATTCTTGTCATTCACACCTTTAACTTAAATTAGAGGCCATGTTTAACAGAATAAGTCTTTGTTAATATGTATTCTTCATATAAATACACTGCTAAAATCAGCAGACCTACAGTATAATGAATATGATGAATACTTTCCTCCCCCAGATGACAAAGGAAAAACTGCCACAGATTATTGGGACAAGTGGGTTCCCACAGCCAACTGGGCGAAAACACCACTCCTTACATGCCAAGCACATATTGTTTCTAGAACAGAAGTATCTGTCACAGAATCAATTTCATTTTAATAGATGACTGGGACTTTAATAAAGCTTACGAAGGTTTTCTTTTTAAGCATTTCACAAACTCAGAAAAAAGTGGAATCACAACTGTATTATACAACTCTCCAAACCAACTAAGTTTTCTCTACTTTGTTTTATTTACCTCAGTTCATGGCCATGAATCCTAGGTCCTACTGGCAGAGACTGGATATTGTTGGTGATAACTGTACATGCTCTGGAAGTCACTTTTCCTTATGTGACCACCACTTGCGTGGACATGACTGAAGAGCTGGAAAAGGTGGCATACACAAAACTCTGCAGGTAAATCTATGGAGAAAATATAATCCCAATCAGTATCAATGTTAGGTTTACTCAGGAGTTATCAATTTCTAACTACAGAACTTAACAAGCTAAGACCTAAAATCAATGGGTGCTTCACAAATTGCCTACTGTAATGACCCTGAAACCTTAACAGCAAATCTTAAAAATCTCTCTCTTCACAACATGGTGTCTGATGGCTCCCCTGAACACTTCTAATTCAACATTTAGAAATGCAATTGGACATAATCATAATTTGCATGCCAGTTATTTAGGGTGCAAGTTAATTTTATTATTAAGTAACTACAACTTATTTAAAATATGCAATCCTCTGTTTCTCAGTACCCAGGCTCTGTCATTTATTTAGTTATTTAAAAGTAATACTCACTGTAAGGAATGATGATTAATCCAGGATCAGGTAACCTAACTGATCACACCAGGCACAAGGGGACAGTAAAAGCTGATCAACTGAGGTAAACTTCCAAAGAAAAAAGATTAACTCTTATTACAAATGCTTTGATTTAATGAGCATTTAATGAGTCTTATTCAGTATCACAATTTTCTTTAGTGCATAGGTGGCCTTACATGGTGTTTCATCCTATTTTCACTTCCCTTCAGATAAGGTAGTATAGCATGGAGCTAGGAGGGTATGTGAATCTTCGCTTGACCACTTAAATCTCCCTCATCATTAGTTTCCAGAAAGTTTATTAACCAATACCAATCAATGTACAAAGTGAAGTTAGGGAGGAGAAACAAATGGCACACTATTTTTTTCACAAGAACCAACGAGAAAATGGATTTAAATAAGTTGTTTAACAGGATTCATCTAGCTCATAATAACTTTAACCCCCAAATAATTGCAGTCTTCACTTTATCAACAAAATCAACAGGCAGTTTAATTACTCTATGCATTTATTATTTGCTAGTATTAATGCAGCAAAGAGGAGACAAAAAGCTCACAAACACTCTACAGTTTCACAAGACGCACTGAAGGAAAAAGTGATTAAAAGGATGAACAGTATCCTAGGGTCTTGGTGGACGCATTCCGGGGGGAGGTGGACCTGGAAATGAGAAAACAAAATTCCATGAGACTATTAAAAAAGAAGCAAATAAACATTCAGGTCCCTGGCTGCCACCGTAGGGCACACGGAGAAATTCCAGTAGCACCAGTGCCCCACTCACCTCGGATTCCTGGTGGAGGTGGTCTCAATCCTGGAGGGGGCATGCCTATTGGTGTCCCCCGAGTAGGGGGAAGCCCAATTGGTGGGCCCATGGGTGGTCTCATACCAGGTGGAGGAGCCATAATGCCTACAAAAGAAAAGAGGCACAAATAAAAGCCTCACGAATCAAGTATGCTAAGTTGATAGAATTTTGCCAAGGTTACTATTTAAAGAAACAGGCTTAGATCACAATGGGAATCTAACAATTTTCTTTGGCCATTACTCCTGTATATCATCCCCAACTCCAAAGTCTTTCATTAAAGTCTAGAATCCTGAAAAAGGAAAGCATAGTCTCCAAGTGACTAGTTAGGAACTTGAGGGGGGGGCCTAATTCTATGTCTTAAGAGTATTTTCAGTTGTCACTGTCTTAGGTTAATAAATACAAGCTGAAATCACAGACCCAAACCTGTACCTGAGAACGAAATCACTCTACTTCTTTTTCATCAAGCCCTTACCTGGAGGTGGGGTTGCTCTGCCCACAGGTGGGGGCGGGGTTCCCCGACCTGGCGGATACTGTGTTGGCGCTCCAGCAATGCTGGCAGTAGCAGCAACTGCAGCAGCTGCTACAGTGCCTCTTCCCTGGGGAGTCATCACCTGAGAAGGTATGGTCAGAAAGACAGTCAAGTTTCCAAACACAGAAAATACTTGAGGCTCATGAATTATTAAATTCTAAAGAATTACAGCAGTTTCACACTTTCCCAAAATTCTACCATTAAAAATATATTCTTGGCACACGGACCAAAATATAAGAACTAAAATTATAAAACTCTTTGAAGAAAACACAGGGGAAAATCTTCAGGACCTTGTATTTTGCAATGAATTCTCAGATGTGACACCAAAAGCATGAGCTACAAAAGAAAGATATATTGGACTTCATCAAAATTAAAACTTTTGTAAAAGGACATTACCAAGAGAGTAAAAAGAAAACCTACAGAATGGGAGGAAACTGTTACAAATCGTATCTGATAAGGGTATACAGAATATATGTATCAAAGAGATCAACAACCCCATTAAAAATTAAGCAAAGGACTTGAATACAGATTTCTCCAAAGATATACAAATGGTCGATAAGCACATGAAAATATGCTAAACACATTAAAGAAATGCAAATCAAAACCACAATAAGATGCCACTTTACACCCACTAAGATGGCTGTGATTTTTAAAAAGATGTGAAATAAATGTTGTTGGAGAGCATGCAGAGAAACTGGAACTCTTGTACATTTCTGGTGCAAATGTAATAGTGCTACCACTGTGGAAAACAACTAAAAAATTCCTCAAAAAGATACAGCCATATATCCTAGCAATTCTATTCTTATATGTATATGCAAAAAAATCTGAAACCAGGGACCTGAACACCGATGTTCACACTAGCCAACAGGTGGGAACAACCCGTGTTCAACAGGTGAATACACTAAACGTGGTTATCTACATACAATGGGGTATTATCCAGCTGTAAGAAGAAATTCAGTTTAATACATCCTACAGCGTGGATGAATCTTGAAAGCATTATGCCAAGTGAAATAATCCAGACACAAAAGGAAAGCAATTGTGATTTTACTTTTATGAAAAATCTAGAAGCAAATACATACAGACAGTAATTAGATGAGAAGCTACCAGAGGCCAAGGAGTGTGGGGAGAAGAATGGGGAATTGAGTAACTGGGACAGTTTGGTACTTGGATGAAATAGTTTTAGTAATAAATGGTGGTCATGGTGGCACAACACTCTAAATGTAATTAATGGCTCTCAATCACACACGGAAAAGGTTTAAAACAAGTTGTATGTTATAAACATTTTTAAAACACCAACATACCCTTTTCACATCTAATAATACTCCCTTTTCCATTTCCTCAGCCCTCGTTTATCCACGTTTCTCTTTACTAGTTAAGTAAATGCGGTGAGCAGCTATCATTAAAGGGGTTTAATAGGGCAATGGCCCTATTTGTCTCTCTGATGTCTCTGCAACATATGCTGCTGACAGTACACAATGCAGAGTCGGTTTTTTAATTCTCCTCAGCCTCGGGCTCTAAGCACCTTCTCCCGTTAGTATAAAAGCTTCGCCTGGTTTCTCACCTGTTGGGATGGTCCCCCAACCCCTCGGACTGGGCCTGCTAGTCCAGCAGGTGCCTGGGGAATTGGGACCCCAGCAGGTACCCCTCTGCCAGCTGCCCTCCCAACTCCAGGGCCTCCTGCAGCTCCAGCAAGTGGTACCCGAGCAATGCCAGTCTGAAATAAGAAAAATTACACCTTGAAACCAAATGATCCACCCAAGTTCTCAACAGCCTTATTCATAAAAAGATCACTCCCTCCCTACCCTTTCACCATGCCAACTCATCTACAATTAGTTCTGCATTCAAAGGAATAAATTGGGCTAGTGCACCTAGGAAGCATCCTGCCGATTTCCAAAATGCACATGCATTTGTCAAAGTATGAGCTCATCTACCTTTATGACCATACCAAAAGAAAACAAATAACGTCTAAACCTTATCCAGGTATTACCCAACAGAGAATAATTCATCAGAAAACCCTTAATCTCCAAGAATAGACAATTAAGAAATTCCATCAAGTGTTGAGCACATTTTCATTGACAAAGGTTTACTATAATGTGCCTCTAACTGCTATGCTCTGATTTGGCAGACATTTCAAATAATCTATGTGTCCTTCCACATCAAAGTTCTGTCCTGATCTACACCTTACATCTTTGGGGGGTGGTCCTTCCACAGTCATGGAAACCAAATTCTCCCCACGCAGTAACACCAAACCCAAAACCCGCTTTTCTTCACGCTCTGGCTGCTTCACATTCTTTGGCCTATAAAACATAAGCAAATTTGAGTTAAGTTAAAGATCCATCACTCTCTGAAATGTATACAGAACATATATATGCAGCACAAAGTATCAATTAAGAAATAACCAATACCAAGATCTTCACTTAGGCATCAAACAGATATTTCATGTTTCTGAGCTGTAGTTCTAAAAAGACACCTAAGAATCGGTAGATATATAAATATTAGGTACAGCCTGGTAAACAGTAAAACAGTGAAACTCTTTCCCTAGCCAACTTCAGTTTTTTCCAGAAAGTTTCCATTGCACACCACTTCAGCAAAACTAATTTCTTCTCTTTAAAACCAAAGAAAATTACATGGTTAAAACTTTTAAGACAGGCAATATTTTTAAATCACACTTAAACTAAATAAATCTTAATGACAAATAACAAACAACTGAAGGAATGGGAACAGTAATGGGGAAAAAGGCATATGAAATGATAAAGAAAAAAGGCTTTGGAATCAGATTCCTGACCTTACCATTTACTAAATAACCTTGGGAAATTAAACTGATAGTAGTTTCTTCAAATGCCAGTAGCCAATATTGGACTACTGTTTACTTCTTACATGTATTGTGTTTACATCACACTACATAAGTAAAAACCAACTGATACAATATCATTTTAAAATTCCACTAAATATTATAATAGAGAATAAAGCACAAATTGAAGGGTTATTTAGGTGAAATTATTCTCGTAACTTCGTCAGAATGCAGAAATCAAGAATATATCTGAAGCTCTAATCAAATGCAGTCTTTAATATTTATCAACATCATAAGGGTATTTATACTTTTAAGTAAAAAGGTAGATTATTTAAACGAAAATAACATTGATGCATCCACCATCCTAGCCATTTCTGAAATGTTCCAACTGGGTCTGCACAAAAAGATGGAGAATAAATAAAAGGAAAGAACAAGAAAAGCGAGGGTTTCTATTAATTCAATTGTGACTAACAACAGATTAGACTACAGCAGGCAGGGTATGTCAAACATCTTTTTTTTTCATATTTACAAACCAAAGAGAAATGAACATTAAAGACGTTAAAATTCTGCAAAGAATATCATTAACTGTGGAACTAGAGGAAATCAGTCTAATGTTTGAAGGTGATGCCTTGTAAGTCCTGCTCAAAAATAGGACATCCTTTCTGTCCAGATGTCACAAGCATTGATCCAATGACTTGGAATCAAAATCAACTGAATCAAAGATCTCAAATTTCCATGCTCCTGTTGCTAAAAAATGACATAGTCAAATGACACCCTGTTAGAAGAAGCTTCCCAATCACATGTGGAAAGAAGATATTCTGTGGAAAAGAGGATATCGTGTGGCAAGCCTTCTTGTTCTTGTGCCTTACCCCTAGATTGTTATCCCTAAGGTGATGGGCAGAAAACCCAGATAAATGAACATGTGGGGACATCCACATAAAAACTGAACACGATTCAGGTAACACAAGGGACATGCAAAGAGGCTGGCATTTTTAGAATTGGTCTTGATGATTCTGATTATTCTGACTATTCTAATTCGTCAATCATGAAGAACAACTGCTATTCTCTACCTTAACCAGGATTCCTCAGTATGAAAGACTGCCACAGAAACCAATTCCCTAATATTTTTCTCAACTGAAACATAGTATCATTTGTATTTGATCATACTGTATAATTTCATTAAAAGTAAATTCATGTTTGTTTTTACAAACTTCAAATAGTTCTGTGGGTGCAATGACTTCCAGACTGGGAGACTCTGATTCAATTTGGACATGAGGCCCAGAGGTTAGACAACAGAACAACATGTTACATCTCCTCTACCTCCCCCAGTTACCCTCCATTCCACCACTCCTGCTCTGGCCTTGGCTTCCCACTGCCTCTGCCTCAATGGCCTTTACCCAAACAAGTCTTACTTGATCTTCCTGAACTCATCACAATCACAGAGGATCAAGTTCATATGCTTGTCAAAAGCCTTAAAGGTGCCAATGAAGATGCGGCCATCTTGCAGGATACATCTCATCCTATAGTCAATGTGCTGTAGCATCTTGCTGCTCTTGCCCACAGTCTGGAAGGAGTGAGGTGAGAGTCAATCAACAGCTTGTCTGAAGCTAATTTAATGCCCTGCCCCATCTCTTCCTCACTCCTCTACCAATCCACACTAAGTCTCAACCAACCATGTACCCCTGCTCTACTTTCCTCCATCCCTCAGTACCTAATCAAGATACTGGTTCAAATTTGGACCTATGATGAACTTTTCAGAACCCCTCCCTGGGCAGTTTTCCCATCATAATGGTAACTGAGCCCGTTCCCTTTTAGAGTGCCATCACTCTATCCTTGTCTTTTCATTCTAATCCCTGTCTTTTCCCAAATCAAATCCCACCCTCCTACACAACCACTGATCCTGTGTATCATTTCTTCTCCGTTGGACACCACCTAAACTGTAGGAAATTCCTTCCTCCATCAAAAACTCATCAACCCAATGCAAACATGATACTCTTTCTTCCCCCAAAGTTATCTCCCAATTCCATCACATCCCAACCCCTATAAATTAGAACTTTGAACAACTGCTTCTCAACCTTTTTTCCCTCATTTTTGTCCTAACATACTTCATTTCTTAATAACAATGAAATTTTAATTGCTAGATATGCTGTATATCTATTTCTGTATGGTGCTCCTTTACCAGGCTATAAATCATAAAATCTAAGCTTTTTTTTCATACTCCATGAGTCTCATATCCTTCCCATTGAGAATGAATGCTCTGGAATGCCCACCAAGCCTTAGTCATCCCATCCCTCTGCATTCCAATCCTTTCTCTTCCTCTACTGGAAATGGATCCAGCCCCTACTCTGCAGTCAGGTTCTCTTTTTTTTTTTTTTTTTTTTTAACATTCAGAACCCAAAATCACCCCGCAACTTGGAAAAGCATTCTTTTGTACCCTACAGAAGTTTCCCATCCCTCTTCCCCAATCATCTTACCATGATTGCTGTTCCACCAAATCCAGTATCCTCAGTAAACTTTCTGGATCCTTAAGACCTAGGGGAAGGCTACAGATAAAGGTATGATGCAGGTTCTCCTACTAACAATGCAAGCTGGGCAGAAGCTTCAAACAGTAGATGCAGCCTGCAGAGGAAAGCATGTTCTAGCTGCACTGCAATCTACCTTTCTTTAAGACAGGCAGACAATCTTGCATGAAGACTACACATCAGACTTATTCAAAAACATTCCACCAAGTCAATTTAACTGTTTGCACATTTGACATACCTATGATTGATGAAATTCTATTTTACCTGTCAATTCTTCACCATGTCAAATATAAGCTTCATTTTCCATTCTCCAAAAACAACATTTTCCCTTTCCATCCTTATTTAAGGTAGTACTTCACTCTCTGGTCCGAAGATAATACAAAGTCATTTGTTTATCAACATTTTGATACCCTAAAATTTCTCCCTTTCTATGAGTGCTGAGTTAGTTGAAAAAAAAATTTCTTTGGCTGAATCAATTAATAATCCACTGAAATGTTTTCAACTGAATTGTTCCATTTTTTTCCCTAAATCTCCTTCAAAATGGTACTATGTAATATTTCTTCACCAAGACTCAAATTACCATATATCTGCTTAAGACTTCCTATGTCAAAAGGGGACATACAACCACTGAAAGGAACATGGGCAACTTTTCTTAGTAATTGAAGGAACAAACGTTATAACAAGAAGTTTTAATTTTCCCATTATTCTTAAAATAATGTTATTAAACATGACTAAAAAACTAGCCAGAAATGGAACAGGGTCTCAAACTTCTGTTTCCAATCATTAAAAAAGGAAACACAAGTATTATATTACTTTTGACAGAAATTTGGCTTTATCAATAAACGTAACAGATTACCATAAAGAAAATCTGACATAACTGTATATTTAACAATGCAACAATCTCCAAAAAATTTTTTCTCCACTATTTTCAATACAGAAAAATTGGAAAGTGTAAGTAAATAAGTTAAGCAAATTTTGATTCATGTAAATTTAGAATCATCTATTTCTGGAAGTGAATATGAAATCTACTGAATTGTGATGAACGGTAACAACAACATAATAAAGAGAAAAAGAGAACACTCTTTTCCATGTAGATCATAAGAGAACACCATAATATCAAATAGCTTAGAAAGGGTGTTAAGATGTAGGTGGTATGTTTCCCTCTAATTCCCAAAATTTGATGGCAATTATGTTGCCAAAATATGTTTAGGAGAACTCAGAGGGGTTCTACTGTCTAAAAAATAATTCCAATCTCTATATTCACATGCCTCTTCTCTAATCTACCTCACACATTGTTCAAGGGCACAAGAATTATGACCTTAGAATTATGATACCAACACCAGTAGGGATCTAATATTTATAAATCCATAAATTTGTATGCAAGAATCTCAGAAGGACTAAGTAAAGCCCCCTCAAATACATGAAGCTTTTGTCTCAACCTCACATAATAGTAAGATAGTACAAAGCTTTTAGAATTCCTGAATATTTCCATGGGATTGTTTATTAAAAATAAAGTCTAGACAATACTACCGATATACAGAACACAACCTCTCTTCTTAAACCCAGAAACACTAGTGTTTGACTCATTGGCAATTTTTTTTTTAATAGCACTGTATCTTTTAAGATACAGAAGACACAGTGTAAGTATAATATTTCTGATTGCCTGGAGCTGGGTGGCAGTCTTGAAGAATGAATGCAAGAGAGCACAAGGGTGATAAAAATATTCCAACACTAACTAGAATCAATGGATGTACAATTCTGTATACTTACTAAAATTCATTGATTTATACACACAGCGATGAATTTTAATGGTGTGTAAACTTTACATCAATAAAGCCATTTTTAAAAAATGTAAAAAAAAAAAAAAGTTAGGACTTTCAAATAAGGTAAAGTCATGATTATTTTTATATTGCTACTGGGACAGAAAAAAAATCCAGCTAAACAACCAAGACACTATTCCTTGACCTTACGACCTTACCACCAACAATGGAGGCATGCAGCCAGACCATGTGGCCACATAAAAGTGATTAATAAAAGAAACCAGTAGAGGTTTATGCAGATTTCCTAAGACTTCATTTAAAAGAAAAACAGTGAAAATTTTAAAAAGTTTTTTGACTTCTTATGTGAGGATAAAGGTAATGGGAACCAGCATCAAAATGTGCATTTATGGGAATTTACCTCTCTGATACAAGTTTAATCAGCTTACAAAGTTCAGACAAAGCTTTTACCTCCGGGTGCCAAAATATTTTATAAATTTCTGATCTAGCCTCTGTTTCAAATGCTCTATCTTACTAGGAATTTAGGTAAACACATTCCTATCAGCCCTGGTTCCTGGATTTTTGATGTATAAAACCAAGAGATCCAAACAAGACTTCTTTATGAAGTTAAGAGAAAAAAGGAAGATAAGGAATCACTGTGACAATCCACAACAGACCTGAAGCTGACTAACCCCTCACACACACTGTTGTTACACTTATCAGGTTAAGTACTAAATGCATCTGTGGATTTCAGTCATGGCCTAAAGAAGTTGAGACCCAGAGAATATAGGGACATCGATGTGAAAAAATAATTATTATTAAAAGACGTAAGTACTTGAAGAGGTATACATTTCACTCAGAACTCAAAAGAGGGGTTGACTGCCTGGAGAGGTTAAAAAACGAATCCCTTAAAATGGATTTGAAATTAGAGTCGGTTATCTTTTTTCCCCTAAATCTAACAAACCACAATCATGAATACTTATGTGAGGAGAAGATGGATGCCACTTAGAGTGATGAAATTTATCTACACAACAAGGAGTACAAAATATTTTATAAACAAGGAAGAAGACAGAAAGTACAAACACATCACACTACACTGATGAATTGTCATGGTAAATATCTTCAGTCCAAGGGGCACATAAGCAAATAATATGACCCTGGAATCCCTCACAGAAGCAGCAGTATTCAAGTTCAATTCTCAGAATTGGAAGTGTAGACTTTCCAATGATCAAACTATATTAAAAATACAAGACTTCTTTAGGACAAAGGTAAATTATCATGGCCAAACTTTGCCAAAGCAAACACAGCAAATGTTATTGTACTAGTGGCTTAATTAAATCTGTTAAAATAACAGAAAAAAACACATACTAAAAAAAATTTAACAGGAGAAAATACAACTATTTGGAAAATATTCATCCACAAAGAAATCTCAACTAAACCACAAAAAGATAACAGTATTCCTTAATTAGAACTATTTATTTAATAATGATTTTTGATGACAAAGCTCATGATTTCTTAAAGCAATAGAGCAAAATAAGTCATAAATATTTTTACCCTCAGTCTTAACCTAGTAAGTTCTTAAATACCAAATATTTTAAATAAACTACATAAAACTGTTATTCATAATAGCTTAGCAAATTGGAAAAAAACAACTGAAAACAGGGAGAAGGGAAAAGTAAATTGTAAAACATTCAGTAAATGGACTATGATTTAGTCATTATAAATACTAATCATGAGGACTGTTCAATAAAATGAAGAAATGTTATTGATACACATTTGTAAGTCGAATAAATAGAAAATGAATTAGTTTACCAGCATGACTGAAACTAACCACGTTTTCAAAACCAAAGCAAATGGATAAAATGACTGAAAGTCAACCTAATGCTGTGGTTGAGATAAATATAGAAAATCTTTGGTTTCTTTTCCCATTTTGCTTTTTTCTTGCCGGCTTTAGATTAGCATATAAAAAAAGTTATCAATTGTTAAAGTATCTTAATATCTAAAAGGAATGTTATCAATTTTTAAAATTTCTTAACATCTGTCCATTTAGCTATACAGAGGTCTTCAGCATGTTTCTTTGACCTGACCTTCACTCAAGCAACTGTGTTCTTCCCACCACCCCCACTGGCCCCACCTTGGTGTTTTATTCTTTGACCTACATCTCCACAGCAGCATTCAGCCAACTTTTATTTTAAAGGGACAGATAACAGTTTAGGCTTTCCCTGCCAATCAATCTCTGTGCCAATTATTCAAATCTGGCACAGTAGTGCCAATGAATGCAGTTAGAGACCATACGTAAATGAATGGACATGGCTGATACTAATAAAATTTGATTTACAAAAGGCAGTGGACCAGACAGTTTATAGACCACCTGCTCTGAAGTAATCCTAGTAACTAGTAGAACTAGGTCTCTAGTAACTAGGTAGAACTAGGTAGAACTAGCCATGGAGACTAGAACAAATTCTGATAATTGAAAAATTAGATGGTTCTACTTACAGATTATAATGTATGGCTTAAATAATATTATACTTAGTAATTTAACAGATGATGTGACTTTAACTGAAGAACCAAAAAATATCCGGGTATAATAATCAATTGTGCCATATGGCCCCGTCATTCCCCTTCTAGGTATATATCCAAGAGAACTGAAGATATCTGTACACCAATGTTCATAGAAAACTTATTCAGAATAGTCAACAGGTAGAAACAAACCAGTGTCTGCCAAATGATGTGGTATAAATATATAAAACAGAATATTATTTGCCTCTAAAAAGGCATGAAGATCTAACACATGCTAAAGCATGGAAGAACCTTCAAGACATCAAGTTGTGTGAAGTCAGTCAGACACAAAAAGACAAATACTGTATGCTTGCACTTACTTGAAATACCTGTAATAAGCAAATTAATTGAAACAGAAAGCAGATTAGGAAACCAGGGGCTGGGTGTGGGGAAATGGGGAGTTATTGCTTAATGTTTGCAAACTTCGTTTTGGGTGAAGAAAATGTTTTGGGAAATGGATAGTAGTGATGGTAGCACAATATTTAGAAAAGAATTACTATCACTGAATTATTCACATGAAAGTGGTTAATTTACAAATCTCGGGTTTTGTATGTTTCCACAAAAAAATATTTTTTTAAATGTCTATTATCTACTCATTGAAAAATGCCCTTACTCTGGGGAACAGGTGAACAATTATCAGATATCAATATCTCCTTCCAAGTCCAAGAAATTACTGAAAAATGTTGGGTAAAGGAATCAGCAGGGCAGGATTTTCTATTCTAGAAACTTTGCCTCCTTAAATTTAAAACTGTAAGTGGTAGCCAGAAGCAGGCCCAAATAATTAAAGTTGAAAAGTCATATATCAAAAACAGTAAGAAAAAAATCACTTATACCTAAGCCCCAACTTCCTCTCCCATTTTCTTACATTAAATCCTATGTAATGAGGGCATTCTACTCTTAAGAGATTTAAGAGAATCTTAAGAGATTTGAGAGAATTAAAAAAATTACAAATGAGAAAGATAAAGCACTTTACTAATCTAAAATTTTGAGTATCTTTTTCCCAATAATGTAAGTAATCAACATAAAACAGACTGTAAATAAATCTGTCATACTGAAAAATCATGGACAATATCTTTATTACACTGTGTGCTATGGAAATGGGAAATACACTGGTGAAAAGAGATAGTAACAAAAAGACAAATTATAAAAATGGCCTAATTAGTAAATAAGCACGGAAACATCTAGCTTCTCTAAAATTCATTGCTAATGAAAGTGAAATACATTTATAATTCAGTATGCATAAACGACATTGTAATTAAAACAAATGATTGTGAAAAATGTAATTCGTATTCTCACAATTTTTTCATACAATGATAATAAAATGCTTTGTAATGTCAAGTTGGAAACTGCACCACAAGTTCATATAGCTTGATTAAATTTATTTTCACATCTGCATATATGAAGAAATGATCCTATCTAAAGTTTTATGCAAAACTATTCATTGGAGCTTTATTAAAACTACAGCAGGAAAAAACAAAGCCCCTCACAAAAGGGGATGTTAAAATATTCAGTAGTAGGATATTCAATAGACATTTCTAATGAAATATTTTAATTTAATCTTGAAATTAAAAATCAATACAACAAAAATAAGCATAGAACTACCTAAAAAGCATGCAATTTAAAGACCAGAAGACAATAGAGAAACATGACAAAATTATCAGGGTAGGAATATTAGGTCCCGCTTTTATTTTCTCAACACTCTGAGGTGAGATTATCACATAACATTTTTTAGGAAAAAAAAATTTTTCTTTCTACCTTTCCCAGACAATTAAGTGAACCACAAATACTCTATTCTTTAATGATTTAGTTATACCTTACATTACTGCATCAGCTCTAACCTGAGTTTCGCTTGGAATCAGCTACCTTGATGTTTCAACACTGCTTTAACCGCCTCTTGGTGTCTCAGCTAAGAAGGCCTGTCTCAGTTCTGCCTGGAAATCCACCACAGGTACTTGCTGCTGCTGAGATCGCCTCTGGTACAACTGACACCTGGACAAGAGGAGGATACATGCATATTCGTAATCAACAAGGAGATGAGTTATCTATATAGATGACATCAAGAAAGAAAAAGTAGAGATCCTTACATTTAAGGAGATCCTCATTAAGGGTAGGAGCATTCCCTTACCTTTTGAAGCAACTATAAAACAGGAAACAGGCAGAAGCCTGAACAACAGGATGTTCACAGAACTGAGGGATATGGCCACCAAACTACAAAACCAAGACCTGCTTTAGGCTTATCAAGTCCAGTAAAGACATCATCAGTACCACATCCATTGTTCACTTTTGCTTTCTAAACATCCTATCTGGGAACAATACTTTATCATCTGGCTGACAGGTGTGTTGGTTGGGGAGGGGGTTGGCAAATAAGGCATTTTCTATAAACCTTTAAGGATGTTATCCGCGCTGATCCTCCTGAAAAATCACTGCCTAAAATAAAGAACTTTCAGGGTCAAGGTTGTTTAAGGGCTCTCAAACCATGTGACCTACACCATCTATTAGTAAGCAGGGAATTCCAGAGAAAAATTCTCAACGTAACCCCATGGATTAGTAATCTGGCTACAATCTAATCTTGGGGAAAAGGAAGACAGCTTGAAAGTTACAAATTTCGCTGGCTAACAAGAAAAGCCTGAAAACAGCTACCAGCAATATCCCACCATATCCCTCCCACCCTGATTCTACAAATGCTTCATTAAATTTCTGAAAGGGTAGAACAGGCTGCTATTTGTAACTAAAGAAAAAAATCATGCTGAATATTCGAAGTCTGACAACATTTTAGTATTTATATTTGCAAACATTAGGGATAAACTAAAACTACAAAAAAGACTCAAATAAATGACAAAAACAGTCTATTATATAATGGGCTGAAGTAAATCTCTGATAATCTAACAACCTGCAGAAAAGCAGGTATAACAAGTCAGAACCACCACAAACTGTAATATTATGACTAAGTTCTAGTCATTTTTCCAAGGTTCAAAAACAATTTTTTGTTGTTGATCTTTCATTCTGTCTTGTCCCCACTGCCTCTGAGGCAACAGGTGAGAGATAACATACTCTTCCCTCCATGTCTTTTCAGTCAACTGTGATATTATTACCCTACAGTTAGCGTAGAATAACTTTTTAAGTGCAGATAATGACATACTTATGTACTTATCCTTCTTGGGATAGGAGGGAGGTCACACCTACCACCATATTAGCTCTGAGAACCAATCAGACAGACTGAAGAGATTCTTTCAAACATGTCCATTTCCAATTAAATCAACCTGAATATATGGACTTTTTACTATGTAAAACCAGGCTTTTTCTTTAGGGTCCCAGTCAGCCTAGGTGTTTCCACAAAATGTAAATGGCAACTAAGTGGATGGGAGATAAAAATGGTTTGGCATCAAGGGACCCTGCTATGGCAGAAAGCAGATACCAAGCCTAATAACAATTTGAAAAAAAAACACCTGCTAACAAATACAAATTCCTCAAGCCATCATTTTCAAATATTTTTCTAACTCTTAGAAAGAGGACATTTTTATTTTCAAAAGAATTGAACAAAGAATATATTTACCAAAATATTTAAACTGCTAGTCCAATAGGAAGAGAAGGTAAAAAACTGAAAATATGTATCTAATAGGAAAATTGATTTTTATGTTGTAAATTCATCATTATATACATTGAAAATGTTCAAGAAAAAAACTGATAAAAGGCATAAATTTGAAAGAGAGGAACAAAATAGAAATAGTATTAAACCAAGTAATACAGGAGAAATATCATAAAGGTATGTTTTATCACCAAAAGTAAAATTAAAAATTTAGGAATAATACTTGTTCAAATTAATTTCTCTTAAGTCCTGATGACATTAAAATTATTAGGAAAACACTACACTTAAAGGATGCAGTAAAGGCCACAAAATATTTTACTTGAGCCAATAATTCAATGTTTCTGAAATAAATCAGATATTACACACACACATGCAGTTTAATTCTGAATATAGGGAAATTTGATCTTAAGAAGATGACTATATTGTATGCAAAAAACATTACAAGGGTTCAACCTGCAATCCAACAGAAAACTAAGTGAAGTCTAAGAAAATAAGATGAAGACTATATAGTATTTTGTCATAAAACGCAGAATATGAATTTGCAAAGAAATTCAGAGGGGTGAATAAAATAGATTAAGAAGACTCCACCTCTAAACCCCAATTTCCCTCAAATTTAGAAAACATCAAGAAACAGGAAAGAAATTTTACAGCACCAAAGAACAAGAGCTGGTTTGGTGACATACCTACCAGAAGACAGAGTACCCATCATTTGGTTAGAAGTCACTGAACTTCTATTAATACTCATTGTTGGCTGGGGGAATATTTTGTTTTGCCTTGCTTTGGTTTTTATTTCTTCATTTTGTTTTGGATTTTTTGGAAGGAATGATGATAATTCTTTACAGGTGGTACTCATATAACTCCTCAAGGAACACTGACACCCAATGCTCACGTTTGGGAGAAGGTGAGAGATTGATGGATGATTAAAACAAACAGCTATATCCATGGAGTCATCCTCAGAGAATCCTAAGTACATGTATTCTTAGAGTTTAGAGACCATCAATCCTGATTACCCATTCCTATAATCCACCCACTCCCATCTGGGAAAATTACACTCTTCCCCTAATTCAACCCTCCCCCACTCAGATCCATCCCCAAATTCAACATAAATGGGGAAGCCCAGAAAATGCCACTTATTTCTTCTTCAAAAGCTTCAAAATATTACTATAGAAATGAACAAATAAAAGATGCCTAACGAAGGCTTATCTTGACCCCAAACCATGAGGAGAACACTAGCTTCACTGGCCCAGATTACCGCTGAACTTGATGAGGACTATAACATGGCTTCTTCACCCTCCACCAAGAACACCCCCATCACAATCTCTCTAAACTACCTCAAGTTATGTCTATAAATGCTGAAAAGGGAAATGGTACTTTCTCTAGAAGACTGAAGAGAGAAACAAAGATTTTACCATATAAAATAAAATGAATAGGAAAATAACACATTATAAAGGACATTACACACACAGTCATTTATAAAATACTCATTCAAAGCAATTTCCAATTTATAAAATACTCAAAGCAATTTCTTTGCCCTTACTTATAATTCCAAATGTGCAAAAATGTTTTTCTTAATCCTTTGTTTTGAATTTTTTTTTTAATTTTTTGATAAAGTTTTTAACAAAATGTGCAAAAACTCATACAATTTTTCACATATGAAATGATCAAATAATTTTAAGACAAAAAACGCTACCCAGTGATACCCTAAAAAATTTTAATGGCAGTAACAAAAATACAAAATTCAATATATACTCAGTATGTATCAGGTCATTAAAAATGTTCTTATTGTTAAGGTGAAGTTGCCCTTCAAAAAACCAAACTTGTAAATATATAAATATGTGTGTGTGTTCCCTAAATACAGAGGGAAAAACAGAAATGCATTTGGATTCTAACCTGAAATGGTCCTCAACCCAGGCTGTACTCACTCTTGGTTGCTCAGTGAGGCTGTCCTTCTGCGTTTGACTTGAACTTCCACCTCTGGCACGTGCTGTTCTGTCGTGCGTCTCAGGTGTAAGCGGTCCCTGAAACAGAAAAACAGGGATTTGTTTGATAGAATTCACCCACTTATGAAACAATAACATCATATTTAAAGGCTATATGTAGAACAATATTTAATATAATGAAATGTTTAAAGTGTCTACAATCTAATTAAAACAAGGCAAAAATTCAAAGGTCTTGATCTACCAACAGTCAGGATCTGTCCTAAGCCACTGCATTTATCCCTCTAGCAGCCCTTTCACATCCCACCATACACACACACACACACAGAAACACCCCACCACCAAAACAGTACTATTTTGAGAGATGGTTTACGAAAATATTTTATCACAAATATATACAGATCATTTTGTATAGTGTGATAACAGAACATAAAATTTAAATCACAAAATGTCTACTGAAGCTACCTTCTATGCAAATGCTGCTTTGTTAGGATTTACCAAACAAAATAGTTGCTCAATGAGACTGAGCATGAAATCTCCCACCTGGGTTTTCCATGTTAGGAAGGAAATGCAGGAACTGCTTATATAAAACTGCTTATATAAAACTGCTATCCAAAAATGCTAATTCAGGCAGGACAGAAAAAAAGGCATTTCACAAAATATCACACAGAATAATAACTCAAAGGCAGAATTCAAAGGACACACCATAAAAGCAAATTCTCTGAAACCTATTTTTTAAATGTATTAGTTTATCACTATGAATAACGTAAGTCAGTAATTACTTTGAATAACTGGATAATGAATCAAAGTATCTCAAATGGCTTACTAAATACTCCTTGTTATTTAATTGCTTCAAGAACCTTTAATATTCTAGTCAAACAATAGAAAAGACCACATAAATCATTTATACATATGCTTTAGATCCTTAAATCATGAAATTACCATTTAATACATTGCCAATTTGGGGGCATTTGGATTAGGCAATAGATCCTTAAATGACAAAGTGAAAGAAACTGGAGAAAAATAAATAAACCAGACTTGCTCAAAGTGAAGAAAGAAATTTCCTTCAAAGGACACTGTTAAGTGAAAAGACAATGGAAGAATTGGAGAAAATATCTGCAAACCATAGAATCAGATCCATTTTAAGAGTCTATTATCCAGAATACATAATTATTATAACAATAAAAAAACACAACCTAATTTAAAAGAGGGTAAAGGTTTTGAATAGACATTTCTCCAGATCTACCAATAGCCAATAAGGACACGAAGAGATGCATTTCATTAGGGAAATGCAAATCAAAAGCACAGTGAGCTACCTCATCAAACCCCAAGAGTTGTGAGATGTTGGAGAATTTGGAACTCTCAGTCTGCAGCTGATAATGTAAAATGGGAACATTCTGGCAATTTCTTAAAATATTAACTCAGCAATTCCTAACACAATAATCAAGAAAAATGAAAACCTATGTTAACACAACATGTACATCAACATTTATAGTAACATTATTCATATTAGCCAAAAAGTGGGCACAACCCAAATGTCCACCATCTAATGAACTGATATAAAAAATTCAGTTAAGTATGATACATCAGGTCAATACAATGGACCATCATTCAGCTATAAAAATTCCACTTAAATGAAATGTTAAGGACAATTCCACAGAGACAAAAATGTAGGGTTCTCAGGGGCTGGGGAGTAAGTGGGAATGGGAGTGACTTCTAATGAGTAAAAGATTTCATTTGGGGATGATGAAAACGCTCTGGAATTAGACAGTGGTGATGCTTGCACAAACTTGTGAATATACTAAAAATCATAAATTTTTGTACTTCAAAGTATGAATTTCATGGTTTATCAATAAATAGATATATATATACATGGCCACATGGTCTTTGTGAAAGATTTTGAGTAATTAAAAAAATAAACTGCACTGAAACACTCAAAGTCGGAGAGTATCTCCATTGCATTGTATTATGAAGCTACCAACTTCCAACCTACTTCAACACAATTCTCAGCGATCCTCAGAATACAAACTGATGACCTCTGTACAGTACACCTTGCCAAGATACAAGACGCAGCAGTTACCTAAGAAGGAAACCCCCCTTTCCCCATATACACACACACAGGCATACCTCAGCACATTATTTTTCCAACCAAACAAGTTGTAGAAGCTAAAAAAAAAAAAAAAAAAAAAAAAAAAAATCACTGCATACCCTATTTTAATTTGCCAGATTAAAATTACATTTCATGAGCCTGGCCCTGGCAGTGAGGGACTGAAAATGCCTACTTGACCAAAAGGGGGAGGAAAAGAAAGGTAACAAGCTGAGGTCACAGTGGCAGAAAGATCCCAAATAGAGTCGAGAGGCTATCCTGGAGATTTCTCTTACACAAGCTCCAACTAGACATCTCAATTGGCCACAGCATGCCATGCCCTTAACAAAAGTAGTCCCCAAATACCTAGGTCCCTACCCGATATTCTATAAAAGATTCACTCACTAAGTTTTATCTTTCAGATATTTAAATCCATTATAGCGTTCCTACACCAGACAAGTCCTAAAACCCAGAGGCAACAACCTCTCTAAGATCAACTATCAGATGTGGCCCCCTTCCCCATCTTGTCGACATCCCCATATAATATGAACAAGTTAGGGTGCTCACTGCCTAGACACCCCTGAAGATGAAGAAAGAGATTAAGTGAGAGGAAGGGGTAGAAACAAACAAAAGATTTAACAAAGATCTATGAATATTGCAACTTTATATATAATTATATATACATATATATATATACATATATTTGGATGCTGGGGTGTTGGAATGGCTGGAAGAAGGTAAATGACATGGTGGAACTGTAGTCTATAGCATCCTTTGGGATTTGCTCTATAACTGCTTGTTGAATTGTGCCTTGAAGATCTTCACCTTTCTGCATATACCCTGTATTGTGCATAATAAGGAAAGAATTGAAATTGTGGAACTGTAACCCTTAACAATGTTTGAAAATATCTATACGACTGCTTGTTGAGCTGTACTTAAGAGATGACACCTTTCTGAATATATGTTATATTTTGCAATAATAGAAATGGCTGAAGTTGTGTTACTGTGACCCATGATATTCTTTGAGATTTGCTCTCTACTTGTGAAATCATACAAAGTTACCACTGTTGTGTATATATGTTAAAGTTCACAAATTTATAAAATGGAAAAATTATATTTCAGACTCATAAAACTTCTCTTTAAAGTCATGATTGCTAACAATTTTTTCTTTCTGTATCTTATTGTATGACTGCCAAAATTTTTAAGACCCAAACCTCTTGATGAACTCATGAAAAATGAAGACACTTCACCAAAAACTGCTCTGAAGCCTATAATAATCTGAAACTCATCAGCGGACCCCAGATGGAGTGTTCATACAGTCTACCTTATTTTGTGGCTGGATATGCAGCAACAAAAATGAATGGACTGAAAACATGGAGGAATCTTTTTAAAGTGTTGGTTCACAAAGTACAAAAGAACCAAAACAGTGCAACCTGTGTATATAAAGTTCAAAAACCCAGCAAAATTATGTATTACCCTGATATAGTTATATATAAACTTAGGAGTATTTTAAAAGAGAACAATTAAAAATTCAAGATGGTCATTATCTGAGGGGAAACATGGGGATAAAATAGGAGGGCACAAAGGTACATGAAAGTTATTGGTAAATGTCATTCTTAGCTTGAGTGGTGGGTCACAAATACATTTAATAAATATCAACAAATATGATACAATAAAAGCTATCATGGACCACTGATGTCACAGACCATAGATTATGATTAATCCAATACTGTGTAATTAGAAACACCAGTAACAATAAAAAAAGTTAATTAGAAATCCTAATGCAGGAAAATCGTTAAATTCTCAAATCCTTTACCCATTCCCATCAGTTTGATCAGGTCTGAGAACACAGGGTCTTTGTTGTTTAATTCTTCTGTACTTTTCTACCAGGTTCTTGTTGCTGTGCTTCCCACTATGCCTAATCTTCTCTACCAAAAGAAGACACCAGAATGAACCGCTCCTATCTTAGCACAATCCCTCAATGAAAATGAGTCCCCAAAGGTGAAATAGAGGTGGGGAGAAACATGATCATTTCTAAACCTAGCTGTCAAGATAGGAAAGAGCTAGTGTGTAAAAAAAAAAACAAAAAACAAAAAACAAAAAACACCACACACTGTATTAGTTCAATATTCCAAATCCACATATTTTTAAAGGATAAGCAAAATCAACTACGAACAGTTTTACTTTGAAAATGTTGACGTTTGCTCTAGATAACTTCATGCACATGAACATACACATACTTTTAATCTTCCTAACTGCATCTCCAAGCCAGAGACCAATCTTTCAGGAAATCAAGAATTTAAGGGGGGAAAATGATGTTTTATGTAAACAATGTTAATTTTTTGTCCCCCAATCACTTTCATTAAAAAATAAAAGTCTAAAAATACATTGAAAAGCAAAGTGATAGGCCCCTACAATTTTTTCCCAAACTACCTAATTTTCTGTAAAATATTTTATTATGCTTCAAATCGAAAAAAATAAAAATTCAACTAAGATAGCAGGAAAAATACAATTAAAAATTAAAAAAAAAAAACAAGGAGACAATGTAAGATCCTACTATTATGCACCCAGCAAACCCCCTGTTCTGATTTAGTCATCTTAAACTAGGGTCCCTTGCTAATTTGTCCATCCCTTGACTATCCTCTTCCCAGGTAAATTCTGGAGGGAAGGCTGAGGAGGGACTGTTGGGGGAAGGGGGAGCTAAGAAAATTTTTAAAAAAAAGAACTAATGTGACAACACCAATTATATGCAACATATGACTCTCGACCAGATCTAACAGTGGAGAAAAAAAACTCAAATGGACTTTGGGACATACGAAAAAAATGTAACATGGACTGAAAATTTATATCAATGTTAGCAATTCTTAAACTCGACAACTGTATTTAAGGTGGTTACATAAGAGAATATCCTTGTTCTTAGGAAATACATGAAAGTATTGTTCAAGGAATGAGATGCATACAACGTACTCTCAAATATTTAGAAAGCTGATAGATAATGGGTGAGTCTGGGTATCGGGGGTATGTTAGAATTCTCTGTATAGGTTTTGTATTATTTTTGCAACTGTCCTGTTAAGTTTGAAATCATTTCAAAATAAAAAGTTTAATGGGAAAAAATGCTAAGGATTACCAAAGTTAAAATCTGAACTGCTTTTTGTATTAGAGATTTCTATATGCTTCAGTTGAATTCTATTAACAATGTATCCAATAAAATATATTTCTGCTGATCAATAACAGTGTCAAGAACAGAAACATGAAGATACTTTCCAGAATATTAAAGCAAAGCATTTAGAAATATGTTAATATTTATTTAAAATACAGTCAAGCATGTATCATAAGATTTTCAAAATTACAAACACTAAAAATATTTAACTTTGAACAGAAAGTGGAGAGAGGAAACTTCTTAGAAGTGTAATCTTATTCTTGAAAATGCAACCTGAAATAAATTTTTTAAAGGTATGATCTTTACCAGAGTAATCACACTTCCAAAAATTATCTTACAGAAAAATTATCCAATTGCTTCTCAGCCTTTTGGCTAAGATCAAGTGTAGAAATATTATCCAACCACAATTGCTTATAAGAGCAAATAAAACTAAAAAATGAACCCACCAAACATCTATCAATATATTTGACATGGTATTCAAAAAATGAATAATAAATCCAAGAGATAGAGCTATTTAAAAATAATCCTAAAACAATAAAAGAAATTGATACAGCTGTGTATGAGCAAAACATTGAAGAAAAAAGTTGTAACATATTATGTGTAGTATAATCTAATTTTTATAACAAAACATTAGTAATAAATATTTTAATATAGGCACAAAAACTCCTGGGGGAGAGTCCCTATGTGGGCTCTCTCTGAAGGAAGCCAGGTCACTTGGCTGACCTGGTATTCCCTGCTCAATGGCACAGCTGGCCACTCCACTCCACGCAAGCTGTCAAGACTGGATATTATTTCTAGTAGTCATAACTAACAGAAACTTCCCCCATCTTGATATATTTGTGCTCTCTTTGAATGTATGAAAAATACAAATATGAATATTCTCTGTAATTAAATATAAACATTAAATAATCTTACGGATATCCATTTTCAAGGGAATCTGCAGTCATCTTCCCACACTGGTTGCAATGACCAAATGGATAATCACCCAACAAACTCTAGTAGAATTTTCGCCAAATATTTCCAACCCTAGTCTACTTCAAAATTAACCTATCTGGAGCCCAACAGACTGCAACTCACTATGTTACACACAATTTCAGTCCCCCTTGCAAATCCCATTCTGCTTACAGCAAAGGAAAAAAATTTCTAAAAAAACAGAGATACCAACCCAGTATCCTGAAAGTGAAAAATAAAGTCTACCTCTGAGGTTTCAAATTTACAGTACTCAATTTAAAAGAGGAAATTTGACATAGCACCTAAAATTATGTTGCACAAAGCACTGAACTCTCATCCTTCTCTTAGCTCTTTTGCCCCAGGGTCTTCAAACCTTCCCAGTTCGACCAATGGCATCTCTCCATAAAATAGTTTGAGAGGAAAGCGGGAAGGAAATTTTGTGTCAAAGATCTAAAGATGAAGATGCAGTCACTAACAGCTATAGCTAAGCTACAAATCCTCAAACTTACAAGGCATTTAATGACAGCAAGTAAAACACATACTTTGAGTCCCACAATCACTTGGAAACTTAAGATGCCGAAACCATAAGAAAATCAGTGCCTGTTAAAAAAAAAGAAAAGAAAAAAAAAAAAACAAACAAACTTGGGAAACCATCAAAACAATAATTCTGGGACATCTAGCATTCAGAAATTGCAAGACAAGAGAAATAACTTCCATGCTCTACCTTAACCAGTAATAGCTCTCACTCAAGCTTCCTGCCTCTGGGCCAGAAGTGGAGAGGAACAGGAAAGGAGAAGGGCTGCCGTAAAGTGCCTTCCCTCCTTTGGCCAAAGGCCTCTCCCATTCTCCAGTGACAGAGTTCTAAAGAACACTGAGGAAAGATCAGAAGTGACACTGGCCCTGCTACAGTGAAGGCTTTACCAACAGCCTACTTATAAGAATGCTTTCTAAAAATAGTTTAGCACACAGGCCAGTGTCAAATACACAGCTATAAGGGTAGGCCTTGAAATGTGAAATCTGTTGGAGACAAATGTGGGCACAGTAAGAAAAGGAAGAGAGAAAATAAGGAATAAAGAAGGAGAGTAACCATAAATGGGAGGAAACAGTTCAGCAATGAAACACTGGACTCATGGTATAGGGAAACAAAGAACAGATACTATTTTACAAATAAGCTCTGTAAATTAAAATACCAAATACTACCTTGCCAATAAAAATTCCTTGACCAAACTGCTTTGGTTTAAAACCCAGGAAGGGCCCATACTCCCTCCCTATTAAAAAAAAAAAAAAAATCCTTATATTGAGCCATATATTCACAGGGCAATGTAGACCCTGAAACTTCAGAGTTTAAACAAGACCAGGCCAAGTCCAAAGAGTCCATCATCTTGGATTCCTGAGTCAGAGACCACAAAATGGCGGACTGGAACAGCCATCTTGGAATAGTTGAATTAACAGAAGTTAGAGCAAAATAGAAAAATATGAAGCAGTATCTTCGAAAATCCATTAAAGAATTAGCACATAAGTACCACGTGCAATATGAAAGACCACTGCTATTTTTCAAACTATTGGAAAAGAGAAGAAATTCCAAAACAAAGCTTTCCCACTCCCTCAATTTAACTCTTCCTTATATTTTCATTCCAACCAAACACAACCAGACATACTAGTTATGAAACAAAGAAAAATGGGAAACACATGAAAAACCTACAAGGGTAGAGGCAGGAACCTAAAGAATAAAAATGTCAAGAGAAAATCAAAATGAGGGAATACAGGAATACAGAAAATTGCTCTTTTATCTTTTCTCACAAAATTTTCATAGTAGCTCCGACTTCAAAAATTATCCATTAACTTAAAAATCTGACTAAGGGCACGAATTCCCTGACCCAACCCAAACCCCCGGTCCGAACTGGATTTTTTTTTTTTTTCCAGTTTTCTGATCTCCTCTCCTGTGTAAACCCAACTCACAGCTCTCAAATCCTACAAGCCTGGGAAGGGCCAGTGTTTGTCTCGCTCACACCTCAAGGCTGGACCATGCACCAAACCAACGGTTTACGGAAACCATCCATGAGTCAGGGTTCCGAATGGAATATCCAGAGATTAAGAAGGATGACATTCTTGAAGTTTCCCCAGATGTAGAATTATCAAATCTGGAAAGTGGAAATCAAAGGGTACCAGGAAAGGAGCTGCATATAAGGTTACTCCACTTTGAAAACGGAGAACAATTAAACTTGTGCACAATACAACCAAGGGAGAATTCATGAAATGGAAAAGTAGACCCTTTCTGGAAATAGGGAAAAAAGATTTAAAATATCCTGCAACAGCTCTATCATTGATGGAGGCTGCCTTGAGCAGCATAGCCGGTAATGGGGTAGGCCATGCCCTCCTTGCCCCCCAGTCCCCAAACTTTCCCCTCTATTGCAGAAAAGGAGGGAGTGCAGTACAGTTGTAGACTGTACTAATCCCATGTACTCACTCCGCCTCACTTCTTTCCACCCGCCCCCCACTGCAGCACTGTGGGGAGGGGGCAGCCACTGATCGGCAGAGGCTGCACAAAACCGTGTCCTTGCTCCTCACTGCGGAATAGCGGAAATTGCAGGCCATTGTCCCAGTCTGGGGGGAGGGGTAGCTGCTGTCCCCACCAGGTGAGGCTGAGGCTGCACAGACCCCTCCCCCGCCTGCCCCCAGGTGGGGCACTGGCAGCTGTATCCTCTGTCATCCATATGCGCATCCCCACACCCTTCCCCCACTGCGGAGCAGTGCAGAGGGTGCAGTTAAAATTCCTGGCAGGTAAAAGTCTGTGCTGAGACGCCCCTCCTCCACTAAGGAACCGAGGGGAGGGGGCGGGTCTCGCCCCTTCCCCCCGCGCCTGCGCAGACCCGCGTCTCTGCAGCAGCCGCCATCTTTGAGGAACCGCACAATGACGCAGGGCGGCGCAAGCGTCTCGGCGCTGGAACCTGCGTTCTAACACCGCATTTCGAACACGAGCGAAGACAATGACAGCAAAAGGCACCCAGCACTAGAATCTCACCTCGGCCTTCAGGGGAGACATGAAATAATCTATGCATGCTTTCCTCTAACTTTTTACAACACAGCCACAAAGTTAAGAAACATCTCTGCATCCACCTCTTCATTTTAGGGGTATGCTGGTTTAAAAAAATCAAGGTCAGACGCCACAACAGGCAAACTCGAACGGGTAACAGAAAATTGACCATTCTCATTTTTCTTCGGTGGGGGTAGCAGTGCCCTTTTACAGACTAAAGGCTTCATTTAACCCTTTCCTGGGCAACCTAAATGCCCCTTGTCCTGCAGATTTGCCCATCACTCTGCCCCCTCCCCATACACGCCCACTCCTCCCCACCAGGACCACCCATTCGCACCCTCTCCACAGCCACAACCACCCCACCAATGCCCCTTTTCTCAACACCAACGTGGCAACTCCCACGTCCCCCATGCCAGCGCCATCCCACCCCTCCCTCCCCCCTCCCCACCATCATGGCCACCCGCCGCCCCTCCCCCATCCCAGCACCACCCAGCACTGCCCTTCGCAGTATGGCAAACCCCACCTCTACCTCTCCGCCTCCCTGCCACCTCCTCATCACCACCACGACCACTCCACAGCCCCATCCCCCTTGCTGAATCAACTGTCCTACTCACCCTCCCCTCGCCCTGCCTACCTCACCTTGTGTACCCCTCTACCACACCTTCACCATGGCCACCCCAACAGTACACCTCGTCCTCCCAGCTGCCACGATCACCCCTTCCCGCCACTGCAGCTACCATGCTGCCTCCGCCCTTTACTTTGGCCACTGCCTCAGACCTACCGGACAAAAAGGCGTCCGCGCCAGGACGCGACGAAATGGACAGGACAGGCCGCGACAGGGCAGGTCAGGCTACGACACGTCGGGTGCAACAGGGCACAATGGGACGGGTCATAAAGCGAGAGAAGACAGAGAAGACACTGCAGGGGAAGAACGAACTGAGCGCCTCAGCCTCCCTAGGTGTCCTCTCCGGTTCCCCAGAACAAAGGATTTTAGGGCCCTTATTTCAGATTATCCTTACAAATCTGAGCAAATTTACACGCCTCCCCCCCCCCCGCCCGGCTTACCTGGCCCGCTCCATCGCGCCGCTGCTGCCCGCTCCTCACGCCAGTGCGTGGAGCATCTCCGGCTGCCACTCTGCTCTGCGCTGCACTGAACCCACAACTGCGGCGCTGGGTAATGCCGCTCGCGGGTCCACCTCCTCGCGCATGTGCACAGCTGCCTCTGTGGCCCGCTGCGCATGCGCGCCCCTTTGCCGCAGTGCCATGGCGCGGCTGCAGTGCAAAGGTGGCCGGCACCTTTGGTGACCGGAATGACCGAGGGAGGGGGCGCCGGAGCCCGGCACCTGCCGCGCTGGGTTCCTGAGAAGGAGGCTCCAGAACCACTAGCGTTCCACAGCCACGTCTTCCTACTTTTAAGTGTGTAAAATATTTGGGAAGTCACTCTTGGTACCCCAGCAAATCTTTGCAGGTACAAAGGCCAGTAATTCTGATCTACAATCCCCCTACTGTCTTTATATAAACTAAACCAGTAAAGCCAGTTTGGAAACGTTACATTGTAGCAACACTACTGTCAGTACAAACATGCCAGGCACTTTGCAACCCTGCTTAGAAAAAAAATACCTTTATGTATAAAAAGATGCTACATTGTTTAAATTGAGAGATTTTTTTTCCCTTTTTCTGCTTTCTACAATTTTTTTTGTATAAATTGTAAAAAATTATGCTCAATCAAACTTAATTCCAACTTTCCAATACAGAATGGATACATCTTGAATTAGGAAAATTGAATGTTTAATTGTTTAAAAAAAAAAAAGAACTTTATATCCTCAGGTAAAGTTAAGAAATTTCATTGTCTATTAGATTGGAATACATTTAAAATTTCACCAATAATACCAGGAATGGGGGAGATAGACACTTTCAAACAACACCGATGAGCAAGTAGAGTAGTTATTTTTGACCTATGATGCACTGTCTACCTATGTAACGGGTAACCCCAAAATTTCTCTGTATGAGTAATTTGGGAAAAGAGAATGAGAAGCTAAGGAAATAATCCTAAAAACTGCATTTACATAGCTTTTTAGATATATTTGCTCTTTTCTCAATTGTTTATATGAAAGAATTGGAAGTGAAGGTGGATTAATTAAGACTACATGGCTAAAATCCCCTCCCCACCTCCTAAGCTTCTACTCTGTTCCTAATGATCCTATATTCAAATAAATGGGCAGAGACAAATCAAAGAGGATTTCATGATAATATTTTCTTGGAAACCATATAATGTATCTCATGGAAAACATATAGGCTAAATAAATTAATAAAATGTGGCTGATATAAAGAAGTATTAGGCAGATCCATATGAACTTGACAATATTCATCAATTTTTAACCTACAAAAATGGCAATTTCTCATAGTTCATTCTACATATTCATATGAAATAACATGGAAAGTTTACTCTGATGATGGAGGTGGGCAATAAAACATAATGTAAAATTAACCATAAGTTTGTACATTATGTAAATACGTCATATGCACATTGAGAAAAGTAAGAAGGGACATACATACTATAGCCTAGTGATGAAAACCATGACTTTGGACTCAATCTCTTGATTCAAATTCTAGCTTTGATACTTGACAACAGTGTTGCCTTGGGCAAGTTACTTAACTTTCTGCACTTTATTTTCCTAATCTATAAAATGAGGGATAATTGTACCTATCTTATATAATGTTTGGCAATTAAATGAATTAATATACAGGGTCTTGTATATACTAAAACTACTATATAAATTTGGCTCTTACAATTGCATCAAATACTGCAGTGGTACTACTCTTTGGGAGTCGGTATCTGGTATTTTTTATTACTATTAACTAAAGTTTACACCTTATTCATATTTCCTCATTTTTTTTCTCTCTTTTCCTTTTCTGGTTGCGGGATGCTATTCGGGATACCACATTTTACATTTAGCAGTCATGTCTCAATCTCCTTTTGGCTGTGACGATTTGGGTAGTTTTTGTTTTTTATAACTTTTACAATACATTTTCCTTTTATTACTGTGCTGCATTATGAAGTTGGCTTTGGATGCCAGGGAAGGCATGATGGGCTCCTCGGGCCTTACAGACAATCCAAAGCAAACTTTTGTTGGCTCACTCATCCCCTTAAACAGAGGATAATTTACATCAATTCATAGGCCTGATCCTGCAATTGGGGGGGTGAAGATATCAAAAAAAGAATTAGCTGTTAAACTTTATTAAAAGGATTGTGCTGCAAGACCCTAATGGGTTTCCAAAACAATCCATTTTTTCTCCCAAAGTCTATAAATATCCCCAAATCAAAACTCAAGAATAAGAGCTTAAAGGACAGCCAATGTAGAACAAAGATATTCTCTGTGGAACTGACACTGGAGAATCTGTAAAACTTGATCAGAACCCCTACATAACGCCATTTACTAAAATTAACTCAAAATGCATATAAGACCTAAATGTAAGATCTAAAACTATAACTCTCATAGAAAAAATAGATATAAATCTTTCTCATCTTGGAATAGGTAATGGCAACTTATCTATCTTATTTTTGACATAAAATACAGGTGATCAAAGGAAAATATCTAACCTGGACTTCATCAAAATTATTTTTTTAATGCTTTAAGAGACACTATTAAGTGAAAAGAAAACAGGCAGAATGGGAGAAAGTATTTGCCAATCATGTAACTGATAAGGGTAAGGGTCTAGTATTCACCATATGTAAAGGGCACTCAATAAAAAGACACACAAAAAAACTATTTTTTTTAAATGGGCAAAGGATTTGAATAGTTCTCCAAAGAAGATATGCAAATGGACAATCAACACATGGAAAGATGCTCAACATCATAAGTCATTAGGAAAATACAAAACAAAAGCACACTGAGATACCACTTCACACCCACTAGGAGAGCGATAATTAAAAACACAATAACAAGTGTTGATGAGCATGTAAAGAAATTGGAACCCTCTTGCATTGCAGGTAGGAATGTAAAACGATGCAGCTGTTTGGAAAAGACTTTGGAAGTTCCTAAAAATGTTAACCATAAAATAGCCATATAACCCAACAATTCCACTTCTAGGTACATATCCAAGTGAAGTGAGAACATGCATCTATGCAAAAACTTACATACAAATGCTCAAAGCAGCCTTAATCATAATAGCCAAAAACTGGGGGGAAAACATATGTCCATTAACTGATGAATGAATAAATAAAATGTGATGTGCTATGGTATACCCATACAATGGAATATCATTCAGCCATAAAATGAAGTACTGATTTATGCTACGACATTGGAAGAACCTTGAAAACATGCTAAGTGAAAGAAGCCAGAAATAAAAGGTCACATATTGTCTGATTCCATTTATATGAATGTCCAGAAAATACAACCCCATAGAGACAGAAAGGAGATTAGTTGTTGCCAGGAGATGGCTGTGAGGGGAGAATAGGAGCTGACAGCTAATGGGTGTCAGGTTTTTTTCGGGGATGATGAAAATGTTCTGGAAATAGATAGTAGGCATGGTGACAAAACATGAAGAATATCCTAAAAAATTTTTTTAAACATGATTTATGCACTTTAAGGGAGTGAATTTTATGGTATATGAACTGTACCTCAATTTTTTAAAAATTCCAATGGAGGGACATGCTACAAAATACCAGATCAGTACTTCTCGAAGTGTCAAGGTCATCAAAAACAAAGTCTGAGACACTGTCACAACCAGGAAGTGCCTAATGAGACCAGAGTATCAAATGTAGTATGGACCAGAAAAAAGGACATTAGGGAAAAATCAAGGAAATCTGAATAAACTATGGACTTTAGTTAATAAAGTATCATTGTTGGCTCATTAATTGTGATAAATATACCAAACTAATGTAAGATGTTACTAACAGGAAAAACTGGATATGAGGTATATGGGAACTCTCTGAATTTCCTTCATAATGGTTCTGTAAATCTAAAAACTGTTCTAAAATAAAAAGTTAATTAGGAAAAAACTGATCAGAAAAGGATATACAAAACATCCCTAGCATGATTGCCTACAAAAGAGAAGGCACTATGGGGACAAGAGTAAAAGGAAATTATCCACGGAACACTCCCTGCCTTTTTTTTTTTTTTAATTTTGTGCCATTTTAACTTACGATCTATATCAAACAAACAAGCAAACAGTACCAAAAAAGTTGTTTCAAATAGGCTTGTCTGGAAAAAGGACGCAACAATCAAGGTTAAAAGTGACAGACAGGCAAATGCATCTGTAATGCTGTTAGATAATGAATTAATAACCACCCACTATGCCAGGAATGCATAGAAAACAATAAGGAAGAAGGAACTTCAAAGAAAAAAGTGCAAGACCACCCAGCCATTGTGGAACACTTGGTACTTGTGATTCCCCTACCCTTGCACCTGCTACTCTCTGTACCTGGGTGGTCCTTCCTTCCTGGAGAGCTTGCCGCAGGAAACCAACTCACCACTTAGAACTCCCCACTGTGTCCCTAGAATCCCTACAGCAGGTGGAGAATGCCAAGCTCCCTCGCTGGGCTGGCAGGGGTTCCCATCCCCCAACCCCACCTAAGCCCAGGGGAGGGCAGGGTGGGAGACAAAAGCTGGAAAATGTTGACTGTCAGAATAAAAGGGCTAATTCTGACCAGGAGGTCTTTACAATCTGCATAAATACATGTTTCCCACAAAATTATTTCACATGTTCTTGCATTATGAAACAATCTAAATAAAAACAATGATAACTTTAAACATACGGACTTGAAATTTTGAGTTAAATGGGTCAATCCCAGGGGAAAAATTTGAGCGCAGAGAGGAGCAAAGAGAAAGTTTTTGTTGTTGTTTTATTTTAAAGACAGATTTCTATTTTGAATTCTGGGTAAAATTGTGAAATACTGATTCAATCAATGTTAAGAGATTCTGGCAGAAGAAAATTGAATGATGGATGGAGGTGTTTTGACTCAAATTGTTTTGTATTTCCCGAGTTTGAGGCAAGTATAAAGAGAAGTCAGTCCTGGCATGGGAAGAAGATATGCCTTGGATAAAATAATTTTGGAAGGGAGATGAAAAACCACTTTAGGATAAAATGAACACAGCTATATTACAGAGAAAAATATAAAATAAGTTATTTTTTTAAATATAAAGCGATATTATGAAAATTTGTTTGTGTGGCAACCAGATAATCCCTGGTCCATCTGCTCTGTCATTTGGGATTGATTCTTTCTGAAATACTGTTAAAATATAATATTTGTCTTAAAATAAAAAAGCATTTCTACTAATATTAGAATGAAATAATTATACCCATTAAAACATTTTTTAAAACATTTTTTAAAAATTCATACCAATGTATCAGAAAAATATAAAAGGCATAAAAATTATAAAATAAGATATCAACAATTTTGGATACGGATAAAATAATTTCAAACCTTAAAAAGGTGTGGAATGCAGATAAAATTGGAAATGACATCACAGAGAGACTCAAGTCCTTTTATGTCAAAATTAAAAATTCAGAAGCAAAATTACAGAGTGATAAAACTATAAAACTACATGGCTTGAAATCTGCATTCTACACAGGTACTTATTTTTATTTTTCAGTTATTTATTTTACAAACAGATCTTCTGTTTTCCTTTGCACCAGCCCCTTTTCTAGGTACTTTGACATTAGGCCACATAACAACCATTGAGTTCATTCCTATCTCCACACCTTTATGGGATTAGGAAAATAAGCCCCAGAGAGGTGAAGAACACACTGGAAGTCACACAGCTCACAAATGGTTGAACCCAACACTCTGATTCCCATGTCCCTGCTTAAATAGTACCATATGCTGTTTCTCTTCACTGTAAACTTTGTCCTGCAAAGGTTTGTTTAAATTCACAAATATTAATCAAGAACTCAAACAGAAGTATGGTGAAAACACAAAAGCAGACACACACTCATTGAGCCCTCTGGCCTAAGAACTGCCCCACCAGGCCTCATTGCTGAAAGCATTGGGTAACAAGGGCAGCTGTTAGCCAGAAAAGTAGCCAAGGAGAAAGAAATCCTTGCAGTAGGGCTCCCTCCCTCTATCTATGAAAAAGCAGGAGAGTGACTCTTCTAGTAGCAGCTGTATTGGAAAATCTCAGGATTAGCTCAGGAATTGGACAAGCAGGGACAGAACGTGCCTCTTCCTCTAGAGATGCTCAAATAGGACACAAGCAACAGAAGTTTCTTTCACCCACAGCCTTTACACACCACCTCACTCCATCCACGCTTCAGCCAAAAATGCCCTAGATTGGGGGTCGGCAAACTAGCTAAATCCCACCCACTGCTGTATATTTTTTTAAATGAGGAGAAGGCAAAAGAAATTTTCATAATATGTGAAAATGAAATTCAAATTTCAGTGTCCATAAAGAATGGTTTATTAGAACACAGCTACATCCATTTGTTTACATATCTATGGCTACAGAGTTCAGTAGTTGCATCAGAAAAGCAAATATATTTAGCATCTGGCTCTTTACAGAAAAAGTTTGCTGACCTCTATCCTGACATTTGGCCTCCAACACAAAAGTTGTCAGGGACTCCTGGTCAGAATAGTCTTGTTAACAGTCTTCCTTCCCAAATTTATTTCTGCAAGTCATACTAGGAATGCTGATTTTGAAATGTGAAGATTAAACACTGTTTTTAAAAAATAATGCAAAACATTATCATGAATGAGCAAATGTACTAGATTCATGAAAAGCCAGCCTGAATGCAAATAAAAATTACTAAAACTATCAGCGTACTATACATTTCTAGGATTCACTTTTTGGTTCCATTAGCTTCTGTACAAGTTGCTGACAAAATACATTTAATTATTTTTTCAACAATGAAATTCTGTTGATAATTTAAAAGAATTAAAATACCTTTTGATACCACTCCCTTTATCTCAGCCATGGATAGTCTGTTGGACAAAACCTGATCGGTACTCAAATCTGAATCTCCTGTCTAGAATCTGATTCCCAACCCCCTTAGAGCTCAGCTCGACCAGGAATCTGGGTTCTCTGAAACTTAGTATGTATGTGGCCAGATATGGCCTCCCATCTCTGAACACACGCTAAACAGTCTTTGATTCTTACAAACAAGTTTTACACAAAATCATAAAATATAAATGTATCCTGTGTCAGGAGGGTCATTGATGTCACAATTCACAGGAGGTCCACGAGAATCTTCAGTGGGAAAGAGGAAGGGAGCAATGACTAGAACAAAAGCAACAAGTTCCCTAACATTTCTTTGGCACTAATGAATAAGCACCCACAGTCCACTATTCCCAGCAGCAGGGAGGACCCCTAATGCCCAATCTGATTTGGGGGCAACTTTTCAGACTCCATTGGTCAGAAAACCCTCTTATTTAGAATTTCCCTGATTGCATTTGCTCCAAACAGACCACAAATGCCAGAGATGATACATTCAGAGCAAAGGGATCTCCAGTCCAAACTCCTCAATGTGCGTTGTTCCCCTTGGATGATTTCTTGGGTCATCCCCCTGGGAAACTTTCTGGCCTCCTTTTTCTCGCCTACCCTACCCCCAAAATACTTCACACTTCACATGCAAGATCCAGCACACTCTCTATTCCTGCATGGTCCTGTCACATCTGAATCTCAGCTCAGACTCTCGCCTCCAGCCCAAAGCCTCTTCCCGTTGTCTTCTGGTCTCAGGTCAGACAGCACTGCTTTCAGGAAGCCTCCTGGGAAGTTTACAAAGCACATGTCCTATGCCAGCACTCTGAAATAAATTCAACTTTTAACAAAATCTAACTCCCATTCCCTATGCCAGCACTTCTATCCAGAACTGAAATAAACTCAACTATTAACAAAATCTAACTTTCACTGGAATGAAACTTCTGAGAGGGAACTTGCCTTGCTAACTTGGATTCCCCATAACATACACACAAGTAGCTGAATGCCTGACCCTAGATGAGCATTCAACAAAAAACATTTTAATCATATAATTCAGGGGTCGTCCAACTTTTTCTGTAAAGGGCCAGAGTAAATTACTTCAGGCTTTGGGGGCCATAAGTCTCTGTTGCAACTACTCAACTCTGCCATTGTCATGTGAAAGCAGCCCTAAATAATGTGAACAAATTGGCATGACTGCATTCCAATAAAACTGTCTTTAAAGAAACCAAAATTTGAATTGTACATAATTTCATGGAATAGTAGTCTTTTGATTTTTTTCAACCATTAAAAGACAAAATTTATTCTTAGCTCACAAACCATAAAACACACAGGTAGTGGGGCTGGATTTAGCTGAGATTTGTAGTTTGCTGACCCCTGGAATAAATGAATATAGATTGAATGAGTCCCATCATGTGTCTACAATTCTATTTTTTTCTGCTTTCCCAATTAACCTGAAGTCTTTCCCACTTCCTACCAAAGGGCTGCTAAAAATCCTTCAATGCCAGCCTACATGTTTGACCCCATACCTTGTTCCCCAACCACACACACACCATCTGTCTGCAAGGTAGTTATTTTTCTATTGTGGCAGGCCCTCTGGTGCACTGTATCCCTTGTCTATGAAATTCCAGGAAACCTTTCTACCTCCATACCTTGGACTCATCACAGAGCCCTGACCAAGTCACTGTGTTCCCTAAGAATTCTTTCCTGACCCTTTCTTCTGGGCTCTTAAGCATACCACACTTCTCTCACTGTCCTCTCTTTGCATATCAAGATTCTCTGATTACTTTTCTAAACCAGTGCCCTTCAAGGGCCTCAGTTGTTTTGCCAAAGGTTGGCAAAGGTGCTGACCAAAAGTGAACTTTCTATCAAGATTACAGAATCAATGGCTTTCACTGCTGGGAAACAAATTACAATTTAGAAAAATGAAAACCAAAAATAAAGTGGAAATTCTTATTATACCCTGACAGCATCACTAGCATAGACAGGGGCTAGGAGCAGTGCTGCCAGGCGAAGATAAAAAAGAGAAGAAACAGAACTAATCATGAAGTTCATAATAATGAAATAATATGCAATCACAAAAAATAATTGTTTGTAGCAATGTACTCCCACTACAAAACTGCTTTTTAAAGTGTGTTAAAGCTCAGTTCTAGCAAGGTATAAATGAAACTAGATACAGATCTCTGGAGAAAGTAATCTGATAATTTAAACTAAGGAAATAAGCAAAAGGAAAAGAAAAAATATGTATAAAATAGTTTTTGCCCCATTATGTGTATTAGTACTTCTCCATTCTACCATTGAATCTTAAAAACCAGTAAATCACCTACCCTTGAACAGGTTTTTTGGTCCTCAACTTTGTGCAAACTTGGAACCTCCCTCATTGAATTTTATTTGAAAAACATGTATTTTTGCCTGTTGCACAGACTCTTGCTCACAGAAGAATCACCACTGGACTCTGCCCTCATGATGTGTACTAGTGACAAAGTAAAAGAAAGTTGGACCCAATTTGAAAGCAACTGTGCTTTTTCCTTGCACAGGGGCTCTGATGAACCCGTAGCCCAGAGTTCTGGATTTCCCTGGTCATCTAGGCCTCAGGCAGACAGGCTGCCACCCTCATAAGGGGACAGGCCACCTGAAAGGGTCCTTGCTGCTTCCCCTGGGTTGTGGTTGCTGGGGATCTAGGGAGCCTGCAAGTATCCCTCATCCTCTTAGACCTAAAGCACCTTACACCTCCCCAGGAGCCAGCTTGCATTTCTGTGAGATTTCACAGAGCAGTATTAAATCTATTTACTGGCATTGTCCATCTCCGGCCTGACGACCCAAAGGGTAGAGAGGAGAGAAGGGGAAGGGAGGGAGGGCACACACACTGGGAGAGAAGGCTCTCATCCTAAAAGCAGATGATGCAAATAAGGACCAGCACAAAGCAAGGAGAATCATATTAGGTTTGTGTGTGTGTAGAGTTATAGCTATTAACATATTTATATTATTTACATTATTAATATTATTTATATTATCTAGCTTTTTCCACTAAAAGGAAAAAGGACGCTACATACCAATAGTGCCCAGGCCTTGTCCAAACATTTTTCTCCACTATAAGGAACCAGGGCTTCTAAGAGAAATGGCTGATTTCCCATAATTGGGAAAAATATAAAGAGCCTGAAACCCGGTGTTGTGCCAGAATGTAAAAAAGTACTAAAAATAAATGATGACAGTTTGTCAAAAGACACAGGAACCACTTGAAAGAGATAAAATCAGGGAAAATTTGAATATCAACATAAATACAGTAAAGAATTATAGCTCAATAAAAGTTATTGAGAGTCAATATTGATATAAATAGAGAGGAAATGAATAAATAAATAAGGAAGGAAGGAATAAAGAAAAAGAGAGAGAAAGAAAAAGAAAGATGTTTTCTTATCACAGAATTCCAACTAAAAAAATACAGAAGGAATGATGTAGTTATAAAATCACCCTCATTTTGAGACCAAAATAGAAGAAACAGTGTTATGTCAACCAAAAAGGCATCACTTGAACCCAATCTTGAGGGCACTTCTAGAAAATGCTGAGGGTATTCTGTAAAATAAATGACCTTTATGCTTCAAAAAATAGTACACGAAAGACAAAGGATGGCTGATAAACGATGATGGAAAGAGGTATGGCATATTGACAGGATCTATGGTCCTGAACGACAGGTTTAAACTGAGAAACAAGTAATTGCTACAAAGAATATAATTGAAGCAACTGAAGAAATCAGGGTATGTACTATAGATTAAATAATTGTTTCCATGATAAATTTCCTGAATTAATAATTATACTATGGTTATATAAATGAATATCCTTGTTCTTAGGAAATACATTTTTAAGTATTAAGGGGGATGGTATCTGCAATCCTCTCAAATGATTCAGGAAAATTTACACATAGGAAGGAGGGTGGAGAAAGGGGAGGGAGAGAGGGAGGGAGAGATACGGAGGGAGAGAGAGAGAGAATGACAAACCAACGTGACAAATGTTAAAAAAATATATTAAAAATCTGGGTAAAGGGTGAATAAGAAGTCTTTTTTCATTCTTACAATTTTCTATAATTTTAATATTTCAAATTTTAAATTAAATAGCACAGATACTCCCATTTTCATAAAAATATAAAAAATAGAATCCACATTCATGTTTACTTACACATGCACAAAATTCATCTTCAACTATACCTCTATATTGAGGCACACAGATGCCTTTGAATGGGCTGTGGTGGGGAATGGTGAAGGCACAGGGATCTAAGTAGAGTGTCCATATAACTTATAGGCTAGCACGCTTCTGAGAGAAAGAAGGAGCTATTCATAATTACGCCAGCACAATGTTGTACACCGGGTCTGTCCCAGGCAGACGTGGACATAAGATCACCATGGGTTGAAAGCAGACTTTTCACCGCATGTATTTTTGTACTTTTGATTTAAGCTATGTGATCATAGTAGATATTCAAATATATAATTAAGTATGAAACTACTTATTCATAAATATAATAAACATCGGAAACAGGTTAAGTTATGGAATATCCTTACAATGGGATATAAACTAGCTATTTAGAGAAACAGGCAAGTTATTCTCTAAGTACCACCAAAAGCAAAAAGCTAAATATCTATACTGGTTTCGGAATCCAACTACATCTCATTACCTCCACTGTTCTGATCCACCATGACTTTCACCTGGATTACAGTCTCCCACTCCTCTTTATAATGATTTGGAAAAATTAAGACCAAAAAAAAGGAAACTGCAAGAAGGGCAGTATTCAAAATCTCATGGAGTAATTCACTGGCAGAAATGGGAGCCTGGGAAGAGGAGGGCAGAGGCATGGAGAGAAGTGGGACATAGCAGTCTTTGCTTTTGAGAATCAAAGAACTGAAACCTCTCTAGGCAAATAGGTGTCTGTTACTGTGACCGACATAATGCACTGGACATGTCTTTTTCCCAGGCGCCCTTTATAAACTATTATGGAACACACGCACCATACACGGAGAGGCATAATTAAAAATAAAAATAGAGATGTGAAGTTTAGCTTTTCCTGTCTCACCCCTGAATAACTTCAGTACAACTCTTAATATGCAATTCTATTTACATCAATAGAGAAAATATTCATATGGATTGTGCCTTTACTCCATTCATAGGCCAATAGAGAGTTAAAACCAGCTAATGAAATTTGGATTTAAGAAGCCAGAAAATGCACGTGTATATGGATTAACCAAGAAATAATACAGCTAAGCCAGAGGCTTCAATCCCTCAATTCCCAAACCAAACTTCCCACCAGACATGCACGTATTCGTCGTCACTGATTATTGTCAGTTTTTACATTGCTGAGCGTTACAGTCTCCTCTAACAAGAATGGGTTCAGTAAGATGTGGTGGTGGGGGGATGGGGGGTAAAATCTTTTTCTTCTGACCACACATTTCCCACTGCATAAAGATGGATATGCTTTGGGAAGGCTTTTTCCTGTTCAATATAAAATTCTAAAAACAAAAATATAAAATACATGCATAAAAATATACTAACCCTAAGTATATTGCTCAGTAAATTATCACAGTGAACCCCAACAACTGAGAAGACCCTCCAAGAAACAGTCTCTACCCTCTCTTTAAAGGGAATCACCATCCCGACTTTTAACACCAGGCTTTAGTTTTCCTACTTCTGAATGGTGTAGACATGGAATGATACAATAAATATATTTTGCCTAAACTGTTTTGCTCACAAATTGGTTTATGAAATTCATCCGTGGTTTTTGGAAATACATAAGGTTCCTTCTTTTTTATTGTTTATAGTATTCTATTGAATTTATGCACTACAAGTTATTGACCCATTTCATACTATTGTCAGTTTGGGGATATCACAAATACTTTTGCTATAAATGTTTAACCACATTTCTCTTCATGAACAGTGTATGCAATTTTCCGTGTCCTATTCCTCCAAGTGGAATGGCTGGTGCCACATCATTTTGTAGGTCACAGCAGACCTTTCAGGGAGGTTGTATTAATTAATACTCACATGAGAAGCATTGGAACAAATATCCACCTATTCCACTCCCAGGTTTAGACCCAGGAAAGATGCGGGTTTATCTAAACCAGGACAAACTTATTTTGATGTTTGTGTCAGCAGCGTTGGTAGTAACTGTGGATTTGACACTACCCAAATGATCATCAGATATAAAGGAATCCAACTACTGTGGAAAAGACAGATACAGATACAGATATAGTGATATTATCTCTCCCTGTATTTGTGTGTAGATCTGTTATACCTATCTATATATAGTAATGATACATATATACATATAGTGGTATTAAATATATATAGCTAGATAGGTATACATATATAGAGAGAGATATATGTACATGTTTTTATATTTTCTACATAAGATATAATGCTATCTGGCAAAATGAAAAAACTGGCATTACACACAACATGGATAAATACTTCAAACAAAGTAAGTGAAAATAGGCAATATAACACGTACAATTAAAAACGGACAAGTACAAGCTCTATTCCTATTGCTTAAATATGTAATCACAAGTGATAAAATTACAAAGAGCAGCATGGAGGAGTCACCCCTATTGGGAGAGGAAGTCAAGCCTGGGAAGGGATACTCAGCAGTTTTGAGAGATATAGGGATCGTGTATTTCTCAACTTTGGTATTAATTAGCTTTATATATTTGTAAAGCATTATCAATGTTTTCTGCAATTTTTCCTATATATAGTTCACACGTACTCAAAGAAAAGAAAATTCTGGGTTCCAAGTAGTACACCAAGTACTTCTGGGTTTCAAATCAATGAATAAAATTATTTAAAGTGTGAAGAACTGGAATGTGAACCTCCAAGTTAATACCCCAGCATTGCTACCTCTTGTGTGAGCCTATGCAAGGCACTTTTGCCTTTCTGTGCAACATGCATTTTTATTATCTGTAAAACAGAATATTACATAGAAAGCAATGATGAAAAGAACAGTGGCTAATACACAATAAATATTCAATAGATGCTGGTGGATAATGGTTACGTTCACATCTTCTGTTAGACCCAACCCCCAACAATCCTAAACCCTGCTGAAAAGAGCAACTAACAGACCAAGGAGGACCACAGTGAGTTGGCCTGGAGGTCTGTACTCTCCTCCTTTTCAGCAGTGGCCACTGACTGGCAAATGAAAAGTAGAAAGCAAGTCCTGTGCCATGGTTCTGAAATGATCACAGGAAAGAGTTGGAGCAGGAAGTTTGTTTACCAAGTCTTGAACCACTCTCTAGATTTAACATTTCTCCCTTTTACAACAGCATGACTTGGAGAAACTAACCCTTCACGTATCCTGGACTACAACAAACACCTTTACCTTAGTTTTGCATCATGGTTGCTCCCACTCCTTACCTGGAAAATCAGATGAGCTCTCCTTAGAAGAAATTTCAGACTACTAGAAGGAGAATTCTTCCTGATTGCAGGCAAACTTGGTTTCCCAACCACTTGGGAGAAGCAGTGGTTCTCCACCTAGGAAGGGCTGCAACACCTCCAGGCCCCATTGTTTTTCATACATATAACAATATGCACCTGGTTCCTTACAATTGTCTAAGCCGCTGGCAACTCTGCTCACCTGCTTAAAGCAAACCTCCTAACAAACATCACTGAGGCCAAGCCTTCAGAAGTTGAACTTGCAGTTGTGTAGTTCCATTCACTGAGTGATAGCCAACCAGGCCTGACAGATGAGCCCTGGGCAGCTGAAATACTGTAACTGTCTTTGGATATAAGATGCTCCCCAAATTGTCAGAGTCCCTGTCACATAAATCATGGGATATCCTTTCTCTGCCAGTTAGAAGCTGTTCTGACGTTGGAGCTCAAGATGGTACATGACTTTAAAACTCTGCGTAATTGGAAGAGTAAAACACCTGGTTAAATCTCAGGTAAATCTTGTAAAAATAGCCACAGAGGCATCCAAATTCTCCCTGAACTAAACTTTACTTCTGTGACTTGGGATTTGGGAGGCAGTCTAGTCCAGTTCTTCTCAAACTTAAAATGTGCATACTAATCAATGGGGATATTTTTAACATGCATATTCTGATTCAGCGGGTCCAGGTAAGGAGCTGAGATTTCGCATTTCTGACAAGCCCCCAGGTGTTGCCAATGCTGCTGGGTCCACAAGGCCCCAGACTGAGCAGCAAGGGCCTAGTATACTGCTTAAGGGTGGATTTGTCAGAAAGAATCCTAAATTCACCTAACTTGCTCTGGAATCTTGAGCAAGATATTTCCCCCTCTGAATTTAGTTTATGACTAACTCCCAGAACCCTTGAGAAGTTTGTATATGTAAATAGTTCATTCACGTGCTGAAACTGAACTTCAGCTCAGCTCTCCCTTCAAACTTGGGGCACTTCGGTAGTTTTCCCTACCCAAATTAGTGAACCTTAAGTCCACAGGACCAGCTACTACTTCTCTCAAAGTGTTGTCCTCAGATGAGCAGAACCATCATCAGTGAAACACAAATTCTTGTACTCTAAATTGGACTTAGTATATCAGAAACTTTGAGTGGGTGTCCTCAGTTTTAACAAGCCCTTCAGGTGATGCCGATACACACTTTAGAGCGAGCAGACATAACCAGTGGAGGAAAGCATATGTAAAAAAAAAATAAAAAAGGAAAAGGGCTAAATTATGGGCTTAGGTTGCAATTAAAATGATTGTTTCAGCAATTTGGAAAATTTTTCTGATACTAACTTTATACGAGGCGGCGCAATAAAATAAAACAAAGGAATAAACTCTCTACCAGCAAACTTTAAAGGATTTCCAATATTTTGACAAGTATGGTTACAATGAAGTTAACACAAAAGGTCAGTATTTTAAAGTGAAGGTACGTGAACGTATTGGCTTGCAGGAGATCTTTGTAACCACAGAATGAATGCAAAGATACTTCCACATTATACCGCCTAAAATCAAAAGCTCTATTTTGGCCACATTTATAAAACCAGAACTAAAAAAGAAAGTAAAACAAACAGAAAAATCAGATCTTTATAAAAATCTGTATCATAAAGGAACCATTTTTTTTAAGTAGAGTCAAATTTGTGTTTTAATAAAATTAAAACCTAAACACAGACAAAAAGAAAAAATTACGAAACTTCCAGGAAACCCGCAGCAGAGGAGACGGAAACCCGGAAGGGGCAAAATGCATACATCCGCGCAGCCGCGAACTGCGCAGACGCGAGCAAGTTAGGCCCATCCGAGCCGCCGTTCTCCGCGCCTCTTACGTAACTTCCCTATCGCCCTACGGGAAAGCTCCCCGCGTGGGATGATGGCGTATTTCCTGCGGCCTGCACTGTTTGGCGAGGTTCGCTAATGATGGCCGGCGTTCGATCGACTTTGCGGGCGGTGGGTTGCCTGAGGATCCCGCACCGTCACAGAACCTCATTCGAAACCTTATGTAACAATCTTGACATGCGAGACAGGATTCACTGGGCAGAAAAAGCGTTTCGAATTTATAATTTACCTAACTGCAAACTCTCCAAATAGTCCAGATGAGCGAATTTTAAAGAATTAAGACAAAAGATAATTTGTGTCATAAAACAAATGTCCCTTTAAAAGTCGAGGCGCTTTCATGATTGAGAAACTACATCGCTGCAGTGGTGGGAGGGTGACCGCGTTCTGAACCCCAACAGAAAAGCTAGCGTTGAGAGCTGGCCTTGTGTCTTTTCTTTTGGCTTATTATTGCAAAAATAATTTGGTTAAAATGACTGGACAGCTGTTCGGTCTAGAATGAGATCTTTTCAGATGCTAGAGTGCCTCAGGATTTCACGAACTATTTGGGTTGATTCTCATGAAATGGGTGGAGAGAATCCAAGACACGTTGCATCTGTATTTTCCTCCGGCGAATAAACTGGTAAAGGGGGGGGGGGGGCGGGGGAGATGTGATTCAGAAAGAATGGAGTAATTGATGGAAGATAAAAAAAGGAGACTGTAGATTTAAAAGTAAAATTTCGTTTCTTTAGGTTTAATTCCTATTTTTAGGAAACTTGTGACCTTCAAAAATTGGTTTTTAATAAAAATTTCAAACATGGTACGTACTACACCCACAGTAAATACTGGTTAAATTTAATAATACTATCATTATATGGTACATATACTACAAATACTCTTAAACAATAAAGCAAACATAGAAACAGATATGTTTCTTAAGTATAGATCAGAATACAAATAAGCAAAATGCAGATGTTGCAAGGGGTAAAGTTACAAATCAGAAGATTGGAAGGCTGAAGGTGGACGTTCATAATTTTAAAAATAGAATATTCTTTCTTTCGAATTAACTGCACAGTTCTCAAAAAAAAAAAAGAATTCGTGAGCAGCAAAAATATATAATGGCATACCTTTATATAATGTCATATACCTTTGATTAACGAAGCAAAAAAGTAAAGACGATGGAAAAGAGTTAAAGATGATTCCTAAATAAACTAGGAGATTGGTGGTGAGATTATTCTCTTTTTCTTAGTTTTTCTAAAGTGCTAATATTCTATAATTATATTTAAAAATCTTAATGTCAAATTCCAAATAACAAAAAGGAAATAAGGAAAACATTTTGGGGAACTGTTTCAATACTGACTTGCTTGTGATGTAGAATGCAAAAGATAATTTTCCCCCTACATTTTTGTTAAGACAATGAAGTTGGAAGGACCTTAGCACTGGGAAAAGGATTGTTAACTACAATAAAGGGATACAGAGAGACAGAGAAAAGAAAGGGTGGGGCCAAGAATACAGGAACAGTGAAAATAAAGTTCGGTAGCAACCTTGAAAAAAATTCAGGGATTTATTTATTTCAAAAGTTTGCAAAACAAAACAAAAACTGTCAAAATCATTTTCAAATGCTAAAGTTCACAGTTATTTTTAAAACTTCAAACGCAAGTCAAATTTTGTCTCAAGCATATATTTTTCAGTTAGTTTAGTGGAAAACTTTTTAAGAAATAAAAGTAAGAAAGCACTAAAGAAACAATAGACAAAATCTAAAGTTTAACTTTATTGAAATGGCATCCCTATTTAAATAAAAGAATGTGGCACACTAGTTTTGACATAATTTTAAAATATTTTTCTAAGCAATGAAATGGAAGAAAAACAATATTAAAGATTGCACATGACTTTTTACAAATAGTAATTATAAAACAACAAAAGGTTATCTAAATTAAAAATAAAATGGTCCTAAATAAAGTTGATTCCTCCTGTGCTGAAATTCAAAAATCAAAACCAAAGAATGCCAAACTCCATAGAAGGAAACAGCCGTGGCACGGCAAAGCACCGTTGGTCCCTTTAGGTGGTGGAACTGTGGAGAAATTCTGCATGTTAAACTAGAGCAGACTCTGCGGAGGCCTTGCAGACAGGCCTGAGGGGAGGAATGGGTCCTTCCTGCCAGCCACATGATATTCTCACCCTCTTGCGAGTTTAACAGTTTGATTAAGCAAAGGTGAAATTTTAAGATGCGCTTTTCTAGGGGTACTATTTCAATTTGGATCAGTCAAGGTCTAATCAGGAAAAAGGTCACAGCAATTTCATCAGAAAAATTTTAATATATAAATTGATAATGTGGGTGAGATCCAGATTTTGTTGGAGAGAGCGAAGCTGTAGCTAACTGAATGGCAGAGAATTTGGTGCATTGGTGGGGGGAAGGATCGTGCAGGATATCTGCTTTCTGGAACATACTAAAAATCCATTCTAGGGTGCCAAGGAAAGATGTTCATCGGGAGGTGTCTCATTTTAGGTGCTTTACTACAAAACTGCCAAATGAGGTGCCAGGGAAATATACTGGCCACTGGATGCTACTGTGGCTGCAGGAGCTGGGTGTTGGAAAAGCCAGCCAAACATCAGGAACCAGGTGTGGGGAAACCACATGCACAGCAGAAGCCTGGAAGAAAATTCCCACACAACAGTCTACTGGAGAAGCTGTGCACATAGCAGGAGGCACTGGGTGGAGAAGCCTACTGGGATGTAGGATTTGACCTCAAGCAGCACATGAACCATGAAGAAAATCCCCTCCCTCCTGGAATTTATGACCAGTATCATCTATCACAAACAACATCATGCCAGAAGGCAAAGGAGAAAAATTTTAAGTGCCCAGGTCCATTTTCACATAGCATGCATTTAAGAGAAAATTTGGAGCTGAGATGCAGTAAGTGGATAAGTAGCACAAACCACCTCTTCTGCTTCAAGCTCACATATGAACCCTTCTAAACACAACTGAATTCCAGTACAATTTCCACCTGTTTGTCTTAAATGTGACGTTCTCAGATGTTCCTCAAATAGTCCAAAAATACATTTTATTCATTGTTGGCTGTATTACTTGCTCTTCAAATTCGGTCACAGTCCCTCTAAATATTATGTAACCTAAAACTAACCTGTAGAACCAGCTTCCAAAACTTACATGTAAATTGAAAATGGGAAGGAGAGAATAAAAAGGTTAAGTTTATACAAAGAAACACAGACAGATGAAACTAAACAATGCCACTATATTCCTTGTTTCTGCAGTTGGCACTGAAGCTGTAGTTGAAATCCATGGCTTTCTTCTTCTACTTCCCTTTCCACATTTTACTTATCACCCAGAGCATCAGTTACTTGTTTTTGTTTTGTTTTGTTTGTTTTTCCTTTTATTCCCAGAAGGTCTGATTCTTAATCACCCTGCTTTATTTACTCTTTATTATTGGGCATGGAAGTAGTAAAGTAGCCCTGCATTCCAGACATAGTGCTTCCTGTGCCCATTGTGTAGCAAAATCCAATTTCCCCTTGGTAATCAGGCTCAGTCACTCCAGTCAGTAGAGTAACTCCTTATTTGCTTGGTAGTTCAGTGGCATAATGAGCCCAAACTGACCAGGTGGCAGACTCATCTTCCAATTCAGTGAAATCATTGTGTCCGCTGATGGAAGTATTACCCTCTTTGGGACTAAGAACTCTAAATCTGTGCTGGAATGAAAAACTCTGCAAGTGGGTTATTAGAAATCATTGGGAGAGAAGTCACTCCCACTTCCACCCTTGATTTTTGGGTCCCTGTATTCTCACTATGGGGAAATCAGCACCATACAATGGTCTCTGATTGAAGATATACTGCATCCTGTAGGACAGACCTTATCCTTTCATCTCTCAATTGGCATTGTAACCTCAAGTCTTCAGCAAGCTATTCTATGTTTCAATTAAGTCAGACACTTTTGGATAACGGTGTATTTAATACTATCAATTTATTCCATTAACAAAATCCATTGCTGCATTCCCCTTGAAGAGAAGCAATATCATGGGGGAATTCTGTAAGTATAAGGTGACAGTTCTGGCCAAAGCTTTAGGGACAGGAAAGGCAAATCCGTATCCACAGTATATGTCTGCTTCAGTGACAACAAAGTTCGGCCCCTTAATGATGAAATATGTCCAAGGAACAAACTGTCACCAGATGGCCGGTTGGTTCCCACAGTGAGTGGTACCATATCAGGAGATTAGTGTCGCACTCCACTTTTAACAAATGAGGCAATCAGTAATAGCATTATCCAGGGCAGCTTTGGTAAGGAAAAGTCCATGTTGTTGAGCCACTGCATAATGTCCATGCCTGCCACCCTAGCCACATGATTCCATTAAGGAAGTCATGGGCTTGGCTAGATAAAAAGGCTGAGTTTCATCTACAGAGTGCATCTTTATTGAGAAACTCCTATGCAGTGGCTGCCTTTTGATGGTTATTCACAATGGGAGACAAATATTTTCACAATCTGGGTCCATTATGAGAGGTTCATCCACTTATCTCTTCCCCAAACTCCCTTGTCACTAACCTTCCAATCCCATTCATTCCATGTGCCTGACCATCCAGCCAAATCATTAGCAATTGCCTATAAATCAATGTAGCTGCATAAAACTGGCCCTCTTTCTCTCCAGACATAGCAGACAACCAAGAATACTGCTCAAAATTCTGCCCACTGGGAGGATTTTCTTTTACCTCTGTTCTTCAGGGTCACCCCTGAGAGGGGCTATAGTGCTGCAGCTGTCCACTTGTCAGGGATACCAGCATATCACGCAGACCTACCTGTAAATCAGGCTTGAGTTTTGTGGGTGTTCTCCTTCCTCAGTTAATTTATCATAAAGAATACCCTGGGAGGCCTAGGCATGTATTGAGAGAGAGGAGGCAATGCAATAAGAGTTGATGCTGAAGTTTCATGAGTTGCTCTTAAAACTTAGTAGTGCTTTCATCACCTGTGCAAGCTTGGGCTTTTATATATCATTTCCATTTGCAATGTGTGTCCTTGTGGTGTCTCACTGGTGGCAATTCACTATGAAACCACCGAGGGAGGGGTGCCTTGGGAAACTGCTGACCCTTATGTACTGCTAACCACCATGTATTGCAGCAGCCTAGTGCAACAGAAGCCATTTAGCTGCAGGAGCTAAAGGAGCCATGCATACTTTAGTTGTCTGGTCATGGAGAAAGCGATGCATGCTAAAGGAGTCTGCTAGAGACCACAGGAAACAGGAAGGAAAATCCCTTCCTCTTACAGTGTCTCACCACCTTCCTCTATTGACAAAGCTTAAAATCATGCCAGTTGGCAAATCAAACATTTTTGAACATGTCCAGCTCCATTTACATAAAGCAGGCAAAGAAGGATGAATTTGGAGCTAAGAGGCAACAAAATAATAAGTGGCAGATACTTCTTGTTATTAGACTAAGGGCATATTACACAAAAGAACAAAAAACAGATTTTCAATTTTTCAATTGATGTTTCTAATACATAGTACTTAATATTTTCCATCTTACCTCTGAGTGCCCTTCCTCATACATAATTCAAATTATCTCATTCATCTTTGCTTTCAGTATGTATTACATATGTGCCACTGAGGTCAGAGGAAATGACCTAGATGTTTGTGAGCTGATAAAAATAAAATGAATTCTTTGCCTAGAAAGGCTAACATTTTTGTTCAAAAATGTTTCGTCTCCTGTTTTTTTCAGGTGCAATTGCTACAAAACTCATTAATACAAGGATTTTGACCTTATGGTATCCACAGTTGAAATTTAAAACTACCATTGACAGGAAATGTGAACAGTTTTGTAAGAAAATGCTCGTGTCCCTCTCTGGTCTACTTCCTAACACTGTATTACATTTCTATTGCTGTGTAACAAATCACCATGAATTTAGAAGCTTAAAACAATATACACTTATTGTTTCATTTTCAGGAGTCTAGACACAAATTAGGATCTCTCGAGGCTGCATATCAACATACCAATCTCACGTGCTCATTGGCAGAATTATTTTCTTGTGGATACAGAATTTATGGCAGTATGTTTCCTCAAGTCCAGCAATAGAGAGAAAAAGTCTCTGCTGTTTTAAGTCTCTGCCATCAGGGAAGGTCTAGGATCTCTTTTAAAGAGCTCACCTGATTAGGTCAGTCCTCCTCAGGAAATCTCTCCTTTGATTAAGTCAAAGTCAACTGACAAGGGACCTCACTTGTCTCTGCAATATCTCCTACCTTTGCAACATAACATAACATAATCACAGAGTGATATCCCTTGCCATATTTTATTGATATGCTCTGTCTTCCCTTAAGGAAAAAGGCTTGTACAAGGGCATGACTTATTGTGAATCACCCTAAGTTATGTTCACCACAAGCACCAAGCTTCAGGCACCACGTGTTGTTCTACAAGACCACACCAGAAGACCAACTGGTGATTTCATGACTCAGGTTTCTTCTGGGCCCACTTAGGTTACCGTTCTGCTCTGCTAAGGATATAGCTGGCAAGAACAAATGTGTTCTCATAGTCTTTATTATCTGCTCAGCAGATTCCCCATGGCAGCTGAACTCAACATGATCATTTATTAGCTGAATTATTATTATTATTTTAAGGTATTATATGGGGGCAAAATATTTAATTCTAACATCTTATATTTTTATAAGATGTTTTATATTTTATAAAACTTGGTGCTCATATTTTCCTTTTTCGATCTGGCATCCTAGTGGCCATATGGAAGTTCTGTTCCAAATATAAAGTCTGTCCCTTGCTCTTATGGGTTTATTTCTGTACCCCAAAAAGGAATGTTGAATTCCTAACTCCTGTTAACACAGAAGGTGACCTTATTTGGATATAGGGTCATTTCAGATGTAGTTAGTTAAGATGAGGTCAAACTGGAATACAGTGCCATTTATCCAAAATGACTAGTGTCCTTTTAAGGAAAGGAGAAGAGACCCAGAGATACAGATCTAAAGGGAAGTCCATTGACTATAGAGGCAGAAACTGGAGTTGTGCATCTATAAGCTATGGAATGCCAGCAGCTTCCAGCCATCACCAGAAGGTAGGAAGGGGTAAGGAAGGACTCTTCCCTAGAGCACTGGGAAGAGAGCATTGACCACATTGACACTTTGATTTCAGACTTCTGGTCTCCAGGATAGTGGTAGGATACATGTCTGTTGTTTTAAGCCACCCAGATTTGTGGACCTTTGCTACTAACACAGAGTTTAGTAACAAGAATGCAGTGTTGTTATAAGAAACCCCTAAAAATGTGGAAGTGACTTTGCAGTTGGGCAATGGGTGGAAGCTGAAAGAACTTCAAGGCACATGATAGAAAATTCCTAGATTATCTTGAAGAGATGGTTGGTAGAAATATGGATGTTAAAAGCAACTCTGGTGAGGCTTGAGAAAGAAGTAATGAACATGTTTTTGGACACTTGAGAAGAGGCAATCCTTACTCTAAAGTGGCAGAAAATTTGCCTGAATTGTGTTCTGCTATTGGGTGGACACAACAGATGAGATTTCCAAGCAAAAGTGTGGATGATAAGTCCCGGTTTCTCCTTGCCACTTGTAATAAAATGTGAGAAGAAAGATAAACTGATGAATAAAGTACTGGGCACAAAGGAACTAGAACCTGTTGATCTGGAGAGTTACCAGCCTAGCCAAATAGTGTGCTTTGAAACCAGGGCCACGGGTGTGGGTTGACACCCATTTGCCTAATATATTAAGCATGCGATTTGTAGAGCCAGTGAATCATCTCAGGAGAAATACTGCCAGCATGGACCGAAAAGGAAGGCTGCCAGACTTTTGGGAATCTATAAGCATGAAATCGGTCAACAGAGCTACTCGATTGTGAGCCTGTTATCCTTCATGAAAAGGGAAGAATGTCTCTGAAGATGGCTCAGAGGCTGGTGAGGCTGCTGCTGCCACCAACCATCCAAAGAGCAAAGACCCAGGAGCCTGGTAAACACCTCCATCTCCACCTCCACCTCCTCTGTTAGGTTCTAAGGTTCAAGGCCGTGGACCAAGAGGGCAGAGCTACTCTTTGGGGCCCAGAGCCCTGGGACCTGATGGAATTTACCCTGCTGGTTTCAATATTTGCTTTAGACCAGTGAGCCTTTTCATTACTTCCGTTTTCTCCCACACTGTTGGGTAATGTCTAGCTAATGCTTGTTGCGCCATTTTATTTTGGAAGCAGATAACCTGTTTGTTACTGTATGATATTTGGGGCTTTTTAAAATGTATAATTCCTTTTTATACATATTGTCATATGTATTATATTTTATATAATTACATATTACATATAAATGTTTTGTAAGTTAAATTTTATAACATTTACTTATAATAAAGTCAACTAATGATAAGACTAGTAAACTTGGTATTGCCTCATGTGTTAAATTTAACCTATAACATACTGAGTGTGTTGTTTTATATATATATATGTGTGTGTGTGGATATAAATATGTATATATATTTATTGGTTGATTTACTAGAAATTGTGCGTTTATAGAACAATTATGTATAAAATATAGGATTCCCAAATACCACTTCATTATTAACACCCTGCATTGGTGTGGAACATTTGTTACAATTGTTGAAAGCACATTTGTATAACTGGACTATTAACTATAGTCTGCGGCTATAACTTAGGGTTCACTCTACGTGTTGTACAGTTCCATGTTTTTTTTTTAAATTTTTATTCTAGTAACATACATATCGGATGTTCCAGGTACAATGTCTGCCCTCTGAGTTCCCAACTGCAACTCTTCTGCCCACGGCTTAGTTTTCTGTTGTGTTTCCTGAATCCCCACCATACTGAAATCTCCTGTGTAACCTTGTCTCTTTTGAGCTCCATGTAGAAACAGAACAACAGAGAAGACCCTTTTGTTTATTGAAGTGCAAAACCAAGCAAAACTATTTCAGTCTCTCCAATCTTTCACCTCTACTCTTGTCACCTACACTATAATCCCGCAGGTTCCACAAATAGGAACAGAATTTAAATCCGAATATGTTCTTCAGGCGGACAGCACCATCTCAGATGATTCCTGTCCCCACTGCTGAGGCTTCTTCACAAATCACTACTCTACTGATAGAACACCAATATATATCTCCCTCCCCACCTTCTCTGCACCTGTTCTTTCTTTCTGCCATCGAGTCTCATGCTGCTTCATAAAAGTTAACTGGAAGCATTCCCCAATGATCAGCTCACTGATTATTGCTACCTTTATGAATCTTTTCCAACCTCAATTTTGAATTTTATCAATGTTGATACATACATCTCACATTTTACCATTTTAAAACAAAATGCATTTCATAATCAAAGGCATCTCAGACAACCATTATGCCATTGTCATTGCATATACATGCCTAAATTTGTTCTGAAAACTTTTGACATCCACGGGGGATATCGCCAGCATCAAGACATGCATAAAGTGTTCCAGGGTCTTTGAGGGAAGTGTCAAGGACAAAGGTGGGGTGTCTTTTATCATGACGTGCTGCAACACCACCTCCTGCAGTAGCCCACAGGGTGATGCCACATTGGAGGGTGGGTCCTAATCATCTACTAAAATTTGGAAACAGAATATGAAGATACTTTGGGGAACCTTAACTAATTAGTATCGTTTAACTTTTCATTTTTATATATCTACTTTGATATCTATCTAACTCTCTCTATATCATAGCTTCTATAAGCTATGCCCGTATAACTTACAAAAGGCTATTTCAATAAGTACAACATAAGGTTTACTAGCATTATGTCATATTTGTATTGGGGCATTTTTCTTTCATGAAGATGCATCTTAAATTGATGACATCTTTGATTTGATGATACGTGCCAAGTTCCATCCATTTGGACTCAAAGAGAAACAGTGTGACTTCTAACTTTGACATTCTAATTTGTATGACAACTGCCAGTCTTTTGTTTGTTTGGGTTTTCTTTTTACTTTTTCTCCCTCTGTGGAATGTACTGAAATTGTTTTCTATCCATCTCAATACTACCAACCAAAGGCCTAAAATTCAGTCAAGGTTTGCAGAAGGAATAAATGGAATATTAATGGAAACCTGACTTTAAAAATATCAGAAATTCCAAGGAAACTCCACCTGGAATACATGTGCATGGTTTGGCTGACCGTGCTCCTGGTGACCCATTCCAACCTTGAAGAGCCCCTTGAAATAAAGGACTAGGTACAAACAGCAGTGGTTCCTTGAAATTCTAAGTCCTGGAAAAAAGTTAAATTTTTATCCCAGGAAACAATGTTTAAAACATAAACACCCATTTTGACTATGTTCAGGTACACTGGTAACACATTATCCTTTCTGGTGATAATAATACTAATTTGTATCATTCAGATGGGTCAATGATCCACAAGTGAGGATTTCAATCCTATAGTATTTATTTCAGTCTTTAAAAAGAGTTAAGATATTTATTGCAGTCATATTTTAATTACCAAAAGCACACTCTTGCACCACAAACTTGGTGATCAAGTTGACATAAAGGTTGAATTGACTGATTTTTGTCTCTGACTTCAGATTCATCTGCATTAAAAATAAATTTTGTTCTATAATTGAATCTTTCAATACATGTCTATTTGATATTAAAGCTGCTCAAGACTATTGCAGAGATGGCAAGAAAGCTGTGATCAATGGAGAATTTACCTGTACTCTATTCCAATCTATATTCAGTGTCTACAGTTATCCTTTCCACGTGGCAACTTTTCCCATCACAGTTTCAATATAACCACAGGTTGGCATAAGAAATTAAATGGGAATTTTGGGGGAGTTTTCCGGAAGCCACAGAGAACACAGAAAAAGTTTAGAAACTCAGAAAAGCATAAAATATATGTATAGTATTGTATAATATAAACATGTTTTACCTTTTTATACCAATAAGGTACTGTAGACACTCCATAATAGAAAAAGAATAAAATCAGACTCCTTCTATGGTACAATAAAAGGGCCAAACATTTTTACATGGATTTTCCAAATCGCAGGGGCTTTGTGCTCCTAAATCCCACAATGTGGGAGGGATAACTGCATTTTTTTTATTCCACATTCTTCAGCATAATTGTGTAAATCCTCCTCTCTTGGTGTTGACAGTCTCAACGGAGATATCTTAACCAAAGAAATCTGGACATGAGCTTGCAGAGATGTTCTTGTGGCTCCTAAAACCAAAGTAGCACAAGGAATCAAGCCGAAGGCACTTATCAGACTCTGGGTTTTCCACTTCCAATTATCTAAGTACCCATGGAACATGGACTTTTAAATAGGTAAATATTTTCTAACTTCAAGGTCATGGGCAGAAACACTAATTTTGCTACATTTCACATTTTTGTCCTGGAAAAATCCAGGCCTCATGTTTTACTTAGAGGCTACTGGCCTCCCAATCAGTGCCACATAGGGCTTTCTTCTCTGATTTTAGTGTTGTTCAAAGGGCATTCTTGACCACAGTTTAATGGTAGCCCAGGCATGACCTGTTACGAAACGCAGACTACTGCTCATGGCTAAAACCAAGGTTAGAGTCAAAGTAAGACTTCAGTGTGTGCCTATAGAACGCATCGCTGTAGAACTGGAAGATGATCCAAGAAGCAAAGGAGAAGGTAAGACAGAGAAATAACATATAAAGTGCAGTAACAGTGCCACATGCTTTGGGATAGCATTTATAATGCTTAAAAGCAAGTTTGGTGCTATCTTATTGTGTCAATTCATGCCCAAACCCTGCTACTTGGAGTGTGATTCCAAGAAACAGATGTGACTGTAACTGAGAATTTAGGATTTAAGAACTGATTATGATAACTGGATCATTATATAGATATTCCTTTTTACTTTCTGACAAATTAGAGTAGACACAGGGAAATACCTGAAATCTGAATTATAATCCAGCTGCCTTGATCTCTGATAATGATTGTATAGCCTTTATCTTGTGCCCTTGTGATTGTAAAAACCTTGTGACTAACTTTCACTGGTACCCATTTGTCCAGTTTTTTTACTTCAAAGTCTTATGAACACTGGAGACAGCTCCTAATGCTTATTAATGAAGGGTCTTGGGTCAGCCCATAACTAACCCACCCCAAGTCCAAAGTTATCTTGATAACCAAAGCTGGATCTAACAAAAATGGGCCCGCCTTCAAAGCGCAGTCATCTATACCTTATCATAATACTAAAAATCACACCCATCATCATATTAAGGCTGCCATTTTCTTACATATATTCTGTGACTAAGCATGTAATCAATCTGCACAGGCTCAATAATTAGATCACCTCTAATTACATCATCTGGGACAATTGTACTCATGTTAAAACCTGCCCATCTTTTGATGCTTTAAAACTATCAGAATTACTGCAGTCTGGGAGACAGATTTTGGACCGATAGTCCATCTGTTCTCCTGCTTCATGCCTAGCAATAAAACTCTTTCTTTCTTTGAAACCTGGTGTCTCAGGAGTTGGTAATTTGGGCGCATTGGGCAAAAGAATCCACCATCTTGGTCTGGTAACATGACCACATTTAGTGTCAATTATTTTCATCTATAACATGTGGGAAATGAATGCATCATTAGGATTTCTTTTTGAGGATGGAAAGAATGAATACCTGTGAGAAATAACCAATATCATTGCTAATATTCACTGTGCTTATTTTAGGTATTCAATCCTGGTCAAAGCCCATCTCATAGTAATTTGGGCAGAGAATACAAATGTATTTTCAAAGCCCCTTTGAGGGACTGGGGAAAAACGTTCCCCACCTGGAGAATTACTGATACTCTCACAAGCATTGGGGATGACCAATTTAGAAGGCCAAGTCCTTAATCTTGGGGCTTGCCCTTATGAAGCTTGTTACTGTAAAGGAGAGGCTAAGCCTACTTACAGTTGTGCCTGAGAGTCTCCCCCAGAGAACCTCTTTTGTTGCTCAGATATTGCTTCTCTCTCTAAGCCAACTCTGCAGGTGAACTCACTGCCCTCCCCACTGCGTGGGACATGACTCCCAGGGGTGTAAATCTCCCTGGCAACACAGGGCATGACTCCCAGGGATGAGCCTGGATCCAGCATCATGTGACTGAGAAAGCCTTCTGGACCAAACCAGGGAAGAGAAATGAAACAAAATAAAATTTCAGTGGCTGAGAGATTTCAAATGGAGTCAACAGGTCATTCTGGAGGGTATTCTTATGTGCTATATAGATATTCCTTTTTAGTTTTTAGTGTACTGGAATAGCTAGAAGGAAATATCTGAAACTGTTGAATGGCAACCCAGTAGCCTTGATTCTTGAAGACTATTGTATAACTATACAGCTTACATGGTGTGACTGTGACTGTGGAAACTTTGTGGCTCACACTCTTTATCCAGGGTATGGACAGATGAGTAGAAAAATGGGGATAAAAATTAAATGAATAATAGGGGGTCTGAGGGGGGATGGGATGTTTGGGGTGTTCTTTAATTTTTATATTTATTTTAATTTTTTTGGAGTAATGAAAATGTTCAAGCATTGATTATGGTAATGAATGCACAACTATATGATAATACTGTGAACAACTGATAGTACACTTTGGATGACTGTATGGTATTTGAATATATCTCACTTAAAAAAAACTAAAAAAAAAGTCCATCTCATGAACTGACTCAGCTATTGTATGTCAAAGCTCTGATTAAACATCAGGTGGGTTGCTCCTGAATAAAATGGTAAACCGTTACACTGAATACACACTTTTATCAGCCGGAGTGAAATGGCACAGGAGCAAGCCTGACCTTGCCAACTTCCCCATGATTCCCATCTGTGTAAAGATTTGATGGGAATTCCAATTCTGTTCCTTACAGCATCCTCCAGAATTGGAGGAAGAGTAGAGCAGAAAGGCTATACACCGCGGACGTGGGGAAGCAAAGCAGAAGAAGGCTGGGTCTGTGAAGGCATTCATGAGCTTCCAGAAAAATCATGGTCTGCCCACAATAGAATTTTGTGACACATGAAAAATAAACTCATTGTATCTGCGTGCAACTATATGAAGGTGGTGTTTTATACCCTGATTCTTAGAACCTGGCCATTAAGCACGCAACAACTGGGTAACACTCTAGAAACAACAATCCACAAACAATGGCCACAATGCCCTTTCCCACAATGTTTCCCCCACCCCATTGCCATAAGTCTTTGCTCTTCTGTGGTTTACATTTTCCTCTGTGGTTTCAGACAGGGCACTTGTGTGCCCACTAGGAATGTCATTCACTCACACATTCTTGAACACAATGCTGCAGAGATGTGGTTAAGGTGAGGAAAGCAGGCAGTGGTGAAATAGCTAATAAAAATTAAGTGGTTATTCAAACAAACTCATAAATAAGGTGGCATATATTTTATAAATATGAATCTATCTAGAGAAATGAGACAAGAAGATAATACACCCCATCTTACACCATGATAAGGCCTTAAAAACAATTTGGCAGCTTCTAATAAAGTTTTAAAGGAACACCTTTTGGCCCTATGAATCTCCCCTACAAAAATCTGCACTCTGGTTAGTTACACGTTAGGAAATTTATTATGATATTGTTTTTATAGCAAAAGTAAGAAATAAACTGAATATTGAAATATCAAAGAATAACAGTAAGTTGGAAAAATAATTGTGGCCCCATCCATACAGTGAAACACTAAGTAAAGTTTTAAAAGAACAAAATTTAAAAGAATTCAGAAGCTCTCCACATAAACAATAAGAGCCTGGAGACTATGAAGACTGTGTGTTTCTCAGTACAATGGTGAGAAACACAACCTCTGCAGACAGAAGGCTGGTGACATTGTACCCTATACTTCATTTCCTTGTCCATACACTTAACATTCTATACAATGCTTAACTTTACTATGAGTATTAATTAAATAAACAAGGAAAGATGCTTCTAATCAGTAGCTGAAATATACCACATTCTCTATAAATACTGGCAATAACTAGCAGTATTACATGTGTAGAGTATACATAATGTTTACACTCACTAAGAAACAATGGAAAGACACATATATTTTACAAGCCTTGCTCTGCAAGGATGGACCTTAAAAAGTTGCCACTGATGGCTGTTACCTGTGCGAAGTGCACTTGCAAGTGCCAAATGCGTAGACGCCACCGAGGCGATGAAGGGGGCGGGGCCAAGTGGAGGTGGGAGGGTCGCAGATCTTGGCCCCGCCCCCGCCCATGCCGCGCAGGCGCACAAGTGATCGGACCCTGCAGACCTCCCGCTTCCCTACGGGCCCGCGGGCCTGGGTCTAGGGTCTTTCCTGCCTTCGGAGGTGCTCGCAGGACGCTCGGCCGCGGATCTGCCTGCGAAGGCTGCTGGAGCTTTCAGATTACAGGGCAGGAGCTACGAGGCCTCCGGTTTCCCATTTCCCGGGTGCTCTTTCGGACGGTCCGAAAACGGGAATTTCAGATTACTAAAACAATGGAATTACTAAGACATGTACTCCTAATGTCTCTACAGTAGTATTCATTGTTACATTTTAAAAACCACGAGTTTGTAAAATCATTACAAGTAGGACGACCCCCCCACCCACAGGCCCAGCAAATTATTCTACCCACATCCCCAAATTTTGCGTAACACATGTCCCTTCAAAAATGAAATTTAGTTAAAATCTCAATCCAGCATTCTAGCTTGGCTTTAAAAAAAAGTCTTTTGTGGCAAAAGAAAAATTTAGAAATTATATGCTTGGAAAAACAACAACAACACATGTAGTTAACAATGATTCACTTCCTAAGAACATAAAAATACGAAATCAGTTATCAGGACACCAACAACTGGACAGAATATGCACAGGGTATGAAAAGGCAGCTAGATACGAATGGAGAACCTCCAGAGAGGGCTGAGTGGATGAGAAGGTGGTTAACAGGAAACTGGTGGCCACAAAACCAACTCCACAGGGTGTTTTAGCTATTCACCCACTCCAGTTTTCTGTTTCCTGCACAGGATCTGCCTGTAAATCCCAGGCTTTTTCTCAGGACGCTTTAAGGCACAGGGGTTGACAATTGCAAATATAAACACAGCATTCTTAAGACTGAAAACTCAAATAAAGCTGATGAATGGTTAATAAACTCAGTACTCATACATATGGCAATAACATGATTTCAAATTCTAGGCTTGCTTCATGTAATAGTTAATATTTTCAGGGTATTTCCAGTTTTTTCATGGCCATGCTCATACTGGAACACTGACTTTTCTGTGTTTTGCCTCACTGTACTAACAATAACTTACATCTTTCTTACTCCACTCAACAGACTAACAAAAGAAAAATAACAAATTGGAGAAAAATTAACAACTAATATATAGTGAGCCTGTATTTTGCTCCAGTAATTGTTAAGTCTTTAGATTTGTTAAAGTGTTTGTCACACAAGATATCTCTGAGATAGTTATTTGAATTATTGCCATGTGAGAGAAAGGAATATAATTGGGTGCAGGCAAAATGAGTGGCGCAAGTAATAGATCTGAGAGGTGATGGATTTAGGAGAATTTCACAGTGAATTAAACAACTGGCTGTTACCCTGTCTTCTTTGTTCTGGACACATTACTGTGCAAGCAGCACCAGGGAAAAGGAGTGCAAGACACCATGTGGAGATAAAGGGAGTGTGGCAGATACTGTGAATTCACTTCAGACCTAGTGTGGTGTTCTTTTGCAGACTTACTCTACTATAGTCATTGGAAATTTTTATATTGAAGCTATAATATCCCTATTTTCATTAACTTCAATTTGGCAGCAAGTAAAATAGAGTAATGAGATAGAAGAGATAGTTTTCCAGATTTAATAAATCTTAGGACTCTGGAAAACTTTTAAAAAGTTGGTATCCCTTAGCACATTTGTATGGTTCTCAATTTGAGGATAGTATCCAATATAAAAGATTATGGCCACAATAGCAATAAATATAAAAGCTGATCATTCCTATAGATGTAAACGTCTGTCAACGTTCATTTTGTTGCTAATGACAAACTGTGTGATATAATAATGTGTAGCACGATAAGGGTGCAGCTGAAATGTGACCACCCAATAATTACTGATGATAGTGAAGGTTCTGTAGAAATTTACAAAACATCTGTAATATTAAGGTATAAAAAAAAAAACAAAGAAACTGAGACTCTAAGCAATAACTGTTCTTTGCAGTTGTGTATACATTGACTTTTGGTTGGAAGTCTTCTGGGCTCTTTTAATTGGGACTCTAACTCCTGACTTGGTTGATGCTTCTCTTCCTTGTTCTTTTGTTTTTGTGTGAAAGTATTCCTGGGAAGAAGTCTCTTTGGTTCTTTTATTATTGTTTTTTATAAAAGCAGTTTTAACATTTTGCATTAGTGTGGTATATTTGTTACAACTCATGAAACAATATTATTATAATTGTGCTATTAACTTGAGCCCACCATTAACATTAGGGTTCACACTTTGTGTTGTACGGTTTTATGTTTTTGTGTGTATATGTGTGTGGTAACTTGTATGCAACCTAAAATTTCCCTTTTTTCCCATTTAGGATATAAAATTCAGTGGTGTTAATAACTTATGCAAAGTTGTGCTTGCATATTCATCATCCACTTCCAAAACTTTTCCACCACCACCAACAAAAACTCCATACTAATTAAAGATTCATTCCCTACCCCCTCCTCCACTTGACCTCTAGAAACTTCTATTCTAGTTTCTGACTTTATGAATATGCATATCCTGCTTATTTACTGTATGTGAGATCACACAGTATTTGTCCTTTCATGTCTGGGTTATTTCATTCAGCACGATATCTTCAAGGTTCATCCATGTTTTAGCATGCATCAGAACTTCATTCATTTCACAGCCAAATGATACTCCATTATATGTATATACTACATCTGTTGATGGACAGCTGGGTTGCTTCCATCTTTAAGCAACTGTGAATAAGGCCACTATGAACATCAGTCTTTTGCTTCTTTTGGGTATAGAACTAGAAGTGGGATTGCTGGGTTATATGGTAATTTTATATTTAACTCTCTGAGGAATCACTGTACTGTTCTCCACAATGGCTACACCATTTTACCTTCCCACCAAAAAATGAATGAGTGATCCTATTTCTCTGCATCCTCTCTAATACTTGTTTTTTTCTCCAATTTTTAAATAGTAGCCATTCTAGTGGGTAGTAGATGGGATCTCACTGTGCTTTTGATTTGCATTTCCCTGACGGCTAATGACTTTGAACATCTTTCCATGTGCCTCTTGGTCATTTGTATATCTTTGGGAAATGTCTGTTCAAGTCTTTTTCCCATTTTTAATTGGGTGATGTGTCTTTTTGTTGATGAGTTGTAGAAGTTCTTTGTACATTCTGGATATTAAACCCTGATCAGATATATGGTTTTGAAATATTTTCTCCCATTCTGTAGGTTGTCTTTTTACATTCTTGATAAAGTCTTCTGTTGCACAAAAGTTTTAATTTTCATGAGGTTGCATTTAGTTCTGTTTGTTTTGTTGTTCATGCTTTTGGTGTAAACTCAGATAAACTACTATCTAACACAAAGTCCTGAAGATATTTCCCTATTTCTAGGAGTTTTATAGTTTTGGTTTTTATATTTAGGTCTTTGATCTATTTTGAGTTGATTTTTGTATATGGTGTGAGGTAGGGACCCACCTTTATTCTTTTACTATGGCTATCCAGTTCTCCCAGCACCGTTTGTTGACCAGACTATCCTTTCCACAGAGGGTGGACTTGGCACCTTTGTCAAAGATCACTTGACCAAAGGTGGGAGGATTCATTTCTTAACTCCCAAATATGTCCGCCCTTGTGCCATTACCACACTGTTTTGATTATTGTAGCTTTTTAATTCGTTTTAAAATCAATAAATGTAAGTCCTACAACTTTTTTCTTTTTCAAGACGGTTTTGGCTATTTGGGGATGCTTACTCTTCCATAATAATTTGTTGACTGGTTTTTTAATTTCTATGGAGAAGTCTGTTGGAAATGTATTGAATTTCTAAATTTCTTTGGATAGAATTGACATCTGTGCCAGTTTGAAGCTGTTATGGACCCCAGAAGAGCCATGATATTTTAATCCAATCTTGTTGAGTGTAACCTTTTGATTGAATGTTTCCATGGAGATGTGACTCACTCAACTGTGGGTGAGAACTTTGATTAAATTATTTCCATGGAGATGTGACCCTGCCCACTCTAGATGAGTCATAAATAGATCACTGGAGTCCTTTAAGAGCTCATGGAAACAAGCAGCTCAGAGACAATGAGAGAGACATTTTGGAGAGAAGCTAAGAGCTGGTACAGACACAGACATTTGGAGATGCTGGGAGACGCAGACAGAAGGACATTTGGAGATGCTAAGCTAAGAGATGAAGCTCAATGTTTGCCCCCAAGAAGCTAAGAGAGGACCCCCAGATACTTAAAGAGAAAGACACTGGAATCAGAACCTGAAATCAGTGCAACTGGGGAGCAAAGGTCCAGCAGACACCAGCCATGTGCCTTCCCAACTGACAGAGGTGTTCTGGACGCCATCAGCCTTTCTTCAGTGACGGTATCCTCTTGTTGATGTCTTAATTTGGACATGTTTATGGCCTTAGAACTGCAAATTTGTAATCTAATAAATCCCCTTTATAAAAGCCAATCCATTTCTGGTATTTTGCCTAATGGGAGCTTTAGTAAACCAGAACAACATCTTAACAATATTTAGTTCTTCCAACCAATGAACACAGAATATTCTTCCATTTATTTAGGTCTTCCTTAAGTTCTTTCAGCAATATTTTGTAGTTTTCTGTCTATAAGTCTTTTACATCCTTGTTTAAAGTTATTCTTAAGTATGTGATTCTTTTAGTTGCTATTATAAATGGATCTTTTCTTGATTTTCTCTTCAGATTTTTCATTACTAATGTATAGAAACACCACTGATTTTGTGCATTGACTTTGAACCACCACTTTGCTGAATTCATTTATTAGCCCTACTAGCTTTGTTGTGGATTTTTCAGGATATTCTCTGTATAGGATCATGTCACCTGCAAATAGGGAGAGTTTTATCTCTTCCTTTCCTATTTGGATGCCTTTTTTCTTAAGTTCAAGATTTTATTTGGGGATGTGTGTGATCCCAAGGAGCACCAACAAGGGAATGGAGTGAGAAAAGACAAGAAGGTAGTCAATAAAGGGTGAGCTATCAAGCCACTTTGGGCAACTTGAGCTCATCCATTGAGAAACTCTAGGAAATGGCATGAAACATGCATGCCTCAGAGTTATATTTGTATGCTTTTTATTTCTTTTTCTTGTCTAATCGTTCTGGCTTGAACTTCTAGTAAACTGTTGAATAACAGTGGTGACACTGGACTCTCTTGTCTTGTTCCTGATCTTAGGGGGAAAGCTTTCAGACTTTCACCATAGAGTATGATGTTAACTGTGGGTTTTTCATGTATGGCTTTTATCATGTTAGGGATGTTTCCTTCCAGGCCTAGTTTTATGAGTGTTTTTATCAAGAAAAGGTGCAGAATTTTGTCAAATGCCTTTTCTGTTTCAATTGAAATGATCATTTAAAAAAATCTTTTGTTCTATTAATGTGGTGTATTATGTTAATTGACTTTCTTATCTTGAACCACCCTTGCATAAGTGGGATAAATACTACTTGCTTATGGTGTATTATTCTTTAATGTGCTGTTGGATTCCATTTAGTAGTATTTTAGTGAGGTTATTTGCATCTACATTCACAAGGGATATTAGTATATAATTTTCTTCCCTTGTGATTTCTTAATTGGCTTTCATATTAGGGTGATGCTAGCTTCATAGAATGAGCTGGGAAGTGTTTCCTCCCCTTCAAATTTTTGGTAGAAGTTGAGCAGTATTGGTGCTAATTCTTTGAATATTTGGTAAAATTCACCAGTGAAGCCATCGTTCCTGGGTTTCCTTTATTGGGAGGTTTTGGATTACTGGTTCAAACTGCTATTAGTATACTGAGATATCCTATTTCTTCTTGAGTCAGTGTAGGTAGTTTGTTTGCTTCTGGGAATTTGTCCATTTCATCTAGCTTATCTAAAGGTTTGCCAAGTTTATTGATCCTTTCAAAGAACCAATTTTCTCTTTCTTTTAATTCTATTGTTTCTTTTAATTCATTTCATGTCTTTTAGATATTTAAGTAGAAAATGACTGATTTGAGCATGTTCTGTTTTTAAATGTAAGCATTTAGTGTTACAAATTTCTCTCTCAGGGCTGCCTTCACCATGCCCCAAAAATTTTGAAATGTTGTGATCTCATTTTCATTTGTTTCAAGATATTTTCTGATTTTCCTTGTGATTTCCTCTTTGACCTCCTGAGTAATTAAGAGTGTTTTAAGCTGGATATTTTTGTGAATTTTCCAGTTTTTTGACTGTTATTGGTTTCTATCTTCATTCCATTGTGGTCAGAGTAGATGCTTTGTATGATTTTGATCTTTTTAAATTTATTGAGATGTGTTTTGTGTCATAACATGTGGTCTATCCTGGAAAATGGTCTATTTGCACTTGAGAAGAATGTGAATAATGTGTGTTCTGCTGTTTTGGGGTGCAGTATGCTGTATATGTCTAGTTAAATCTAGTTCATTTTAAGTATTATTGAGGTTCTCCATTTTCTTTTTGATCTTTCCAGATATTCTATTTATTATTGTAGAGATGTCTATTTCTCCCTTCAGTTTTGCCAGCATTTGCCACACATCTTTTTGGGTGCAGTGATAGGTGCATAAATTTTTATGAATGTTACTTCTTCTTGGTGTATTGACCTTTTTATTAGTATATAATGTCTTTCTTTGTCTCTTTAATTTCTTACTCTAAGTCTATTTTGTCTGACATTAGTCTAGATACTGCAGCTTTCTTTTGATTACTTTTTCTGGTGGATAATTTCCCCCATCATTTTACTTTCAACCTGTTTGTGTCTTTAGGTCTAAGGTGAATCTGTTGTTGGATCATGGTATTTTTTATTCATTCTGCCAATCTGTGTCTTTTGTTTAATCCACTTACATTCAGTATAGTTATCTATAAGCAGGAATGATTTCAGCAAACTAAGATTACCTTATTATGTGCAAGTACTTCCCCTCCTTGAGGGGATGTCCTTTTCCTCTTCCTCCTCCAGAAGTCCTATTCTCTTTGTTTTTATGCAAATTTCCTCCCCAGCTCTTTGATTCTTTGTGAGTGGGGAATTACTCCCAGACACTCCCACCAGAAATTCCTGGCTCTTTTGTGAGGCATCTTTTTGTTGAGGTATTATTTGAAGTTTGCTCCTTTGATCTCTGTTTTAGGTCTTCCTCCTCTATAGGAAATTCTCAGTCTCCTGATTCTTCTTCTCTGAAGAGCACATATTTCACCTCTATGTCAATTCCTTTCCCAATGGAATGATTTCCCTAAGAACTCCCCAGAACATCAATGACCTCTTTGGGAAACTTAATATCTCCCCAAAATGGCTTGTCTAAGTTCTCTCTTCTCATCACCCCCCTCCTACTTTTTTCTTTTTATCACTGTAAACCTCCCCCAATCCTCTGAAACCTTGTAAATCTCCCCCAATCCTTTGAAATCTTTCCCTTCTCACTCTAGCCCCTCAACACCAAAGTCACTTGAGCTTTAGGCCCGCGCATTCCATTTTTTTTTCCCTTGGGGCTCAGTGACCAACAAAGCAACCATCTAAAGCTAAAAATCTAGATGGAAACAAACTGGATATTATATCCTCTCAGACACTGGCAGCACCCATATGTCCACTTGGTCTCTCCTTCGTCCCTCACCTGAAGTTAGTACACGACCTCCATAAGATGACACATTTGTGCAGAGAGAATCTTAAAACTCTCATCCATGAATATAGGTAAGGAATCTTTAGACTTCACATAGAACAGGTAATTTCAGTTGGTCTCATCTACCAGGAACATAACTCTGGTAAAATTATAAATTGGGGCAAGTACAGAAAGCCAGCCCTTTTATATAACCTAATGAGTTTGGTATTTCTCTGTGTATGTCTGATTTATGGTTAAAAAATTTTATATTGAAGCTATAATATCCCTATTTTTGTCTTTATGTTTATGTATGTATGTGCATGTATGTTATATACCTATATTTTCCTACCTCCAGAAAGCTATAACAAATTTATTTATTAAGTCCCTTAAAAGAGTTGTATTCTAATTAGATTAGAGATAAGTGCCTATATAAAGAAATTAAGAAATCACAACTTCTAATACTTCCAACGTTACAAAAAATTTATAAAAACTAACACCAAATGTTCTAAAAATGATGTTAAATAATTCATGTATTTCTCTGGCACTTGGATATGTTCTTCCTAAAACTTGTAGGTTTCCTGTTCAAATAAGCTAGACTTACATCTAGTGGATATTTAAGATGATAAAAACTGTAAGTTTGCATTTAATCATATTTGGTTATTATTCTGACAAATTTTTATCGCAGCAGTCATTGTGTTTTCTAGGATGCCAACTGTAGGCAGTTTCTAAATTCTGTTGGCCATTTGAAACCTTATGCTTGTCGGAAATAAAGCGGTACCTGTAAGGGAATAAACGCTCTCTCGGTTCTGGAGGAGAAAAGAATTTATTTACGATCCTGCAAGATGGGGCGTCCAGCCAAACACGCGGAAGGCTGGCGCCCCAGAGGAAGAGAATGGCGATGTTTAAATCTCCTACTCCTAATTCGCAAGTCCCTCCCCTGTTTCCCCATTGACTGGGTACTACAGAGGTTACAGCCTATCCGAGAACACTAACTAATTCATCTTTTGAGATTTTAATTTGTACAGCCAATCCCAGAGAGCCAACTAGCTCATTATTGAGATTTTGAACTGATTAGCCAATGCCCCCCCCCCAAATTTTTATTTTTTTGCTGTGAGTTCCGGCCTCTGATACTACCTCATGTCTCTTTACATCAGGCAGATTCTCTCTTCTCTTTGTCTGGGGCTTGTTTAAACTGGTTTTGCCTCCATTTCCCTTATTCCATGCTGTCTCTATGTGAAAACGAAACTTATTCCTTTCTTACAATGCTTATGCTAAATTATGTAGGCAAGGTGTACATAATGTGTTTTTTAAGGAAGAAAGAGAGTTTTGTTGGGAAGTAAAATGACTGGTTGTTACAAAATGAAAAAGATCAAAGTATAGGACGAAACTTGAATGGATATGAAAGGTGGTGAATGATTGCCAAAAGGAAGTTTATTTCTCATGATGAAACCTGGGTAAGACTAGATGGGTTTATCTATAAGATTTTTCAGAGCCTTAGTATCAAATAGTATACTGATACAAAATTAAAATTTCACTTTCTCTGTTGAAATTGCAAAAATTTCTTGCACTATTGTTTGGCTCCTACTAAGTGGTTGTAGAAGGTTTTTCTTAACCTTATATGTGATTGCTCTAGAAGGCCAAGATTTAGTGTTTCAACAGAATAATTTCTTTCATTTTATGTTCATTTTAGGTTTTTTAAATTGTTTAAGAGAACTGTCTTCTCAATTTTAAAAGAACTAAGGTTTCTTACAATTGTCTTACCTCCTATAGTTACTTTTTAAAAATATTTTCTCACATTTTATTGCACAATATAAACTTGATTAAAATGCACTAAGAAAAATATTTTGTGTTTAAATCAACACTAAGTTAGAATATTTCATAGGTGGTAACCCATTAAAATATATTCCAACTCAGCATTAAGCTGAAGAATTTATATCTTAAGGTTTAGATATTTTAACGATAGTTTTCCATTCAGACACATGCAACTTTTTTGGTCTCTCTCTCTTCAATTTTTGTTTCTTTTATTCTTCATCTTTAGAAATTCACAGTGTTATACAAGCAAAAAATATGACTGACAGAAACTGCTTTAAATATATAGCTTTATATACATATAATTCAATGATATTTGCACAACTCCTAATATAATTTGATCCTTATTATTTATTTACTATTATCCAGAATAAACTTAGGTACAAATTAGATTGTTCAAGTACATGTAGAGCAGTGCTTGTGAAAGAGAAGTCCCACTGCTAAATTAAAGGACATCTCTTTGAAGACCATTTCTAACTTCACCAAATTAAGGTAGATTTCTAACAATTTTTTGATTTTACAATAAGCCATACATTCTCAGATAGCCTAAAACTCTCAAATGAACCAAATAAATATTTGATTTACAGATACCCTTTTGTACTACACCAGAGGCGAAAATACAGACCAAATGTTCTCTTTCTTTATTAGTTACCATTTATTATTTATTGAAAATGAAAACAACTTGGACCCAACTCTTTTCACCTTAAATGAACATTTAATCTTCTTCATACTTAAGTATCCTAATTATATTGCTATAGTGTGTGTTTCTTGGTAACAATTAAACAATTAACTGGAACCAAAGACCAACTTCTCATTTTTGAGGACTGGGTGATTCAGATGGGTTTGCTTTAAAACTTTTAAGAGCCCTGGTGTCCAGGGCATCATCCTCCACCCGGCTGTTGCTGATCATTGTGACAGGGATGAGCTGGTGCTGCTGCAGTTTGGCATTCCCCTTTTCAAACTGACTGAGCTTCAGCTGAAATGCAGGCCTAAGGGGGATGGATCACTGCAGTAAATTCATCAAGGGCAAACATCCCCAAGTTGGAAATACTAAAAGAGCCTCTTTGATATTCTTCAGGTTACAATTTTCCATCTTTTTCTTTCTTTGTAAGACCTTTACAGACTCAGCAATTTCTTGAAAACCCTTGGCAGCAGCATGTTTTTTAAAAATGCAATTTTATTGAGATATATTTGCATACCATATAATCCATCGAAGGATTACAATCAGGGGTCTCACAGTATCACCACATAGCTGTGTGTTCATCACCACAATCAATTTTAGGACATTTTCATTACTCTAAAAAAAAAAAAAAGAAAAACAAAAAAGGTAATAAAAATAAAAAAGAACACCTAAAGCATCCCATACTCCTTATCCCCCCATTATTTATTTATTTATTTATTTGTCTTTATTTTATTACTCATTGGCCCATACACGGGATAAAGGGAGTGTCAGTCACAAGGTTTTCACAATCACATAGTCACACCATGTAAGCTATTTAGTTATACCATCATCTTCAAGAATCAAGGCTACTGGGTTGCAGTTCAACAGTTTCAGGTATTTCCTTCTAGCTATTCCAATACACTAAAAAGGGATATCTATATAATGCCTAAGAATAACCTCCAGAATGACTTCTCGACTCCATTTGAAATCTCTCAGCCACTGAAATTTATTTTGTTTCATTTCTCTTCCCCCTTTTGGTCAAGAAGATGTTCTCAATCCCACAGTGCTGGTGTCCCGGCCCGCGGGACGTTCAACGGAGGCTCCGAGTCCTGTGAGGGAGGAATGGTATGGGACAAGAGACACGAGGAATGACAGCAAGACAGGTTTCTGATCAAGCTGCAAAACTTTATTGAAGAGGCAGAGCATATATACTCTAGGAGAAGGGGAAGTGGCTAGCAAGGGCTCGTGGCAGTCTAGGATTGGTGGCTGCTGTTGCTAGGGCGGATGGCAGATGTAGGGTTAGCATTTTTGGTGTGAACTAGCACTTTTGGCGCGAACTACTTCCGTAAAGAAGGCTGAGGGTAACTTAAGCTATTGTTGTATCAGCCCTGGCGGCCATGTTGCACATCTCCGGCATAGCTGAAGGTGGACTTCATGCATGCTACCTTAATCGCCCTCTACATCTCCTCCCTTTGTTTTTCAAAAGGATGGAGGAAGAATGCTGATCGAGCATTCTTTTGGCATTAACCTGCTGGGGGAAGTAGAGGCCTCATTCCCCAAGTTGTTTGTGGCTCTGTTTTTCTGGGGAGGGGAATTTGTGCAGAGCGAACCCCTATGCAAATGAGGCATACTTCTCAAGGAGCTCGAAAATGGCCTTTAATTGTTTTGACCCTCCTTTGCAGTGCTTTGCCTTGCACCCAGCGGTACCAATCATAGCATAAGCTAGAAGCATACTTTCGAGTTATATGCTGCTCCCGTAGGAGGGGGCTTTCTTACCTGAAAGGGTGGGTAGCAGGCAGATTTTCTGGATCCACACCTTGGTCAGCGAGGTGAAGCCGGTGATAATGCACTTGAATAGGCTTGCCTAGGGCAGAATCAACTTGGTCCTTAACTAGCTGTATTATTCTTTTTATGGCCCAAGGTGCAAAAGATATTATAAGGAGTATGGTTATAAAGGGGCCTAATATAGGGAGGAAGTAAGGGAGAATTCCGTTGAGCCCCCAGGAGGTACCTCCTTGGGTTTCTTGCTCACGTTTGCGGTTTGCAATTCCTTCTCTAAGTTTGGTCATGGAATCTCTAACTACGCCAGAATGGTCAGCGTAAAAGCAACATTCCTCACCTAGCGCAGCACAAAGCCCTCCTTGCTTAAGGAAAAGTAGATCTAAGCCTCTCCTGTTTTGGAGAACAACTTCTGATAGAGATGTAAGGGATTTTTCAAGATGGGTGATGGAGGTTTCAATACGGGCTAAGTGTTCATCTATTGCAGCTCTCAGGCTGGAGAAGCCTTGGTTGTGGAGGATAATAGAGGCGGCTCCGGTGCTTAGGCCAGCAACACCTGTAAGTTGGGCCTTTTTTGGTTGCCGGCTGCACGTAGGCTGGGCGTGTTCTGGGCAGGCTACAGCAAAGTTGGCGACGTGCTGGAAGAGAAAAAAGGAGAGAAATTTTTTCTCAGGGAGGGGTTTGTACCCTGGAAAGGTTATTGTCAAAGGGAAGGGGGGATTTTGGGGCTTGTTTTGACAGTGGAGGATTAACATGTCTAATTAGTCTTTCTGGAAGCCAGCGAGGACCCTCTTTTTCTTGGTCATATATGCAAGCAGAACCTCGTCCCCAGATGATAACGGGGTCAGGTCCATTCCATTTTGATGTTGAGGGGTCGCACCACATAACGGTGGCTTGCTGCGTTTGTGTTTTGGGATGCCAGTGTCTGTCGGCTGCAGATTGCCCTTTATCATCCAGAGTTAGGAAGTTAAGAAGAAAAAGAGCATGATGTAAAAGGTCTCGGGGACGTTGTTTTGTGAGGTTGAGAGTGCTTTCGGCTAGGCTACACAAAGCATTTTTTAGGGTGCGATGTGTTCGTTCTACTATTCCCTGGCCCTGGGGGTTATATGGTATTCCCGTAATATGCTTAATTTGTAATTGCTGACAAAAGGTTTGAAAATTTTTGCCAGTATATCCAGGTCCATTGTCTGTTTTAACGAGTTTAGGCTGGCCTAAAATGGTGAAACAATGCAGCAAGTGAGAAATAACATGTTTTGAAGCTTCTCCTGTTTGCAAACTAGCTTGAATAAATCCACTATATGTGTCAACGCAAACATGAATATATTTGAGTTGCCCAAAGCTGGCAAAGTGGGTGACATCCATTTGCCAGATTTCATTTGGGATAAGCCCTTTTGGGTTAACTCCCAAATGAGGGACTGGCAGTTGGGTTACACAGTTTTTGCAGGCTTTAACAATTTCCCTTGCTTGTTCCCTTGTAATATTGAATTTTAGGCGGAGGGTGTTTGCATTTAGGTGGTGTTGGGCATGGGCTTGGGAAGCTAAGGTTAGAGAATTAGAAAGATTGGGACATATTAATTGGGTGGCAGCATCTGCTAGCGCATTGCCTTCCACTAGAGGGCCTGGCAGGTTCTGATGGGCACGGAGGTGTCCTATGAAGAAAGGGAGCTGTCGTTTGAGAATTAATTTTTGTAGCTTTGAGAATAAGGGGACTGCATTGGTGGACGGTTTGATAAATGGAGTTGTTTCTAATAGCGGTATGGACTGAGCTATATATGCACTATCCGTGTATAAATTAAAAGGTTGGTTTTGAAGGTGGGAAAAAACCTGTAAGACTGCATAGAGCTCGACAAGTTGAGCTGAAGTATAGGGAGAGTGCACGGAAAATGCTTGACCCTGGATGACGTATGCTGTGGTCCCATTTGCTGAACCATCAGTAAAGACTAAGGTAGCAGAGTCTATGGGTTTTGCTTTAGCGATTTTTGGGAAGATGAATTGATGGATTTTAGCAAACTGGATTAATGGGTCGTTTGGGTAATGATTATCAATATCGCCTAGGAATGAAGAGCATGTGATAGCCCATTCATCGCTGGTTTGGAAAAGCCAATGGATTTGATCTTGGGTGTATGGGACAATAAGGGAATCGGGATCTTTTCCAAACAGTTGGCGGCTAGTTTGCCGGCCTTTAATTATGAGGGCAGCTATAAGAGCAATGTATGGCGAGAGCACTTTTGTTGGAGTAGCTGGGAGATGAACCCAGAGTAGTGGGTGGCCTCGCCCATTTGGTTGTTTTAAATTGGATTGCCAGAATACGCCTGTAGGCGTGTGAATTGTATTAAGAATTATAAAAATTAAAGGCTGGTGGTAGTTTATTTGAAAGCAAGTTTGATTTTGGATAGCTTGATTTATGATGGTAAGTGCTTGCATTAACTCTGGAGTTATGCTTCGGGGAGAGGAGGGACTTGCGTCTCCTTTTAAAATATTAAAGAGTGGTAGGAGAGTTTCAGTGGGTAGTTTTAGGTAGGGGCGAAGCCATTGAATGTCTCCCAAGAGTTTTTGGAAGTCATTCAACGTTAGCAAATGGGAGGTTCGCAATTGAATGCGGGGTGTTAAAACTTGTTGGTGCCAAAGTTCGAACCCTAGATAAGAAAAAGGGTCTGAGGTTTGTACCTTGTCAGGGGCTATTTGAAGACTTTTGCTGTTAAATTTTTAAGAAGGTCTTGAAAGCAAAAATGTAATTTATCTACGTCCTCACCTGCTAATAGGACATCATCCATGTAATGAAGAATGTAGATTTGTGGCCATAGCTGTCTGATAGGGTTAATGGCCTCAGCGACAAATTTTTGGCACAAGGTTGGACTATTGGCCATGCCCTGTGGTAAGACTTTCCATTGAAACCGGGGCATAGGGCCCTGAAAGTTGATTTGAGGGATGCTAAAGGCGAAATATTGCCTGTCTTCTGGGTGAAGAGGTATGGAGAAAAAACAATCCTTTAAATCTATAACTGTTTTGTAAAAGTTGATAGGGATAGCAACTGGTGAAGGGAGACCGGTTGCACGCCCCCATGGGTACCATGGCTTTGTTTACGGCGCGCAAGTCTTGTAGCAGTCTCCATTTACCTGATTTTTTTCTTATAACAAAAATAGGAGTGTTCCAAGGGGACTGAGTAGGTTCAATATGTCCGGCATTAAGCTGTTCCTGTACTAACTTTACAGCCGCTAGGGTTTTTTCCTGAGTTAGGGGCCATTGATCAACCCACACTGGTTCTACGGATTTCCAAGAGATTTTCTCAGCATGGGGTACAGGGATGTCAATGGCCATCAGGCTAAATTTTGGGAGAACCCAAGTCCTGTTCTAGCTGTATTAGGTGTTATAGAGATGGGCAGTTTTATTCCTTGATTAACTTTGCCTAGGTCTTTGCCAGGGAGAAAATTCATTTTTAGCATTTGAGCAGTAACTGTATCACTAGGGCTGCACATAAAAACTTTCATTTGAGTTAAGATATCTCTGCTCCATAGATTAACGGGGAGATGGGGGATAACATATGGTATAACTGTACCAGTGTTTCCTTCCTCATCCTCCCATTTAAGGGTTTGTGAACTCTTTAGGGGATTTGTGGCTTCGCCTATTCCTTGTAAGTGGGTGGCAGCGGCCGTGAGAGGCCAGGATTTAGGCCAGTGATTTGAGGATATAATTGTGGCGTCAGCCCCTGTGTCTAAAATTCCTTCAAATGGTTTACCATTTAATTTTAATCGTAAGATGGGCCGATTATGGGATATTGGTTGTGCCCAAAAAATATCGGAGGATCCAGGGGCCTCTGTAGGGCACTGGAGTTTTTTGAAGTTTGAGTTGATATGCTGAATGGGGAGTATTATAAGTTGGGCTATTCGAGAGCCAGAAGGAATAGGGATAATATTGTTTGAGGTGGCTGCAATTATTTGTATTTCACCTTTAAAGTCATTATCTAGCACACCTGGGGTGATTTGAATCCCGTGAAGGGCGGTACTGGCTCTTCCTAAGATGAGGCCAAAGGTATTTGGGGGCAGTGGTCCATAAACTCCCGTTGGTATGAGGAGAGGACTGTTTTCTGGGGTTAATATTGATTTGGAGGTGGTACAGAGGTCCATCCCTGCACTTCCTGCTGTTGCTCTCCATAAGTCTGCGACACGGCAGCATGGTTTATGGTGGGGAGAGCTGGTATTGTGACTGAGGATGGTCGAACGAACCGTACTGCCCCTGGGTTCATTCTGGTTGGGGCCTGGGGCCGGCCCCATTGGAAGTTTCCCTGGGGCTTAGGCTTAAGGGGTTGGCCATTTATGTCTGCTCGAGAATGGCATTCAGACGCCCAATGGAACCCCTTTATACAGCGGGGACAAATAGAGGGCAGCAATGGGGGTTTATCAGTAATGGGTAAAGAGGAACTAGTTTGTGGCACGGGGCAATTTTTTGAAAAATGGCCAGGTTGTTTACAGTTATAGCATGTTGGAGGCTTTGCTTGTGCCGTAAAATTTTTATGCTGCGCTGCAAAATTTTGAAGGGCGGCGCCAATGGCTATTCCAAGAGTTTGAGTGGGCCCAATGCCAGAACAGAGCTTTATGTAATTATTAAGATTGGTATTACGAAAGGGGCGGATTGCTGCTTGGCAGGCAGCGTTGGTATTTTCATAGGCCAGGTGTTTAATAAAATCACTTTCGTTTTCGCTGGCCCCAAATAGGCGCTCAGCCATGTTTTGCAGGCGGCTAAGGAATTTGCTATACGGTTCATCGGGCCCCTGTCTTAATTTAGCAAGAGAGGCAGTGGTGGTACCCTTTTGCGGAAGTTTTTTCCATGCTTTAAGCGCAGCCATTTGTATTTGCGCTAGGAGACCTGGGGGGAATTGAGCCTGCTTATTATTCTGATGGTAGGGGCTTTGACCTAAAAATTTGTTTAATGTCCAGGTTTTAGAGGTGGCTTTACGGGCATTACGGGTGGCATACTTTTTACAATGCTCTTCATAATCGGATTTCCACAACAGAAAATCACCGCCGGACAGGGCAGCTCCGGCTAATTGGGACCAATCGTTAGGAGTGGGTTCTTTTTCACTGAGACTCTCTAATAGAGTGAGCATGAAGGGGCGGTAGCGCCATAATTACTCACTGCCTTTTTTAATTTTTCTAAATATTTTAAACTGAGTTTTTTATATTTAACTGTTGAGGTAGTGCTAGCTTCTTCCTGCTCTTCTTCGTTAGAACTAGGGGGATTTGATTGTTCATTTTCCTCGCTTTCGCTACTAGAATCGCCATTTTGGGAGCTGGCGGCGCCATTTTGGGTTTGACTACGTGTAACTGGAAAGGCGTAGGTGTGGTGAGCGCAATGGGGATGCGATGAGCGGGCATTTTCTGGAAGCACAAGGGCTGCAACGCTTTGAGTTGCCGACCGGAGGTCGGCGAGCAAATTGGCGACTCGCAGCCGCTCTTGATTAAAAGTTTCTCTAAAGTTATCGGCATGTAGCCGGAGGTTTCCTGTGGCCTCTTCCAAAGCGCGAAACTGAGGTAAGGAGGTGACTGGATAAAAATGAGAATATGGTTTTGGAAAATCGGGTGCGTAAGGGGGTGGCCGAAACGGAGGAAGGGAGTTGATCTCCAAAGAGGGAGAGATTTTAGCCTCCGGTTCCTCCAAAGGGGGAGAAATTTTAGCCTCTGGTTCGATACTGTGTTGATCGGGCGACAGACTAGCTTGACTGGTTGGGGTATTTGGCCTATCCCTGTTGGGGTTTTTGTTTAGGGGGTTTTCAGGTATGTTAATAATTACTGAGCTGCATGCTGAAGCGGGAAACGAGAGTGCTCTCTTAAAGCTTCCTCTCCTTTTTTGCAGAGGTTTTGAATGTCTGGAGCTAAAGAATGGACTCTTAGGATTTCATTAATTAGATTCCAATAAGAAAAGGCAGTAACCGGGACCTTTTCAGGACCAAAGGTCCGGGAATAATCTTTTAAACAGTCGCTGACTCTTAGCCAGCATTGGTGGTCTATAGTACCTTCTTGAGGGAACCAAGGGCAGGTTTTTAACAAAAAATCAAAAAAGCACGTGAGATCTTTTTTCTTAACTCTAGTTCCTCGTGCCTTGAGCGATTGTTTGACCTGACTAATACATAATTCATGTTGGGAGATTGCTTGTCCCATGTTGGGGATGGGGGCTTACCTTTTGTTGCTTTCTTTTCTTCTTTCTGTTTCTTCCTTTCGCCGGCACTGATCGACTGGTGAACGGATCTGTCTCACGAGCGCGTTTCCTCGCGGCGATCCCGGGTGCGGTGAGTGTGAGGTACCTCTCTCCTTGAGTGCGGCGTTCCGTCTCTCACAGAATTCAGGGCCCCACGTTGGGCGCCAGTTTGTCCTGGCCCGCAGGACGATCAACGGAGGCTCCGAGTCCCGTGAGGGAGGAATGGTATGGGACAAGAGACACGAGGAATGACAGCAAGACAGGTTTCTGATCAAGCTGCAAAACTTTATTGAAGAGGCAGAGCATATATACTCTAGGAGAAGGGGAACTGGCTAGCAAGGGCTCGTGGCGGTCTAGGATTGGTGGCTGCTGTTGCTAGGGCGGATGGCAGATGTAGGGTTAGCATTTTTGGCGCGAACTACTTCCGTAAAGAAGGCTGAGGGTAACTTAAGCTATTGTTGTATCAGCCCTGGCGGCCATGTTGCACATCTCCGGCATAGCTGAAGGTGGACTTCATGCATGCTACCTTAATCGCCCTCTACATGCTGGGTCCAGGCTCATCCCCAGAAGTCATATCCTGTGCTGCCAGGGAGATTTACACCCCTGGAAGTCAGGTCCCACCTAGTGAGGTACAGTGCTTTTAGAATCAGTTCACCTCTTGGCAACAACTCTGCAAATATCGCTAGCAGGTGTTTCAGTGACTGTAGACAATGCATTAGGTTATCCGGGAGGTGATGCTGGTGGGATTCGTGGCTGGGTATAAGACGGCCCAGCTGTGGCCTGTGGGGGCAAAGGTTCTGCAGGAGTGGTGGGAAGGGCTCGGGGCAATCAGGAGTTGGTGATCTTTCCCATCTGTTTCAACTCTACCAGTTTGAAAGCATCCTCCTTAGTGAATATCCCTGAGGGCCAGTGGCTCTGCCCTGGCTAGCATCAAGAGCATCTTTATAGAGAATATTAAGAGCAGTTGGACTTAAACATAACTGTAGTTTTCCTGGTGTGTGTTCCTTTTAGGCGGGGCTAGAAATCCATTGGGTACTGTGAAACCAACTCCAGCTAGCTCCATGGCCAACAGACTACCCAGAAACTGCCTTAACCAGCCCTGGGCTTCTATATTTACTTTTAAAATCATTTTCTTGTCACATTGGTGAACAGAGAGCCATGTGTAATTTTCAGTGACCTATGATATGATTTATCCAAGTGTTCAAACTTCCTGAAAAGTTTGACATTCTGCCTACCCAAAATCAGATCCTAAATGATGTCTGCTTGATCTCAAACTCTCTTTGGGATGTTCTAGGCTTGAATGACATGAAATCCCAAACGATTTGTTCTTTCACTTTGTAGAAAGAGAGGTCCTAGAAATATTTAAGCTTATTTGTTATGTTATGGGATTTGTAGGAAGTGCTGCCATATTGAAAGAGAGTCTTACCTTTCCACTGGTTAAATTTATTTGTGAAATGTTATTAACGTTAATACATCAGAAATTTTATTAAGTTCTTAGAGGGCTGTCATGTCATCACTGTCTATGATACGTCCTGATACTGCGTTTCCTAAGAGTAGAAAACAATAGTGTTATCCAACATAATTTCAGTTATTCTTTAAAATGCTACATGCCACAGAAACAAATTTTCTTGTATTTTTGTAATGAACTCTCATTAGATCTTTCACTTTTGTATTACAGTAATAAGTTAACTATGGCAATTTTAAGTTTTTTTTGTCATTTACAGACTGTTCTTTGTTTTAATCTGATGCTTCTCTGAAAATGCGTGCAATCAGCTACATTTTGTCCTCAACAAAAAAGGACTATGCCAGGTACTCTGGCACACAGGTTTCTAATAACATTATTTCCATAACTTTGAGACCGTACTACCAGACTGTCACAATTTCCAGAAATCAAGTGGAAGCTAGCGACTTCATGAGACACAAGAGCAAGTGTAGCAAAGAATAATTACCTAGGAATGGCTAAACTGGTACAAGATGATGATGAGTTTGGCTTGAGATATTGCTGATAACTTTATGTCTTATTTTTTGGATATAAGATACACATTTCTCATTTCATTCAAACATTCTATAACACATAACAATTTAGTACACTATGCTTTTTTAAAAAGAAATGAAACAGTTATCTTTCTTTTCTTGCCTAATCCCTCCAGATTTGAAAACTCTTAACTGAGTATTCCTATGTTCATGACCATGTAATTATTTATCTAAGTTAAATAAGAATTTTTCCATGCTGGTAACAGGACATAATGGGAGGCATTGGTTATATAACCACGACTTTGACTGGATTTTCAAATTCGAGAATGATGCTCATTTTATCAGATATGATAAGACACTTTAAGGAACAAAGTTTGATTTAATGGGGCAATGCTTACAAATCCCTTTTGGATAAAACTGGCTTATAGGTGACCAAGACTGCTTTAACTTCCATTTAGCATGACTGAACTTTAGCCAGTATTGTCCCTGAGTCCAGGTCCTTAACCTAGGGCTCATCCAGCCCTAACACCATCCAAATGCATGACAGGTTCCAAATTAGGTACTTCCTTTCTCCCCCTTCTACCCTCCCCTCCCCTACAGACTCCAAGAGGCTTAATTACTGCAGAGAAGCATTCTGAACCCAGTGATCTTAAGTGCAACCACTCACCAATCCCAGTGATCAAGCAACCTTATGATCTTCCAATGTGTTCCCCTCAATCCACCCCCAGCCCTTAAAAGGCTAGCTGTTTTTTTCTGTCAATGGAGTTGAATTTTACACTGTCTCCACTGCTCTAACAGCCCTGAATAAAGACATACTTGCCTATTTAACACTATCCAGTGATTTTTTTTTTCTTTAGCAGTTAATGATGCTGTAATTGGATATAATCAGAATATTCACCTGGACCATTTAATCGAACTGCCTCAGGTGTGCCACAGATTTATTGTCCTCTGCTCTCTTGGATGTCTGGGGCTTGGTGAATGCCCAACTCCTGATCTTGTTCTCTGGAGAGTTTGTCCACTAAAACATGGTAAAGCCTTGAGTTTGGTGCCTTGAGAGTATTTTTTTTTTCTACATACTGAGATCTCATTGAGTGGGGATTCACTCCCTGACTCTTGATTTTGAGTCAGAAGCTTCCTGGACAGAAGACTTCTTGGTTCTTTTGAGTGGGGATTTCATCCCTGATTCTGTTGAGTGGGATCTTCCTGGCTCCTTTCTGTCTGTGTAGAAGTGGGTTTTGTTTTGTTTTGTTCTGTTTTGTTTTTCTCCTTTTACAGGGAATTAAGTCCCTGCCTTCTTCCACCGAGCACAATTCTTCCTGACCCCTCTTGCTGAACAAGATTCTTCCAGCTCCTCTCTCACCCCTTCCAATTTAGGCGGCTCTTTTTGTGAAGCCTCTATTTTCTCTCTCTTTTTTTTTTTTTTTTTTTTTTAGATCTCACGTGAATTTTGATCTCCTTCTTTTGTTGGGATATTAAATCTTAGTTGTGGTTTTAGAACCCTCCTTCATCATGGGTAATTCCCAACCTCTGTAGATTATGAACTTTCCCGCTAAGGTGCTAACTCTGTCCGCTCTGTTTCTACATGACATTATATATCTAAGGATTCCCCACAACCCCAACAGCCTCTTTGAGAAACTTGAGATCTACCCAAACTGGCTCATCTAGAACCTCTCCCTTCTCTCACCACCACACTCCTTCCTACTTTATACCATTTCCTACTTTCCCTTCAGCTTCGTTTAATCCTTTCCCTTCCCACTCCAGCCAGTCAACTCCCTATAGTCACTGGAATGTCAGCCCTTTTCTCCCCACGGGGGCTCTCCAGGGAGTCTAGGACCCCAGAGGGAACCACTTGAGCCTGAAAAGTTAATTGGAAACACTAGATACTAGATCAAGTCCAATGGACTTTGGAGGCACTCAGATGTCCCTTTGGTCTCTCCTCAGTCCTTAGTCCCAATTTTTTCCCACTGCCTCCATAAGATGGTATATTTGGAGAAAGAAAATCTTAAAAATGTCTCCTCTACAAATATTGGTGTTGAAGCTTCAGCCTTCATATTAGGCATGTAACCGCAAATTGTCACATCTTCCAGATATAGAACCTTCGTAAAAAAAATAAAATGAGGGCAAAAATGAAAGCCAGGACTTTTTTTTTTTAATATAAATTAGTGGGGTTTGTATTTCTCTGTTTATGTCTAACTCATGGCTGAAATTTTTAGAATTGAGGGTGTAAGATCTATTTTTGTGTGTTCTTATGTTTATATATGTATGTATGTTATAATATGTACGATTTTTTTACATCTGGATGGTATTAACAAATTAACTTCTAAAATTCCTTAAAGGAGCTTATTCTAATGGGCTTTAAGATAAAGAAGCACGTATATAAATTAAATAATCCTACAATCCCAGGTATTAAAGAAACTTAACTTGTAATGCCTCCAATGTTAAAAAAGTATTCTTATAAAAATTAACACAAATATTATAAGACTTCAAGTTCACAGAATTTAGGCAAATCTTTGGCCAATGAATGGGACTCTCTTGTTAGTTTAATAAAAGGTTATATCCTCTGAGTTATCATTGTAAGATAAAATACAACTTATATTTTTATTTTACTTGAGTATGTTCTTCCTAAATTTATACAAGTTTATTGATCAAATAAGCTTATGTTACATGTACTAGATGTTTAGGATGATGTAAAATGTAGATTTGCATTTGACTAAATTGAGTCATTATTCTGACAAGCTTATTTCAATAGTAATTTTGTTTCATAAGATGTCAGCTTGAAAATAGATTCCAAGATCTTTTGATAACTTAAAACCTTAGACTTAAGCTAAGTCATGTATTCAAGGTACACAGGATGTATTTTTGTTATGAAAAACAAAAGCCTTTGTCTTACAGTAAAAGGACTGGTGGTTTCAGAATGAGAAAGGGGGAAGTATAGGATAAACCTTGAATAGATATGAAATCTTGTATAAGATTTATGTATAAGGAATTTTATTTCTTGTGGTCAAAGCTAGGTAATATTTAAAGGATTTAATTGTAAGATTTTAAAAAGAGCTTTAGCATCAAATAATATACTGACGCAAACACCAGGATTTTTTTCTTGGTTTGAATGACAAAAATTTTTTCCGATTATTAGTCTGTTCTTAGTAAAACTGGTAAAACATTTTTCTTTACCTTCTAACTAATGATCCTAAAGGGCAGAGGTTCTGTGTCTTATCAGAATTATTCCCTATAATTTAATGTTGACTTTATTGTATCCTTGACTATTTATAAGAACCAAGTCTTCCAATATTTAAATGACAATTTGTTTTCTTTTTCACAATCATGTTACGTCTCATATACTTTTTTTTTTTTTTTCATATACTTTTAAAATCTTTTTTTGGTCACTTTGTTTAGTGACAAAGTATTGTTTCCTAAATAATGTCTTCTTCATCTGACACTGTCTTTAGGATTTTCCAGAGGACCACTGGAAAATCACAAAGTATTTGTTCTTTCACTTTGTAAAAAGAGAGGTGCTAAAATAATTAGGTTTAGCTAATATGCAATGAGTTTCGGGGAAAGTGTTGTCAAAGTTAAAAAGATATTCAACATTCTTAAATTTATATGGATAAAATAATATTAATTTTTATATTTCATAAATTATATATATATCCCCTAGAGATTCTTCTATGTCCTCACTGTCCACGATATGTCCTGGTACTGCTTTGCCTGATATGAGACAATAAAAGTATAATGCTACCAGTTAAAATTTCATTTGTTCTTAAAAAATATTATATGCTATGAACACAACCAAATTTTGTTATCAGTTGCACTGTTTTATAATGAACCCTCCCTAGATATTTCATTTTTGTAAAACAGTAATAAATTGACCATGGTCATTGTTCTGGTTTGCTAATGCTGTCATTTTGCAAAACACCAGCAATGGAGTGGCTTTTATAAAGGGGATTTATTTGGTTACAAAGTTACAGTCTTAAGACCATAAAGTGTCCAAGGTAAGGCATCAACAATAGGGTACCTTCACTGGAGAAAGACCATTGGCATCTGGAAAGCCTCTGTTAACTGGGAAGGCACGTGGCTGGCATCTGCTTGCTCCCAGGTTGCATTTCAAAATGGCGCTCTCCAAAATGTCTGTGTCAGCTTTCAATGGCTGCAGCTGCTCTGAGGTCCCTCTATTTGCAAGTGATTTTATTGTACTCAGGTAAACTAATCAAGACCCATGCTGAATGGGTGAGGCCACACCTCCATGGAAATAATCTTAATAAAAGGTACAAACTACAGTTGGGTGGGTCACATCTCCATGGAAACAACCTAATCTAAAGACTCCAACCTAGTCAACCCTAATACCTCTGCCCACTAGATGTCATTAAATAACTTGGTGTATTGGGGGACAAAATACATCCAAACTGGCACGGACATATTAAACTTTTGTCATCTACAACATGTTTGTTTGTTTTACTCTGATATGTCCCTCAAGTGCTTGCAATCCATTACAGGCCAGAGTGCTTCATCTTTAACATTAAAGAGTTTTTCAAAAACACATGGAAAGGACAATGCCAGGTACTTTGGTGCACACACTTCTAATAACATTGCTTAAATAGCTTTAAAACCATGACCCTGGAATGAGCAAAAATTTCCAGAAATCTAGTGGAAAAGCTGATGGGTTCATGAGATTGCTGAAACAAGGATCAAGTGAAACAAAATCAAGTGCATAAGACTCAATAACCTGATAAAGGATGATTATGAGTTTTGATAAAAATTTTCTGACACTTAATATTTTACCCCCTGCCTGATCACATGAGAATTCAGAAACCCTTGAGTACTCTTATTTTCTGCCAATGTAATTATTCACATGGGTTCAGTAACAATCTGTTCCCCTTGCTAACAGGACATAACTGGAAACATTGGCTACATCACCAAGACTTTTAAAAACAAAAACACTTTTAAGGAATTAAGGGTGACTGAATGGAGTCAAAGCTTGCAAAACACGCTTGAAAAAGGCAACCGGATATGCGACTTACAGGGTTCACTGCCCTACAGGTGAGTAAACAAGGGCACTTCCTGGCAAGACCAGGCACCATATGGGGTCTTCAGGTAGAGAGGAATTCACTTAAATATCTAGGTACCGTAAGAGAAATTTGGTGGCAAATTCTTGACATGGCTTCATAGGCTGGAGATCTTCTTAAAATTAAACCTGAGATTCCTTATGAAAACTCTCAACAGAGCAAATGGGTCTATATTGTAAATGGGAGTTCCCGCTGCATCTATATAAATAATCAGGCCAAATTTAATAAACCAGCCTATTATATGATCAGGAATAATCTTTTATGTGGATTATCTTTGATCATAAAGAGTGTGCGTGTAGGGAGAAATTTTGTATTTCAGTAGAAAAGTCTGGCATACTCCTGTAAGTAATCAGATTCTTGTTCTGTTCATCGTCTTTGAGCTATTTTGAACCCCCTTTGTAAACTGCAGGTAACTGCATGGTTTTGTTACCTACCTGTGCACTGGGTCCTGTCATCTTGCACATATTGCCAATCCCTACTAGTTTTTCAATTCTTACATTTTCTTTCAATATCTGGCTACAAATTTCCAAAATAACTTTTCCAATTTCCCTCCCATTTCCTTACTTAGTATTATGGAGCACTAAAACCTGACTGTTCAACTACTTATTGAGATTTTTGGTTGCTTGTATACTTCAGATGGTTTATATAGTGTGTGAATATGTCTCAATAAACCTGCATTAAAAAATACAGTGAGCTAAAGACTGACACCTTAATATTTACCTCAAAGAACTCATTCCTACAGCAGAAAATACATGGGCAAGATTTCTCCCTGGACAAGCCACTTCTGGGTCACTGAAAATGTCTGCTCACAGAAAACATGCACATATATGAGAAATAGCAAGAGCATCTTCATCTTAACTTCAAAAACTCAGTAAGCAGTGCTACATAACAGGAAGATTTCCATCTACCACCTACTTAGATATTAACACAACCTTTTATATTAATATCTCTATTTGTCTTTTTAAGATATCTATCTTTTAAGATATCCGATCCCAAAACAACTGACATTTACTGTCATGTTTCAACAGATGGTTCAGCTGATTTTACAGAAACAATACAAACAAGAGTCTTCAAGAGACAATATTTAGACCCTAATTCACTCCACTCAGATCTAGGATTCCTCTGTGTTGATCAGCACTGAATGAGTATGATTTCATTTTGGACTAAGGAGGGACTAACCAAGTTATCCCTAATTTCCCTTTAGCACAGCTGAACTTTGCACAAACATCTCCCTGACTCCAGGGCCCTGACTTGCTTCTGACTCCAGAACTGACATGATATCCCATCCAGGCTCTGGAGAGGCTCCTAAGTACCTCCTTATCTCCCTCTTCCTCTCTCTCTGTCCTACAGACTCCAGGTGGTCCAATTACCACAAAGGAAAACATGCTGAGCCAAGTGGTACTAATTGCAACCTCAGTGTGCTGGTTTGGATATATTCTGTCTCCCCAAAAGCCATGTTTTATTGCAATCTTGTGGGATATTTGGATTAGGTTGTTTCCAAGGAGATGTGATTCAACCAACTGTAGGTGACCATTTTGATTAGATCATTTCCATGGAGATGTGGACTCTGCCTAGTCAGGGTGGGTCTTATTTAAATTACTGGAGTCTTCTAAAAGAGCTCACAAACAGAAGGAGCTCAGAGCAGCTGAGAGAGACTTTTGGAGAGACACTAGCTGACGCTTAGAGATGCTTGGAGACGTTTAGAGATGCTAGCCCAGAGTTTGCTCTGGAGAGACAGGCTCAGAGACATTTTGTTGAATACCATTTTGAAACACAACCTGGGAGCAAAGGATCAGCAGATGCCAGCCACATGGCTTCCCAGCTGGCAGAGGTATTCTGGACGCCATCAGTGTTTCTTTAGTGGAGGTATCCTCTTGTTGACGCCTTAGTTAGGGCACTTTTATGGCCTTAGGACTGTAAATCCATACCAAATAAACCCCCATAATAAAAGCCAGTCCATTTCTAGTATATTGCATGCTGACAGCATTAGCAAACCAGAACACTCAGTAAAACACTCACCCATCCCAGTGATCAACCCACCCTTACATTCTTCCATTGTTTTTCCTAAAACCCACTTAGCCCTTAAAAAGCTTTTTGTCCTTTGTTTTAATTCAGTTGAGCTTTACTTTCAATTCACTGCTATAGTAGCCCCTTGAATACAGTCATTCTTGCCTGTTTAGCATTGTGCAGTGCAGTATTTTCTTTGACATAGCATTTCTATTTTAGGCTCATCAAGAAAAGAATTAACCCAAAACTATAGGTACTGCAGGAGAAATGTGGTGATAGGATGGTGAGTTTTTAGCATGATGTGCTATGATGAAAAGGATTATAAAAACCAATTTGAGATTCCTTAAGAAAACTTCTAGCAAAGAAAACTTTAACAAGCCTACATGCTAAATTACCATTCTTGCTGAACCTTTGTAAATAATCAGGGCCAATTTATAAAACTGGCCTTTTTTAATAATCAGGAATAATCTTTTTTGGGGATGATGTTTGGTCACAAATTGGGTGACCATAGAGAAAAAAAACTTATTTCAATAGAAAACAATAGCACATTCCTGAGGGTTATCAGATTTTGGTCTGTTTCATTGTCTTCATCTCCTTAAATTGATTTAGGAGATTTGTTTGAACTTCTTTGATTAGTTGTTCCAAATTCTGTGTATCCTCTGAAGTTTTAATTTGTTCCCTTGACTGAACTCTAATTTGTTGTTTCTTAGTATGGCTTGCAATTTTTTGCTGATGCCTGGGCATCTGATTATTTTGATATGTTATTTCTGAAGGTCAGTTTACTCCTCTTGCTTACAGTTTTATTGTTGATTGGCTTTGTCTTAAGGTTCTTCTTTGATGCATGGTCCAACCTATTTTGGACATTTAGAGTAGCTCATGTTTAACTGTTCAAATTTTCTCATCTCTGCTGCATTTGATTCTTGCCCTGGATATGTGGCACACTTTTAATTTAAGATTTCCTTTTTGTCTGCAATTATTTCATCTCCAGGAGGAATCTTCCTTTCCTCTTTTCCTGCTCTGGGAACCTTAATCTGTCCTGTGTGTTTTTGTGCAGAATTTTCTCCCCAGCTCCTACGATTTGTTTAAGTTCTCTCCCTCCCTTATTGTCCCCTTTCCATTGTACTTTTCAGTTCTGTGTGCAGTTCTGTTTTGCAGCTGTTCAGTTTTCCCCATGTTTTTTTTTTTTTTTTTCTTTTTTTTTCTGTGAGACTTTTCTCCCCCTAGCTTCTCCTCTGTTAGCATAGCCTGCCCTGGAGAGCCAGATGGAGTCGATCCAGAAAGGTCCATTTTGTATTTACGTGGTCCAGCGAACAGAGACTGCATTGAGTGTGTGCACTTCTTGCCAACAGTTCTGCCATGGTCTGTTTTTTCACCCTGGAGCACTTTTTTTTTTTTTTTTTTTTTTTTTTCTTAATCATCATTTTATTGAGATTTATTCACATACCACACAGTCATACAAAACAAATTGTACTTTCGATTGTTTACAGTACCATTACATAGTTGTACATTCATCACCTAAATCAATCCCTGACACCTTCATTAGCACACACACAAAAATAACAAGAATAATAATTAGAGTGAAAAAGAGCAATTGAAGTAAAAAAGAACACTAGGTACCTTTGTCTGTTTGTTTGCTTCCCCTACTTTTCTACACATCCATCCATAAACTAGACAAAGTGGAGTTTGGTCCTTATGGCATTCCCAATCCCACTGTCACCCCTCATAAGCTACATTTTTATACAACTGTCTTCGAGATTCATGGGTTCTGGGTTGTAGTTTAATAGTTTCAGGTATCCACCACCAGCTACCCCAATTCTTTAGAACCTAAAAAAGGTTGTCTAAAGTGTGCGTAAGAGTGCCCACCAGAGTGATCTCTCGGCTCGTTTTGGAATCTCTCTGCCACTGAAGCTTATTTCATTTCCTTTCACATCCCCCTTTTGGTCAAGAAGATGTTCTCCATCCCACGATGCCGGGTCTACATTGCTCCCCGGGAGTCATATTCCACGTTGCCTGGGAGATTCACTTCCCTGGGTGTCTGATCCCACGTAGGGGGGAGGGCAGTGATTTCACCTTTCAAGTTGGCTTAGCCAGAGAGAGAGGGCCACATCTGAGCAACAAAGAGGCATTCAGGAGGAGACTCTTAGGCACGAATACAGGGAGGCCTAGCCTCTCCTTTGCAGCAACCGTCTTCCCAAGGGTAAAACTTATGGTAGAGGGCTCAACCCATCAAACCACCAGTCCCCTATGTCTGTGGTCATGTTAGCAACCATGGAGGTGGGGTAGGCGAATACCCCTGCATTCTCCACAGGCTCCTCAAGGGGGCACTACATCTTTTTTTTTTTTTTCCTTGTTTGTCTTTTTTCTTTTTTTTAACTTTCCCTTCCTTTTTCAAATCAACTGTATGAAAAAAAAAATTAAAAAGAAAACAAACATACAATAAAAGAACATTCCAAAGAGACCATAGCAAGGGAGTAAGAAAAAGACAACTAACCTAAGATAACTGCTTAACTTCCAACATGTTCCTACTTTACCCCAAGAAAGTTACATAATATAGCAACATTTCAGTGAACTTGTTCCTACTACATCCATCAGAAATTAACAGACCATAGTCATTTCTGGGCATCCCCAGAACGTTAAATAGCTTATCTGTTCTTCTTGGATTATTGTTCCCCCTTCCTTAATTGCTCTCTACTGCTAGTTCCCCTACATTCTACATTATAAACCATTTGTTTTACATTTTTCAAAGTTCACATTAGTGGTAGCATATAATATTTCTCTTTTTGTGCCTGGCTTATTTCGCTCAGCATTATGTCTTCAAGGTTCATCCATGTTGTCATATGTTTCACCAGATCGTTCCTTCTTACTGCCGCGTAGTATTCCATCGTGTGTATATACCACATTTTATTTATCCACTCATCTGTTGAAGGACATTTGGGTTGTTTCCATCTCTTGGCAATTGTGAATAATGCTGCTATGAACATTGGCGTGCAGATATCTGTTCGTGTCACTGCTTTCCGATCTTCCGGGTATATACCGAGAAGTGCAATCGCTGGATCGAATGGTAGCTCTATATCTAGTTTTCTAAGGAACTGCCAGACTGACTTCCAGAGTGGCTGAACCATTATACAGTCCCACCAACAATGAATAAGAGTTCCAATTTCTCCACATCCCCTCCAGCATTTGTAGTTTCCTGTTTGTTTAATGGCAGCCATTCTAACCGGTGTTAGATGGTATCTCATTGTGGTCTTAATTTGCATCTCTCTAATAGCTAGTGAAGCTGAACATTTTTTCATGTGTTTCTTGGCCATTTGTATTTCCTCTTCAGAGAACTGTCTTTTCATATCTTTTGCCCATTTTATAATTGGGCTGTCTGTACTATTGTCATTGAGTTGTAGGATTTCTTTGTATATGCAAGATATCAGTCTTTTGTCAGATACATGGTTTCCAAAAATTTTTTCCCATTGAGTTGGCTGCCTCTTTACCTTTTTGAGAAATTCCTTTGAGGTGCAGAAACTTCTAAGCTTGAGAAGTTCCCATTTATCTATTTTCTCTTTTGTTGCTTGTGCTTTGGGTGTAAAGTCTAGGAAGTGGCCTCCTAATACAAGGTCTTGAAGATGTTTTCCTACATTATCTTCTAGGAGTTTTATGGTACTTTCTTTTATATTGAGATCTTTGGTCCATTTTGAGTTAATTTTGTGTAGGGGGTGAGGTAGGGGTCCTCTTTCATTCTTTTGGATATGGATATCCAACTCTCCCAGCCCCATTTGTTGAAAAGACCATTATGGCTCAGTTCGGTGACTTTGGGGGCCTTATCAAAGATCAGTCGGCCATAGATCTGAGGGTCTATCTCTGAATTCTCAATTCGATTCCATTGATCTATATGTCTATCTTTGTGCCAGTACCACGCTGTTTTGGCAACTGTGGCTTTATAATAAGCTTCAAAGTCAGGGAGTGTAAGTCCTCCCACTTCGTTTTTCTTTTTTAGAGTGTCTTTAGCAATTCGAGGCATCTTCCCTTTCCAAATAAATTTGATAACTAGCTTTTCCAAGTCTGCAAAGTAGGTTGTTGGAATTTTGATTGGGATTGCATTGAATCTGTAGATGAGTTTGGGTAGAATTGACATCTTAATGACATTTAGCCTTCCTATCCATGAACATGGAATATTTTTCCATCTTTTAAGGTCCCCTTCTATTTCTTTTAGTAGAGTTATGTAGTTTTCTTTGTATAGGTCTTTTACATCTTTGGTTAAGTTGATTCCTAGGTACTTGATTTTTTTAGTTGCTATTGAAAATGGTATCTTTTTCTTGAGTGTCTCTTCAGTTTGTTCATTTCTAGCATATAGAAACATTACTGACTTATGTGCATTAATCTTGTATCCCGCTACTTTGCTAAATTTGTTTATTAGCTCTAGTAGGTGTATCGTTGATTTCTCAGGGTTTTCTAGATATAAGATCATATCATCTGCAAACAATGACAGTTTTACTTCTTCTTTTCCAATTTGGATGCCTTTTATTTCTTTGTCTTGCCGGATTGCCCTGGCTAGCACTTCCAGCACAATGTTGAATAACAGTGGTGACAGCAGGCATCCTTGTCTTGTTCCTGATCTTAGAGGGAAGGCTTTCAGTCTCTCACCATTGAGTACTATGCTGGCTGTGGGTTTTTCATATATGCTCTTTATCATGTTGAGGAAGTTTCCTTCAATTCCTACCTTTTGAAGTGTTTTTATCAAAAAGGGATGTTGGATTTTGTCAAATGCTTTTTCAGCATCTATTGAGATGATCAATTGATTTTTCCCTTTTGAGTTTTTAATGTGTTGTAATACATTGATTGTTTTTCTTATGTTGAACCATCCTTGCATGCCTGGAATGAACCCCACTTGGTCATGGTGTATGATTTTTTTTAATGTGTCTTTGGATTCGATTTGCAAGTATTTTGTTGAGGATTTTTGCATCTATATTCATTAGGGAGATTGGCCGGTAGTTTTCCTTTTTTGTAGCATCTTTGCCTGGTTTTGGTATTAGATTGATGTTAGCTTCATAAAATGAGTTAGGTAGTGTTCCATTTTTTTCAATGTTTTGAAAGAGTTTGAGTAAGATTGGTGTCAGTTCTTTCTGGAAAGTTTGGTAGAATTCCCCTGTGAAGCCATCTGGCCCTGGGCATTTATTTGTGGGAAGATTTTTGATGACTGATTGGATCTCTTTGCTTGTGATGGGTTGGTTGAGGTCTTCTATTTCTTCTCTGGTCAGTCTAGGTTGTTCATATGTTTCCAGGAAATTGTCCATTTCTTCTACATTATCCAGTTTGTTGCCATACAGTTGTTCATAATATCCTCTTATAATTTTTTTAATTTCTTCAGGATCTGCAGTTATGTCACCTTTTTCATTCATTATTTTGTTTATATGGGTCTTCTCTCTTTTTGATTTTGTCAGTCTAGCTAGGGGCTTGTCAATCTTGTTGATCTTCTCAAAGAACCAACTTTTGGTGATATTTATCCTTTCTATTGTTTTTTTGTTCTCTATGTCATTTATTTCTGCTTTAATCCTTGTTATTTCTTTTCTTGTACTTGGTTTAGGATAGGTTTGCTGTTCATTTTCTAGCTTCTTCAGTTGATCCATTAGTTCTTTGATTTTGGCTCTTTCTTCCTTTTTAATATATGCGTTTAGTGCTATAAATTTCCCCCTTAGTACTGCTTTTGCTGCATCCCATAGGTTTTGGTATGTTGTGTTCTCATTTTCATTCGTCTCTATATATTTAGCAATTTCTCTTGCTATTTCTTCTTTAACCCACTGATTGTTTAGGAGTGTGTTGTTTAACCTCCAGGTATTTGTGAATTTTCTAAGTCTCTGATGGTTATTGACTTCTAATTGTATTCCATTGTGGTCAGAGAATGTGCTTTGAATAATTTCAATCTTTTTAAATTTATTGAGGCTTGTTTTATGTCCCAGCATATGATCTATTCTGGAGAAAGTTCCGTGAGCACTAGAAAAGTATGTGTATCCTGGTGATTTGGGATGTAATGTCCTGTAGATGTCTGTTAAATCTAATTCATTTATCAGATTGTTTAGGTTTTCAATTTCCTTATTGGTCTTCTGTCTGGTTGATCTATCTATAGGAGAGAGTGATGTGTTGAAGTCTCCCACAATTATTGTGGAAACATCAATTGCTTCCTTTAGTTTTGCCAATGTTTCTCTCATGTATTTTGTGGCACCTTGATTGGGTGCATAGACATTTATGATTGTTATTTCTTCTTGCTGAATTGCCCCTTTTATTAGTATTAGTGGCCTTCTTTGTCTCTCAAAACATCCCTGCATTTGAAGTCTATTTTATCTGAGATTAATATTGCTACACCTGCTTTCTTTTGGCTGTAGCTTGCATGAAATATCTTTTTCCATCCTTTCACTTTCAGTTTCTTTGTGTCCCTGTGTCTAAGATGAGTCTCTTGTATGCAACATATTGATGGTTCATTTTTTTTGATCCATTCTGCGAATCTATATCTTTTAATTGGGGAGTTTAATCCATTTACATTCAACGTTAAAACCGTGAAGGCATTTCTTGAATCGGTCATCTTATCCTTTGGATTATGTTTGCCATATTTTTCCCTCTCTCTATTAATATCCTTTATTGTACCCATACCGAATCTCTTTAGTACTGAACCTTTCTCCAAGTCTCTCTGTCCTGTCTTTGTTTCTCTGTCTGTAGGGCTCCCTTTAGTATCTCCAGTAGGGCAGGTCTCTTGTTAGCAAATTCTCTCAGCATTTCTTTGTCTGTGAAAAATTTAAGCTCTCCCTCAAATTTGAAGGAGAGCTTTGCTGGATAAAGTATTCTTGGCTGGAAATTCCTCTCACTCAGAATTTTAAATATATCGTGCCACTGCCTTCTCGCCTCCATGGTGGCTGCTGAGTAGTCACTACTTAGTCTTATGCTGTTTCCTTTGTATGTGGTGAATTGCTTTTCTCTTGCTGCTTTCAGAACTTGCTCCTTCTCTTCTATGTTTGACAGTGTGATCAGTATATGTCTCGGAGTGGGTTTTTTTGGATTTATTCTATTTGGAGTTCGCTGAGCATTTATGATTTGTGTATTTATGTTGTTTAGAAGATTTGGGAAGTTTTCCCCAACAATTTCTTTGAATACTCTTCCTAGACCTTTACCCTTTTCTTCCCCTTCTGGGACACCAATGAGTCTTATATTCGGACGTTTCATATTATCTATCATATCCCTGAGGTCCATTTCGAGTTTTTCAATTTTTTTCCCCATTCTTTCTTTTATGCTTTCATTTTCCATTCTGTCATCTTCCAGGTCACTGATTCGTTGTTCAACTTCCTCTAGTCTTGTACTATGAGTGTCCAGAATATTTTTAATTTGGTGAACAGTTTCTTTAATTTCCATAAGATCATCCATTTTTTTATTTAGTCTTGCAATGTCTTCTTTATGCTCTTCTAGGGTCTTCTTGATTTCCTTCATATCCCGTACTATGGTCTCATTGTTCATCTTTAGTTTTTTGAGTAGCTGCTCTAGGTGTGTCTCTTCTGTTCTTTTGATTTGGGTGCTTGGGCTTGGGTTATCCATATCGTCTGGTTTTTTCATATGCTTTATAATTTTATGTTGTTTTTGGCCTCGTGGCATTTGCTGAACTTGATAGGGTTCTTTTAGGGTTTGTAGACCAGTTGAAGTCCTTATCTCTAATTTATCAGATCTACAGCTTCGTGGAGTACACTTTCTCTAACTAACCAGCAGGTGGCGTCCACGAGCCACCTGTTCTCCACAAGCCAGATCTCCCCTGCTTAGCCTTTTTGGTGAGTGGGGGAGTGAGTCTTGTGGGGCCCAATTGGTGTACCAAGCTTGCGTGTGTAGTTGGTGTTGCCTGCCCTGTATGTGGGGCGTGTTTCTGGGCAGTCGGGGAGGGGGGGTGGCCCTAACAATCAAATCTCCCTGATGATCCTAGAGTTTTAAAGCTGCTGCAATAGTCTAATCCTTCAGTTCAGTCCTGCCACAGTTTGTCTCTGCCACTGACCCACAAGTCTTTGGTATTGGAGTATGGCTCCTGAGACTTGCAAGTGGGCCCCTCTTCCAGGCTGTGCACCCCGGGTCCTCTGTTGAGGGATGACTGTGCTATGTCACAGGTGAGTGCCGTCCCCCCAGGGCAGTTCTGGGCTGCTGGGCTGTGTTGGGAGGCTCCCAGTCTGCTCAAATGATGGCTGAATGGGGCTCTGTTAATTCACACTGCTCCCCCTTCCCAGCTCTGGGACATTCAGCTGAGGTTGCAGGGAAGGCTAATGTCCACACCCAGTTTTGTGGTGTGTGCCTGTTATTTGAAGCACTTCCGTCACACTGGGTTGTCTGGGGCAGCTCTGGGCTATGGGGCTGGCGATGGGCAGGAGTGTTTCCTGTCCACCAGGATGGTGGCTGTGAGCGGACACCCCCCTTTTCTTGGGAAGTTGTGTTGTTTAGTGAATTTTCTCAGCCACTGGATTATTGCCTTTTGTCTCAGAGCTCTCTTAGTTCTGCTCTTGACTTGACGTGCCCAAATTTCAATTCTTTGAAGCTTTCTGTATTGAGCTTCTTAGAGTAATTGTTTTAGAAAAAGCAAAAAGGATTTAAAAAAAAAAACAAAAAAACAAAAACAAAAAAAAAAACGGCCCTCCTCAGAGATCTAATGGGTTATTGAAATGCTAATAGACAAAGCAACCAGGGCCATTAAGGAAAGGTGCCCAGGGCAGAGAGATCAGCCTTGCTTCGGGATTTGCATATGCGCCTCAAGGCCTGATCTCCGCCCTTCCCCTTTCTGTGTTCACCAGAACTCCAAAAATCCTCTGCTTTTATTTTGGAGTTTTTCGTGTTGTTTTTTTTCTATGCCTGTCTCCTCTCTGCTGGGCTGGCTGCCCTCAGAGTCTCTGGTGTCTGGCCTCAGTCTATCTATGGTTGGAGTTTGAATCAGTAGAATGAGTTTCCGGTAAGAGCAGCCACTGCAGTTCTCCCTTCTCCTTCCCGGAGCTGACAGCCCCTCCTCCCCCGGGACTGAGCCTGGCAGGGAGGGGCGTGGGTCCCCTAGCCGCAAAAACTTACAGATTTCGCTGATCTCAGCAGTTCCACGTTTTCATGAGTGTTGTATGAAGTATGCCCAAAGACAGATTGCTCTGTGGTGTCCAGTCCACGCAGTTCCTGGCTTTTTACCTACTTTCCTGGAGGAGTAACTAAAACATACAGCTCACCAGTCTGCCATCTTGCCCTGCCTCCCTGGAGCACTTTTGTATTTGGCACTCCTCGGCCACCTGTGTTCTGCCCTGGGACTCTGTGGACCAGGGTCCCTGTGCCAGCACGTGCACGGGGTTGTGCATGTGAGTGCTGTGTGTGAGTGGCTCGAGAGTCTGCCTTTGCAGTGGGAGGGACATGGGTGGGGCTGCCTCTCTGGGACTCTTCAGCTGTGTGGGACCAAGGGAGGGGCAGGGGTCTGGACTGGCAGATCTGGGATGAAAATCTCTGTTCTGCTTTGTTAAGACTATCAGAATGCAATATATCAGAAGAGGGTTTCCTTTTAACAATAGGGGTTTATTAAGTTACAAGTGACAATTCTAAGGCCGTGAAAACATCCACATTAAGGCATCAACAAAAGGATACCTTCTCAGAGGAAAGGCCGATGGCATCTGGGGCTCCTTTGTCACATGGGAAGGCACATGGTGATGTCTGCTGGTCCTTTTCTCCTGGGCTCTGGTTTCAAAAATAGCTTTCTCTGTCCAAACATCTCTGGGCATTTCTCTCTTAGCTTCTCTGAGCTCTCTCCAAAATGTCTCTGCCTTTTATCCGCTCATAGAGGACTCCAGCAAGGGGATTAAAAGCTGCCTTGGAAAGGAAACAGAATAAAGCTTCAGTGGCTGAGAGATTTCAAATGGAGTCAAGAGGTCACTCTGGTGTACATTCTTACACACTATATAGATAACACTTTTTAGGTTTTAATGCACTGAAATAGCTAGAAGTAAATACCTGAAACTGTCAAAGTGCAACCCAGTAGCCTTGACTCTTGAAGACGATTGTATAACAATGTAGCTTACAAGAGGTAACAGTGTGATTGTGAAAACCTTGCGGATCACACTCCCTTTATCCAGTATATGGATGGCTGAGTAGAAAAATGGGAACAAAAAACTAAATGAAAAATAGGGTGAGGAGAATGATTTGGGCTTTCTTTTTTACTTTTAGTTTTTTGTTCTTATTTTTACTTTTTCTGGTACAAGGAAAATGTTCAAAAAATAGATTGGGGTGATGAATGCACAACTATATGATGGTGCTATGAACAGCTTATTGTACACCATGGATGACTGTATGGTATGTGAATGTATCTCAATAAAACTGAATTAAAAAAAAAGCCACCTTGAATATGTGGGGTCATGTTGCCATGGAAACAACCTAATCTAAAGTTCCCACCCACAATAAATCTGCCCCCACAGGAGTGGATTAAAAGAACATGGTCTTTTCTGGGGTACATGATAGATTCAAACCAGCACAATCTTCTACCTGATTTTGGAATTTCTTTTTCTTTTACTTTAATTCACCATTTGTGGAGTCCTTTTCTATTTTCCAGCATACTCCAAAGTTTCAAGCAAGTGGGGCTTGTCCTTTCATTATTTGATTCTTAGGGGAGATTTTCCAGGGGATGTCTTACATCACATGTTGATGACATCACCCCTAAATGATATTTTCTTGATCTTGAACTGTCCCTGTGAATTTCCACAGTGCCCCTGGAAAATTGCAAAGGATTTGTTATTTCACCTTGTAAAAAAGAAGATACTTAAATAATTAGATGCATGGGAAGTGTTTTCAGATGCTTAATCTTTCCTAGGTAAAATTAGTATGGTAAAATTTTATTAACATGAATAATTCAGATTATATGAATTTCCTACAGTTCTGTCAATGTCCTCCCTCTCTATTATATTTCCTGATATTGCTTTCTTTGACAGTAGATAACAATGTCATGGCATCAGTCATACTTTCAGTCATTCTTTATAGTATTACATGCCACAGAAACAACCAGATTTCATTGTATTTTACACAAACTTAAATATGTACAGCTTGCAATGTTGTAAAACAGTAATAATTTAACCACAACTATTTAAGTCTGTTGTCATCTACAGAGTTTTTTGGTTTATAGTGATGCTTCCCTGAATGTGCACACAATTAGCTACAGTTCAGAGTGCTTCATTTTCAACAAAAATGGGGCTTTGTGGGTCAAGGATATGCCACATACTTTGTGGGGCAGGCTTCCACTGACACTGTTTCAGTAACTTTGAGATTGTACCAATGGACTAACACAGATGTCTAGAATTTAGTGTAGCAAGTGACAGCTCATGAGACACATTATTGAGGTGAACAAGATTTAGTATCATATAACTGATTTACCTTATAAAGATAATTACTGGTTTTGTTTGAAATGTGGCTGAACTTTTCATGTTCTTATTTTCTGGATATAATGGACCCTTATTTTCTTCTCCTCTAAGGTATCTATAACTCATAATAATTAAATAGAAAATACTTTTATAAACAGAAATGAAACATTTATCTTTTTTCCCTGCCTGATCACTCCAGAATTTAGAAATGCTTACAGAGTATTCTTACATTCATGGCAATATAATTATTTGCATAAATTCAAGAAGAATCTGTCTTCCTTGTTAAGTTGGTTATTTAACCAAGGTTTGACTGGAGTGTCATATTTGGAAATGGGTTTATTTAGTCAGACATGACCAGGCACTTTTAAGGAACTAAGGTTGACCTTATAGAGCCAATATTTATAAAGTTCTCTTTATAAATATAAATATTTATAAACCAGCCTGGTACTTGGCTGATAGATTTTGAAGACTTACAGGTGAGTAAAGACAATCATTTCTTGGCAGGAATAGGAATCAAATGATTTTTCAGGCACCTTGAGAAAAGAGGCATCCACCCAAAATACACATACTATAGGAGAAATCTGGTGGAGTGATCTTGGCATGGCTCCCCAGCCTGAAAAGGATTTTAGAAGTACAATCTGAGACAACACCTCTTAGATTTTAATGTATTGGAATAGCTGGAAGTAAATACCTGAAACTATCAAACTCCAACCCAGTAGTCTGGACTCCTGTAGACAATTGTATAATAATGTAGATTAGAAGGGATGGCAGCGTGATTGTGAAAACCTTGTGGATCACACTCTCTTTATCTACTGTATGGATGGATGAGTAGAAAAATGGGGACAAAAACTAAATGAAAAATAGGGTGGGATGGGGGGATGGTTTGGGTGTTCTTTTTTACTTTTATTTTTTATTCTTATTCTGATTCTTTCTGATGTAAGGAAAATGTTCAGAAATAGATTGTGGTGATGAATGCATAACTATATGATCATGCTGTGAACAGTTGATTGTATACCATGGATGATTGTATGGTATGTGAACATATTTCAATAAAACTGAATTTAATTAAAAAAAAAAAAAGTCCAATCTGAGCTTCCTTTTGAAAACTCCCAGTAAAACAAACTAACTAAAGGCCTTTATTGTTAATTACTACTCTGCCCCTATATAAATATTCAGGACAAATGTAATAAAAATGGCCGTATTATATGATCAACACTAAACTTTCTTTGGGATTGTCTTTGATCAAAAGAGTGTGACTGAAGAGAGAAATTGTATTTTTCAGTAGAAAATTATAGCATACTTCTGTGGGTTATCAGATTCTGGTCCTGTTCATTGCCTTTGAGCTGTTTTGTACCTCTTTGTAAACTGCACATAAGTGATGTTTTGTCATGTATCTGTCAACTGAACTGGATTCTGTCATCTTGCATATATTTTCAACCCTTGGCAACTTTTAAATTCTTGCAATTACCTTCCCTTTCTGGCTACAACTATCCCAAGTAGTTATTTTTTTTCCATTTTTTTCTCCCCCCCCTCCTAAATTTGCATCACTGAGACCTAAAACCAGACTGACCAGGATTCTTGGTTGTATAGTGGCTGGCTCTTTTCTCCAGGATCTGAAGAAGTGCTCTGAGCAAAAAGCAGGATGAATTGAAGCATGACTGCAGATAACATCACTAAGAGCACTGGCAACCTATCTTTAATAAATTCAAGAAGTAGTGCTGCATAACTGGAATACTTTACCCCAAAACAACTGCCCTCATCTATCCACAGATGGTTCAACAGATTATAGGAGCAATACCAACAAAACTTCAGGAGACTCCTTAGACCCTTCCTCTTCCCACTCAGATCTTTGATCTCTCCAGGATGGTCAGTAACAAATCAATATCCTTTATCTTTCACAAAAGGGGGCATTGATAATGTTAAAGTTCACCTCAGCCCTTTGATCCTGGAGAGAGTGAAGGTTAAGAAATCAACTCACCCTTTGTGTTCTGGAAAATGGCTTACTGCAAAAAATCACACATTTGCATATGGATTAGACAAGATGCAAGGATTCTGTCCTATCACAAGGCCAGACACCTTCCAAATTCCCATTCTTTGTTATAAATGATTAGCTAAGTTGCTTGTCCTCACCGATAAATAGAAACAAAATGCTTGTTTACATACCTGGATTAAGATAATCTTCTTTAACTGGATCTTCTTTACCCAGCATACAGCCCCACTTTAAGGACCCCTCCCAGAATAGCCTGCCCTCAGATTGAAATCAGAACTACTTACCTATCAGTAGTCTCAGAACTACTACCTGATCATGCCAGCCATTCTTCCCACTTCTCTGCAGCTAGTTCTTTCCTCCCTATAAAAGAAAAACCCCTTTTGCCTAAGTTTTGTGGCTCTTGCATGCCTTGTGGTCATTTCTCCATTGCAATGGTTCCCTTCCTCTCTTGCAATAGTAACTTCCCTCCTTGCTCTGTCCTTTTGCACATTCTTTCTGGCACTAGTCTCTCCTTGTCATGTCCAGGTTTGTTTCTTATTTGACAGTGGGTTCTGCCTCACTCTACTAGCCATGATTCATTGCTACTTTTTAAATTGCATCTTTTTGTAATGGCAGTTCATGATTCTGTGGGAACGCCCACTCCACTGCTGTTTCTGGAGCAGAAGGACCTCTGTCTGCTCAGAACACCTGTGTATCTTGCACACAGGGCAGTGCACAGGCCCGGTGGTGCACGGTGTTTCTGTTTGTAAAGGTGGATGGACTGAATACTGCATCCACCTCCCTGTCCTATTCAAGTTAGCCACAGAAACACTCCAAACGAGATTTGGTCTTTTTGTAGAAGAAAATCCTTCAGTAACAGGCTGCTGTATAGGGGTACAAATGATATGACTCCTCCCTATTTATTCCAATATCTTTGCTCATTCTGAGGGGCTAGAGCAGGGACCCGAGAGGGGAGAGAAAATAACCTGAAGCAAGACAGTTAATCAAGGTAAGGAGGGCTTGTCCTGCTACCCACCCATGCAAAACATCTTGGGGGCAGCCAACACGCCAAAGCATACTGTCTACCAACGGGCGCCACCCTGGAGAAAAGGGAGCATATGGGAAGGAGCCCGGAACAAGGAGCAGGGAGGGGAGTAAGTAAAGCCGAGCAGTAAAAGCCCACAGTGCCGGGGCTTCTCTCTTGTATGCAGCCTCTTTCTTTGAGAGAGAGCCTGCATGCTCCTCTTTGCATGTATTCTTAACACACTTTCTGCCTCCGTACTCAATCTGTGCTCTGCCCTTGGATTCTTTCTTGTGGCATGGCCCAGAACCTAGGAATTCAACTCCAGCAACAATCTGACTCATGAACCAGTGAATGTGACATGATTTCTTTTCAGTTTGCCAATATATAAGCTACATCTTATCTTGTCACACGTGCCACTTCTGTGTTGTTGGTCTAGGAATGTTAAGGCATTTGAAATACACTTGCCTATATGATCTTCTAGAATTAAGTGTTTAGTGATAACTTGTTTCACAACAAAGAAGTTCTATTGTGCTCTGCGTGTGTGGCTTTTTCTTCCTGTCACCATTCGCCAGCCTGAAGAAGAATATAAAGCTGGAGAAAATTGAACAACTAATATTTATACTGCCTACATATTGCTTCAAACATTGTTGTTAATTTTTTAGATTTGTTAAATTATTTATCACACAAGATATCTATGATATAGCTATATTGTTACTGTCCTGAAAGAAAGGAAAACAATTGTGTCCAAGTCAAATAAGTGGCACAGGTGATACATCTGCAAGGTGATGGATTTAGGAGAGTTTTTCAGTAAACAAGCATCTGTTCTAGTTTGCTAATGCAGCCAGAATGCAAAACACTAGAGATGGATTGGCTTTTATAAAAGGGGATTTATTTGGTTACACAGTTACAGTCTTAAGGCCATAAAGTGTCCAAGGTAATGCATCAACAATTGGGTACTGTGCTGGTTTGAATGTATTGTGTCCCCCAAACGCCATTCTCTTTGATGTAATCTTGTGTGGGTGAACCTGTTGGTGTTGATTAGATTGAAATTCTTTGAGTGTTTCTGTGGAGATGTGACCCACCCAACTGTGGGTGATGACTCTGATTGGATAATTTGAATGGAGGTGTTGGCCCGCCCATTGGGTGGGTCTGAATTAAATTCCTGGGGCACTATATAAGATCAAACAGAAGGAGCGAGCTTGCTACAGCCAAGAGGGACACTTTGAAGAATGCACTGGAACTGAGAGAGGAGCTTCAGCTTACAGAGACATTTTGGAGATGGCCTTTGAAAGCAGACTCTTGCTGCAGAGAAGCTAAGAGAGGACAAACACCCAAGTGCAACTAAGAGTGACATTTTTGAGGAACTACAGCCTAGAGAGGAACATCCTGGGAGAAAGCCATTTTGAAACACAACCTAGGAGCAAGCAGATGCCAGCCACGTGCCTTCCCAACTAACAGAGGTTTTCCGTATGCCATTGGCCATCCTCCAGTGAAGGTACTGATTGCTGCTGTTTTACCTTGGATGCTTTATGGCCTTAAGACTGTAACTTTGTAACCAAATAAACCCCCTTTATAAAAGCCAATCCATCTCTGGTGTTTTGCATTTTGGCAGCATTAGAAAACTAGAACAGATTTTGGTACCAGAGAAGTGGGGTGCTTTTGCTGCTGAGTTTGCAAATACCAAACATGTTGGAGTGGCTTTTTAAATGGATAAGGGGAAGATTCTGGAAGAATTGTGAGGAACTTGATAGAAAAGGCCTAAACTGCTCTGAAGAGACTGTTTGTGGAAATATGGGCTCTAAAGATACTTCTGATGAGGACTTGAACAGAAATGATGAATGTGTTGTTGCAAACTGGAAGAAAGGCAATCCTTGTTTTAAAGTAGCAGAGAATTTCGCAAAATTGAGTCCTCGTGTCAGATGGAAGGAAGAATTTGAAAGCGACAACCTGGTATACTTAGCTGAGATCTCCAGACTACGTGTGGAAGATGCACCCTGGCTTCTCCTTGCAGCTTATAGTAAAATATGAGTGGAGAGAGATAAACTTAGAACTGAACTCTTGGGTTCAAAGAAACCAGAAGCTGATGGCTTGGAAAATTACAGGCTTCCAGGGGGTGGAATCCCAGAAGCTACAGGCCAACATGAGGATTTAACCAAACATGGAACCCAGCCACCATTTCAGTACAAGCCAAGATTGGAAAAGGAGTTAAGCAGAAAGGATTTGTGGAAAGTCCTGTTGTCTGATAGCTTTGACCCCTGTGTGCTTCATGCAAAGCCAACACAATTTTTGTGAGATCTTTATAGATGGAGCCGTTGCCGGTCTGGACTGGAGGAGATAGACAAGGAACAAATTGAAGGAAAAATTTCTTCAAAGACAGAGACATGGAGGTTGAGGTCTGGATTCAATAGGCCTTGGGCTGGGAGAGTGGAGCAGCCCACATGCATGGAAAAAGTGAGTTTTCCCCGGAAGCTGAGGGTGGGCTTTCCGCCTCGATGCTCTTCAAGAGTTTTGCCACCCCAGGTCCCAAAGAAGGTGAAGCACATTTCCAGGGAATTGGGGAGAGCCTGGCTGCCACCACACTGTTCTGAAGGGGTTGAGCGTGTGCCCCGGAGATGGAAGGGAAACCAGGTGCTGCCCCGATGTTTGAGGAGGGTGGGGCCGAGAAGGTGGTCTCCTCAATGTGTGGATATGTTGGAGCACTCACCTAACTGTTTGGTGAGGAAAGGGCTGCCACAAAGGCCCTAGGAAAGGTTAGAGTCCTGCTCTGTCAAGCCCCAAGGATGCAACCTCGTTCTGTTAATGACTCTCAGACTTTGAAATCTAATGGAGTTTGCCCTGTGGGTTTTAGGAACTGTTTTGGTACCTTAAACCCTGTTTTCCTTACTGTTTTTCCTTATGGCAATGGGAATGTTTATCCTATGAATGTCCCTCCTTTGTATATTGGAAGCACATAACTTGTTCTAAGTTCACAGATCCACAGCTAAAGGAAAATTATGCCTTAGGACCGCCACACCTATAATTGATTTTGATGGAATTTTGTAGTTAACTATTGTTACTGAAATAATTTAAGTTTCTGTGATATTGTGGGATGAATGTATTTTGTATACGGAAAGATAGTGTCATTTTGGGGTCCAGGGGTGGAATGTGCCGGTTTGGATGTATTGTGTCCCCCAAACGCCATTCTCTTTGATGTAATCTTGTGTGGGCAAACCTGTCAGTGTTGATTAGATTATAATTCTTTGACTGTTCCTGTGGAGATGTGACCCACCCAACTGTGGGTTATGACTCTGATTGGATAATTTGAATGGAGGTGTTGGCCCGCCCATTGGGTGGGTCTGAATAAAATTACTGGGGCACTATATAAGATCAAACAGAAGGAGCGAGCTTGCTACAGCCAAGAGGGACACTTTGAAGAATGCACTGGAACTGAGAGAGGAGCTTCAGCTTACAGAGACATTTTGGAGATGGCCTTTGAAAGCAGACTCTTGCTGCAGAGAAGCTAAGAGAGGATCCACTGATCAAGGCCCACTCTGAATGGGTGGGGCCACACCTCCATGGAAATATCTCATCAGAGTTATCACCTCCAGTTGGGTGGGGCACATTTCCATGCAAACAACCTAATCCAAACGTTCTACCTTAATCCCCACTAATATGTCTGCCCCACAAGATTGCATCAAAGAATATGGCTTTTTCTGGGGAACATAATACACTCAAACTGTCATAACATCTTTCTTAGTACTTGGCCACATTATGATTAATCAGCATTGGAGATGAGGCTCTGTCTTCTGTTTGCAGAAACCAACTCCTCCCCAGGTGGAGGTAAGGGGAGTGTATGGATACAGTGAATCACTTCAGACCTATTGCTATGTTATTTTGCAACCTACATAGATTATATTCCCTATAAAAAGATATCCCCAGTCTCCGTTGAATATTGGGTGTCCATATGACACAAATCCACCAAAGAGACATGTCTAAGTCTCTAAAGACATATTCGCTTCCAACTTGTACACCTGATTTCAGCAATTGAATACTGTACCAGTGTCCACTATGAAAATTAAGGCTTGTGTCCTTTTTTTTCATAAATGCTTATAAATACATTTGTGTATATCCCTATATTTGTTTCTTTGTGAGAATTTAAACATTATGCACAACATATAGTGATAATATTAAAGTCAACTAGTACTTACTTGGGAGTTATTTTGTGCCAGGTATTGTTCTGAAACTTTTCATTTAATTAAAACACAGAATATATATATGTGTGTGTGTGTGTGTGTGTGTGTGTGTGTGTGTGTGTGTTTGTGTGTGTGTGGGTTTGTGTGTGTGTGTATGGATAGATATATATATATAGGGTTTTCCATGAATGTAACCACTGTTTAGATGATAAAACAAAGGATAACATAGGTAAAATGCATTTTACAATTTCAAAGCAGCAATTAATGGTAGACTAGAAGCACTAAACCATGCTTCTCTCTGTATTTACCAGGTTTTCCACCCTGTACTGCAGTCAAAACCACAACATATTTCTGCTGGCTCTTTTATGCACAGCTGCAAAGAACATTTATTGCTTATAGTTTAGTTACTTTGTTTTGTTTTTCTATCTTTATAGTATAGCTTTTGTGTGAACATCACTCAATAGAAATGATTGGTTTTCACATTTCACCTGTACTTCATCAAGTTGCATATTATTATACTACAAAGTATTGTGTTAACATTACACTATTTTAACTATAAAGGATTGAGTACCTTTTATGTTTATCAATATTGTGGCCATATTCTTTTACATTAGATACCAACCTCAAATTAACAATATCCACATTTTCTAAGGGATTCAAAAATTTTAAAAGGTAGTTCATTGAAAATTTCTCTTTTTTTCTAAATTTTCCTATACTTTTATGATGTATTCATTCTGGAGCTCTCTCTGTTTTACTTGCTGCCTATATTGTGGTTCATGAGGAACATGGGAGCTGTTCTTTGAACTAGAGATTTTACTAAGAAATTTACCAGTAACTAGTAATTAATTGTAATTGTTTCAAAAACAGTACATTTAAAAATTCTTATTAATTTTATTTAAAAATATAATTTCATTTTAAATTGTCTGTCATTATTTTAACTATGTCTCTTTGTGTACTTATTTTTATGGTTATTCTATTGTAAAGGTTGACACACTATGGCCTATGGGCCAAATATTTCCTGTTTTTGTAGTTTTATTGGAACACAACCACACACATTCATTTATCTATTATCTATGCTGCCTTTGCATTATATTGGAAAATTTCAAAGTTGCAACAGACACAATATAGCTGAAAAAGCCAAAAATATTTCCTATCTGCCCTTTGCCCCACCCAGAGTTTCCTTTTGAAAACTGTCAGCAAAGCAAACTTAAAAGGGCCTATTTGGTAAATTGTCATTCTTGCTGGACCTATGTAAATAATTAGGCCAAATCTAATGAAACCACCCTTACTTTATGACTAAGGGTAATCTTTTTGAGATTATCTTTGATCAAGAGGAGGGTGACTATAGAGAAATTTTATGTTTCAATGGAAATCTATATCCCACTTCTTTAGGTTATGAGATTCCATTGCTGTTCCTTGTCTAAGCTATTTTGCATCCCCTTTTTAAATTGCAGATAACTGTGTAGGCTTTTCTACATACTTGTAAATTGGACTGGATCCTGTGATCTTGCACATATCGTCTACCCTTAATGCCAGTCAGAAAGTTAACTTAGTATCTTTTGCATACTGGACCTCAAACTGATAAAAGAAGGTTAATCTGCCCAATCCCTTACCCTACCATGACAGACGATGTCACTCTTTCATGCATACCATCATACGTTTCATAGGAACTAGCAACCAGGAGCAAGCAACAATGAATATATCCAAGGTTATGAGACAGCTTTTAAACAACCCTAAATGATTTTCAGGCCCTCCAGGCTGAAATAGTTTAACATCAGTGTTCTTGCAAAACTTACAGGCTTTAGATACCCAGACTGCCATGAATGATGTTGCATTTATTTCAGTAAATCTGGCACAATGGTAAATAACCTGAATATTTTAAAGGACCAAGCTAAGGTGTTTTATGATATCAGTCAGGCTCAAACATTTCAATGGACAGAACTATTTCCTGATCTAGTTTCTTCGCTTATTGGAATATGGTGACAAACAAATATGCTCTGGATTTATGTTTTTAGTCATGATTATCAGTCTATATGTTTTTATTTCTTGTACACACGAGTTTCATGGTTCTGTTCAAATTCCTTGTCACCTTCAAGACATATGGTTGCTCTTAATGTAGGTGATCAAAAGGAAAATGAGATAGAAATGGGACTGTGTCTAGTAGCCTTAGGCTAAAAATTAACATAAAATGGAAGACAGCCTGATTTGGAGAGGGGGCTGTATCTGTAATATACTTAGATGTAACCCTATTCGCAGGGTCTTAAATGTTATTGAACAGCCACCCAATGAACCTCACTGCAATCACGAAAGGAAACAAACACAAAAAATAAAAAGGAAAAATGGAACAAAATGACTGACCAAGACTACTCCACCATCTGACAAGAAAAGAAATCAGTGGTGACTGCAATGTTTTAGTCAAATTTGCAATGAGATCACTGGAAAAAATGACCAAAAGGGGTCATTTTACCAAAAGTAAAAGAATATGTTCACCTAGACAATTCAACACTCATATTGACCAGCAACCCTCTATTTGCCCCATCTGCCAGGACCATAATTCTGGTAAAAATATGAGTGTGGAAAGGACAGAAAGTCAGTTCTTTTTCATAAACTAGTGAGTTTGTGTATCTATCTTGGGTGGAAATTTTGAAATTGAAGCTATAAGGTTAATATTTGCATTTGCCTGTATACATATGTATGTATGTATGTACGTATGTTATATAGTTAAAAGATATTCCTATCTATGGATAGTAATACCAAATTCAGTTATGAAATCCCTTGAAGGAGATCTATTCTAATTTCCTTGTGTGTCTGTAAGGAGCTTCCATTAGATCTTTCACTTTTGTAAAACATTACGAAGTTAATCATGCCATTTTACATTTTTTTTTATCATTGGTAGATAGTTCTTTTTTTTTTTTTAATTCTAATGCTTTCCTCTAAGTACTTGCAAGCAGCTGCACATCAGAGTTCTTTGTCTTCAACAAAAAATGGACTGTCTCAAAGACACATGGAAAAGACTATGCCAGGTGCTCTAGGCTTCTAATAACATCAGCTACATAACTTTGATGTATATACCACCACACTGAGTCAAGATTTCCACAACTGTTGTAGGTAGCCTGTGTGATATATGAGACCCAATATATAGTGTATAGTGGAGCAAGAATTAATTGTGTAGGATTGAATGACCTAAAATGATTACATGTCTCATTGGAAATATTATGTGGATATAAAGAATCTCTTTCTCTTTTCTCTTGGACTAGTTATAACTCATAAAAATTTAGTAGATTATGCTTTTGCAAACAGAAATGAAGCATTTATCTTTTGTCCCCAGCAGTTCAATCTATATCTTGAAGTTCTTAATGAGTAATCTTATTTTCATGGCAATATAATCATTGTATTGCACATGTTCAATAATAATCTGCTCTTTTAGTTAATAGGACATAATTGGAGACATTGGTTATATAACCAAGGCTTTGACTAGAATGTCATATTTAAGAATGGTGGCCATTTAATCGGATATGGCCAAATACTCCTAAGGAACTAAGTTTGACTTCATAGCACCAATGTTACTAGCCTTATTTTATGAGCAAGACTAATCTTTTTTTGGGATTATCTTTGATCCAAAGGTGGATGACTGTAGAAAGTAATTTCATATTTTAATAGGAAACTATAGCAACTACTTTGGCTTTTCAGATTCTGGTCCTGTTCATTATCTTTGAACTATTTTGCACATCCCTGTAAATTGGACGTAATTAATGGTTTTGTGACCTACCTGTAAATTGAACAAGATCCTGTCATCTTGCACATCACTGTCAACTCTGCCAAATTTTCAATTCTTGGAGTTTGCATCAACGCCTAGCTACAACTAGCCAAACTGACTTTTCCAATTTCCTCTCACCCTCCTGCCTTGTAGCACTGACAACTAAAACCTGACTGCCAGAACCCTTAATTAGGACCACAGGTAATCTCTTATCTGGCTCTTTCCTCTAGGATGTGGAGAAGGCCCACACTGCCTGGGCTGGAGGCCCCCTGGCTTGTTTTATAGTCACTCCAGGTGGGCTGAGACCTGCAAAACAGAATAGATACTGTCTTTTTTATTAATAAATGCCTGGAAAAGAAAAAAAAATGGGCACTACGACTTGAACCATGGCTGTAGACAGCATCATGAAGTACATGGATACCCTACCTTCAAGAAACTCAGCGAATACTACTGCATTATTGGAAGATTTTTATCTTGAAACAGGTGACACCTCCTCTCAACAGATGGATCAATTGATTTTTCAGGGATGAGGTCAACAACAGACTTCTTAGATGCTATTGCACTCCACCCATATCTATGATCCCTCTGAATTGTTCAATGGCTAGTGAATATCATTCACTTTGAGCAAAGGGGTACTGACAATGTTAAATATTACTTGAGCCCTGGTATCCTGGGGAATAGTGACATCAAGCAATCCCCGTTGCTTGTGTTCTGGTTAATGGCTTACAGCAAAGAATCTTCCATTGACATATGAATTAGATTAAACTAATATATGCCCCCTTGTTTACCTATGACAAAGCCACACACAGACCCTCAAATTCCCATTCTTTGTCTCATAAATAATTAGCTGAACTGATTATCCCTGCTCATCTATTAGGAAAAATGCTTGTTTATCAAACTTTGTTTAAGACTCCTGAACACTGACCTGCCTTCAGCCTTAGTTAGCATCCAGCCCTTCACCCTCCTTAAAAGCCTCTCCCAGAAAAGTCTGGTAGCATAAAATATTCCCAAATCTATGTCTTCATACCTAACTTTCATCTCACTTCCCTTGCTATAAAAAGCAAACACAAAATCCAAAAAACAGAAACTCTTTTGCTTAACTTTTGAGATGCTTATATGCTTTTTGGTCAGAGCATAACACCAATTGCTTTCATCTCCCCCTACCCATCTTTCTTCTATTAGTTGGGTCTACATTTCTTCTTAGAAGCTCATCGTCCACATTGGCTTAAAGGTCCTCCCTAATCCATGTTGGCGTCATCTTAACTGATATGTCTTCAATGATCCTATTTCCAAATGGGATCACTTTCATGGGGTCTAGGCTTAGGTCTTGAATATATCTTTTTGGGGGACACAATTCAATCCATAATGCCAGCTTTCCTATTACTTTTTCTACCACAAATGACAGGGAATATCTGTTTTGAGAACGGGATTATTCATCTCTACATAGTGATACAGAAAGTAAAGTTACTGGTATCAGAAGAGATTTAGTAGTGAGGGTTCTTCAGTGAAACAAAACCAAACTGACATATAAAAATGGAAAACTGGCTTACATGATCATGAGAGCTGGTAAGTCTGATTCCATAGGGCACATCATACACTCAAAACTCTGATAATAGTGATGCTGAGGTTGAGTACAAATTCCCCAGGGGAAGCTGGCTGGCTCAGGTTGTGACAGAAATTCTTTACTTCTGGCTTCTTCTGGATTCCACTTTTGTACCCAATTTCCTTTGCTCATTAGGACTTCAGTTATATTAGATTAAATCCCACCCTTATTTATTATCACTCTAACAACATCTTCAAAGTTCCTACTTAAAATGGGCTCACACCCCAGGACTGGGTGTTAGAATTGAATGTGTCATTTGTGAAGGACATGACTCAATTCCCAGCATCCACTACCTGGACTTCAAGGAGACATGTTCCTCCCACATACAATACACATTCACCCTGTTGCAATATCCCCGAAGCCTTAAATCATTTCAGTGACAACTCTAAGTCTAAAGCCTCATCAAAATCAGTTATAGCATTGAACTGCAACCCAGTAACCTTGATTCTTGAAGATGACTGTATAACTATGTAGCTTACACAGAGTGATCGTGTGATTGTGAAAACCTGGCTCACACTCTCTTTATCCAGTGTATGGACAGATGAGTAGAAAAATGGGGACAAAAAGTAAATGAAAATAGGGTTGGATGGAAGGCGGGGATGGAATGCTTTGGCTGTTCTTTTTAACTTTTATTCTTAGTCTTATTTTTATGTTTTTGGAGTAAGTAAAATGTTCAGAGATTGACTGTGGTGATAAAATGCACGACTATATGATGGCACTGTGAACAATTGATTGTACACTGTGGATGACTGTATAGAGTGTGAGTATATCTCAATAAAAATGAATTTTAAAAAACAGCTATGAGTGTGGTCTATCCTGAGGCAAAATTCCCCTCCTTCTGTGGACTTACAAAACAAATTATAGCGTGACAGGCATAGGATAGACTTTCCATTGCAGAAAGGAGAAACTGGAAGGGAATCATGGGTCATGGGTCCCAAGAAAGTCCAAAATTTAACAGGGCAATTTCCATTAGATACCAAGAGGCGAGTGTCTTCTGTGGGTCAACGCTCTGTCTTCTGGGACTGGTTGAGCGGCAGAGCCACCCTTTCCTATATTTAGGGCAGCAATCTCACTCTCCCCAAATGCCGGGGCAGAAGCCCTGCCCGCTCTAGACACCAGAGGAAAAGCCCCATCCCTTCCAAATCCTGGGTCGGTAGTCCTTCCCTTTTGGTCAGAGGAGGTCCCTTCCATCAAGACCTCTGCTTCCATGGTTCTGACCTCAAATCCACTGTTCCTTCATTTCATTTGTCCCTGGGCCTCTCTGTCCAAGCTGGTCATGCTTCTGCTCTTATAAAATTCTCCCAAACCTTGCCATCTCTCTATACAATTCAACAGGGTCTCAGTCATAGACAAAAAGATCTCCCACAGATTCTTTCTGGATTAATATGTCTCCAATCCTGACTTCCACTGAAATGGTTGACTGGATTCATAAGTCATACACCTAGTCTCCTTAACAAACGCTGGTTTAGCCATACCCTCTTGGGAAGCCTATTCTCTGGGGACGACTTCTCAGAAATTCATGGAAGGCCCTGTTAGAACTGTTTCTGGTGCTTATTTCAGAGCATGCTTTCTGGATAGCCTGAGAATTTTCCAAATCATCAATTTCTGGTTCCTTTATTGCTGAACAGTTCTCTTCTCAGTTTTTCCCTTTTCTCTCCTATTTTAGTATGAGCATCAAGGAGAAACAAGGCCACACTTTCCATATTTTGCTTGGAAATCTCCATCAGTAAATATCCAAGTTCATTGATTACATTTTCTGCCTTCCACTCTTCACTTTATCAAAGGATCACCTTTCTTCCATTAATTATTTTCTTCTAAGGCCTCACCAGAAGCACCCACAATGTCTATATTTCTACCAATGTTCTGTTCTGATGATATATGCATTCTCTAAGATGATAGATAATTTCTCTACAGCTCTCTTCATTTTCTCTGAGCCCTCACCAGAAACCAAACACTGTCTTAGTGTGCCAGGGCTGTAAAACCAGTAGCACAAAGTGGTTGGCATAAACAGGAATACATCACCTCATAGTTTTGGGAACTAGAAGTCCAAAATCAAGGGCTTGGCAGGCCATACTTTCTCCCAGAGTCTTCAGTGCTCTAGTGTTCTAATGCTGTCTCTATCACATTGTGATCAAACTAATTATCCAGATTTTTCTGAATTGTGGCTTCTACTTGTTTCTGCTTCTACATATGGTTTCTTTTGCTGATAATGGCTTCAGCCACATTGGATTAAAGCCTGCCTTCATTCATTTGGCCACACTTATCTAATATCTTGAAAATTCTTATTTACAAATGGGTTCTCACCTGTGGGAACAAGGTTTAGGCTTGTATATGTCTTTTGTGGAGGATATGGTTCAATCTGCAACAGAGAGTAAGGCTATTCTCAACTCCAGCCCTACTACCTGGTATCTTGGTAGTAGACACTACCTGCAGCTGTGATTAATTAACTAGGGATCAGAAGCCACACTGGGTTCCACATGGTTGATGAGACAATATTGCCCTTGCATTCCACTTACAGTTCACATCTCTTGAATTAAGTGTATGAGGTGCCACCTCCCTCGAGGAGTTTTCTGACTTAATAGATGGAGGGTTTCATTCACAGTTCATTATACATTGGTAACTTGGAGACCCCCCAGGTGGAACAACTCCCTCAAAAGGGAAGGTGGTCCTGGAAGACCTTTTTTGGGACTCTAGATTCTTAGTTTAATCATGAAGAAGAAATTAAATATTCTGTGTCTCCAGCTGCCTTTTTCTGCTGGCCATCTCTATTGTTGATGAAACATTTTACCTGTCAGAGATTTATGAAGCTCAGAGGTCAAGGCTGTATTTCTTTTAACATGATGCAAAGGTATTTACAGGTACAAGGAACTTCTTGAAAAGACCACAAATTTGCAGAATGTTTAGAATGCATCAAGGTGAAATACACTGGGTGAATTTTAGGGAATCTCAGCTCTGTCCTATGAGCAAGGACTCTACTAGGTTTGGGTGTGGAACAGACCTGTATTTAAGTCATGATGTCTACATTTTGCCATGCAATACACCAGGGCAAAAATAAACACAAATTACGAACAACATGCCTAAAGCCTTTCCCTCCCACACAGCTCCTGGGGCCGCAAGGATATAGAGGTATGTGCTTAGCACCCTATCTGATTATGAGCCATTTCATGAGGAAGACAGAGTGAGACTGCAGGGCAGCCTCATGGACTCCAAAAACATCCACTAGTAATGGTATGAAAACTGTATGAAAAAAAATTGATTTAAGGAGTTTATCTAGGACTATGATGAAGATAGTGGTCTGTGTCTTCAGAAAGATGGACTTCTGTGTTCTGAATGAAGTGACTCTGCACCAGTTATTCTCACAAATATATCTTTATCTTCCTTACCTGTTAGTGAGTGAAAAAACTGTACATGATGCAAACTGCTTTTGTGACACAAGAAAAGCCCTGAAGCAGAGTTCTGTAATATGTTATAAAAAAATTCTATATATAATCAGTGTTCTAACCATTATTTTGGTCATATGTGTTCATATAAACACATACCAAGACTTACACATACACACTCACAAATATACCTTTATAGAAGAATCAGGTAAGTATTTATCAGTGCTGTACATCTTTAGAACAGAAGCTCACCATAGAAGCACACCAAGGTTTTGGTAATGATAAACACGAGAGGTGAAATGGGAAGAGATCTGGGATATGTGCAGATATTCACAGTCAATGACATAGACTTCTGCATTCTTAAAGTAAAAGAAAATCCACAAATCAAAAATGTATTCATTTTGCTATGAGTAAGTTATTAAAAATTTAAGTGTTAAAGAAGTCAATCTGAAAGCATTTCCTAATCTGATTCCTGCTATTCTGTGTTGGTCTGGTTTCATTCTGCTTGCCCTTTTTTCTATATGCTTTCTCCAATTTTATGAAAATTCAAGGTATTCTAAATAATCTAACAGAAAAAAGTGAAAGAAAACATAAATTACTTCCTGTATTGTATGGAGAATGGTAAATAGAGAGGAAAAATTAAAATTTTGAAGATCATATAATAATCATTATCACACTAATACTCAGTATTTAGAGGGTTCCTGCTACAGGAAATCATATAGGCTTCAAGATTTTCCTAGTGAGGAGACCAAGACTGTCCCTGAGTAGGGACAATCCTGAAAGCATATGCAGTAGAGCACATAATTTCACCGGTATCTTGGATGAGCAGAAGACAAAAAGCAAGGAAGTTATATAATGGGTACAATGAGGGAAACCTTAGACTTTGATAATGGACCGAATAGTGTGGATATAGCCCATTCCAGTGCAAACATATTTCCAAGAAGTTCTGTTTTTCTTTTAAATTAAATTCAGTTTTATTGAGATGTATTCACATACCATACAATCATCCATGGTGTACAATCAACTGTTCACAGCACCATCATATAGTTAGTTGTGCATTCATCACCCCTATCTATTTTTGAACATTTTCCTTACATCAGAAAGAATCAGAATAAGATAAAAAACAAAAGTAAAAAAGAACACCAAAATCATGCCCCCAATCCCACCCTATTTGTCATTCAGTTTTTGTTCCCATTTTTCTACTCATCCATGCATACACCGGATAAAGGGAGTGCAATCCACAGGTTTTCACAATCACACAGTCACCCCTTGTAAGCTTCATTGTTATACAATCATCTTCAGGAGTCAAGGCTACTGGGCTGGAGTATGATAGTTTCAGGTACTTACTTCTAGCTATTCCAATACATTAAAACCTAAAAAGGGTTATCTATGTAGTATGTAAGAATGTCCACCAGAGTGACCTCTCTACTCCATTTGAAATCTCTCAGCCACCAAAACTTTATTTCATTTCACTTCACATCCCCCTTTTTGGTGAAGAAGATGATCTCAATCCCACGATGCCGGGTCCAGATTCCTCCCCAAGAGTCATATCCTGTGTTGCCAAGGAGATTTACACCCCTGGGAGTCAGGTCCCACGTAGTGGGGAGGGCAGTGAGATCACCTGCCGAGGTGGCTTAATTAGAGAGAAAGAGAGAGAGGGCCACATTTGAGCAACAAAGAGGCCCTCAGGGGAGACTCCTAGGCACAACTGTATGCAAGCCTATTCTCTCCCTTGCAGTAAGGAACTTCATAAGGGCAAGTCCCGTAATAGAGGGCTCAGCACATCAAACCGCCAGTCCTCAATGTCTGACTGCTTTTTAACTCCATAAGGCAAATGAAGCAGAGTTTGACTTGGTTTGAAATACAGCCATGATGCTTATTTCAAAAGTTTTCTGGATCAAATGACTTATTTTTAAATTAGGATAAAGGAAGCGATGTGAAATAAAATTCATGGAAATTAAAATACATATATATATATATAAAATATTCTCAGCAAGGTTCTATGTCCCATCTTGATATTACAGTAAAAAATTATGAAAACAGTAGAACAGAAAGTTTACTAAAATCTATCTTTCATATTAAAAATGACACATTCAAATAACAAAAAATGTTAGGCAATATCATAACAGAATAAATTTTTGAAAAATTACTGATAATTCTAATAGATTAAAAGGTAATTCAGAGGCATTAATACTAAAATGAAGCACTTGAGTTTCACATATTTTATGAATACAAATCTGAATTTGTGAATAAAAAGTAAAGACTTTTGGGCAAAAATCCTCAGGCCTTCTGCGGTGGTGAAAGCGGCAGCTAAGGTAATTCACTGGAAGGGAAGTCTGAGTGAAATAGTCCACTCTGTTGGGTGGAGTTGCAGCTCCAAGACAGTGGGGCTATCCCCCATTGTTGTTTTTTTTCCTCTGTCTGATCACTTGGTCTCTGGTATGGGAAAAATTGTTGCTCCATGTTTCTGGTTGTTGGGCTGAAACGGGGATCCCAGGGAACCAAAAATATGAGGGGGAACAGGGGAAGGAAAGAGCTTGGGAAAGCGAATCCAGGAAGTTGTTTTTGAACTCATGTTCTCAGCTCCCCTACCTACCAGTAAATGTATGGATCTCAACATAATTAGCATACCAAAGAATGAACTGCTCTAGTCCTACAGTGAATATTCAATGTTTTAAGGTCTAGATAATTAACATTTTTGGCTTCAAGTGCTATATTGTCTCTGTTGCAACCATTGATTTTGCCATTTCTGATTTTTAGTATATTTTTAGTGAAATATTTTGTTTAAATAAGAGCTGCCATTGTTAGTCATTAAACTCAATATTGTCAGCCTGAAAAATAGTGTAATTAATGAGGTAGAAAAGAGCCTTCCAGATGAAATGCACCATAGCACTCCAGGAAAGCTTAAAATAAAAACTTGTAATCTGTTACATTATAATGTTTTCAAATCTCTTAGCAAATTAGGATAATTCTGATTTTGAGATGGTATCTAATGTAACAGAATACGTCCACAACGGTAATAAATGTAAAATACAAGAGCTAATCATTCCTATATAGGTAAAAGATGGTAAAAGTTCATGATAATGTAATGAAATAGTGTGAAATATAACAATATGCAGCTTGATGAGATACTGGTGAAATGTGATCCCTCAGTCATTGCTGTTGATAGTGAAGCTTCTCCAGAAATTTCCACCATAGCCATACTACAAATGTAAATAACAAAACAAAACAAAAACAATCAGCCAACACCCAAAACTCTCAGCATAAATGTGCTTTGCAGCTGTGTTTAAAAAGCCGGTAGAAATATGTGATGATGTTCTCTCCAGTGTTAGGTGAGGAACCACTTCTCTGCAGAAGGGTGGTTTGGTGTTTCTGCTCTGCTATCAATTGTTGCTGTGAAACTGTAAAATACATTTTATTGATGTTATCCTTTGTTTTATCATTTAAACCATGGCTAAATTCATAGAATACGACACATATATATTTTCTGAGTTTAATTAAATGAAGATTTGCAGAACAAAAACCTGTCACAAAACTACCCCTGAATAGTACTAGTTGAAGATAATATTACCATTTTTTTAAAGTTTATAATTCACTGGTTTTAATATAGTCAAAAAAATGTGCAACCATTCACTAGTCAATTTTAGAATATTTTCATCACCTCTATAGGTTTCCCTATTCTGTACATTCATTTGAACGGAGTCATAGTATGTGGACTGTGGTGATGATTTATTTCACTTAGCATAATGTTTCAAGACTCATGGAAGTTGTAGCATGCATCAGCACTTCATTTCTTTTTACAACTCAATGATATTTCCATTGTGTGGATATTTCCCACATTTTGTTCATTCATTTGTCTGTTGAGGGACATTTGTTTTTCTTTTCCTACCTTCTGGCTATCATGAATAATGCTGCTATACATATTCACGTACAAGTTTTTGTGTGGACATATATTTTCATTTCTCATGGGTATATGCCCAGGAATGGAGTTGCTGGGTTAAATGGTAATACCATTTAGTTGTCTGAGGAACTGCCAGATTGTTTTCCAGAATGGATGCACCATTTCCCTTTCCCCCCAGGTGCATAGGGCTTTGATTTCTCCACATTCTCACCAAAACTTGTTATTAGCTGATGCTTTGATTCTAACCATCCAAATAATGTGCTGAACCATGACAATTGGTTTCCCAAAATCTACTGCATTCTTGGAATTAACCTTAATTGACCATGTTGTAGTATTATTGTAGTATAGCTCTTGATTAAATTTGCTAGTTATCATTATGTTTTATATATAATATGTCTAAACTCACGTAAAAACAAATGTAGTGTTATATTAATGTATTTTATAAGTAAATGTACAAAAAGAGGGATAGGAAAGACTTAATTTGGGTTGTGGTCAGCACTGCAACATTCAGTTGCTGATATCATGGATAGAAGATTGTCTTTCCATTCCTCTTTTTTTAAAATTTCAACTCTTATTTTGTTACCATCAGCATGAATTTCTCTTAGAAAAACATAGTTAACACTGAAAAAGAATATGTGGAACTTTACCTAGTGATCCTGGAAAATGTCGAAAGTTCAGAAGCACCTCCCATCCCCCACTCTCTGCATTCTGAAAAATCATATACTTCAAAGAACCTCCCTTCCCTAAATGACTTCAATAACACTCACAGGAGCCATTCTTGTTTATTCATGACAAGATCAGACTCAGACCCTCCACAGTCCCCTTCTTTACCATATAAATGATTAGCCGAACTGCTTATCCCCTCTTACCAATCAGAACAAAATGATTGTTAACCAAACTTGGGTGAAGCTTCTCTTCTTCTCCCAGATCCCTGATTTTCAGCCCAGCCTCAGCCTCTAATGAAGGACTCAGTGTAAAACATTGCATAATCTACTTTGATAATGTCCCCCTTTCATCTCACTTCCCCACCTCCACATACCTGGTTCTTCCTAGACTGATTTACTCCTTGCTTTAGTTTCCAGCTGCTGAAACAAATATCATACAATAGGTTCACTTAAACAATGGGAATCTTTTTGGCTCACAGTTTTGAGGAGAAGAGAAGTCCAAATTCCAGGCATCAGCAAAGTGATACTTTCTTCCAGAAGACTGTGGCATTCTGTAACTGGCTGCCAGCAATGGGTAGTCCTTGGTTTCTCTGTCACACATCAGTGTACATGTTAGCCTCTCCTGGCTTCTCTCTCCATCTGTCTTTCACTCTGCTTGTAAAGGCCTCCACTAAGCCAGACTAAATCCCACCCTGATTCAGTGGGGTCACACCTTACCTGAAGTCACATTTTGAAGAGAACTTACTTACCATGGGTGCACACCCAACAGAATGTGGCTCAAGACCAAGAACATGTACAAACTGGGGTGCACAGTTGAAACCACCACAGTCCTCTCTACTAAAGAAAAAATATTTTTACTGTTCTAGTTTGCTAATGCTGCAGAATGCAAAACACCAGAGATGGATTGGCTTTTATAAAAAGGGGGTTTATTTGGCTACACAGTTACAGTCTTAAGGCCATAAAGTGTCCAAGGTAACACATCAGCAATTGGGTACCTTCACTGGAGGATTGCCAATGGCGTCCGGAAAACCTCTGTTAGCTGGGAAGGCAGGTGGCTGGTGTCTGCTCCAAAGTTCTGGTTTCAAAATGGCTTTCTCCCAGGACGTTCCTCTCTAGCAAGCTTGCTCCTCTTCAAAACATCACTCACAGCTGCACTGAGTTCCTTCTCTTTGAGTCAGCTCATTTATATGGCTCCACTGATCAAGGCCCACCCTGAATGGGTGGGGCCACGCCTCCATGGGAATATCTCATCAGAGTCATCACCCACAGCTGGGTGGGGCACATTCCAAGCAAATCTAATCAGCACCAAAACATCTGCCCCACAAGACTACATCAAAGATAATGGAGTTTGGGGGACACAATACATTCAAACTGGTACATTTACCTAACAGTTGAGAACTTGCAGAGTGTGAGCCCTATTGCAATAGACCCATATCCACATCCCTTTTCAATATTCCTTTGAATAAAGTCTCTCCTCATCAAATCTGTATTTGTTATCTATTTGATAGTTAATGGTTACTTGACTCTGATCAAGATTGGGTGCTACCTACTGTTCTGGTTTGGTAAACCTGACAAAATACAGTATACCAGAAATGGGTTGGCTTTACAATGGGGATTTATTAACTTACACTTCATAGTTCTTAGGCTGTGGAAATGCCCAACTCCAGATTATCAGCAGGATGATACCTGGACTCTGAAGACAGGCTGCTGGTGTCGGGGGCACCTCTGTCATATGGGAAATTATGTGGCTGGCATCTGCTGGTCTTTCACTCCTGGGTTTTGTTGCTTTCAGCTTCTGGTTCCAGTGGTCTCCTCTCTGGGCTTCTGCATGTCCTCTCTTAGCTTCTCCAGAGCTTTTCTCCAAACTTCTCTGGGTCTTCTGTATGTCTTTTATCATCTTATAAAGGAATGCAGTAAGAGAATTAATACCCTCCTTTAATTGGCTGGGCCACATCTCAATTGAAATAATCTAATCAAAAGGTCCCACCCACAATAGGTCTGCACCCAAAGGAATGGATTAAAAGAACATGGCCTTTTCTGGGGGTACATTCAGCCTCCAAATTATCATACCTACAGAACCCTATAATCCCCACCAAGGTAATGGTAACTTGTGAGTTCTTTGAACTCTCTCCTGCTCAGTGATTCAGGGATCCTTTGATGAGTTCATCACTCAAACCAGTGTTCTGAACAACTTGCATGTTAAGGCATAGTGTTTCAGTTTGCTAATGCTGCTGCTATGCAAAATACCAGAAATGGATTGGCTTTTATAAAGGGGGTTTATTTTACAAAGTTACAGTCTGAAGGCCATGAAAATGTACAAACAAAGACATCAACAGTAGGGTACCTTCACTAAAGAACACTGACGGCATCTGGAAACCTCTGTTAGCTGGGAAGGCACGTGGCTGGCGTCTGCTTGCTCCCAGGTTGCGTTTCAAAATGGCATTCTCCAAAATGTCAGCTTTCAACAGCCGTCTTCAAAATGTCTTTCAGCTGCAGCTCTGAGGTCCTAAGTCCTAAGGTGACAATGATAAATTTCCCCTGGGCCCTGTGATCCTGGAAAATAGCAAAGATTAAGAAATCCTCCACCCTTCATGACCTGGCAAATGGCTTACTGCAAAGAACTGCCCTTCCCCATATGACTTAGAGAAGACTCACGGATGCCCTCCTTGTTTCCCTATGTCAATACCAGGCACAGGCTCACCAAATTCCAATTGTTGGTCTTATAAATGAGAGCTGAACTGCATGTCCTCACTGATCATTCAGAACAGAAGTCTAGTTAAACAAACTCTGTTTAAACTTCTCTCCTTCCAGGATGCCAAACTGTAAGGGAGTCTCTCAGGAAATAGGCTCTTCAGCATAAAACTTTGTGATTACTATGTGAAACTGCCAAGCTTTCAGCCTACTTCCTCACACCTGCTTGCTCACTCTTCTCCATAAAAGAAAAACCCCTTTATCCTAAACTTTGAGATGCTTGCTGATCATTTGGTCAGACCATTCTCCTCTATTGCAGTTGTCTCTTTCCTGCTTACAGGAATTCTTTCGAATAATGTCTTTCCTTATCAAGTTCAGATTTATGTTTTATTTGACAGTCATTGGTGCCTGCAACTAAGATAGGGTCAGATTTATCACAGGACCCCCAGTCCTCTCATCCAGAAGAGGAGGTATGACTGATTGGGGATCCATTGGTGAGACCGGCTCCCGACCCAGGGCTCCATTATCTGTCTGATAAAGCAAGGTGAGGGCTTCACTTTCATTCTTTTAGAGTAAACTTTTGCATACTACAGACTCATTCAGTGGGTAATCACTTCCTGACTCCTTCCGTTAGAGCCCGTGCTGACCTGGGTGGAAGTCTTCTGGGCTCTTTTGAAGGGAGATCTTATCATGGACTCTTTTGAACTGGACTCTTCCTGGCTTTTTGATGTTTGAGGAGAAACTTCCTGGACAGAAGTTTCCTTTACTCTTTTTTGAGTGGGGATTCACTCCCTGATCCTTGGGCTGGGAATTCTGGGCTCTTTTGTAAGGCTTCTGTTTGTGGAGATCTTGTTTGAATTTTGGCCTTCTGGTCTTTATTTTGACACCTTTACTCACTGTGGGAAATTCTCAGTACTCTGATTCTTCTATTCTGAACACTCCTATTGATTACATATGTTACCACCATGGCACCAACTCTCCTTTTGCTCTGGACGAACTGATTGCAATAAGGGCCCCCCAGAACTTCAGTGGCTTCTTTGTGCAACTTATTTCCCAAAACTAGCTCATCTAATTCCTCTCCCTTTTCATCACCCACCCATTTCTCCTTCCCTCTTTTTACTACCTTTGACCATTCTTGCAACTGTTTTTAATTTTTCTCCTTTCCACTCCAGCCCCTCAACTCCCTACAGTCACCAGAGCTTTTAGGGCCCTCACTCCCATTGGGGCTCTCCAGGTTCAGGGGCCCAAAAAGCAACTACCTGAGGCTAGAATTTTAAGTGGAAAGACTGGATATTATCCACTTAGAGAGATCTCAGAGACACCAAGAGGCTGCTTGGTCTTTATTTCTTCCCTCACCGAAATTGAGTCCACAGCCCCCATAAAATTACACATCAGTGCCTAGAAAATCTTAAAAGACTCCTCCACAATTACTGATGGTGAAGCTTTAGTCTTCATATTGAACAAGTAACCTCAAGTTGCCCCATTTTCCAGGATTTTAATTGCCATAAAAATATGAGTGGAACAAGGACACTTCAAAGTTTGTATCTAACTCATGGCTGAAAATTTAAAAGTTAAAGGTATAAGTTCTCTATTTTTGTCTGTCTACATATGTATACATATTCCTTACCCCCAGATGGTATTACAAATTAACTCATAAAATCCTTTAAGAATGCCTATTCTAACTGGCTTAGAGATAAGTAAGTGCTTAGATGAAATAAATATCCTTAAAAATCCCAGAAATTAAGGGAGCTGTACTTTTAGTACTCCAAGGTTAAAATAAAGTAGTCTTATAAAAACTAACCCAAAGTTTAAAAATTTAAATTCACATAACTTACATAAATCATTGGCACATAGGAATAGTTTAATATTGTTAGGTTAATAAAAATAGTTATGTCTTGTGATTTATTCAGTTAAATGCAATAAAAGTATAGCTTTTATTCTACTTGGATATGTTCTTTTTGAACTTATATAGGTTTACTGATCAAAGAAGCTAGCACTCCATCTACTAGATGTTTTAATATGATTTTAAACATGTACGTTTGTCCTTTATCAAATCGAGTCATTATTCTGAGAAACTTAATTTCATCAGTGATTGTGTTTTTTTTAATATTTGTTTTATTGAAATGCATTCACATACCACACAGTCATACAGAACAAATCGTACATTCGATTGTTCACAGTACCATTACATAGTTGTACATTCATCACCTAAATCAATCCCTGACACCTTCATTACCACACACAAAAATAATAATAATAATAATTAAAGTGAAAAAGAGCAATTAAAGTAAAGAAGAACACTGGGTGCCTTTGTCTGTCTGTCTGTTTGTTTCCTTTCCCTATTTTTCTACTCATCCATCCATAAACTAGACAAAGGGAGTTTGGTCCTATTGCTTTCCCAATCCCATTGTCACCCCTCATAAGCTACATTTTTATACAATTGTCTTCAAGATTCATGGGTTCTGGGTTGTAGTTTGATAGCTTCAGGTGTCTACCACCAGCTACCCCAATTCATTAGAACCTAAAAAGGGTTGTCTATATTGTGCGTAAGAGTGCCCACCAGAGTGACCCCTCGGCTCCTTTTGGGATCTCTCTGCCACTGAAGTTTATTTCATTTCCATAGTGATTGTGTTTTATATCATGACAGCTTGAAGATAGTTTTCAAGATCTTTTGGCAACTTAAAACCCTAGGGTTTTGCTAAATTAGGTATGCAAGGTATGCAGGATATGTTTTTGTTAAGGAAAAGAGGATAGTTTTATTACATTTTAAAAAAAGCAGAACTGATTGAAACCGAATGAGAAAGAGGGAAGTGTAGGAAAAAACATGAATGGATATGAAAAGTGTAGCTTTACAGAAAACGAATCTTATCTCTTGTGGTCAAAACTGGGTAAGATTTTATGGATTTATCTGTAAAATTTTAAGAGACTTAGTATCAAATAGTATAGTGATGCAAATCTAGAATTTAGTTTTTTCTCTGTGAAAATGATAAAATTTTCTTGGTTTATTGGTCTCCATTTAGGTAGAGGTTGTAAAAGGTTATTCTTAACCTACTGAGAAATGGTGTAGAAGGCAGAGATTTCTGTGCCTTATCAGAATAATTTCCTGTGCTTGACATTGACTTTATCATGCCCTTGAGTGTTAAGAAAACCAAGTCTTTTAAAACCAAACCAAACTTTAAAAATAACTAAATCATGTTTAGTTATTTTTTACACTTGTGTTACATATACATTTACTTTTATAATCATTTTATTGACATATTCATTAAATAGATAGCCAAGTAATGCTTCACTAGTGCCCTATAGCCTATTTATCCAAGTGTTCAAACCTCCCGACAGCTTTGGACAGTCTGCTTTCCTAAATCAAATCCTAAAGGATGTTTTACTGATCTCAAACGGTCTTTAGGATTTTTGAGTGGGCCCTTGGAAAATCACAAAAGATTTGTTCTTTCACCTTGTAAAAAGTGAGGTTCTGAGAATAATTAGGGCAGTCTCAGGCTGGGAAAGCGAAGCAGCCCATGCATGTGGAAAGGGTGAGTCTGCCCTGGAGGTCGAGGATGGGCCTTCCGCCTCCATGCTCAGGAGGAGTGCTGTCACCCCAGGCCCCAGGGAGGGTGGAGCACATTCCCTAGGGATTGGGGAGAGCCTGACCACAACCCCACTGTTCAGAGAGGGGAGAGCCTTTGCCCTAGAGAGGCAGAGTCTGGGAGGCACCCTGATGTTTGAGGAGGGTGGGGCCAAGAAGAAGCTGGTCTCCCCAGTATGTGGATATGTCGGCGCACTCACCCCAGTGTGTGGAGAGGAAAGGGCTGCTGCATAAGCCACTGGAAAGGGTTGGACTCCTGCTCTCCCTAACTCCAAGGATAAAACATCATTCTATAAAAAACTCTCAGACTTTGGAATCTAATGGAGTTTGTCCTGTGGGTTTCAGGAACTGTTTTGGTCCCTGAAACCCTGTTTTCCTTACGACAATGGGAATGTTTACCCTATGACTGTCCCTCCTTTGTATGTGGGCAGCAGATAACCTGTTCTGGGTGTCACAGGTCCACAACCAGAGGGGAATTTTGCTTTAGGACAACACCACGCCTGTAACTGATTTTGATGGGATCTTGTACTTACCTATTGTTTCTGAAATGATTTAAGTTTTTGTGATATTGTGATGAGATGAATCTATTTGTGTTTGGAAAGAATATGTTTTTCTGGTGCTTAGGAGGTGGAATGTGCTGGTTTGTGTATTTATGTCCCCCAGAAAAGGCCACATTCTTTAATGCAATCATGTGGGGGCAGATGTATTAGTGTTAATCAGGTTGGAAACTTCTGACTGAGTGTTTCCATGGAGATGTGACCCACCCAACTGTGAGTGACACCTTTGATTAAAGTGTGACCTCTTGATTGAAAGTTTCCATAGAAATGTGGTCCCACCCATTTAGGGTGAGTCTTAATTAGTTCACTGGAGTCCTATAAAAAGAGCTCACAAACAGAGCGACCTCAGAACAACTGAGAGTGATATTTTGAAGAGGAGCTGCAGCTAAAAGAGGACAAAACGCCCCAAGAGCAACATTTTGGAAAACACCATTTTGAAATGCAACCTGGGAGCAAATGGCCATCAGCCACATGCCTTTCCAGCTAACAGAGGTTTTCCAGATGCCAATGGCCATCCTCCAGTGAAGGTACCCGACTGTTGATGCCTTACCTTGGACACTTTATGGCCTTAAGACTTTAACTGAGTAACCAAATACACTCCCTTTATAAAAGCCCCCCTCCCCCCAAAAGAAGAATAATTAGGTACATTTGATATTTAGTAGTTTCATGGGAATTGCTGTCAATTTAAAGACACACTTAATCTTTTCTAGGTAAAATTTGTATGAGTAAATGTTATTAATATACATAATTCAGAACATATTTGCTGTTAACTAGAGATTTGTCAGTGTCCTCACTGTCCATATGTCCTGATGCTTTAACCTAATATTAGACAAAAATACAGTGTTAACAGTCATAATTTAAATTATTGTTAAAAATGTTACCTGTCTCTGAAACACCCAAATTTCCTTGTTTTTATACTGAATTCCCATTAGATCTTTTGATCTGAAAAACTATAAAATGCTACCCATGGCCATTGCAAGTCTCCTGTCATCTACAGATATATGCCATTTTATAACGGCATAAAAAATTATATTTGGTCCCTCATGACTGGCACAATCATAAGCTCCCCTTTTGGGTGATCACTCCAGTCAGCCCTGCCCTGGGTGAAACTGCAACTATCAAAGATTATACTTCCGTATGGTGTGGATAATAAAGAGCAGCCCTCAACTTCCTCAAATGGCCATTGCCACTTTTGCCCTGTACACTGCATAGCTGAAAGCTGCCAATCCCCAGCATCCATGGTAAAACCCCACTCCTCCCCTCTGGGTCACAATAAAGGCATATCCTCTTATTTCCCTCCCTCCACTGGCCCTCACGGGGGACCTAGGTTAGGTAAACCCTGGGCCCCTCCACCTCATTCTCCTTTCTCCCCCTTCAGGCCCTTTGATTTATAAAGCTGTCTTTTCTCTGCTGTGTGGGTATCTGTGTTTGCATCTCATCACCCAGAGAACTTCCATATAACATACAAAACAGTTCTACTCTGATGCTTCCCTGAAAGTGCTTGCAATTGGCTACAGTCAGAGGGCTTCATCTTCAACAAAAAAGGACTGCCACAAAGAGACATGGGATAGAACTATGCCAGATACTCTGGGGCAAGGCTTTTAATGACACTGCTTGTATAATTTTATGACTGTACCACTGGATTGACTCAGATAGGCAGAATTCTAATGGAGAAGATGGTGGGTTCATGATATCCAAATTAATGCAACAAGGATCAATTACATAGGACTGATGGACCTCATAAAAGATGACGACGGGTTTTGTTTGAATATTGCCGATGCTTTAATGTTCTAATTTCTCAATATAAGGGTCCACTTTCTCTGTTCCCTTAAGGTATCCATAACTTAAAAAAAATTAGTAGACAATGCTTTTTTAAGCATAAATGGAATATTTTTCTTTTTCTCCCTGCCTGTTCACTCAGAATTTGGAAACTTGTATTCAGATTCTTATTTTTAGGGCAGTATAATTATTTGTAGAGCTTCAGTAAAAATCTGCCCTACTTGTTAATGGGACACAAATGGAAACATTGATTATATAACCAAGGCTTTGACTTATACATCCTATTTGAAAATGATGTTCATTTAATCGTATATGACCAGACACTTCTAAGCAACTAAGGTTGACTGTTTGGCACCAATGCTTACAAAGTTCTGTTGGAAAAAGGAGCCTGGGTCCTGGCTTATAGGGTTCCCAGGCTTACAGGGGAGAAAGGATGGTCACTTCCTGGAGATCAACCATGTAATTTGAGGACCTCGGGTAAAGAATTCACCAGAATATAGGCCAGCAGGAGAAATCTGGAGGCAAGTTCTTTGCTTTGATTCATGGCTTAAAGAGGAATTTAAAAGTCCTATCCGAGATTCCTTTTGAAAACCTCCATCAATGCAAACTTAAAAAGGCCCATAAGATAAATTACCATTCTTGTCACACCTATGTAAACAATCAGGCCAAATTTAATAAAATAAGTCATTTTACAATGAATAATTATCTTTCTCTGGGATAATCTTTGATAAAAGGAAGGTGACTATAAAGGTAAATTTTATATTTCAAGAGAAAGTGACTACACATTCCTGTTGGTTTTCAAGATTCTGGTCATGTTCATTGTCTTTTAAATTATTTCGTCTTTTTACAAACAGGTACTCTCCCTTACTCCCTCCTCTGTTTGCCCCCCCCCCCCAGTAAACTCTACTCTGCTTTCTATCTCTGCAAAAAAATTTTTTTTAATTTCTAGAAATCTAAGTGATATCACACAATTTCTGTCCTTATAGATCTTGCTTATTTTATTAAGCATAATGTTTTCAAGGTTCTTCCATATTGTAACATGTCTCACAGCTTCACTTTTTCTTATGGCCAAATAATATTACATTGTGTACATGTACCATATTTTGTTTATCCATTCTTTTCATGATGGACATGTGGGTTGTCCCTACATTTTGGCTATTGTGAATAAACCCTGGTGTAAACGAATTTTTTGTGACCCTGTTTTCACTCTCTTTGGGTATATACCTAGAAGTGGGATTGCTGGGTCAAATAGTAATTTTATATTTAACTATTTGAGGATATGTCATGTTGCTTTAGACAGTGACTTCACCATTTTACATTTCCACTAACAATGTGCTAGAGTTCCCATTTCTCTGCATCCTCTTCAACACTTGTTATTTCATTTTTCATTTTTTTATCAATAATAGCCATCCTTGAGGATGTGCAGTGGTAACCCATTGTGGTTTTAATATGCATTCCCCATGCCTAATTATGTTAAGCATCTTTTTATGTGCCAATCTGTTTTCTGGACTTTCAATTCTGTTTCACTGGTATATTTTTCTATCTTTGTGCCAGTATGGTTTGTTTACTCTCACTTTGCAATATAATTTGAAATCAGGATGTGTGAGTCCTCCAGCCTTTTTCTTATTATTCTTAAGATTGTTTTAACTATTCAGAGTCCCTTGAAGTTCAGTATAAGTTTGAGTATTGGTTATTCCATTTCTGCAGAAAAGCCTTTGAAATTTTAGTAGGGACTGTATTGAATTTTTATATTGTTTTGGGTGATGTTGACATATTAACAATGTGAACTCTTCCAATCCATAAACATGGGATGTCTTGCCATTTATTTAGGTCTTCTTTAGTTTCTTTCAGTAGTGTTTCATAGTTTTTGGTAAATAAATCACATGTTTCCTTAGTTATATTTATTCCTAGATACTTTACTCTTTTAGATGCTATAGTAAATGCAATTGTTTTCTTAGTTTACATTTTGAGCTGATTATTGCTAGTTTATAGGATCACAATTGTTTTTTGCCTGTTTATTTGTACCTAATTATTTTGCTTAATTCATTTATAAGCTCTAATACTTTCTTGTGGATTCCTTTGGATTTTCTATATATAAGATAATTTCAACTGCAAAAGGAGTAAAATATTGAATTACAATGGTGAAATCAGACATCCTTGTTTTGTTCCATAGCTGAGGAGGAAAGCTATAAGTTTTTCACCATTGAGTACAATATTATCTTTGGGTTTTTCATAAATGGTCTTTCTCATATTGATAAATTTCCCTTCTATTCCTACCTTTCTGAGTGTTTTTATCAAGAAAGGACACTGAATTTTTTTAATGCATCTCTGCATCTATTGAGATAATCATGTGTGTTTTTTTTTCTTCATTCAATTTATCTGGAGGATTACATTGATTGATTTTAAAATGTTAAACATTCTTGGCATTTCTGGGATGAATTCACTTGTCATGGTGTGTAATCTTTTTAATATCCCATTGGATTTTATTTGCTAGTATTTTGTTAAGGATGTCTGCGTCTATGTTCATAAGGGAAAATGGTCTACAATTTTATTTTCTTGAGATATGTTTATCAGACTTTGGTATCAGAGTGATACTGACCACATAGAATGAATTAAGAAGTGTTCCCTCTTCTTGAACTATTTTGTATCTCTTTGTAAACTGTAAGTAATTAATAGTTTTGTGACCTGCTTGTAAATTGAATGAGATCCTGTCATCTTTCACATTTTTTCAACCTTTAATAATTTTTTAAATACTTGCACTTATATTCATTATCTGGCTACAAATATTCAAATCAGTGTTTCCAATTTTTCTCCCACCCTCCTGATTGGAAGTATTAAGAACTAAAGCCTGACTACCCAGATCCTCATCAGAACCCTAGGTTGTTTCGTAGCTGAACTTTTCCTCCAGGATCTGAAGAAGCAGTGCGAGCTAAGAGCCTGACAACTTGAACCACAACTCTAGAAAGCATCAGTGGGAGATCAGCAGCTCAGCTTCAAGATCCTCAGAGAGTCGTGCTGCCTATGTGTTACCCCAAAATGACTGCTCCACCTCACGACAGATGGATCGGTTGACTACAGGAGAGATGCCCACAGCATCCTCCAGGAGAGTTCTCAGACCCCACCTCACCTTTCTCAGATCAAGGAATTGCCTTGGTTTAACACTGATAAATGACTATCCTTTGTCTTGAACAAAAGGGCTACTGACAATTGTAAATTTTACCTCAGCCCTGTGATTCTCAAAACAGCAAAGGTTAGGAAATCCTGCTCCCTTTGTGTTCTGGAATATCACTTACTGTGGACAATCACCTTTTCTCATAGGACTTGGATAAGGCTTATGGATGCCCCCTTGTTTATCTATGGCAACGATGGACACAGATGGCCCAAATTCTGATTCTCTATGTTATAAAAGATTAGCTAAATGCTTGTTCCCAGTGATCAATAGAAACAAAATGTTTGCTTACCATACTTTAATATTCTCTCCTTCCTCCAGACCCCAAAATTCAGACCTACACTCAGCCTGAGCCAGGATATAATCACAACTTAAGACAGTCTTGCAAAATAGACTGACCTCAGCTTAATATATTCCCAGATCTGAGCACACTAGCCTTTCCTCACACTTCCCTAACCCTGGCCGCCTCATTTCTATAAAAGAAAAACCCTCTTTGTCTATCTTTGGAGGTGCATGCAAGCCTTATGGCCAGAGCATTCTCCCTATTGTAATAACCCCTTTCTCCTCTGTGATAATCCTTTTGAACAAAGTCTCTCCTAATCAAGTCTGGATTTGTTTTTTATTTGACACTGAGTTTGCTTTATTCCCCTAGCCATGATTCACTGTTGCTTTTAAAACTGCATCCTTTCTATGACAACAGAGCTATTTATTTGTGTGACTGTCCACTCGATGCTGTGTCTGGGGCAGCAGGACCTTTGCCTGCTCTGAACACCTGTGTATCCTCTCCATAGGGCAGTGCACCGGCCATGGGGTGGCTGCTGATTCTGTTTGCAAAAGTGAGTGGACAGCTGCAAACACTTCCATTTTCTTACTCAAATTAGCCACACAAGTAGACCACATGTGATTTTTGATAAAATTCTGCAATAATATGCTGCTGTATAGAGGTAAATTTGATATGAATCTTGCCTTCCAAATTTGATACTGGAAGCAATTCTTCTGACCGCTTTGCTAATTCTACTCACAAATTCATGCATATGGCATATGCTTCCCTTCCATTTCACCAATATGTACGGTGTGTCTTACCTTGTGATACCTAGATATGTGCCACTCTGCTTCGGTGGTCAGGGAACTTTAAGGCAATTCCAGGTCATTGCCTTCATGAATGCTCAGGATTAAATGTTTAGTGATAACGTGTTTCATGATGAGCAGAGGAGGTATACTGTGCTCTGTGCATGTGAATTTTTCTTCCTTTCTTCATTCACCAACCTGAATATAAAAATACCAGACTGAAGAAAAATCAACAACTAATATTTATGGAGTCTGTATTTTATTCTAATCTTATTGTTAATTTGTCATATTTGTTTACTTATTGAAGTCACACAGATATCTACGAGATAGCTATTTTGTAATTGTCATGCAAGGGAGAGGAAAATAAATGTGTGCAAGTAAAATAAGTGGAACAGGTCATAGATTTGAGAGGTGGTGAATTTAGGAGAGTTTCACAGTGAATTGAACAATTGCTTCTTATCCTCTCTTCTTAAAACTGGTCATATTCAAATGGAGTTGAGAGGTCACTCTGGTGGGCATTCTTATGCACTATATAGATATCCCTTTTTAGGTTTTAGTGTATTGGAATAGCTAGAAGGAAATACCTGAAACCATTGAATTTCAACAATTGTATAACTATGTAGCTTACATGGGGTGACAGTGTGATTGTGCAAACTTTGTGGAATCTGCTCCCTTTATCCAGTGTATGGACAGACGAGTAGAAAAATGGGAACAAAAAGTAAATGAAAAATAGGGTGGGATGGGGGGAGATGATTTGGGTGTTCTTTTTTACTTTTATTTTTTATTCCTATTTTTATTCTTTTTGGTGTAAGGAAAAGTTCAAAAATAGATTGAGGTGGTGAATGCACAACTATATGATGGTACTGTGAACAGTTGACTGTAAACCACGGATGATTGTAGGGTATGTGACTATATCTCAGTAAAGCTGAATTTAAAAAAAAATTACTGGTCCCATTACCCTGTAAGCAGCACCAGGATGAGGCATTGCCCTCTGTCTGCAAGGGCTGACTCCTCCCCAGATGCAGAAGAGGGGAGTATGACAGATCTGCGAATTCACTTCACCCATTGTGGGTTCTTCTGTGGACCTTCCTCTACTATAGTCTCCATCAAAGAAATCATTAATAATCCCATCCTCCCTGGCTAATGCAATAGGCATAGGACACAATTGCATCAAAGAGACATAAGTTCAGGACTCTGAAGACATTTTCCCTTTCAGAAAAAAACCAAAATCACCTGCATAAAAGAAGACGTTTGTTTTTACCCTTTGCCTTCTCCAGCCTGATGCAAAAACCCTGTCGGTACCAGGAGGATGAAGACAGTACCTTCAGAAAGGGAAGTGGAGACTCTCTGGTGGCTGCATCTATCCTTGATGACATGGTTAGACCACAGTACTATCTTGGGGTGCTTCTCCTGGGATTTTGCTTTGTGTTATCAATACATTTCTAGCTAAACTAGTTATAATGGAATTTTCTGTTTTTTTCAGAGCAGATCACCGTTTTCCTCCAAATTAAGTTGATGCCCATAGGGCTTCTTTACTCTTCTGGCATCATTAGTTTATGTACAGTGCCCCACTGAATGGGTAACCAAATGTCTTAGTTTGTCAGGGCTGCTGCAACAAAGTACCATACACTAGTTGCTTAAAAGAATATTATCTCACATTTCTGGGGCTAGAAATCTGAAATCAAGGAGGCAACAAAGCCATGTTTACCCTGACATCTGCATGGATCTGGCAGTGGCTTGTGGGCAACTCATGGCCTGACTCGATCTGTGAATCTCTTCTAAGTCATATGGGAAAGTATGCTCTCTCTCCCCATCTGTCCTCTACTGACAGTCAAAATTCCTCTTCTTGTAAGAATACCTGCTGCGCTGGATTAAGGGCCCTCCCCAATCCAGGTTGTCCTCACCTGAACTAATAACATCTTCAAAGATCCTGTATCCAAATGGGGTCACATTTATAGGTTCTGAGATTTGGAATTGAATGTATCTTTTTGGGTAAAACAAGTCAATCCATAACAACTGCTTTACTACTACTATTTTGCTATGAAAATGGCAGGCTGTTTTGGTTTAAGAATGGGATTATTCATCTGTTTACATTGAAACAAAAAGTAAAATAGCCCAGTATCATAAAATAGTAAAGCAAAGGGGTGGCTATTCTGAACTCTGGCCCTGCCTGATGGGTGTCCAGTATTCCCCCCGTGAGGCCTCTGTGAATTAACTGGAAACTGGAAGTCAACCTCTGTTACATGAAGTTGACAAGACAATATTGCACTTGTGCTCCAAAAGTTCCAGAAGTCTGGACCTCAGATTACTGGCCACATCCTTTCCATGTGTCTTTGAGACAGTCAGTTGAAAATGAAGCACTCTGACCTGGAGCTGATTCCAAGCACTTTAAGGGAAGAGCCAGAGTTAAAAAATGAATTATCTATTGATAACAAAGACCAACATGGCCACGATTAGCTTATTACTATTTTACAAAGTGAAAGGTTTAATGAGAGTTCATTAAAATAAACAAGGGGTGGCGGCATCTGTGAATCTTTTCTAAGTCATATGGGAAAGTATGCTTCTTTGCAGTAAACCAATTCTGAAACATGAAGTGTGGGGAGGTTTCATTCTTCTCTGTTTTCCAGGATCACAGGGTAAGGTTCAACATAGTCATTCTATTATTCTTCTTCTATAATCTTCTACCCTTTTGGTATGTTGATCAGCTTATTGTTTTTGAGAGAGGAATACATGCTGACTATGACAGAGTAAAAGATAATCAAAAAGAAAAAAATTAGGAATTTCCAAGAAAAATTCAGAAAAATAAGTTAAAATACCAACTTGTACCACTAATTCCAGCTATTGAACAATGTACCAGTGTCCAGTACCAAAATAAAGGCTCATGTCCCTATTTCCATATGATGTTTATAATTAGTGATACATTAGTGTGTATTACTACATTTTTTTCTTTGTGAATTTTTTTAAACATGTTATACATAACATAATGATAACATTAATTTCAAGTAATAATTATCCAGGGGTAATTTTGTGCCAGGTATTGTTCTGAAATTCTTCATTTACTTAAAATTTAGAAAATATATAAGCATATATGTAGTGTGTTTTATCAATTTAATGAAAGGATAATACACACAGTATACTTACAAATTTCAAGGCAATAACTAATCACAGAGTGGAAAGATTAAACCATACTTCTCAGTGCAGGAGCTAAGTTCTTCACCCTGTACTTGAGAGAAAACATCACATATTTCTGTTGCTTTTTTTACATATAGATATAAAGAATATTTATTACTTAGAGTTTAGTTAGTTTTGTTTAATTTTTTTCTACCTTTATACTATAGCTGTTGTATAAATTTCTGGAGAAACTTCACTATCAACAGTGTTCACATTTCAACTGTACCACATCAAGCTGCATATTATACTAATTTATAAAATATTATATTATAATTAATGATATATTATATTTCCAAGTATATTATTAGCATTAAAACGAACTATTACAATCTTTTAACTACAAAGGAATGCTTTACTGTGCTGGTTTGGATCTATTATGTCCCCCCAAAAAGCCATTTACTTTAATGCATTCTTGTGGGGGCAGACTTATTAGTCTTTTGATTAGGGTGGGACCTTTTGATTGAATGTTTCCAGAGAGATGTGACCCACCCAACTACAGGTAAGACCTTTTGACTAGATAATTTCCATGGAGGTGTGGACCCGCTCATCCAGTGATTAGTTCACTGGAGTCCTTTAAGAGAGCTCATGGAGAGGAGCAACTCAGAGAAGCTCAGAGAGACATTTTGGAGAGAAGCTAAGATATGTAATCCAGAGTTTGCCCCCAGGAGAAGCTAGAGCCAGCAGAGTGCTTGGAGATGCAGACAGAAGGAAGTTTGGAGATGCTAAGCTAAGAGATGAAGCCCAGAGGTTGTCCTTGAGAAGCTAAGAGAGGTCTCCCAGATGCTTAGAGAGAAGCGCCCTGGGAGAAAGAAGCACCAATGCATAGTCTGCTGGTGGTACTTTTCCTGGTTCTCCAGAGCTGAGACAGAGGAGCTAAGACAAAAGCCCAGAGACATTTTGGAGAAAGCCATTTTGAAACACAACCCAGGAGCAAAGGACCAGCAGACACCAGCCATGTGCCTTCCCAGCTGACAGAGGTGTTCCAGACCATCAGCCTTTCTTCACTGACGGTATCCTCTTATTGATGCCTTGGTTTGGACACTTTTATGGCCTTAGGACTGTAAATTTGTTAAGTCCCCTTTATTAAAGCCAATCCATTTCTGGCATTTTGCATAACAGCAGGTTTAGCAAACTGGAACATTTACTTTTCTATTTATTACTATTGTGGCCATATTCCTTTATAGTAGTTACCATCCTCAAATAAGAACCATCCAAATTTGCTAAGGAATTCAAAAATTTAAAAAGGTAATTTATTAAAAATGTCCCTTTTTTCATAAGCTTTGCAAAGGTCTTGTGATAAATTCAATCTGGAATTGAATTCTACCTCATTACTCTATTATCCTCACTGCTAATACTGAGGTTCATGAAGAAAATTGGGAGCTGTTTTGGGAACTAAAAAAATTTACTAAGAAATTTAATAAAATTGATAATTATAAGTTCATAAAAGCCAGTAATTTTAAAACTTTTACTAATCTTATTTAAACACAGCACTCCAGTTTAGCTTCATTTTAATCAATAACATCGTCAAAGATCCCATTGCCAGTTGGGGTCACATCCATGGGCTCTAGATTAGGATTTAAGCATATATTTTTGGGAAACACAGTTTAAAACATTACATAAGCTTTGCTTCTAATTTTCTCCTACAAATGACAGAGCCTACCAGGTTGTTTTGAGAATGGTATTATTCTTGTTTATACCTTGAAACAAGAAGTAAAGTTGCCTGGGATCATGAGTCTGTAGTAGTTAAGATCCTCCAGAGAAACAGAACCTACAGAAAATGTCAGTGTGTATTTATGTATTAACTCATTTATCTGTCAATATTTCTCTCTCTCTGTCTATATATATCTTTACCTATATTTAATTATTATGAGAAATTGACTCAAATGATTATGAAGTGTTTTGGTTTGCTAAAGCTAACAAAATGCAATACACTGGAAATGGGCTGGCTTTTAACAATGGGGATTAGCTTATAAACTTACAGTTCTAAGGCAGTGAAAAATCCCCAGTTAATGCATCAGCAGGAGGATACCTTCTCTGAAGAAAGGCTGCTGGCATCTGGGACACCTCTGTCACATGGGAAGGCACATGGCCAGTGTCTGCTGGTCCTTCTCTCCAGGGTTTTGTTGCTTTTGGCTTCTGGTTTCAGTAGCTTCTCTTTTCTCTGTGAGCTTCTCTTAATTTCATCTCTGAGCTTCTCTATGTGTTTTATCCTCTTATACAGGACTCCAATAAGGGGATTAAGACCCACCTTAAAGGAGGTGGGTCGCATCTCAATTGAAATAATCTAATCCCATCCACAATTGGTCTACATCCACAGAAATGGATTAATAGAACATGGACTTTTCTGTGGTACATAACAGCTTCAACCTACCACATGAAGTGTGGCAAGTTGGAATTTGGCAGGGCAAAGTATAAGCAGGAAACTTTGATAAAGATGTTGCTGAACTTGAGACAGAACTTCCCAGAGAAACCTGCCTTGCTGAAGTTGAGGCAGAAATTCTTCTTTTTGACTTCTGACTTCTACTAGTTTCTACTTCTGTACCCAATTTGCTTGGCTCATAAGGACTTTAATCATATTGGATTAATGCCTTCCCTCATTAGTTTGGGCACACCTTAGTTAAAGACTACAGCTTCAAGGTTCTAGTTACAAATAGGTTAAAACCCACAGGATTAGGTGTTAGAACATGAACATGTCATTTGTGGGCAACATGATTCAATTCCCAACAGCCCATCATCTGCACCCCCAAAAGATATTGTTCCCACATGCAAAACAGACAACATCCCCAAAGCTTTAAATCATTTCAGTGACAACTCTAAGTCCAAAGCCTCATTAAACATAAGTTGTGGGCATGGTCCATTCTGGGTCAAAATTCCTTTCCCTCTGTGGACCCCTGAAACCTAGAAAACAAGTTATCTGCTTTCTAAATACAATGGTAGAGCAGGCATAGGATACATATTCCCATTGCAGAAAGGAGAAATTGGAAGGAAAACATAGTCCATAGGTTCCAAGCAAGTCTGAAATCCAGCAGGGCAATTTCCATTAGATTTCAATGTCTTAGAGTCAATTGTGAATGGATAATTCATCTTCTAGGTTCTGTTGAAGCAGCAGCCCAATTCTTTCCAATCATTAAGTAGTGGCCACACTCTTAGGGAATGTCAGGGCAGAAGGCAAGTCCCCGCTAAACACCAGGGTAGTAACTCCTCTCTCTTAACCAGAGAGTTCTCTTAGGCCCAAACTTCTACTTCATGTTTCTGCTCTTGAAGCCACTCTTCCTTCATTTCACTCAGTCTCTGTCCTTTCCCATCCAGGCTTTCAGTACTTCTGCTGATACAAAATTAAACAAAACAAAACAAAAAAAACATTTGGCTTTTCCTGCAATTCAAGAGGGTCCAAGCCTTCAGACAGAAAGACTTTCCACAGATCCTTCCTGGATGAGTGCATCCCCAGTACTGACATCCCTTGAGATGGTCAACTGAATCCATCATTCGTGTGCCTAATCTCCTTAGCAAACAGCTGCTCAGCCAAATCCTCACAGAGTCTACTTCTCTGGTGTCTCACCTTTGGGAAACTCAGGAAGGGCTCTGTCAGACACGTTTCTTGCACTAGCCTCGGTGCATGCTTTCTGGATAGACTGAGAGTTTTCTAAAGAATCAATTGCCGGTTACTTTCTCCTTAAAATTGCAGACCTCACTTTCCTCTCATTTTTTTTACAATAGGAAGGAAAAACCAGGCTGCACCACCCACATTTTGCTTGGAAATCTTCTCAGCTAAATATCCAAGTTCATTGCTTACACTTCTTACTTCCCTCAGATCACAATTTTGTTAAGTTCTCCACCACTTCATAAAAAACAGCCAGATTTCCTCTATATTCCCATAACACTATAATCAGTTGCTTCTAAGTCCTCACCAGAAGCACCCAAAATGTCCACATTTCTATCTTATTCTGTTCATGAAGATTATATATATGTATATAAACAACAGGAAGGTATTGTCTCATGGTTTTGGAGGCCAGAAGTTCACAATCGAGCCATTCTTTCTGCCAGAGTGTAGCATTCTGGTGCTGGCTTGCTGAAAACCTTGGGGTTTTAGATTTGCATCTCTGCCTCTGCCACACAATGACCTGCCTCATTTTCCAGCTCCTTCTGACTTGTGGCTTCTACTTCTTTCTGCTTCCTTATCCAGTTTCCTTTGGTTATCTTGACACCAGTTGTTTGGGTTTAAGGCTTACTCTCATTCCTTTTGGCCATACCTTATCTAAATAATAACATCAGTAGGTTCTGTGTACAAATAGCCTCAATCCCAAGGGGCTGGGGGTCAGGACTTGAATATGTCTTTTGTGTAGGAAATGATTCAGTCTCCAACAGGGATTAAGGCAGAGGGGTGACTGTTCTCAGCTGTGGCCCCATATGCTGGGAGCCCAGCACTACCCATTCAGCTCCGAATCTGGAGACCAGAAGCCACCCTGTGTTACATATGGTTGATAAGACAATAATGAACTTTTGTTCCCTTGTAGTTCACGTTTCCACATCCAATGCAAACGGTGCCAGGTTCTTAGAAAGTTCCCTGATTTAATATGAGGTTTTCACTGACTGCACATAAGACTTGGTGACCAGACTTTGGAGAACCTCAGTAGGAAGATCTCCTTCACAAGAAGAGGTGGTGCAGGGAGAGCTTTTCTGGGCGTCCATGTTCTTGGGCTTATAAAGAAGAAGAATTTAAATAGCTTGTCTCTCCTGTTGCCTTTTACTGTTGACCTTATACATTGTTGATAAAATAATGCAGGGCTCAGAACTGTGAAGCTCAGTGGCTAATATTGATTTTTTTTAAACACAGATCTATGACATTTACATGGAAATTCTTGAAATGACCACAAATTCCTGAGTGTTCAGAATGCATCAGAATGATACACACCAGGTGAATCATAGGATTTATCAGCTTTGCTCCATGAACAAGGACTCTACAGCTTGCGAGTATGGACTCCCAGTGTCTAAGCCCTGTTCTATCCATGCAATACACCCGTCAAAGCAGTAATGTGTAACAAACAATAGGCATACAGCTGTTTTCCTCCATAGTCCCTGGTGCTCAGTTACATGAACCTGTGTTCTAAATATAATATCTCTTCTGGGTTATTAGTAAGATAGGCAGGGAGATTCATGGACTCCAACAAATATCCATAACTAATGGATATTAGTTGAAAATCTCAAGCATATTTATGGAGTTCATCCAGCACTGTCATGAGGACAGTGGTTTCTGGATATGAAATCTGGGCTTTAGTGTCCTGATTATATCTTCAAGGCCTTTATTTTATCTGCACCAGATATTCTCACAAGTGTGCCCTTAATGTCCACATCTGTTTAGTGGGTAATATAATGTACAAGATGAAAAATTTTTTTGATTACAGAAAAGTGCTAAAGCAGAGTTCTGGAACCTACTATGTTATCAAATAATTCTATCTATAATCAATATCCCTACTATTACTAAGGTCATATGTGCATTCAACTAAATATAGACACACACATACACATTCACACACACACTCACAAATCCACCTTCATACAAAGGATCCATGTAAGGATTTTATAAGCATAGCAGAGTTTTAGAATAGAAGTACACCAAGATTTTCATAATGGTCATGATGTGAGGGATATTGGAAGGGACGTCTGGGATATGTGATGATATTCAGAGTTTCCACTTCAGATTTCTGCATCTTAAATTGATAAGACAATCAATAGAGCAAAAAATGTACTCATATGGCTTTGAATAAGTTATCAAATATTTCAGTGTTGCAGGAGTACATTTGAAAGCATTTCTAAATAGGACTCCTGTTCTTCTAAGCAGTTCTGGTTACTTTCTGCTTCCTCTTCTTTTCTCTACATGCCTTCTTCAATTTTATAAAAATTCAGAGATTTCTAAGTAATTTTCTGGAAAAAGTGAAACAAAACACATATTAAATTCCATATAGTTTGGAGAACTGATTATAGAGAGAAAAATTAATTTTTTGTAGATAATATGGTATTCAAAATTGCACTAATACCAGACTTTCATGAGTTGTTTCTGTAGACCATGAAGCCAAGGAGCAACTTCTGAATTATCCTAGTTAGGAGACCATGAGGCCTGACCAATGATGAGAGTGCTGGAAAGGGACAACTCCAAAGGCTTCTGGGGTTAAACACATAGTTGTCACTGTTAATTTAGAGAAGGATAAAGGTCAAAGACAAGGAGGTCATTGAAGGGGGTGCAGTGAGGGAGATATAAGCCTTTGTCAGTGCTCTGGGAATTTTGGAATTAGCCCATTTGTGCATAAATATATGCTCAAGAAGTTCTGAATTTCAATTTTAGCTCCATAAAATTGACTTTGAGTTGCAAAATGGCAGATATTTTCACCTGGTTTGAAATGCATCAATGATGTTTTTTTCAAAAGTTTCCTGGATCAAACAACACATTTTAAATTTAGAATTATGGAAGCCATATCAAGGAAAATTCTTGGAATTTTAAAAAATGTCCATCTTGGTTTTTAGCAAGTATACTAAAATGAAAAATTATGGAAATACGAAAACAGAAAATGTTTACTAAAATCTATCTTATATTAAAAATGACTTTCAAATAACCAAAAGCAATAGTCACTATTACTATAATTGATAACTCTGAAAAATCACTAAGAATTGAAATAGATTTAATTTGAATTGAAAAGCATGACGACTAAAATGAAGCTCTTGAGTTGCACATGATGTGTTATGAATTTGTGAATAGAAATTAAAAGCTTTTTGGCCCTGTGCCAGTTTGAACGTATTGTGTCCCGCAAATGCCATTATCTTTGATGTAATCTTGTGTGGGCAGATGTTATCAGTTTTGATTAGATTTCCTTGATTGTTTCTTTGGAGATGCGCCCCACCCAGCTATGGGTGATGACTCTGATTGGATATTTCCATGGAGGTGTGGCCCCACCCATTTAGGGTGGACCTTGATCAGTGGAGTCATATAAATGAGCTGAGAGGCAGAGGGAACTCAGTGCAGCTGTGAGTGATGTTTTGAAGAGGAGCTACAGTCAAGAGGGACACTCTGAAGAAAGCACAGAAGCTGCAGATGAGAGACAGCCATCGAAAGCAGACTTTTGTTCAGGAGAAGCTAAGAGAGGACAAACACTCCAAGAGAAACTGAGAGTGACATTTTGGAGAGAAGCTGAAGCCTAGAGAGGAACATCCTGGGAGCAAACCATTTTGAAACCAGAACTCCGGAGCAGACGCCAGCCATGTGCCTTCCCAGCTAACAGGTTTTCCAGACGCCATTGGCCATCCTCCAGTAAAGGTACCCGATTGTTGGACACTTTATGGCCTTAAGACTGTAACTGTGTAACAAAATAAACCCCCTTTTATAAAAGCCAATCCATCTCTGGTCTTTTGCACTCCGGCAGCATTAGCAAACTAGAACAGATTTTGGTACCGAGAGTGGGGTGCTGGTGCTGCTGTGTTTGCAAATACCAAACATGTTGGAATGGCTTTTTAAGTGGATAAGGGGAAGATTCTGGAAGAATTGTGAGGAACTTCATAGAAAAGGCCTAGACTGCTTTGAAGAGACTGTTGGTGGAAAAATGGACTCTAAAGATACTTCTGATGAGGACTTGAACAGAAATGATGAATGTGTTGTTGAGAACTGGAAGAAAGGTGATCCTTGTTTTAAAGTGGCAGAGAATTTGGCAAAATTGAGTCCTGGTGTCTGATGGAAGGAAGAATTTGAAAGCAACAACTTGGAATACTTAGATGAGATCTCCACACTACGTGTGGAGGATGTACCCTGGCTTCTCCTTGCAGCTTATAGTAAAATGCAAGCGGAGAGAGACAAACTTACAACTGAACTCTTGGGTTCAAAGAAACCAGAAGCTGATGGCTTGGAAAATTATGGGCTTCCAATGGGTGGAATCCCAGAAGCTATAGCCCAACATGAGGATGTAACCAAACATGGAACCTGGACACCATTTCAGTACAAGCCAAGATTGGAAAAGGAGTTAAGCAGAAAGGATTTGTGGAAAGTCCTATTGTCTGATGGCTTTGACCCCTGTGTGCTTCATGCGAAGCCAACAGAATTTTTGCAAGATCTTTATAGACAGAACCATTGCCAGTCTGGACTGGAGGAGACAGACAAGGAACAAATTGAAGGAAAAATTTCTTCAGAGACAGAGCCATGGAGGTTGAGGTCTGGAGTCAAGATGTCTAGGGCTGGGAGAGCGGAGCAGCCCAGATGCATGGAAAGGGTGAGTTTGCCCTGGAGGTCGAGGGTGGGCCTTCCACCTCGATGCTCAGGAAATGTTCTGCAACCCCAAGCCCCAAAGAGGGTGGAGCACATTTCTAGGGAATTGGGTAGAGCCTGGCTGCCACCACACTGTTCTGAAGAGGTTGAGCGTGTACCCCGGAGATGGAAGGGAATCCGGGAGCTGCCCCGATGTTTGAGGAGGGTGGGGCCAAGAAGGTGGTCTCCCCAATGTGTGGATATGTTGGAGCACTCACCTAAGTGTTTGGAGAGGAAAGGGCTGCCACAAAGGCCCTTAGGAAGGGTTAGACTCCCGCTCTCTCAAGCCCCAAGGATGCAACGTCCTTCTGAAAATGACTCTCAGACTTTGAAGTCTAATGGAGTTTGTCCTGCAGTTTTTAGGAACTGTTTCAGTCCTGTGAACCCTGTTTTCTTTTCAGTTTTTCCTTATGGCTATGGGAATGTTTATCCTATGAATGTCCCTCCTTTGTATATTGGAAGCACATAATTTGTTCTAAGTTCACAGATCCACAGCTAAAGGAAAATTATGCCTTAGGACTGACCACGCCTATAATTGATTTTGATGGGATCTTGTACTTAACTATTTTTACTGAAAGGATTTAAGTTTCTGTGATATTGTTGTGGGATGAATGTATTTTGTATATGGAAAGAATGTCATTTTGGGATCCAGGGGGTGGAATGTGCCAGTTTGAATGTATTGTGTTCCCCAAACGCCATTATCGTTGATGTAATCTTGTGTGGGCAGACGTTATCAGTTTTGATTAGATTTCTTTGAGTGTTTCTTTGGAATGCACCCCACCCAGCTGTGGGTGATGACTCTGATTGGATACTTCCATGGAGGCATGGCCCCACCCATTTAGGGTGGGCCTTGATCAGTGGAGCCATATAAATGAGCCCATTTTAAGTAGGAACTTCGAAGATGTTATTAGAGTGATAATAATTAAGGGTGGGATTTAATCTAATATAACTGAAGTCCTTATGAGCAAAGGAAATTGGATACAAAAGTTTAATCCAGAAGAAGCCAAAAGTAAAGAATTTCTGTCACAACCTGAGCCAGCCAGCTTCCCCTGGGGAATTTGTACTCAACCTCAGCATCACTATTATCGGAGTTTTGAGTGTCTGATGTGCCCTATGGAATCAGACTTACCAGCTCTCATGATCACGTAAGCCAATTTTCCATTTTTATATGTCAGTTTGGTTCTGTTTCACTGAAGAACCCTCACTACTAAATCTCTTCTGATACCAGTAACTTTACTTTCTGTATCACTATATAGAGATGAATAATCTCATTCTCAAAACAGATATTCCCTGTCATTTGTAGTAGAAAAGTAATAGGAAAGCTGGCATTGTGGACTGAATTGTGTCCCCCAGAAAGATATATAAGACATAAGCCCAGATCCCATGAAAGTGATCCCATTTGGAAATAGGATCATTGAAGACATTATTAGTTAAGATGAGGCCAACATGGATTAGGGAGGATGCTTAAGCCAATGTGGAGGATGAGCTTCTAAGAAGACATGTAGAGACAACTAATAGAAGAAAGATGGGTAGGGGGAGACAAAAGCAATTACTGTTATGCTCTGACCAAAAGGCATATAAGCATCTCAAAAGTTAGGCAAAAGAGTTTCTGTTCTTTGGATTTTGTGTTTGCATTTTATAGCAAGGGAAGTGAGATGAAAGTTAGGTATGAAGAGATAGTAGATTTGGGAATATTTTGTGCTACCAGACTTTTCTTAGAGAGGCCTTTAAGGAGGGTGAAGGGCTGGACGCTGACTCAGGCTGAAGGAAGGTCAGTGTTCAGGAGTCTTAAACAAAGTTTGATAAACAAGCATTTTTCCTAATAGATGAGCAGGGATAATCAGTTCAGCTAATTATTTATGAGACAAAGAATGGGAATTTGGAGGGTCTGTGTGTGGCTTTGTCATAGGTAAACAAGGGGGCATATATGAGTTTAATCTAATTCATATGTCAATGGAAGATTCTTTGCTGTAAGCCATTAACCAGAACACAAGCAACGGGGATTGCTTGACGTCACTATTCCCCAGGATATCAGGGCTCAGGTAATATTTAACATTGTTAGTACCCCTTTGCTCGTCATTGAACAATTCAGAGGGATCATAAATATTGGTGGAGTGCAATAGCATCTAAGAAGTCTGTTGTTGACTTCATTCCTGAAAAATCAATTGATCCATCTGTTGAGAGGAGGTATCAGCTGTTTCAAGATAAAAATCTTCCAATAATGCAGTACTATTCATTGAGTTTCTTGAAGGTAGGGTATCCATGCACTTGCTGATGCTGTCTACAGCCATGGTTCAAGTTGCAATGCCTATTTTTTTTTTCATTTCCAGGCATTTATTAATAAAAAAAGTTCATCACAGTATCTGCTCTGTTTTGCAGCTCTCAGCCCATCTGGAGTGAGTACAAAACAAGCCAGGGGGCCTCCAGCCCAGGCAGTGTGGGCCTTCTCCACATCCTAGAGGAAAGAGCCAGATAAGAGATAACCTGTGGTCCTAATTAAGGGTTCTGGCAGTCAGGTTTTAGTTGTCAGTGCTACAAGGCAGGAGGGTGAGAGGAAATTGGAAAAGTTAGTTTGGCTAGTTGTAGCTAGGCATTGACGCAAACTTCAAAAATTGAAAATTTGGCAGAGTTGAGTTACGTGCAAGATGACAGGATCTTGTTCAGTTTACAGGTAGGTCACAAAACCATTAATTACCTCCAATTTACAGGGATGTGCAAAATAGTTCAAAGATAATGAACAGGACCAGAATCTGAAAAGCCAAAGTAGTTGCTATAGTTTCCTATTAAAATATAAAATTACTTTCTACAGTCATCCACCTTTGGATCAAAGATAATCCCCAAAAAAGATTAGTCTTGCTCATAAAATAAGGCTAGTACCATTGGTGCCATGAAGTCAAACTTAGTTCCTTAAGAGTGTTTGGCCATGTCTGATTAAATGGCCACCATTCTTAAATAAGACATTCTAGTCAAAGCCTTGGTTATATAACCAATGTCTCCAATTATGTCCTATTTACTAAAAGAACAGATTATTATTGAACATGTGCAATAATTATATTGTCATGAAAATAAGATTACTCATTAAGCACTTCAAGGTATAAATTGAACTGCTGGGGACAAAAGATAAATGCTTCATTTCTGTTTGCAAAAGCATAATCTACTAAGTTTTTATGAGATATAGCTAGTCCAAGAGAAAAGAGAAAGAGATTCTTTATATCCACATAATATTTCCAATGAGACATATAATCATCTTAGGTCGTTCAATCCTACACAATTAATTCTTGCTCCACTATACACTATATATTGGGTCTCATATATCACACAGGCTACCTACAACAGTTGTGGAAATCTTGACTCAGTGTGGTGGTATATACATCAATGTTATGTAGCTGATGTTATTAGAAGCCTAGAGCACCTGGCATAGTCTTTTCCATGTGTCTTTGAGACAGTCCATTTTTTGTTGAAGACAAAGAACTCATGTGCAGCTGCTTGCAAGTACTTAGAGGAAAGTATTAGAATAAAAAAAAAAGAACTATCTGCCGATGACAAAAAAAAATTTTAAATGGCATGATGAACTTTGTAATGTTTAACAAAAGTGAAAGATCTAATGGAAGCTCATTACAGACACACAAGGGAATTAAAATAGATCTCCTTCAAGGGATTTCATAACTGAATTTGGTATTACTATCCATAGATAGGAAAATCTTTTAACTATATAACATATTACAGTTATATTACAGATACAGCCTCCTCTCCAAATCAGGCTGTCTTCCATTTTCTGATAATTTTTAGCCTAAGTGTAATAGAGACAGTCCCATTTCTATCTCATTTTCCTTTTGATTAGCTACATTAAGAGCAACCATGTGTCTTGAAGGTGACAAGGAATTTGAACAGAACCATGAAACTCGTGTGTACAAGAAATAAAAACATATAGACTGATAATCATGACTAAAAACAAATCCAGAGCATATTTGTCACCATATTCCAATAAGCCAAGAAACTAGGTCAGGAAATAATTCTGTCCATTGAAATGTTTGAGCCTGACTGATATCATAAAACACCTTAACTTGGTCCTTTAAAATATTCAGGTTATTTACCATTGTGCTAGATTTATTGAAATAAATGCAACATTATTCATGGCAGTCTGGGTATCTAAAGCCTGTAAGTTTTGCAAGAACACTGATGTTAAACTATTTCAGCCTGGAGGGCCTGAAAATTGCTTAGGGTGGTATTAAAAGCTGTCTCATAACCTTGGATATATTCATAGTTGCTTGCTCCTGGTTGTTAGTTCCTATGAAAGGTATGATGGTATGCATGAAAGAGTGACATCGTCTGTCATGTAGGGTAAGGGATTGGGCAGATTAACCTTCTTTTATCAGTTTGAGGTCCAGTATGCAAAAGATACTAAGTTAACTTCCTGACTGGCATTAAGGGTAGATGATATATGCAAGATCACAGGATCCAGTCCAATTTACAAGTATGTAGAAAAGCCTACACAGTTATCTGCAATTTAAAAAGGGGATGCAAAATAGCTTAGACAAGGAACAGCAATGGAATCTCATAACGCAAAGAAGTGGGATATAGATTTCCATTGAAACATAAAATTTCTCTATAGTCACCCTCCTCTTGATCAAAGATAACCTCAAAAAGATTACTCTTTGTCATAAAGTAAGGCTGGTTTCATTAGATTTGGCCTAATTATTTACATAGGTCCAGCAAGAATGGCAATTTACCATATAGGCCCTTTTAAGTTTGCTTTGCTGACAGTTTTCAAAAGGAAACTGGGTGGGGCAAAGGGCAGATAGGAAATATTTTTGGCTTTTTCAGCTATATTGCCTCTGTTGCAACTTTGAAATTTTCCAATATAATGCAAAGGCAGCATAGATAATAGATAAATGAATGTGTGTGGCTGTGTTCCAATAAAACTACAAAAACAGGAAATATTTGGCCCATAGGCCATAGTGTGTCAACCTTTACAATAGGATAACCATAAAAATAAGTACACAAAGAGACATAGTTAAAATAATGACAGACAACTTAAAATGAAATTATATTTTTAAATAAAATAAATAAAAATTTTTAAATGTACTGTTTTTGAAACAATTACAATTAATTACTAGTTATTGGTAAATTTCTTAGTAAAATCTCTAGTTTAAATAACAGCTCCCATGTTCCTCATGAACCACAATATAGGCAGCAAGTAAAACAGAGAGAGCTCCAGAATGAATATATCATAAGACTATAGGAAAATTTAGAAAAAAAGAGAAATTTTCAATGAACTACCTTTTAAAATTTTTGAATCCCTTAGAAAATGTGGATATTGTTAATTTGAGGTTGGTATCTAATGTAAAAGAATATGGCCACAATATTGATAAACATAAAAGGTACTCAATCCTTTATAGTTAAAATAGTGTAATGTTAACACAATGCTTTGTAGTATAATAATATGCAACTTGATGAAGTACAGGTGAAATGTGAAAACCAATCATTTCTATTGAGCGATGTTCACACAAAAGCTATACTATAAAGATAGAAAAACAAAACAAAGTAACTAAACTATAAGCAATAAATGTTCTTTGCAGCTGTGCATAAAAGAGCCAGCAGAAATATGTTGTGGTTTTGACTGCAGTACAGGGTGGAAAACCTGGTCAATGCAGAGAGAAGCATGGTTTAGTGCTTCTAGTCTACCATTTATTGCTGCTTTGAAATTGTAAAATGCATTTTATCTGTGTTATCCTTTGTTTTATCATCTAAACAGTGGTTATGGTTACATTCATGGAAAACCCTATATATATATATATATCCATACACACACACACACACACACAAACACATATATATATTCTGTGTTTTAATTAAATGAAAAGTTTCAGAACAATACCTTGCATAAAATAACTCCCAAGTAAGTACTAGTTGACTTTAATATTATCACTACCTGTTGTGCATAATGTTTAAATTCTCACAAAGACACAAATATAGGGATATACACAAATGTATTAATAAGCATTTATGAAAAAAAAGGACACAAGCCTTAATTTTCATAGTGGACACCGGTACAGTATTCAATTGCTGAAATCAGGTGTACAAGTCTAAAGACATATTTAGAGACTTAAACATGTCTCTTTGGTGGATTTGTGTCATATGGACACCCAATATTCAAGGGAGACTGGGGATATCAGTGTTTCTTTTTATAGGGAATATAATCTATGTAGGTTGCAAAATAACATAGCAATAGGTCTGAAGTAATTCACTGTATCCATATACTCCCCTCATCTCCACCTGGGGAGGAGTTGGTTTCTGCAAACTGAAGACAGAGCCTCATCTCCAATGCTGATTAAATCGTAATGTGGCCAAGTACTAAGAAAGATGCTATGACAGTTTGAATGTATTATGTCCCCCAGAAAAAGCCATATTCTTTGATGCAATCTTGAGGGGCAGACATATTAGTGAGGATTAAGTTGGAACGTTTGGATTAGGTTGTTTGCATGGAAATATGCCCCACCCAACTGTAGGTGATAACTCTGATGAGATATTTCCATGGAGGTGTGGTCCCACCCATCCAGGGTGGGCCTTGATCAGTGGAGCCATATAAATGAGCTGAGGGGCAGAGGGAACTCAGTGCAGCTGTGAGTGATGTTTTGAAGAGGAGCTACAGCCAAGAGGGACACTTTGAAGAAAGCACAGAAGCTGCAGATGAGAGACAGCCATCGAAAGCGGACTTTTGTTCAGGAGAAGCTAAGAGAGGACAAACGCTCCAAGAGCAACTGAGAGTGACAGTTTGGAGAGAAGCTGAGGCCTAGAGAGGAACGTCCTGGGAGAAAGCCATTTTGAAACCAGAACTCCAGATCTGACGCCAGCCACATGCCTTCCCAGCTAACAGAGGTTTTCCGGACGCCATTGGCCATCCTCCAGTGAAGGTACCCGATTGTTAATGTATTACCTTGGACACTTTATGGCCTTAAGACTGTAAGTGTGTAACCAAATAAACCCCCTGTTATAAAAGCCAATCCATCTCTGGTGTTTTGCACTCTGGCAGCATTAGCAAACTAGAACAGGCCCAAATTTAAAATGTAGAATAGCTGCCTCCAGAGTTCAGCTGCTAGGTAAGGTGAAGGCAGCACACTTCAGCCTGTCTCTCATTGAATGCAACTATAAAACTTGAGGACTCTGTAAAGTAAATAGTGTCCAGAGGATCAGGAAGAACACCAGATTTCAAAATTCTACTGAATTGGTAGTGAGTTCACATTTTTTTTCTCCTGTGGACCCCTCACTTGAACATAGCACAACCAGAAACCCAAAAGTGAACCGAGTGGTGCAGACAGAGAGAAATCCAGGACGAACCTTCTAGTTCTGGCTTGAGGAGTGGAATGAGAACTGGGAACACTCAAACTGCAGAAATCCTTTGCCTTCTTTGTTCCTTTTCTCCAATCTCTCCCATCCCACCCTTCAGGCCATCTGTTGTGTTGGTGAAAGTGGTAGCTAAGGGAATTCAGCAACAGAACAATTAGAATACCAAAGACTGAACTATTCAGATACCAACTGAATACTTGGTGGTATTGAGGCATGATAATAAATATTTTTGCCTTTGTTGGCCTTAATGTGTCAGTTGCAACTACTAAACTTTCCATTATAGCATGAAGGTAGCCACAGATGATAAAAATATGAATGGGTATGGCTGTGTTTCAATAAAACTTTATTCAAAAAGGTGGAGGAGAGTGTTAGACCTTAGCTACAGTGTGTTGATACCTTCAATGGAATAACCAGTAAAATAAGTTAAATAAAGAGATATAGTAAAAATCATGACAGATAAATAAATATGGGAAACTAATTTAAGTATAATTAGTAAAAATAAAATTTACTGATTTTGGTAAAATTATAATTATTAATTACTAATTTTAGTAAGTTTTTATTAACATTTTTAAGTTCAAACAGCTTCCATTGTTCCTCATTAACCTTAATATTGGCATTTAGTAAAAAAGACTAATGAATTAGAACAGTTTTCCATAAATGAATGCATTATAAGACTCATGAAAAACTTAAAAAGAGAGAGAAAGTTTAATGATCTAATGTTATAACATTTTGGAAACCATTAGCAAATTTTGATGGTTCTGATATTGAGGATGGTATCTCATGTAAAGGAAAATGGTCACAGTACTACTAAATACAAAATCTAATCATCCCAGGAGAGGAGGGAAGATGGTGGCATAGAGGAGTGGAAGCTAAGTAGTCCCCCTGGAACAACTAAAAAAACCAGAAACAACTAGTAAATAATCCAGAATAACTGCGGGGGGACAAACGAGACCGTCCACTCATCATACACCAACCTGAATTGGGAGGAATGCCCAAGATCACAGCATAAAATCTGTAAGTAAAACCTGCGGATCCAAGTCACGAGACCCCCTCCCCCATAGCCTGAGCTGCAAAGCCTCGTGGTGCCAGGGAGAAGCTCTCTCCCAGCAAGCAAATATAGCTCAGCTGAGCTCCAACTGGGGTTTTAAGTAGTGAGTGTGAACTGCTCACTACAGGTACGAATCCCCAAAAAACAGACAGAGGTTTTGGGTGACAACTGACCTTGGAGAGCCAGAGGGTTGCTTGGACTGGGTCTGAAGGGGACTATCTGTTTGTTTTTTTGGCTCAGTGGAGAAAGCCCCAGTCATTTCCAGTTCCCAGGACTGTGACTCAGAGAAGGGTGGGGATAGCACAAGCAGAGAGAGAGAGACCATTGAAATGCTAATGACCTCCCCCTGGGGGGGTCTGTCTTCTCTAGGAGGAAAGGGGTGGGGCCCTTTCCATTCAGAACCAGACCCCAGAGCCTGGGGGAACATGGCCATACCTCCTCACACCAGTCAAGAATTATAGGCTAACAGGCACCACCTGCTGGGCAGAAAAGCACAGTGACCTGAGGCATCACAGGGTGGAGCAATTTTCTAAGACACACCCGCAGGGAAACCAGATACTGAATATTTCTTCCCTCTGGGACCTGAGTCTGTTCTGGTCTGGGAAAACCTGATGTGGATAACTAAGGAAACCATGTCTAGACAACAGAGGATTACAACCTACACTAAGAGGAACAAAGTTATGGCCCAGTCAAAGGAACAAACGTACACTTCAACTGAGATACAGGAATTTAAACAACTAATGCTAAATCAATTCAAAAAGTTTAGAGAAGATATTGCAAAAGAGATAGAGGCTGTAAAGAAAACACTGGGCATATATAAGGCAGAAATCAAAAGTTCAAAAAAACAACTAGTAGAATCTATGGAAACGAAAGGCACAACACAAGAGATGAAAGACACAATGGAAACATACAACAGCAGATCTCAAGAGGCAGAAGAAAACACTCAGGAACTGGAGAACAAAACACCTGAAAGCCTACACACAAAGGAGCAGATGGAGAAAAGAATGAAAAAATATAAGCAACGTCTCCGGGAACTTAAGGATGAAACAAAGTTCAATAATGTAGATATCATTGGTGTCCCAGAAGGAGAAGAGAAGGGAAAAGGGGCAGAAGCAATAATAGAGGAAATAATTAATGAAAATTTCCCATCTCTTATGAAAGACATAAAATTACAGATCCAAGAATCGCAGCATACTCCAAACAGAATAGATCTGAATAGGCCTACGCCAAGACACTTAATAATCAGATTATCAAAGGTCAAAGACAAAGAGAGAATCCTGGAAGCAGCAAGAGAAAAGCAATCCATTACATACAAAGGAAGCTTAATAAGACTATGTGCAGATCTCTCAGCAGAAACCATGAAGGCAAGAAGGAAGTGGTGTGATATATTTGGGATACTGAAAGAGAAAAACCGCCAACCAAGAATCCTATATCCAGCAAAGCTGTCCTTCAAATATGAGGGAGAGCTCAAAATATTTTCTGACAGACAATGAGAGACTTTGTGAAGAAGACACCCGCCCTACAGGAAATACTAAAGGGAGCACTACAGAGTGATAGAAGACAGGAGTGCGTGGTTTGGAACACAATTTTGGGAGATGGTGGCACAACAATGTAAGTACACTGAATAAAGATAACCATAAATACCGTTGGGAGAGGAAGGTTGGGAGCACGTGAGACACCAGAAAGGAGGAAAGATAAAGACTGGGACTGTGTAACTTGGTGAAATCTGGAGTGTTCAATGGTTGTGATAAGATGTACAAATATGTTCTTTTATGAGGGAGAGCAAGCAAATGTCAACCTTGCAGGGTGTTAGAGGTGGGGAGGCATCGGGGGAGGGATGCAATCAACATAAACTAGAGACTGTAACTAATAGAATCATTGTGTTATGCTTCCTTTGATCTGACAAGGTGATATACCAAGGTAAATGCAGATAAGGGGGGGGGATAGGGGAGACATGTTGGACACTTGACATTGGTGGTGGTGTCTGATTCTTTGCTCTGCTTTGATTTGAGGTTATTTTTCCTTTTGCTGCTTCTTAGCTGTCATTTTTTTTCCTCTTTCTTTTGCCTCTCTACCTTCTTTGACTCTCCCTCCTGCCTTGTGAAAGAAATGTAGATGTCCTCATATAGATAGTGGTGAAGGTGGTGAACACATAAATATATGACCATACAGAGAACCATCGATTATTTACTTAGGATGGAATGTACGGTGAGTGAACAAAACCATATTAAAAGGAAAAAAATCGGGTGATGACAAAACCTTGAGGGCAATATACTGAGTGAAATAAGCCAGACACATAAGGACAATTATTGCAGGGTCTCACTGATAGGAACTAATTATAATATGTAAACTCATAGACATGAAATATAACATACCAGGATATAGGGCGAGGCTTAAGAATGGAGCAGTTGCTTAGTATGAGCGGAATGTTCAACTAGCATGAACTCGGATGTTTGGAAATGAACAGACGTGCTGGTAGCAAGATGTGGGAATGACTAACAGCGCTGAATGGTGTGTGAATGAGGTGGAAGGGGGAAGCTCAGGGTCATATATGTCACCAGAAGGAAGGTTGGAGATTGAAAAATGGGAATGTATAAAACTGAATCCTGTGGTGGGCAATGTCCATGATTAACTGTGCAAATATTGGAAATCGCTTCCATGAACCAGAATAAATGTATGACAATACAATTGGAAGTTAATAATAGAGGGGTATATAGGGAGAAAATATATACCTATTGCAGACTGTATACTGCAGTTAGTAGTATTTCAGCATTTTTTCATGGACAGTAACAAATGTACTATACCAACACTACGAGTCAACAATTGAGGGGGGTTGGTTGGGGATAGGGGAGGATCCGAGTTTCCTTTTCTTTTTTTCTTTTTTCATCTTTCCCTTTATTTCTTGTCTGGAGTAATGAAAAGTTTCTAAAAATTGAACAGAAATTAAGTGTGGTGATGGACGCACAGCTGTATGAGGGTACCCAGGGGCAACTGATTGTAATAGTAAAATTATGTCACTTGAATTATTCATTAATGAAAAATATTTTCTTTTATTTCAAAAAAAAGGTAAATGTACAATGGGGGGAGGAAGGGAATGGGATATTTTGAATGTTGTTTTCTATTTTAATTTTAATTTTATTTTTTGGAGTAATGAAAATGTTCAGATTGATTGTGGTGATGAATGCACAACTATATGATGACACGGTGAACAACTGTAAGCTTGGAATGACTGTATGTTATGTGATCACATCTCAATAAAATTGCATTAAAAAATCTAATCATCCCTATATGGTTAAAAGATGGTAAAAGTTAATTTTAACTAAGATATTGTGTAATATAGTAATATGTGGCTTGATGAGGCACAGGTGAAATGTAAACACCCAATAATTACTGTTAATAGTGAAGCTTCACCAGAAATTTATACACTGGCTGTTCTGGTTTGCTAATGCTGCTGTTATGCAAAATACCAGAAATGGATTGGCTTTTATAAAGAGGGTTTATTCAGTTATAAAGTTACAGTCTGAAGGCCATGAAAATGTCCAAATGAAGGCATCAATACAAGTATACCTTCAGTGAAGGAAGGCCAGGGTGTCTGGAAAACCTCTGTCAGCTGGGAAGGGACATGGCTGACGTCTGCTGACCCCAGGTTGTGTTCCATCTCCACTCTCAGCTCCTGTGCATTCTTCAAAGTGTCTCTCTTGGCTGCAGCACCAAGATCCTCTCTGTCTGAGCTCTTACTGGGCTCCAGCGATTTAATTAAGACCTATGCTGAATGGGCGGGGCCATGTCTCCATGGGAAATAATCCAATCAGAGTTATCACCTACAGTTGGGTGGGTCACCTCTTCATGGAAACAACCTAATCCAAAGGTTCCAACCTAATCAAGACTAAATATGTCTGCCCCCACAAGATTGCATCAAAGAACATGGCAATCTGGAGGACATAATGTGAGCAGCCACCTTCCGGATTTGGCCTAGTTGTTAAGCTGCAGCCTGCCCTTGAGTTCCCCCCGCCCATCGAGTGGTGCCAAGATGGCGCCCACATCCTGCTTCCGCCTTTCGATGTATGTAACCACCCGCTGTATTCACCAATCATGCTTGTGTGCGTGGCGTTAGCCCATTGGATATACGTAAGGTTTATAAGAAAGTTCCCGGGCAGAGCTCGGGGAGACAGCCCACAAGGAGCCGTACCTGACGGCCGCATCGAGGTTGTTCTCCCCCGAGGCGTCTTGCCCCGGGCGGAACCTGTAAAGAGGATGATTGCCTAGTTCCATTAAAAGTCTACATGCTTCACTGCTGCGAGTCCAGAGTGATCACGAGTGCGCCGGGTAAGACGTTGTCCGCACCCTCTCTCCCCTTATTTCTCTGGTCCCCATCGCCGGCCGACCGAGGACTCGAGGCGGGGCGGAGAAAGCGCCGGACAAGTGGTGGCCCGTACGGGGCACCTCATTCGCGTTCCCCTCGACCCGACGGAGACGTGCTCCCGGGATCCGTGGTTTGACCTCCGCGACTGATCACCGCGAGAAGGTAAGCACCCCCTTTTTTCGTGCGAGGACTAGGGCCCGTGGGCGTTCAGGTAGCCCCGGGGACTCGGAAGAGCTCTCCGAGTGATTAAGAGATAGTGCCGACTGCAAGCATGGGGCAGTCTGGGAGTTCACCCCTATTAACCCCCTTAAAGACCCTTTTGAAACAGCGGGGTATCTCAATTAAGAGAAGTTCTCTCCAGCGATTTCTTGATGATGTGGCCACTTTTGCCCCCTGGTTTCCTTGTTCTGGCAGCCTTAATCTGCCCTCTTGGATGAAACTTGGTCGTGATATAGACCGAGCGCGCCAAACGGGTGTCTGTTTGGACCCGATTCTAGTCCTTATATGGGAGACTGTTAAGGGCCATATCGCTCCCTCCACGTCACAGTGGAAAGGCCCTGACCCGGTGCTCGGCTGGGCCGGAGGCTCTGTTTGTGTTTTTCCCCAGGAACCAGGACGTCAACCAGTGTGGGTTCCGGAAAGACTGGTGGGAACCGTGGCATCACCTGGGGAGGCCGGGGAGCAGCTGTCAGAAACGCCAACGAATATACGGCCTGGGCCATTGGACCAAGCCTCCGGCCTTCAGGGACTTGAGAACATTAGGAAATTGAAGCCTGTTAGTTTCGACCTTTCCACACTGGGCGAGACTGTAAAAAATCTGTGAGACCAAGTCACCTCTTGGTTCTCTTGGCCCAATTTGACTAATTGGATTCTCTTGATGGTGGGACTATTGGTGGGATTAGTCATTGTTAAATCTTTGCTAGAACGCCTGTTTCAAGCGCGGCAGTACCGTGTTACCACTATGATGGCTATGTCCTCCACCTTTGATACCCCCAACAGCGACCATTCTGATGGCCATACCCCATCCTGGCCGCCTCGGGCGGGGCACTCGGGAGCGAGGTTTGTAGCTAAGCGCGCAGCTATGTCCCGGGTATAACGGGCGACGCCAGCAGTCATAATTTTTGTCTCAGGTAGGTCCCTAAGGCAGAGTCATAGTTGTGGCCAGACTTGACTCTAGCCAATGCATAGGGACGCCTAGTGACGCCTCCGACTCTGGTTAATGCTATCCCTGCCCCCGCCTTTGTCCCCCAGTTGCAAGGCAAAGCACTGCAGGGAGAGTCATGTTGTTTCCAGCTCACGGACTCTCCTGTCTCCATATGAGGTGAGCATTCTGGTCGGTGCTAGAGGCTCCGCCGCTAAATGGCTGAGACCTAGTCCAGACTCCCCAAAGCACCAAAAAATACGTTGTGGGCCATCTTGGTCCACGGGAGCACATTCATCACTGGAGACACTGGGGCATAAAAAACAAAAAAGGGGGAGATGTGAGCAGCCACCTTCCGGATTTGGCCTAGTTGTTAAGCTGCAGCCTGCCCTTGAGTTCCCCCCGCCCATCGAGTGGTGCCAAGATGGCGCCCACATCCTGCTTCCGCCTTTCGATGTATGTAACCACCCGCTGTATTCACCAATCATGCTTGTGTGCGTGGCGTTAGCCCATTGGATATACGTAAGGTTTATAAGAAAGTTCCCGGGCAGAGCTCGGGGAGACAGCCCACAAGGAGCCGTACCTGACGGCCGCATCGAGGTTGTTCTCCCCCGAGGCGTCTTGCCCCGGGCGGAACCTGTAAAGAGGATGATTGCCTAGTTCCATTAAAAGTCTACATGCTTCACTGCTGCGAGTCCAGAGTGATCACGAGTGCGCCGGGTAAGACGTTGTCCGCACCCTCTCTCCCCTTATTTCTCTGGTCCCCATCGCCGGCCGACCGAGGACTCGAGGCGGGGCGGAGAAAGCGCCGGACAACATAATACATCCAAACTGGCCCACCGGCTAGACGATAAAGGTAGAAAAAACAAAAGTAGTGAACAAATAAAATCTATGAGCTATAAAAGTTCTTTGCAGCTGTCTGTAAAAGAGCCAACAGATATATGTGATGGTGTTCACTTCAGTACAGTGTGCAGAACTAGGTTACTGCAGAAAAAAGGGCGGTATTGTGTTCCTACACTGTCATTAATTGTTGCTTTGAAATTATGAAACACATTCACCCATGTTATCACAGAAAGGAGAAACTTTGACTGGGTATGTTTCTCTCCCCTACTGTAAAGCCTCTTCTGTGTCCCCTCAGCTCCCAACACGGGGATTTCAGGAGGATTTACCTCAGCAATTCTGAGGAAATGAATCCACTGAGACTCTTTCCTGCTTCCTTTATTTTCTTTTCTTGGCTTAACTATCCGTTAATCTCTTAGATAACGCCCTCTGCCAGACGCCTTCCCCCCTCTTCTTCTTGTCGACCACAAGCTAAACCACTAAGGCACCTATTGAATCAATATCTTCAGAAATGGTGAAATTTTATCATAGGCAATTTAGAACTTCAGTGACCTCTTTCGGAATCTCAGGAAGTGTCCAAACCAGTTCCTCTAGGACATCACCATTCCCAACATCCCCTGCTCCTCTTTCTTCCTTTCTACCACCTTAGACCTTCCTTTCAGTTCCCTTGAATCATTTCATACGTCCCCTTTACCACCCCACCTCATGCACCCCTCTATCCAACCTTGCTAGACCTTTACTTTCCCTTCAAACCCTTCAACTCCCTGTAGTCACTCAGACTTTAGGCTTCGTCCCAACATTGAGGTCTGTAGGGACTTGGGGACCCCAGTGACAACCACCTGAGGTTGAAAAAGCTATTTGGAAATAGGCTGCATGCTTCATCCACTCAGAAGAACTTTGGAGACACCTTTGTCTCTTCTCAGTCCCTTGCCAAAATTCAGCCCACAGCCTCCACAAGACTTTATATCATGGCAAAGGACACCTTAAAGGTCTCCTTTGTTTTCTGACACTGAGTTTTGCCTCACTCTATGAGCCATGCTTTACTGTTTTTTTTTTTTTTTTTCAGCTCCATACTCTCTATGTCAACGGAAATCACTGCCCATCTGAAAGCCCAGTCGACTGCTGGCTCAGGGACAACAGTACATTTTTCTACTCTGAACAGCAGGGTGTCATCACACTCAAGGTCACCTGGCTGCACCATGTTATGGTTTGAATGAAATGATACATTGACCATGTTTTCTTATTCAAATTAACCATACAACTATACCCAATATGAATGGGCATCTGTAGGATAAATTCTTCAATAGTATCCTGCTGTATATATTAAAATTGATGAGCCCTGCCTATTTATCTCATACACTTTGCTCATTCTACTCACAATACCATACACATGGCCAAATGATTTCTTTTCAAGTGACCAATATGAATGCCACTTCTTACCTTGTTACACTTAGTTATGTCCCCCTATGTGTGGGTGGTCAAGGAGTTGCAAGGCAATTCAAATTTCCTTGCTGATATGAACCTTTAGAATTAAGTGTTTTGTGGTAACTAGTTTCTTGAAGAACAAAGAGGTATATAGTGCTGTTTTTGTATTGTTTTTATTTTCCTGCTCTCCTCACCAACCTGACAGAAATACCAAGTCAGGTAAATATCAACAAGTAATTATTATTGAGTAATTATTTGCTCTAATTATTGTTGCTAATACTTTAGATTTGTTAAAGCATTTAAATCACACAAGGTAACCATGAGATAGTTAATTTTATTATTGCCATGAAAGAGAAAAGGAAATAAATATTTGCATGTAAAATAAGTGGATAGATCCGTAAGTGATAGATTTGGGAAAGTCTGAGAGTGATTTGAACTATTAGCTGTTATCCTCTCTTCTCAGTACTGGCCACATGTAGATATAGGCCCTACCTTCCCCCTAGAACATAATTCATACCTCAGGACAAAGAGGGGAGTGTGACAAACACAGAGAATTCACCTCAGGCCTACTGTGTGGTCCTTTTTTTTCTTTAACTTTTCATTGTATTAACGTATGTACAACTCAAAATTTCACATTTTGTCCACACTCAAGTGTACAATTAAGTTTTATTAATTTCATTCCCAATATTATGATACCATAATTAATATCCATTAACTCAAAATTTTTCATCACCTCAAATAGAAAGTCTGCATCAATGGTAGACCTTCTTATAGAGTATCCTCCAGAACAGGAACCACTAATTATCCCAGCCTCCCTTACATACAGGGTGGTCAGATTAAATAACTGCACCAAAAAGACATATTCTAGTCTCTAAACACAGATTCCCTTCCAGAATTACAAGATCCTATGTATAAAATGAGCAGACATTTGCCTTGGTTTTTACAGCTTTCCCCTTATTCCTGGATGAAAAAATCCTTTAGTTGCAGCAGTCATTCTGACACTGCAAAGCAGCAATGTGAGAAGACTACGCATCAGAAAGGGAAATGGGGCCTTTCAGAAGACTGCATGCTCAGACAACCGGACCGTCTTCAACGGTTCCTCCCAGAACTTTTGCTGTGTGTGTGATTATCATATTTCTTATTTAAAATAACTACAGTAATTTTCTATTTTTCAGAGAAGATCATTATTTTCACTGAATTAAAGAGATGCCAATAGGGCGTATTTACTGTATTGGCATCTTTAGCAAATGCCTCATTCCCCAATAAACAGCTAACCAGCTGTTTCAGTTTGCAAAGATTCCTGCAACACGTTACACAGATTATTTGATTAAAATACTGTTGATTATTGTAAACCAGTGTTTATTGTGGCATTATTCACAATTGCCAAGTGATGGAAGCAGCCCAAATGTCCATCAATGGATGAGTGGATAAACAAACTGTGGTATATACATATGATGGAGTATTATGCAGCTTAAGACAGAACAAAGACATGGAGCATATAATAACGTGGATGAACCTCGAGGACATTATGTTGAGTGAAGTTAGCTAGAAACAAAAGAACAAATACTGCATGGTCTCACTAATACAAACTAACATTAGTGAACAAATTTGAGAGTTAAAAGTTGATAACACAGGCTACCAGAAGATATAAAGAGGGTAGAGATAGGGCATTTGATTCTGAACGACTACAGAATGCTCAGCAGGTTTGATTGTATAGATCCAGAAATAAATAGTATAATACTGTGTGATGGTAGCACAATATTATAAGTACATGGAAGAAAGATGTCTGCGAGTAAAGCTGAAAGAGTTGGGATAGCGGAATGTATGACACCAGAGGTAAAGATAGATGATAAAGACTGGGACTGTATAACTTAGCAAAAACTGGAGTGGCCAATGACTGTTACTAAATGTACAAATATAAAAATGTTCTCACATGTGGGAGAACAAATGAATGTCAACCATGAAGAGTGTTGAAAAAGGGATGGTATTTGGGAAAAAACATAATCAAAGCAAACTGGAGTCTATGGTCAACAGGAACATTGTAATATGCTTCCATTAAATGTAACAAAGGCATATACCAAAGTTAAATGTGTATGAGAGGGAGATATAAGGGAGGGACATGGGATTCTTGGTAATGGTGTTGTTTTCTGTCCTTACTAATATATTGTATTGTATGACACTTTATTTTTCTTTTTATTATCTTTTTTATTATTCACCAAAAAAACACACTTTTTTATAGTAATCGATATGTTCAAGTGCTGATGTGGTGATAAATGTACAACTATGTGATGATACCGTGAACAACTGACTGGACACTATGGATAACTGTATGGTATGTGAATATATCTCTATAAAACTGTAGGAAAAAATATAAATAGGGGTAAAAGTGCTGGAGAAAACATGGAGAGAGGGATGTACCTATTTACTGTGGATGAGGAGGCAGAATGGTGTAGCCTTTCTGGAGGTCACTGTTGTGGCTCCACAAGAAGCGTAGTATGTAGGGGCCAAAAGGTCCTGCAACCTTATTATGGGGAATGTATTTGGAAGATCTGAGAGCCGGGACATGAACGAACATTTGCACACTGGTGTTTATGGAGGCAGTATTCATGATTTGCAGTGGGTGGAGGTGGCCTAAGGGTGCACTGACTGAGGAACAGAATGGTGAACTGTGGTGTGTGCATACAATGGAATATTGAGCAACTACGAGAAGGAGTGAAGCTGTGAGATACACAATGAGGTGCATGGATCATGCTGACAGCATTTGGAGTGAAGTACACCAGAAACAAAGGCAAACACTATAATGCCTCACCAATATGGACTAACTAGAATGTGTAAACTCAGAAGTGAATCTTAGAGCACAGTCCAACAGGGAAATGATTATTGTAACGGTCCCTAGATTGTAAGCTCTTACAGCAGTCAAATCTGTTCCTGAATTGTAATGGCTATCTCCAAACTCTGAGATGTTGATCTCTTTGTGTATAACCTGATTGGTCTCTGGAACACTGGGTATCTGTGTGACACCTGAAACTCAGAGCTAGAGCTCAGCAAATATGAATGTCAGTATTAATGCATACAGCAACTGTTAAAAAAAAAAAAAGCTGAAAAAGAGCCCAGACTTCAATTAGAGATATGAATGAAGCAGATCTGGTTAAGACTAGGGCAAATCAGGCCAAAGGGTAAAGGTTGAAACCGACTGTGTTAAAACTTCAGCTTCCATGTGAGACCAGAGGAAGAGATGTTTATTTGGTGTAGGATCTATACTTTCTAAATAATATAACTTCCACAGTCAGTTTGTTTAAACACCACAATTACATGGAACTTTGAATAGGAAGTGAGATATGGCAGGTCTGTATAGGTTAAGAGTGAAATAGCAACACATTCCAAAGTAATTTGGGTGGAGAATAAAAATATGTATGCAGGGGTCCCTCTACCTTATTCCATGATGGTACTTGACAACTTTACTTTTTGTTTCACTGTACACAGAACAAAGCAGGTCACTTCTGTCATCTTTGTGGCAAAGTAGCGGCAGAGCTAGTGGTATGGCTTAAATTGTGTCCCGCAAAACAATATGTTCTGCTCTTAACTACAGGTCCTGAGAATGAGACTCTCTTTGAAAACAGGATCCTTGAAAGTGTTATTAAAGATGAGGTCAATCTAGATTAGGGAGGGCCCTTAATCCAATATTATGGTTTTGCTCATAAGTAGAGGAAACTTGGACTCAGGCAATAGAAGACAGATGCAGAGACAGAGAGTGATGGTCCTCTGGTGGAGGCATAGGTTTATTTATGCCACGATTTGCTGACAATCTACCACCAGAACCATATAAATTACAGAGGAACCAAGGACTTCCCAGCACCTTTATTTCAGACTTCTACTCTGAGAAATGGTGAAATAGTAATCAAGAATATTTTTTCGAAGTTCTAGTTTCACGTTCACCTTTATCAGCCATATGACACTGCACTGGCCATGTCACTAAGTTTTTTTTTAATTCAGTTTTATTGAGATATATTCACATACCATAAAGTCATCCATGGTGTACAATCAACTGTTCACAGTACCATCATATAGCTGTGCATTCATCACCCCAATCTATTTTTGAACATTTTCCTTATACCAGAAAGAATCAGAATAAGAATAAAAAATAAAAGTAAAAAAGAACACCCAAACCATCCCCCCCATCCCACCCTATTTTTCATTTAGTTTTGGTCACCATTTTTCTACTCATCCATCCATACACTGGATAAAGGGAGTGTGATCCACAAGGTTTTCACAATCACACTGTCACCCCTTGTAAGCTACATTGTTAATCAATCGTCTTCAAGAGTCAAAGCTACTGGGCTGGAGTTTGGTAATTTCAGTTATTTACTTCTAGCTATTCCAATGCATTAAAACCTAAAGAGGGTTATCTATACAGTGCATAAGAATGTCCAGCAGAGTGACCTCTCAACTCCATTTGGAATCTCTCAGCCACTGAAGCTTTATTTTGTTTCATTTCGCATCCCCCTTTTGGTCAAGAAGATGTTCTCAATCTCACAATGCCGGGTCCAGATTCATCCCCGGGAGTCATATCCTGCATTTCCAGGGAGATTTACACCCCTGGGAGTCAGATCCCACGTAGGGGGGAAGGCAGTGAGTTCACTGCCAAGGAAGCCATCTTTTTTTTAATATAAACGAGGGAGTTTGATATTTTTCTGTTTATGTTAACTCATGGCTAAAAATTTTAACAATGAAGCTCTAAGTTCCCTATTTGTGTTTGTATGATTCTGTATGTATAGGTATGTTACATATGCAGACTTTCCTATCACCAGATGGCTATAACAATTTTTTAACAATATCCTTTAACAGAGTTCTATTGTAATTGGATTAGAGATAAAAAGTGCTTATATAAATTAACTCCCAGAAATTAAGAAAGCTGAACTTATAATATTTCAAAAGTTAAAAAAAAATTTTCTTAAAAAAACCAACAAGTGCTCTAAAAATGAATGATGTAATTTATTTAACTATTTAGCAAGCAGGGTTAGTATTCGATTGTTAGTTTAATAATAAAAGATGTATCTTCTAAGTTAATGTTAAATTCAATAAAAGCACACATTTTATTCTACTGTTATATTCTCTTCCTAAACTTACAGATTTACTGCTGAAATAAATTGGCACTACATCTTCTAGATATTTATATGACAAAAAATGTAATTTTACCAAATTTAGTCATTATTCTGATAAACTTTCTTTGAGTAGTAAGTGTGTTTTGTAGGATGACAGCTTGTAAACAGTTTCCAAGACCTTTAATCAAATTAAAATCTTAAGGCTATGCTAAATTATGTATACAAGGTTTGCAGGATGTGTATTTGTTAAGGAAAAAGAGATTTAGATTTGTTTGTCTGACAGTAAAATGCTTGCTTCTTGCAGAATGAGAAAGAGAAAAGTACCGGACAAAAAGGGAATGGATATGGAAAGTTGTAGAAGGTGGAAGAAAACGTTTATTTCTCATTGTCAAAGCTGGGTAAGATTTGAGGGGTTTATTTATAGAATTTTTAAAAGCTTTGGTAGCAAAAATATACTGACACAAACTGGAATTTCATTTTCCCTCTGTTAAAATGACAAGATTTTCTTCGATTTTTGATCTGCTAACAGGTTATAAAAAGGTTTTACTTTACTTTTTGAGTACTTGGTCTAGAAGGCAGATGTTCAGTGTCTTACCAGAATAATTTCCTGTGCCTTACGTTAACTTTATTATGTTCTTGATAACTCCTCTGTCGTATGGCAAAGCACATCGTGGCGTCTGCTCGTCTCTCTCTTCTCTTCTGGGTTTCATTGCTTTCAGCTTCTGGCTTCTGGGGCTTTCTTCCCGTGTCTTTGTGTATTCAACCCATATATTAAGGACTCCAGTAAGAGGATTAAGTCCCACCCTAGGTCATACCCCAACTGGAGTAACCTAATCAAAAAGTCCCACCTACAATAGGTCCACACTCACAGGAATGGATTAACTTTAAGAACATAATTTTCTGGGGTCCAAAATGCCTCCAAACTATCACATATTGGAAAGTATTTGTTCTTTCACCTTGTAAAAATAGAGTGCTTAAAACAATTTCTTTGAAATGTTATGAGATACACGGGATGTGCTATCAAATTAAGAGAGATGAGTAATCATTTCTAGGTAAAATATGTATAGATACAATCTTATCAATATAAATAATTCAGAAGGAGTTCCTAGAGATTTGCCAATGTCCGGCCTGTCCATGGTATGTCCTGGTGCTGTTTTCCAAGACAGGAGACAGTGTTTTCAGTTATAATTTTAGTTATTCTTAAAAATGTTGAATGCCACTGAAACACAAAAATGTCCTTATAATTTTTGCAATTAACTCATTAGATCTTTTACTTTTGTAATATAGTAATAAATTTACTCTGGTGTCATTTACAGATAGTTCTTTGTTTTTCTCTGATGCTTCCCTGAAAGTGTCTGCAATCAGCTACAGATGACAGTGCTTTGTCTTTAACAAAACAGGAACTGTCTCAAAGACACAGAGAAAGGATGTTACCAGGTATTCTAGGGAACAGGCTTCTAATGACATTACTTACCTAATTTTGATACCATAACACTGGACTGTGTCAAGATTCCCAGAACTCAACAGGAGAAGCTAATGAGTTCATGAGACCCAAGATCGAACCAAACAAAGCTTAATTACATAGGACTAAGCAAACTGATTAAAAATTGAAAACGGATTTGGTTTGAGATACTGCTGATGCTTTAATAATCTATTTTCTGGATAAAATAACCCCTTTATCTTTTCCCTCCATCTTTCTAGAACTCACAACAATTTAATAGGATATGCTTTTTTTTATGTTTCATCAATTTTTTTTTATTAAACTCAGTTTTATTGAAACACATTCACACACCATACAGTCATCCATGGTATACAATCAACTGTCCACAGTACATAGTTATGCTTTCTTCACCACATTCTATCTCTGAACATTTTCCTTACATCACAAAGAACCAGAATAAGAATAAAAAATAAAAGTGAAAAAAGAACACCCAAATCATCCCCCCATCCCACCCCATTTGTCCTTTAGTTTTTATCCCCATTTTTCTACTCATCCATACACTAGATAAAGGGGGTGTGATCCACAAGGTCTTCACAATCACATTGTCACCCCTTGTAATCTACATTATTATATAATTGTCTTCAGGAGTCCAGACTGCTGGGTTGGAGTTTGGTAGTTTCAGGTATTTACTTCTAGCTATTCCAATACATTAAAACCTAAGAGGTATTATCTATATAGTGCATAAGAATGTCCACCAAAGTGACCTCTCGACTCCATTTGAAATCTCTCAGCCACTGAAACTATTTTGTCTCATTCTGCATCCCCCTTTTGGTCAAGAAGATACTCTCAGTCCCACGATGCCGGGTCCAGATTCATCCCCGGGAGTCATATTCTGCGTTGCCAGGGAGATTTACACCCCTGGGAGTCGGGTCCCACGTAGAGGGGAGGGCAGTGAGTTCACCTGCCAAGGTGGCTCAGTTAGAGAGAGAGAGGACCACATCTGAGCAACAAAGAGGTACTCAGGGGGAGACTCTTAGGCACAATTATATGCAAGTTTAGCCTCTCCTTTGTGGTAACAAGCTTCATAAGGGCATGTCCCATGATTGAGGGCTCAGAACATCAAACCCATCAAACCGCCAGTCCCGATGTTTGTGACAACATCAACACCAGTCCAGGTGAGGAAGTCCAACACTTCTGTACCTTCCCCCAGTTCCTCGGGGGGGGGGGGGGGGCTGTAAATATATTTTTTATTCTCTGCCCAAATTACTTTGGGTTGTGTCACTATTTCACTTTAACCTATGCTAACCTACCGTATCTCACTTCCTATTCAAAGTTCCATGTAATTGTGGTGTTTGAACAAACCGACTCTAGAGTTATACTGTTTAGAAAATACAGATCCTGCACCAAATAGACATCTGTTCCCTTGGTCTCACATGGAAGTTGACCATGATCTTTCGATAAGTTAAAACCTTAGGTCTATGTTAAATCATGTATTCAAGGTACTCAGAATGTGTTTTTCTTAAGAAAATAGACAGTTCTCTCCTACAGTATAATGACTGGTTGTTGCAGAATCAGAAGGAGAAAATTAAGTATAAAATAAAACTTGAGTGGACATGAAATCTTATCAAATATTCATGGAAAAGGAATTTTATTTCTTGTGGTCAAAGTTGGGTAAGATTTAATGGATTTAATTACATGATTTTTTTTAAAGAGCTTTAGTATCAAATAATATGCTGTTGTGAAACTTGAATTTGGTTTTATCTCAGTTTAAATGGCAAAGTTTTCTTGAATTATTGGTGTGTTCAGGTGGTAAAAAGTTTTCCTTTACCTTGTATATAATTGGCCTAAAAGGCAGATATTCAATAATTGCCTGTATTTTATGTTGCCCTTTTATATCCTTGGTTATAAGAACCAAATCTTCTCCCTTGTAAAATAATTAAGGACTAAGATTTTTTCTTTGTTTTGTTTATCATATTACAGTCTATATTTTTACTTTTAAAATATTTTATTGCTACTTCTGTTAAATAGAGATCCAAGTTTTGTTTCATTATGACCCAAAATCCAATTTAGCCATGTGTTCAAATGTCCTGGGAACTTTTGATTTTTTGCCTTTTCCAAGTGAAATCCTAAATAATGCCTTCTTTTTTTTATTCCTTAGGGAAAAAAATTTATTTATGGTAAACGCAAAATAATAATGAAAGACAACATTGTCAAGCAACACAGTCTCAGGATTTTCACTTATACAATAACATTATTTGAGCAGTTTATCAAATGAACTTGGTACAAAAAGAAACACTGACAAGTTTTAAGCTAATATTGCATTTAATTTTCTCTGAAAATAAAACCTATCCAAATCCATTTTGTTATACTTAGTATCTTAAATTTTTTTACAAACTCCAAGGCAATGTTTAAAAGCCTGGTCAGATACAAGAAGAGTTGAGATTCAGCAAATGTTGAATTCAGAGCAATTTCCCGAGAATGTGAATTTTTCTTTTCTACCCAATAATGAGTTCTATTTCCCAGTTAACAGGAACTAGCAATTTAAAGCACTATCTACTAAGGGAATTTAAACACTTATTTATTAAAAACCCACTGTATATGGGCACTTGTTGTTTAGGGATAGAGCCCTAAACTAGAGAGATATGGTCCATACCTTCAAGGATCTCACAGTCTAGCAGAGGCAAACCTCAATTACTGTACCAGTAATCTAGACAAATGAGTTAAGGCATTTCCTAACCAATATGCAAAGCTCAGAGCAAACATGTAATTAGGTGGTAACTATACAGAACATAGTTCTGCCTCATTCTTCCTTTTTGCTCTTTAGCTTAAATGCCTGAGAGCTAGTTATAATAATCCATAACAGGATATTATTCCATTTCTACCGTTAATGTGTGATCTCGTTTTAAAATCAAAATTCTACGTTTTAATTTTTGCAACCTCATCATTATTTACTTTTTGTCACATCTAACTGGGTTATTCTATCAAGTTAATCAGATATTCAAAAAAATGTTGCCTCACAATAGCTACAGTTTATGTTGATTCCCATAAACTTGAATTAATTAATTGAGTAAAGTTTTTAAAAATTTGCAAACAGATCATTTGTTTTTATACATTTTCAATTGAATTTTATAAAACATAATAATAGCTACCACGTATTGAATACCTACTATTGAAATAAGTGGTTCTTTTAAACATAATTATTTGTAATCCCCTGTGCAAGGTACTATTGGCCCTGTTTTACAGATGAGAAAACTGAGGTGCAGAGAAGTTAAGTGAGTTCCCTTGCAACACACAGCTATTTAGTATAAAGCCAGGCACGGAATCTCTGATTATTTGACTGGTCAATTTGTTCTCTTGAGAATTCTAAATTGAGCACAGAGTTCTCACTCTCCAGGACTACATACAGTAGAAATACTCATTGTGCAGCATCATAATGTGACAATAATACTGTCAAAACTTTTAAGCAAGCAGAGTCCAATAAAATATCTAAGGTCCAAATAAGACATCTGATTAACCAGTGAGATGAAATGTGAAAAAAGTTCTCAGGTAAATGGCAGGTAACTGGAGGGTGTGTAACTACGAAGTATTTGCTAAGATGAGTAACCCACATCCAGCAATGGCACCACAACCTCTAAGCCTGGCAGTGTGAAACTCTCCCAGAAAGGGAGGAAATTAGCTCACAGTAATGGGGGACAGGCTGGAAACTCCAAAGAAAACGCTGTGTCAGGGAGAGTTTTTGTTTTTTTTGTTTTTTTTCCTCTTGTCTTCAGTGGAGCTGATCTTACAGAGTGATCACACTTGATCACTCTGCCCAGGTCACCTGTTCTTGGAGGGATCCACGTTTTGAAAGAGCGCAATTATTTAGGCACACACATTACGAAAAGCCTAGTCTTTTTTTTTTTTTTTTTTTTTTTTTTTGCACAAATGGCCCCAATAAAACGTGGAAATCTTTAAGGGTGAACAGGAAGGAAAACATGTAAGATAAATTGCTCTGCACTCACTTCCAAAAGGCTCTTTTCTGTCGTTTATCCAAGTGCTGCTGACAGCACCCAGGAAGATTCCACCGACAAATTACAGATTGTAAACCTAAACTGCCATCCACCTCATGACTAACTTTCCGAAGGTCTGCAGCGCTTTTCGGGGCTGCCTTCCCCATCTCCTACTGCCGTTCCAACTCTCAAGAAATCTGCTAAAACCATTCGCTGAACACCAATGTTGCAGAACCTCTTGAAAAGAAAAACGTCCGTTTCGGCTCTGGGACAGCATGCTCGCCATCCAGTAACTAGCGGTTTCTTAACACGAATGCGATTAATATTAGCGAACTCCTGACCTTAAATGTGCGGGCTAAATAAATTACCTCAGATCAAAAGTGGTGAGCTCTCAGAACAGCATAGCGGCTCCTTGAACCACCCGAAAAGGCCGATTTCATCGGATGCCTCCCTTTCTGGAGCCTGCGGTGCCTGCAGCAGCAGCAGACGGCGGCGGCGAGGGTGCCCAGCAGAAGCACCGAGAGGAAGAGGGGCCCATTGCGTGCTGCGGGGTCTCAGCAAGACGAGGAAAGCCGCGGCGATCACCGTGCAGCGGGGTTGGACGGCGGCCGCACGGGCACCGGCGAGGCGCGCGCCGGGGAGGCGGGCAGGGGCGCGCGCGCGGCTCAGCGCGCCATGCCCGGCTTCGCGCCCCCGCGCGGAGCTCGGTGGCTGCACACCCCGCCACGGGCGCGCTACGCGAGTGATCCGAGGCTGCGGAGAGCGCGTGCCATGACTCCCCCCTGCGTTCCCAGGCGCCCGCGCCCCTTCCGTGCGCTGCCGCCGCGCATCTTCCTGTGGCCGCCGCGGGTCTCAGCGTCCCGGGAGCCGGGCGCACGTGGGTCCAAGAATGCCTTCTTAATCTCAGACTGTCTTTAGGATTTTCCAGGGGGCCACTGGGAAGTCACAAAGAATTTGTTCTTTCACCTTGCAAAATGGGAAGTGCTAAAAATAATTACATTTAGCTAATATGTAATGAGTTACATGGAAAGTATAGTCAAATTTAAAAAAGATTTTTAACCTTCCATTGGTTAAATTTGCATGGATAAAAATGTTATTAATTTAAGTATTTCAGAAATTATATGAAGTTCATAGAGATTTGGCAATGTCCTTACTGTCCATAGTATGTCCTGGCACTGATTTGCTGGATATCAGACAATAGTATAAGGTTATATAGGTCATAATTTCAGTTATTCTTAAAAAATATTTAAGTCCATGGAAACAGCCAAATTTCCTTATGAGTTCCATGTTTTTTAATGAACTCATCAGATTTTTCACTTTTGTAAAGAAGTTCACTATGGCTTATTTAGTCTTTGCAATCCACAAATTCTTTAGTTTACTCTTCTACTTCCCTGAAGTTGCTTACAGGCCTGAGTACATCAGTATTAAAGGGACAGACTCAAATGCACATAGAAAGGACAGTGCCAGGTTAGGGTACAGACAAAAATAACTTTGTGTTTGTGCCACTAGACTGAAACAAAATTTCCAGAACTCTAGTCGAAAAGCTGATGTGTTCCTCAGAATGCTAACAGAAGGTCGAGGGAAACAGGAATCAATTATAGAGCAGTCAATGATTGCATAAGGAATGATTGTTAATTTTTTGTGTGTAATACTGTTGATACTTTAATGTTCTACTTTCTGGATACAGGGAACTCATTTCACTCTTACCTTATCTAAACACTTGTATGGACTATAATTTATAAACAAAAAGGAAACATTTATTTTGTCTCTCTTCCTGGTCCCTCCAGAATTTAAAAAAAATTGAGTATTCTTATTTTCATGTCCATGTAACAATTTGCAGAAGTTAAATAAGAGTCTGTCCGCACATTCCAAAGTAATTTGGGCAGAGAATAAAAAAAATATTTACAGGCTCCCCCCACCCCCCCAGCCTCTCCCCACTCCCACCCCCCGCCACCAAGGAGCTGGGGGAAGGTGCAGAAGTGTTGGACTTCCTCACCTGGACTGGTGTTGATGTTGTCACAAACATTGGGGCTGGCGGTTTGATGTGCCGAGCACTCTATCATGGGACTTGCCCTTGTGGGGCTTGTTACTGCAAAGGAGATGCTAAAATTGCATATAATTGTGCCTAAGAGTCTCCCCTTGAGTACCTCTTTGTTGCTCAGATGTGGCCCTCTCTCTCTAACTGAGCCATCTCAGCAGGTGAACCCACTACCTTCCCCCCTATGTGAGACCCAACTCCCAGGGGTGTAAATCTCCCTGGCAACGCAGGATATTATGCCCAGGGATGAATCTGGACCTGGCATCATGGGATTGCGAATATCTTCTTGACCAAAAGGAGGATGCAAAATGAGACGAAATACTTTCAGTGGCTGAGAGATTTCAAGTGGAGTCGAGAGGTCACTCTGGTGGACATTCTTATGCACTATACAGATAACACCTCTTAGGTTTTAATGTATTGGAATAGCTAGAAGTAAATACCTGAAACTACCAAACTCCAACCCAGTAGTCTGGACTCCTGAAGACGACTGTATAATAATGTAGATTACAAGGGGTGACGGGGTGATTGTGAAGGCCTTGTGGATCACACTCCCTTTGTCTAGTGTGTGGATGGATGGGTAGAAAAGTGGGGACAAAAACTAAATGACAAATAGGATGGGACGGGGAGATGATTTGGGTGTTCTTTTTTTACTTTTATTTTTTATTCTGATTCTGATTCTTTCTGATGTAAGCAAAATGTTCAGAAATAGATTGTGGAGATGAATGCATAACTATATGATCGTACTGTGAACAGTTGATTGTATACTATGGATGATTGTACAGTATGTGAATATATTGCAGTAAAACTGAGTTAAAAAAAATAAGAATCTGTCTATGTTAACAGGACATAATTGCAAACATTGGCTACATCACCAAAGCATTCAAGGAAATAAAACATTTTTAAGGAACTAAGGTTGACTGCATGGAGCCAACGCTTACAAAGCCCTCTTGAAAAAGCCAGCATGCTACATGACTTACAGAGTTCCCTTCTTAGAGTCTGATAAAGAAAGTCACTTCCATGCAGGACGAGGAAAAATACAAGTTTTGGGGGAAACATATGGAAAGAATAATTCACCCAAATGTATAGACTATGCAAGGGAAATTTGATGGCAATTTGTTTGGCTTCAAAGTCTGGAGAAACTTTCAAAGATCCAATCTGGGATTCCTTAAGAAAACTTCCAAGAGAGCGAGCTTAAAAGGTCTGTATAATAGATTACCCTTCTTGCTGCATCTATGTAAATAACCAGGCCAAATTTAACAAGCCAGCCTTATTTTATAATAAAGAATGATCTTTCTTTGGGATTATATTGATCAAAAAGTGTGACTAAAGAGAAATTTTTTGGTTTGATAGAAAACTCTTACACACTACTAAGGATTATCAGATGCTGGTTCTATACATTGTCTTTGTGCTATTTTGCACCTCATTGCCTGGTTTTGTTATGTACTTGTAAATTAGACTGGCTCCTGTTATATTTGCATATTGTCAACCCTTAACAATTTCTCTATTCTGCAGTTTCCTTCAATATCTGGCTGCAACTTTGCAAAGTAAATATTCAATTCCCCTTCCATCTTATTAATTGGCATCATGAAAAACTAAAACATGACTGCCTAAATACTTATTGAGACTCTGGGTTGCCTGCTAGCTGGCCTTTTCCCCAGGATCTGCAAAAACTTTGTGAGCTAAACTTGAAAACTTGACATATACCCCAAAGGACTCGTTCTGCAGCAGACTATGCATAGGCTATGTTTCTCCCAGGAGAAACCACATCTGAGTCATTAAAGAATTCTGGTAAAATTCAAGATAAAGATGCCCTTATATGATAAATAACTATGTCAATGTACAGTATCACCAAGTGCATCCCATCTTAATTTCAAAAAAATTCAATGAGCAGCACTACAAAACAGGAAGATTAATACAAATGGGTTTTATATTAATATTTATTTTTTCCTTTAGACATTTCTCTGATAAGATGCCTGACCAAAAACAACTCACCTTTACTACATCTTAACAGAATTTTCAATTGATTTTACAGAAATGATGCCAATGAGTCTTCAAAAGAATATTGTTAGACTCCACTTCACTCAGATCTATACTTTCTGTGAATAAATGGGGGACTGACCAATATTGCCTTAACTTCTCTTTAGCGTAACTAAATATTTTCCCCATTTCCAGACCCCTGTCTTCCCTCTCACCCCAGCCCTGAATCTATTCTCTCCATGTGCCTGAGAGGCTCCTAACTAAGCATGTCCTTCTCTCTTTCTTCCTCCATTTCTATTCTTACAGACACCAGGTTACCAAATTACCGAAAAGAAAACATTCTGAAGCAAATCGTCCTTATTGCAACCTTAGTAAATCACACACCCATCCTGTGCTCAGTCACCCTTAATATCTTCCAGTGCTTTTCCCCTAATCTACTTGCAGCCCTTAAAAAGCTTGATATCCTTTGTTTTGATGGAGTTGAGTTCTATCACTCTCCACTGCTATAGCATCCCCTGAATAAAGTAATCCTTCCCTGTTTAACAGTGGTGCGATTATTTTCTTTGACATAGGGCTCCCGTCCCTTCAGGTGAGTAAGGAATCTGTCAGACCGTGGGACCTTATGCTATTTCTGGGACCTTGAGAAAAGAAGAATTCATCAAAAATTATAAGTCCCACAGGAGAAATCTAGGGGTGAGTTCTTGGCTTGTCTCTCTAGCCTAAAGAGTGTTTTAAAATTACCATCTGACATAACTGAAAACTTCCAGGAAAGAAAACTTAGAAAGGCCTACATGGTCAGAAGGGCATCATCAAGATGGTGAGTAAAACATCCCTGGAAATGTTTCCCATCAGTAACTATGAATATAGGGCAAATCCCGCTTGCTTGGAATTCTGGAGGATGATAGAGATTGTAGAAAGACTCCACAACTTCTGAATGAAAGGGAAAAAAAATCATCCAAAAAGAAGGCAGGAGACTGTGATTTGGACCTGCCAGTACATGTACCGCATTCCCCCTTGCTTGGTCCTGCATGCAGGGCTTAAGAGACACACAGGGCAGCACTCTGGCCCAGGCACCTCCTGCTGTGTTTGCAGACCACAGAACCACTCACATCTGTGGTTTAGAACCCCTTGCACATTCAAGCATGGAGACTCTCGGCCACATGGACCCAGAGCAGAGTCCATGCCAGCAGCAGATGTGTGCATACGAGAGGACCCCCAGGTAACAAAAGAGACCCACAGCCACACTGTTGACAAGAGCAGTGTGAAGAAGTGAAGATCCCCAGTAAAGGAAATTACATAGGTAAAAGCGAAATCCAATAGTACTCTATCTTCAGAATATAAAATTGAGAATTCAATTGAATAAGAAATGCTCACAGATCCTTATAATGGGGACATAAAATTCAAGAGTTAATGTATGATACAAACAACATAAAGAGGGGAAATGGAGGGATATATGAGTAGAAACTGTGTATGCTACTGAGGATATATTGCTATCTTTTAAAACTACTAGCTTATAGACCTACGTTGTTTAATACAAAACTCAGGTTAACTATAAAGAGTCTGTAAAAATACATACAGAAATAGAAATGAGAATGGGATCAATCAGTTACATTACAAAAGATCATCTATACTCAAAATGCAGCTGCAATAAAGGAAAAGAGGGACCAAAAGGATATGATATATAAAAAAACAAGGGAAAAAATGGCTGAAGTAGGTGCTACCTTATCATTAATTACATTGAACATAAATAGATTAAATACAACAAAAGATGGGCAGAATGGATTTAAAAAGCATGATCCAATTATATGTTCTTTACAAGAGATTCATCTTAAACCCAAAGACACAAACAGATTGAAAGTAAAAGGATGGGAAAACATGTCCCATTGAAATAGTAACCAAAATAGAGCAGGTGTAAGCTATACTAAAATTGCACAAACTGAACATTAAGTGAAAAAATTACAAGAGACAAAAAGGGACACTATGTATTAATAATAAAGTCAATCTACCTAGAAGAAATAACAAGCACAAACATTTATGCACCTAACTACAGTGCTCCAAAATATATGAACAAACACTGGCAAAACTAAAGGGCGAAATAGATGCATGTATGATAATACTTGGAGACTTCAACACAACACTCTCACCAATAGATAGAATATCTAGACAGAAGATCAGTAAGGAAATAGAGAACTTGATATAATAAATGAACTAGAGGTAGCAGACATATACAGAACATTGCACTGTATATTGGCAGGATATGCATTCTTCCTAAGTGCACATGTGTCATTCTCTAGGATGGACCACATGTTAGGTCAAACAACAAATTTCAGTAAATTTAAAGAGACTGAAATTACACACAAGGTCTTCTCTGGCCAAAATGAAATCACCTAGAAATCAATAACAGACAGAACTGGAAAAATCATGAATATACAGAAATTAAAAACACACTCTTAAACAATTTGATCTGTGTTTAAGATCAAAGAAATCAGGAGATATCTTCAGATGAATGAAAATGAGAACAAACATATCAAAACTTATGAATGCAGTGAAGGCAGTGCTCAGAGGGAAATTTGTAGCCCTAAATACTAATGTTACAAAAAGTAAAAAGAGCTCAAATTGGAGACCTAACCACACACCTGGAGGAATCAGAAAAAGAACAGCAAAGTAAACCCAAAGTGAGTGGAAGGAAGGAAACAACAAAGATTAGAACAGAAATTTTAAAAAAAATAGAAATTTAAAAAAATAGAATTAACAAAACCAAAAATTGGTTCTTTGAAAATATCAATGAAGTTGGCAAAGTTTAGCTAGATTGACAAAGAAAAGAAGAGGATGCAAATAATCAAAGCAGAAATGAAAAGGGGGCATTACTAGTGAACTCAAAGAAATAAAAAGGATCATAAGGGGATACTATGAACAACTGTATACCTACAAACTAGACAATTTAAGATTGAATGATGAAATGACCAAGTTCCTATAAACACACAAACAAACTACACTGACTTTGGAAAAAATAGATGATCTCAAGAGAAAAATTACAGGTAAAGAGATTGAATCAGTCATCAAAAACCTTCCCTCAAAGAAAGACCCATAACGAGATGGCTTCACGGGTGAATTCTACCAAATATTCCAAGAAGAGTTAAAACCAATTGTTCTCAAACTCTTCCAATAAAATTGAAGAGAAGGGAATACTACCTTATTCTATGAGGTGAACATCACTCTAATAACAAAGCCAGATATAGATTTAGGATATAAATTTAATCTCCTGGGTAAGCACACACAAAAAATTAAAAATATGCAAAGAAAATGAGAAGGTTTGCTAAAGGGTTCTATACAAAAATGGACAAAGGAGTTGAATAGACATTTCCTTAAAGTGGATGTCAGATGGTCAATTAGCATCCATAATTAGCATGAGAAGATGCTCAACATCATTGATCATTTGAGGAATTCTAAATCAAAGTCACAGTCAGATACCACTTCACACCAACAGAGTGGCTATTATTAAAAAAAAAAAGGAAACTAACCAGTGCTGGCAAGGATGCTGAGAAATGGAAATCTTAGCACATTGTTGGTGGGAGTGTGAAATGTTGAAGCAATTATGAGAAACAGTTTGGAGATTCCTAAGCAAATTGCACATAGAACTACAATACGACTCAGCAACCCCACTTCTAGGGTTACACAAAATTATTTAAGGTGGAGACTCAGGCAGCTATGTATGCTGTGTACACCAATGTTCACAACAGCATTATTCAGAGTTCCAGGGGGTTCAGATGAATAGTTAAAGAGAATGTGAATAGATACATACAGTGGATTATTGTTGAGCCCTAGAGAGGAGTGAGGTTTTGATGTATTCTACTACACAGATGAACTTTGAAGATAACATATTGTATGGAAAAAGACAGACACAGAGGGACAGATATTGTATGATTACACTTGCAGGAAATAGCTGCTGTGTACAAATTCATAAATGCAAAAATTAGAGCACAGGATTCTGGAGGGGGGATGTGGAGGGGAGTTATTGCATAATGGGTTCAGGGTTTTATTGCAGGGTAATAAGAAAACTCTGACAATGGATCGTGATGAGGGAAGCACAGCATTGAGTGTGATTATATTTCCACTGAATTGTATGTTTGGGAGTGGTAGAGTTGGGAAAGTTGTATATACTTTTCAATAATTAAAAGAGGGAGAGACAAAGAGGGAGGAAAGGAGAGAGAGGGACAGAGAGAGAGGAAACAAGAGAGAATGGTGACAAGTAAAACCAATATATGATCCCACCCTGGATCTAACAATGGAGGAGAAAATGCCCAAAAGGACATTATTGGGCCATATAAAAAGTTGGAGTATAGACTGTAAGCTTTATTTTGATGCTAAATTTGTTGAACTTGGCTTCTACTAAGATGGCAGCATAAGTCACTCCAGGATTCGGTTCCCCAGGTGAATTTTTAAACAACCAGTGGAAATTAACAAAGCCAGATTCCTCAGAGCTCCAGAAAAGAGTTAATATGCTACAGCAACAGGATGAGTGCTGGATCAAGCAAATGCAACACAAATGAGTAAGGGAAGCTCATGGTGCCACTGCAGAAACCTCTTTCAGCCTCTCCCACGTGTGGTGTGGAGCTTCTACACTCTCACAGGGGGAGCTGAGTAAACCTCATGTGCATTCTGGGGTGCATGTGTGTCAGTGCCACTGTATCAAGAGGCAGCCTGACAGACTGAACCAGGACACATCTCAGAACTTGTTCTGTACACAGAAGCAGTTTATGATAGCTAAACCACTTTAAGAAACAATCAAATTGAAGCAGCCTGGTGCAAAGGATATCTAATAGAGTACTCACTCAGGATAGGAGTGTGTTTTGTTTCACAGAGAGTAAAGGGAACATTTGGAGCCCTGCTTTAGGGTAATTCTTAAGGCCATGAGCACATACTCTCTCTCTCATTTTTTGAAAGATGCCTTAGCATATATAAAATTCATGATTGAAAATTGTTTTCTTTAAGCATTTAAATATTTCATCCCACTGCCTCTTTGCATTCATAGTTTCTAATGAGAAATCGAAACTTAATATTATTGAGACTCTCTTGTACAACTCCACTGTACATATCATGTTGCTTTTCTCTTGCAGCTTTCAGAACTCTCTCCTTATCCTTGGCTACATGTATACTGATATGATTCTTTCTAAGTTTGTTCTGTTTGGGGTTCACTGGAGTTCTTGAATCTGCATATTAATGTTTTCCATTAAATTTAGGAAGTTTTCTGCTGTTATTTCGTTGAACAGTCCCTTTCCCCCTTTTTTTTCTGGGACTCCCACGATGTGTATATTGGTATGCTTGATGGTATCCTACAGTTGTCTTAGGCTCTATTCATGTTTATTTATTTATTTTTTGGTTCTAATTCTCAGCCTGAATCCTTTCAGTTGTCTTTTCTTTAGTTCACTGATTATTTATTCTGCCAGCCCCAATCTGCTATCGAAACCCTATGGTCAACTTTTTATATCAGTTTTTGTGGTCCTCAATGCCAGAAGTTCTGTTTGCTCCATTATAAAATATCTTTTTATTGACATTCTCATGTTTTCATGCATTGTTTTCCTGATATCCTTTAGTTCTTTTTCCATGTTTCTCTTAATCCCTTTGAGTACATTGAAGACCATTTTTTTCAAGTCTTTGTCTGGTATTTCCAAAGTCTGATCCTCTGGTTCCTGGATTTATATTTTATTCCTTTTAATGGACCATCATTTCCTATTTCTTTGTTTGTCTTGTACTCTTTTATTGCACACTGTACATTTTAATATTCCAGAGTGCTAACTCTGGAATTTAGTCCCTGATCTCTCTGATCCTTAAGTTTGCATGCAGCTAGATATATGACAGATTTCCTTAAGTGCCAGTTGCTAATTACAACAAATAAATCAAAGAAAAACCACTTTTTACTCTTTGCAAATGGACTCTGCTTTGATTGGTCATCTCCTTCAGGGTTTAGCCTTTCTATCAAGAAGATCAGCCAGTTGAACGCAAAGTGCGTGGTCCTTTCTGTCTCATCTGAGCCTGGGCCTTTTTCTGGTATTGTCTTTGCTAGTGACCTTAAGAAATCCTCTTTTTATGGGAATTTGAATGCCCTATCTTCTCTCATAGACTTTCCCCTCCTTGTTGCTCTGTTGTATCACTTAATGCATGAACTCTTTTCCCCCAGGCTGTTTTGACTTAGTTGTTTTTTTACACTGCTTTCACTGTCCACAATCTGCTTCTGTCCACAGGGCAAGTTTTGGAAGGGCAAGCTTATGATGAACTTCCAGGTTCAGTTTGCAGGTTGCTATCTGATAGATTGGCATTGACACACAAGCACCCAAGTATGAGCATAGAGGTGACTCTGCTCCCTCCTAAAAGGGCCAGGGAACCACAATAGGAGTGCAGGGTGACTCTACCACACGAGAGAGGGTGTGTGGTACAGGCTAGCAAGACACCACCCGATTTGCCCACAATTTTTAAAGCTATGTTTTCTTGTTTTGGCACTCACCCAGTGGCTGCAACCCTTTTACTGTTTTCCAGAGTTTTGAGGAAGATAGTTCTGCCAGTTGTTGCTATTTGTTAAAAGACTCTGGAGAACAACAACCTGCATCATCTTACACTACCATCTTGGTCGACCAGAAGCTCTCACTGATTGCTATTTAATAGGGGTGCCAAGGCCACTTAAGGGGAAAGCTTAGTCTTCCCAAAATGGTGCTGGGAAAACTGGATATCCATGTGCAAAGTAATGAATTTGGACCCCTACCTCACAACATACACAAAAATCAACTTAAAAGTTATAAAAGAATTAAATATATGCAACAAAACAATAAAACTCATAGAGGAAAACATCCTCAAGACCTTGTGTTAGGCCATGGTTCCTTAGGCATTACACCAAAAGCACAAGCAACAAAAGGAAAAATAAATAAATGGGACCTCCCTCTCAAAATTAAAAAGTTTTGTGTATCAAAGTATTTCATCCTGAAGGTGAAAAGACAAGCTACAGAATAAGAGAAAAAATTTGTAAACCATATATCTCTCAGGGGGTTAATATCCACAAAATATAGAGAGATCCTACAAGTCAATCATAAGACAAATCACCAAAGTAAAATATGGGCAAAAGACTTGAATAGACAGCTCTCCAAAATTGATATATAAATGGCTAAAGGCAGATCAAAAGTAATTTTACAAATTAGTCATCATAGAAATTCAAATCAAAACCACAATTATATAACATTTCACATCCACTAGAATGGCTGCTACTTAAGTAAAAGAAAGTAATTAAGTATTGGAGAGGAAGAGGAGTAATAGGAAAACTTGTAAATTGTTGATGTGATTGTGAAATGATGCAACTGTTATGGAAGCAGTCTGTTCGTTTCTCAAGAAATTAAGTCTAGAATTACCATATGACCCAGTAATCTGACTTCTACTTATCTGCCCCCCAAAATTGTTTATAGCAGCATTGCTCACAATTGCCAAACAGTGGAAGCCATTAAAAGGAAAGAAGTTTTGATAAAATGTTACAACATTGATGAACCTTGAAGACATCAGGTTGAGTGAAAAAAGCCAGACACAAAAGAACAAATACTGTATGTTCTTAGTTATATGAACTAATTAGAATTGGCATATTTATATATTCAGAAACAAAAATGCAGGTTACCAGGGTCTGAGGATGGGTGTAGGTAAAGGGAAATAATGCTTAATTGTATGTCATTTCTTCTTAAGATGATGAAAAAGTTTTGGTAATGGATGGTTGTGATGTTAGCAAAACACTGTGAATTCCAACACATTCAGGACTGACAATTTGGTATACTGAGCCTTCATTCGTGGGGCTTGCCCTTATGAAGCTTGTCACTGCAAAGGAGAGGCTAAGCCTACTTATAATTGTACCTAAGAGTCTCCCCTTAAGTATCTCTTTGTTGCTCACATGTGGCCCTTCTCTTTAGCTAAGCCAACTCAGCAGGTGGACTTGCTGCCCTCCCTCCTACATGGGACCTGACTCCCAGAGGTGTAAATCTCCCTGGCAACGCAGGATATGACTCCCGGGGAGGAATCTGGACATGGCATCATGAGATTGAGAAAATCTTCTTGACCAAAAGGGGGAAATGAAATGAGACAAGATAAAGTGTCAGTGGTCAAGACATTTCAAATGGAGTTGAGAGGTCACTCTGGAGGGCATTCTTATGTACTATATGATATCCCTTTTTAGGTTTTAGTGTATTGGAATAGAGAGAAGTAAATATCTGGAACTATCAAACTGCAACCCAGTAGCAATGATTTTTGAAGACGATTGTATAATTATGTAGCTTACATGGGGTGATGGTGTGATTGTGAAAACCTTGTGGATCACTCTCCCCTTATCCAGTGTATGGAAGGATGAGTAGAAAAATGGGGACAAAAACTAAATGAAACATAGGGTGGGATGGGGGAGATGATTTGGGTGTTCTTTTCTTTTCTTTTTTTTTTAATCTTTATTTTATTGAGATATATTCACATACCACGCAGTCATACAAAACAAATCGTACATTCGATTGTTCACAGTACCATTACATAGTTGTACATTCATCACCTAAATCAATCCCTGACACCTTCATTAGCACACACACAAAAATAACAAGAATAATAATTAAAGTGAAAAAGAGCAATTGAAGTAAAAAAGAACACTGGGTACCTTTGTCTGTTTGTTTGTTTGTTTCCTTCCCGTATTTTTCTACTCATCCATCCATAAACTAGACAAAGTGGAGTGCGGTCCTTATGGCTTTCCCAATCCCATTGTCACCCCTCATAAGCTACATTTTTATACAATTGTCTTCAAGATTCATGGGTTCTGGGTTGTAGTTTGATAGTTTCAGATATCCACCACCAGCTACAACAATTCTTTAGAACCCAAAAAGGGTTGTCTAAAGTGTGTGTAAGAGTGCCCACCAGAGTGACCTCTCGGCTCCTTTTGGAATCTCTCTGCCACTGAAGCTTATTTCATTTCCTTTCACATCCCCCTTTTGGTCAAGAAGATGTTCTCCGTCCCACGATGCCAGGTCTGCATTCCTCCCAGGGAGTCATATTCCACGTTGCCAGGGAGATTCACTCCCCTGGGTATCTGATCCCACGTAGGGGGGAGGGCAGTGATTTCACCTTTCAAGTTGGCTTAGCTAGAGAGAGAGGGCCACATCTGAGCAACAAAGAGGCATTCGGGAGGAGGCTCTTAGGCACAATTATAGGGAGGCCTAGCCTCTCCTTTGCAGCAACTGTCTTCCCAAGGGTAAAACCTTTCTAGTGTAAGGAAAATGTTCAAAAATTGATTGGGTGATGAATGCACAACTGTATGTTGGTATTGTGAATCGTTGATTGTATACCATGGATTATTATATGGTATGTGAATATATCTCAATAAAACTAAATTTATAAAAACACTGTGAATGCTATTAACACCAAATAATTGTATACTTGAATATGGTTAAAAGGGAAATTTTGAGTTGTATTCATGTTACTTGAATAAATAGTTTATTAAAAATAGAAAAGAAAAATGTTCTTGACTTGGTAACTCTTCTTAAGGTGAAATATCCTTGCTCTTAGGGAATGTTCAGGGAATTATAAAATGTTCAGAGACCATGATGTTTACCTACTCTGAAATGTTTAGAAAATAGATAAAAAGAAAGAGAGGTTGATAGATTATAGATGACAGATAGATAGATAGAAACACAGATATATATATACATATACACACATAGATACATAGAATGATACATTAAATATGACAAAATTTTATAGGTGGTGGCTCTAGGTATCTGGGTGGGGGGGTATGGTATGTTGCATTTCTGTGTATGGAGTTGCCTTATTTTTGAAACTGTCATGTAAGCTTGAAATTGTTTCAAAATAAAAACTAAAATAATAGTGGAAAGAATGCTGCATCCACCACCATTTCCTTCTTCAAATTAGCTCAACAGTTTCAACAATTTGGACTTGGTGCTTGTGTAGAATAAAATTCTTCAGTGGCATCATGCTCTATAGATGTAAAATTGATGTACCAACTACCTAATTTTCCTGATCTCCTTGTTCATGCTACTCGCAAATCTATAAGCATGACATATGATTTATTTTCAATTTGCCACTACGTATGCTACTTCTTACCTTGTAATACTAATTTACATATCCCTGTGTGTGTGTGGTAAAGGAATTTAAAGCAATTCAATTTCTCTTTCCTATATGAACCTCCAAAACTAAGTACTTAGTGGTGTGGTGGTTCGGTGCTGTATGTACCTAAGGAAAAAAAAAAAACAACATGTTCTTAAACTTAATCCATTTATGGGGGTGTGAACCCGTTGTAAATAGGACTTTCAATGAGGTCACTTCAGTTAAGGTGTGGCCAACCTCAATCAGAATGGGTCTTAATTCTGTTACTGGAATCCTTTATTAGCAGAATGAAATTCAGACAGAGCAAAAAGCCTCAGACAGAGCAGCCAGAAGCTGAAGCTGGAAGAGAAAGGAGAGACCAGGAGTTGCCACACATGCTTTGCCACGCAACAAGCTAAGGACCAAGGAATGCCAGCGTTCAGCTCAGAATGCCACCGTCTTCGGGAAGAAATCGTTGCCTTTATGACACCTTGATTTAGACTTTCTTCTAGTTTCTTAAGTGTAAGCTAATAAATTTCCATTGTTTAAACTAACCTATTTCATGATATTTTCTTGAGTAGCCCAGAAAACTAAAACAGATTTTGGTACCAGGAGAGTGGGGTGCTGCTACTGAAAATAACAAAAATGTGGAGATGGCTTTGGAATTGGGTAATGGGTAGAGGCTGGAAGAATTATGGATTCTTGAAAGAAAAGACCTAGATTGCTTTGAAGAGACTGTTAGTTGAAGTATGGATGCTAAAGGCACTTAAGATGAGGCCTTGGAAGCAAATGACGAACGTGTGATTGGAATCTGGAAGAAAGGTGATCCTTATTTTAAGGTAGCAGAGAACTTGGTGAAGTTGAATGCTGCTGTCAGTTGGAGGACAGAACTTGAAAGTGATGGACTTGGATATTTAGTCGAGGAGAATTCCAAGCTAAATTTAGAAACTACAGCCTGGTTTCTCTTTGTGGCTTATAGTGAAGTGAGAGAGAAAAGGACGAGACTGAGGACTCAACTCCTGGGCACACAGAAACCAGAAATTGATGGTTTGGACCATTGTATGAATTGAATGACTGCCAGTCTGGTCTAAAGAGGAGGGAAAAAATGAAGGAAGAATGGTGTCAAGGGCAAAACCATGGAAGCTGAGGTCTGGACTGAAGAGATCTCCTTGGACAAAGAGAGTGGGCCCACTCATGTGTGTGGAAAGGATGAATACACCCGAGTGCTAGGAGATGGCTGCCTTCTGTATCATTGATTAGGACCTGTGTCGTCACCCCAATGCACAGAGATGGCAGGACCTGTGCCCCAGTGTTTGTAGACAGCCTGGCTGCCACCTCAGGGATCAGAGGGGATGGAGCCTGGGTCCTGGGGTTTGCAGAGATGCTGGACACTCTCCTGATGCTTGGAAAGGATGGTGCCTTTGCTCCAGTGTTCACGAAGAGCTTGGCTGCTGCACAAGTGCTTGGAGGTGGTGGGGCTGCTACTCCACCAGGCTGGAAGGATGAACTATCTATTCAGATGACTCCCAGACCTTGAAATCTAGTGGAGTTTGCCCTACTGGGTTTTGGAACTATTTGGGACCTGTGAAACCCCATTTTCCTTCCAATATCTCCCTATTGGAATGGGAAAGTTTATCCTATGCCTGTCCCTCCATTGTATATTGGAAACAGATAATTTGTTTTCTAGGTTTCACAGTTCCACAGAAGGGAATTGTGTCCCAGGACAGACCATGAACATAATGGATTTTGAATAGACTTTGAACTTAACTTTGTTACTGAAATGATATAAGGCTTTTGGGATATTGTGGTGGAATGAATGCATTTTATATGTAGAAAGAACATGTCTCTTTGTGATCAGGAGGAAGTTTGACCAAAAAAGTTGTTCCATCTGATTTCTGTCTCTGCCTGAGTTGTGCTGATTTCCAGAAAAATAAATCAAGAAAATACTTACAAGAAGTTGTTAAGAACTGCAGCTCCTGCACCCATTGCCAGATCACTCCGTAGTGAACCACGAAGTCCCCAGCCAATGAGGTTAGCAAGAACCCATCTTGTTGTTAACTACAAGCTCCTGACTTGCCACAGCCAAGAAGTCCCTTCCTGGGGCATGTACACTAAGTCCCAACCCTGACCTATCTTTACCTTTGAAACTCCACTCACAACCTCTATCAGCCACCTGCATGTGCATTCCCCAACTCCCTATAAAAGAACCACACTCACCTCTCTCTGGGGAGAAGGTTCTTTCTTGGGCATAAGTCCACCCTCCTTCATTCTTTGCCAAAGAATAAAGTTCTGCTTTGCTTCTCCAAATCTGGTTTCATTCTATTGGTGAAAGTGATACCAGACAGGAGCCCCATTTTTGGTGTTTGGACCAAAGAGAGTTGGTAACATTATTGGGGTCCAGATGATGGATTGTGGTAGTTCAGAGCTGTATGTGCGTGAGAAAAACATGTTCTTACACTTACACTATTCCTGTGGGCATGAATCATTGTAAGTTCAACACTTTAATTTCAATTTATTGAGATATAGTCATGCAGCAATTAACCATCCAAAGTACACAATCACTGGCTCACAGTACCTTCATATAGTTGTGCATACATCCCCATGATCAATTTTAGAACATTTTCATTACTCCAGGAGATAAATAAGAATAAAAAATAAAACCCAAATCCTCCTATACCCCTTATCTGCCCCTATTGTTGACCCATTGGTGTAGTATATTTGTTACTGCTGATGAAAGAATATTAAAACATTACTGCTAACTATAGTCCATTGTTTGCAACAGCTATGTTTTCCCCATATATCCATTATTTTTTTACATTTGTAGTACTTCATGCAAGAATTTATTTATATTTGTAGTGCTAATCAGTGACATGACTTTAAACAATCATTTTCAATCAAATTCACCTACAATACAGCACAATTACATTTAATCCCAATAATGAGCTATCATCATGTCTATCCATTCCCAAACATTTAAGTTCAACCTTATTAAGAATTAATAAGAATTAGGAAATGACTCCCCCTTCTCTAGCTTATGTCTATTTCTAGGTACTCTACATTCTACATTTTAAGACTCTGAATTTACATGTTCTAGTTAGTTGATATTAATGAAATCATTCAATATCTGTTCTTTTGTGTCTGGTTTATTTCATTCAGCATTATGTCCTCAAGATTCATCCATGTTGTCACATGCTTCAGGACCTCATTTTGTTCTTACTGCTGCATAATTTTCCATCATATGGTGTGCCGGTTTGAATGTATCATATCCCCCAGAAAAAGCCATGTTCTTTGATGCAATCTTGTGGGGCAGACATTTTAGTGCTAATTAGATTGCATTCTGGCAGCATTAGCAAACTAGAACATATGGATTTACCACATTTTTTTTATTCATTCATCTGTTTATGGACTCTTGGATTGTTCCCATCTTTTGGCAATTGTGAATAATGCTGCTATGAACATCAGTGTGTGTTCTGGTTTGCTAATGCTGTCATTATGCAAAATCCAAGAAATGGATTGGCTTTTATAAAGGGGATTTATTAGGTTACAAGTTTACAGTTCTAGGGCCATAAAAGTGTCCATAATAAGTCATCAACAAGAGGATACCTTCACTGAAGAAGATCCAGCAGTGTCTGGAACATCTCTGTCAGCTGGGAAGGCATGTTTGCTGGTCCTTTGCTCCCAGGTTTTACTCCAAAATTGTTTTCTCCAAAATGTCTCTGGTTTTCTGTTTTTGCTCATCTCTCTAAGCTCCTATGAGTCCTTGCTTCTTTCTCCCAGGGCATTGCTATCTAAGCATATGGGGGGGGGGGGTCCTCTCTTAGCATCTCTTGGGAAACTCTGGGCTTCATCTCTTAGCTCAGCATCTCCAAGAATCCTTCTATTTGCATCTCCAAGTGTCACTAAGCATCAGCATCTGTGTCAGCTCTTGAGCTCTCTTAAGTACCCCAGTGAATTAATCAATACTCACTCTGAATGGGTGGGGTCCACACCTCCATGGAAATAATTTAATCAAAGGTCTCACCCACAGTTGGGTGTGTCACATCTCCATGGAAACACTCAATTCAAAGATTTCACCCTAATCAAAAGACTAATAAGTCTGCCCCTACAAGATTGCATTAAAGAACATGGCTTTTGTGGGGGTATAGTAGATTCAGTACAGCACAGTGTGAAAATATCTGTTCATGTCCCTGCTTTCATATCTTCTAGGTATATACCAGTAGCAGAACTGTTGGGTCTTAGGGAAGCTCAATGTTTAGTTTTCTGAGAAATCACCAAATTGTCTTCCCACAGGCAGTGAATAAGTGTTATTATTTCTTCACATCTTCTCCAACATTTGTAGTTTCCTGTTTGTATAATAGAGGCCTTTCTTATAGGAGTGAGATGATATCTGTGCTGGTTTGGATGTATTATGTCCCCCACAAAGCCATAATCTTTTTAATCCAATTTTGTTGGGTGGAACATTTTAATTGAGTGTTTCCATGGAGATGTGACACATCGAACTGTTTGGAAGGCTTATTGTAAGGTTTCTAGATTGTAAGTCACAATAGATGTGACCAAGCAGTCACACTTATTCCTGAGTTGTTACAGTTATTCCTAAATTCTGAGATGCTGAGCTCTTTGCATACAACCTGTTCATTGCCTATAATTTTGGGTATCTGTGTGACATGTGAAACTCAGAGCTAGAGTTGTGCAACTATGAAAGTCGGTATTACCCATAAAGCAGCTGTTAAAAAAGCTGAAAAAGAGATCAGATTTCAATTAAAGATATGAATGAAACTGATCTGGTTAGGACTAAGGCAAAAGATGCTTACTAAAGGGTATGATACAGACGGTGTTTTAAAATATCAACTTCTGTGTTAGACCAAAGAAAGAGATGTTTATTTGGTGCAAATTTTTATCTTCTGTAGCACACTATCTAATTTAACTTGTGTGGTCAGTTCATTCAAACACCATAACTACATGGAAACTTGAATAGAGAGTAATATCTTGTTGGTTTGTACAGCTTAGTTCGATGCCCTGATTCATCCCAGAGCAACTTGAGCAGAGAATAAAACTGTATTTGCAAAGCCCCCTTGAGTGACTGAGGAAAAAGGTGGAAATATTAAATTTCCCCACCTGAGGAATTCATGATATTCTTGCAAGCATTGGGGACTACCAACTTAATTGACCAAGCCCGCCATCTTGGGGCTTGCCCCAGTGAAACATATGCCTGCAAAGAAGAAGCAAAACATATATGCAATTTTGCTTAAGATTCACCCCAGAGAACCTCTTTTGTGGCTCAGCTGTGGCCTCTCTCTCTAAGCCAACTCTGCAGGTAAACTCACTGCCCTCCGCCTCTACATGGTACTTACTCCCAAGGGGTGTAAATCTCCCTGGCAATGTGAGCCATGACTCCTTGGGATGAGCCTGGCCCTGGCATCACAGGATTGAGAAAGCCTTCTTGGACTAAAAGGGGGAGATAAATGAAATGAAAAAGAGATTCAGTGGCTGAGAGATTTCAAATAGGGTCAAGAGGTCATTTTGGAGGTTATTCTTATGCATTATATAGATATACCTTTGTAGTTTTTACTGTATTGGAATAGCTAGAAGGAAATACCTGAAACTGTTGAGCTGTAATCCAGTAGTCTTGAGTCTTGAATATGATTGTATAACTATATAGCTCTTAAGGTGTGACTGTGTAATTGTGAAAACCTTGTGACTGACACTCCCTATATCCAGTGTATGGACAGATGAGTAAGAAAACAACGACAATAAATAAATAAATAATAAGAGGGGGATAAGGAGTCTGGGTTGTTTCAGGTGTTTTTTATTTTTATTTTTTTGAGTAATGAAAATGTTCAAAAATTGATTGTGATGATGAATGCACAACTATATGATGATAATATGAAGCACTGATTGTACATTTTGAATGAATATCTGGTATATGAATATATCTCAATAAAATCACATTAAAAATATATGGATTTGCTATTTGAGGAAACTGAAAAGTAAATAGTAGCTGGAAAAAGGAAGAACATCAGATTTCAAAATCCTATAGAATCACTGGTGAGTTTACACTTTTTTTCCATCTGTATCCCCTGGCCTGAACTTAATACAGTAAAAAACCCAGAAGTGAGCACATCAGTACAGACTGAAAGAGCTTCAGAAAGAGCTCTCCAGCCCTGGTTTCAGGATTGGAAAAAGAAAAGCTAACACTCAAAGTTGGTGCAGAAAACTCCCTCCCCTTTTGTTTCTCTTCTCCAGTCTCTCCTGCCTTGGCCCTCAGGCCATCCTGATGTGTTGATGACTGTGATAGCTAAGGGTGGCACAAGAGTGCAAGCTGTGAGTGAATCTCCTCTTGCTTGGGGTGGAGTTGCAGTTCCAAGACAGTGAGGCCACAACTAATTGGATTTTTTTTTATTTCTCTGTATCATTTGACTACCCCCAACATTGACAAACTAGTGGCCCCAGGTTTATGGGTAGAGAATTGAAAAGGGGAATCCAGGAGTACCAGAAAATTCCTGGAAGGTCATGGAAAGGAAGGAGCCTGGGAAAGTGAATCCATGAAGTTGTTTGTAAACTTACGGGCTCACTTCCCCTCTCCAGCTGTCCATGCCGGGATTTCATCATATTTAGCCTACCAAAGATTGAACTGCTCGGGTCATAGACTGAACACTAAATGGCATAAAGGCCAAATAATAAATACTTTTGGCTTGATGGGTCACATTTTCTCCACTGTAACTACTGAATTTTGCCATTGTAGCATGAAGGTAACCAAAGATAATAGATAAATGAACTGATTTAGCTGTGTTCCAATAAACTTTATATAAAGAGTTAGTGGGCAGGTTTTAAAATTAGGCCACAGTGTATCACCCGCAGTATAGTAGTACCACTAAAATAAGTATATAAAGAAATATAATCAAAATCATGACAGATAAATTAATATGGAATACTATTTTAAATAACATTAGTGAATGTTAATAAAGCTTATTCATTAATTTTTAATTATTAATTACCAAATTTTAGTATTCTCAATAACTGTTTTTAGTTCAAATAAATTTGTTCCTCAATACCCCAATAAGTGGGACTCGGGCAAGATGGTGGCATAGAGAGGAGTGGAAGCTAAGTAGTCCCCCTGGAACAACTACAAAAAACCAGAAACAACTAGTAAATAATCCAGAATAACTGCGGGGGGACAAACGAGACCATCCATTCATCATACACCAACCTGAATTGGGAGGAATGCCTGAGAACACAGCATAAAATCTGTAAGTAAAACCTGCGGAACCAGGTCGGGAGACCCCCTCCCCCATAGCCCGAGCTGCGGAGCCACGTGGTGCCACAGAGAAGCTCTCTCCCAGCAAGCAAATACAGCTCAGCTGAGCTCCAACTGGGGTTTTAAGTAGCGAGTGTGAACTGCTCACTACAGGTACGCATCCCCAAAAAACAGACAGAGGCTTTGGGTGACGACTGACCTGGGAGAGCCGGAGGCTCGCCTTGACTGGGTCTGAAGGGGACTATCTGTTTTTTTTTCAGCTCAGTGGAGAAAGCCCCAGTCATTTTAAGTTTCCAGGGCTGTGACTCAGGGAAGGACGGAGACAGCACAAGCAGAGAGCAAGACCATTGAAATGCTAATGACCTCCACCTGGGGGGTCTGTCTTCTCTAGGAGGAAAGGGGTGGGGCCCTTTCCATTCAGAACCAGACCCCAGAGCCTGGGGGAACAGGGCCATACCTCCTCATACCAGTCAAGAATTATAGGCTAACAGGCATCACCTGCTGGGCAGAAAAGCACAGGGACCCAAGGCATCAAAGGGTGGAGCAATTTTCTAAGACACACCCACAGGGAAACCAGATACTGAATATTTCTTCCCTCTGGGACCTGAGCCTGTCCTGGTCTGGGAAAACCTGATTTGGATAACCAAGGAAACCATGCCTAGACAACAGAAAATTACAACCTACACTAAGAAAAACAAAGTTATGGCCCAGTCAAAGGAACAAACGTACCCTTCAACTGAGATACAGGAATTTAAACAACTAATGCTAAATCAATTAAAAAAGTTTAGAGAAGATATTGCAAAAGAGATAGAGGCTGTAAAGGAAGCACTGGACATGTATACGGCAGAAATCAAAAGTTCAAAAAAACTACTAGTAGAGTCTATGGAAATGAAAGGCACAACACAAGAGATGAAAGACACAATGGAAACATACAACAGCAGATCTCAAGAGGCAGAAGAAAACACCCAGGAACTGGAGAACAAAACACCTGAAAGCCTACACGCAAAGGAGCAGATGGAGAAAAGAATGAAAAAATATGAGCAACGTCTTCGGGAACTCAAGGATGAAACAAAGTACAATAATGTACGTATCATTGGTGTCCCAGAAGGAGAAGAGAAGGGAAAGGGGGCAGAAGCAATAATAGAGGAAATAATCAATGAAAATTTCCCATCTCTTATGAAAGACATAAAATTACAGATCCAAGAAGCGCAGCGTACTCCAAACAGAAGAGATATGAATAGGCCTACGCCAAGACACTTAATAATCAGATTATCAAATGTCAAAGACAAAGAGAATCCTGAAAGCAGCAAGAGAAAAGCGATCCGTTACATACAAAGGAAGCTTCATAAGACTATGTGCGGATCTCTCAGCAGAAACCATGGAGGCAAGAAGGAAGTGGTGTGATATATTTAAGATACTGAAAGAGAAAAACCACCAACCAAGAATCCTGTATCCAGCAAAGCTGTCCTTCAAATATGAGGGAGAGCTCAAAATATTTTCTGACAAACAGACAGTGAGAGACTTTGTGAACAAGACACGTGCCCGACAGGAAATACTAAAGGGAGCACTACAGGGTGATAGAAGACAGGAGTGCGTGGTTTGGAACACAATTTTGGGAGATGGTAGCACAACAATGTAAGTACACTGAACAAAGGTAACTATGAATACGGTTGGGAGAGAAAGATGGGGAGCATGTGAGACACCACAAGAAAGGAGGAAAGATAATGACTGGGACTGTGTAACTTGGTGAAATCTAGAGTATTCAACAATTGTGATAAAATGCACAAATATGTTCTTTTACGAGGGAGAACAAGCAAATGTCTACCTTGCAAGGTGTTAAAAATGGGGAGGCACTGGGGGGGGATGCAATCAGCATAAACTAGAGACTATAACTAATAGAATCATTGTATTATGCTTCCTTTAATGTAACAAAGGTGATATACCAAGGTGAATGCAGATAAGGGGGGAATAGGGGAGGCATGTTAGACACTTGACATTGGTGGTATTGTCTGATTCTTTATTCTACTTTGATTTAAGCTTATTTTTCCTTTTGCTGCTTCCTAGCTGTCATTTTTTTTTTTGTTTCCTCTTTCTTTTGCCTCTCTACCTTCTTTGACTCTCCCTCCTGCCTTGTGGAAGAAATGTAGATGCTCTTGCTTAGTATGAGCAGAATGTTCAATTAGGATGAACTTAAATGTTTGGAAATGAACAGGGGTGTTGGTAGCAAGATGTGAGAATAACTAACAGCGCCGAATGGTGTGTGAATGAGGTGGAAAGGGGAAGCTCAGAGTCATATATGTCACCAGAAGGAAAGTTGGAGGTCAAAAGATGGAAATGTATAAAACTGAATCCTATGGTGGGCAATGTCCATGATCAACTGTACAAATACTAGAAATCACTTCATGAACCAGAACAAATGTACGACAATACAATTAGAAGTTAATAATAGAGGGGCATATAGGGAAGAACTATATACCTATTACAAACTATATACTACAGTTACTAGTATTTCAACATTTTTTCATAAACAGTAATAAATGTACTATGTCAATACTAGGAGTCAACAATTGAGGGGGGTTGGTTAGGGATAGGGGAGGTTTAGAATTTCCTTTTCTTTTTTTCTTTTTTCATCTTTCCCTTTATTTCTTGTCTGGAGTAATGAAAAGTTTCTAAAAATTGAACAAAAATTAAGTGTGGTGATGGATGCACAGCTGTATGAGGGTACCCAGGGGCAAGTGATTGTACACTTTGGATCTTTGGATAATTGTATGGTATCTGAACAATCTCAATAAAAATGGAAAAAAAAACCTCTAAAAAAAATTAAAAAAAATAAAAAATAAAAGGAGTCAGTATAAAGCCTCAAGAGCCATCAGGCAGCCGTCTTCTGCCAAGTGGACTAAAGGGCAGAGAAGGCCTTGCAGAGAGGAACTGCGCTGGGGGCAGGGGGAGAAGACAGGTTGAGAGAGAGCAAGGGACTCCTTGTTCCTGCTAGATTCCTAGTTCTCGGTTCCCGTCCCAGGGGAGCCTGTCCTTGGCCTCTACCAGACACTCTCAGCCTTAAATAAATTCTCCTGTTTTCTCTTAAAAAAAAAAAAAAAAAAAACCCAATAAGTGCAGCAAATAAATTTGAATGATGAGGTAGAACAGTTTTCCAGAATAAAATGAACGATAAGAATCTGGGAAATCTTTTTTAAAAAGGGGAATTTTTAATGATCTGCTGTAGAAAACTTTGGAATCCTTAGCAAATTTGCTTGGTTCTGATTTTAAGAATGGTATCTAATGTAATGATATATGGTATTGTGGTTTGGAGCTGTATGTACCCCAGAAAAACATATTCTTAAATTTAATCCATTCCCGTGGGTTTGGACCCATGGTAAGTAAGGTATCTTGATGAGGCTACTTCAGTTAAGGTGCTATCAACCTAATTCAGGATGATTCTTATTTCTATTTTTAGAGTCTTATTAATGTAATGAATACAGAGAGAGAGAAAGCCATGGGAGCAAGAAGCTGAAATCAAGGAAACACAGAAGAAAAGAGAGAGACAAAAATATACCGCCATGTGTCTTTCCATGTGGCAGAGGAGCCAAGGATCACCAGCAACCTGTATTTTGGAAAAAAGCATCACCTTTATGATGTCTTTATGTTGCCTTTATTTGGACATTTTCTTAGCCTCAAAATTGTAAGCTAATAAATTCCCATTGTTCAAGCCAAACCATTTTATGGTGTTTATTTTAAGCAGCCTAGGAAACTAAAACATATGTCCACAACAGAAATCACTAAAGCTAGTCTTTCATATATAGTTAAAAATGGTGTTTACTTTAATGCAAATGAGATACTGTTTAATATAATAATATGCAGCTTGTTGAGGTACAAGTAAAATGCAAATCCCCAATCATTACTGCTGATATGGATACTTCTCCAGAAATCCACACAACAGCTACAATACAAAGATAGAAAAACAAAGCAAACAAGAAAACAAAAACTCTACACAATAAATGTTCTTTTCAGTTGTGTATAAAAGAGTCAAATATGGAATGGTGTTTATTAAATTATAGGGTGAAGAACTTGATCAATGCAGAAAGAAGGTGGAAAGAAGGGTGTTTTGGTGCTTCTGCTCCACCATTAATCACTGCTTTGAAATGGGAAAATACATTTTACCTGTGTTTCCTCTTTTTCTCATATAAACAATGGTCAAATGCATAGAATACACTGCACATATATTTGCTGACTTTTAATTAAATGAAGAATTTCAGGACAATACCTGACACAAAATATTCCCCAAATAAGTACTAGTTGAAATTAATATTATCATTATAGTGTGCATAGCATGTTTAAATGCACATAGAGAAACAAAAGTAGTGATACACATCAATGTATTTTACAAGAATATGTAAGAAAGGGGGATACCAAAGCCTTTAATGTTGGTGATGAACATCACCGCAATGTTCAATTACTGGAATCAGTGGTAAATACTTTTATTTGTATGGACTTCCCATTCCAATTTTTTTTGATTGATTTCCATCATTTTTTTTTTTTTACCAAGAACATGTATTCCTCTTTCAAAAATGAATGGAATAGTCAGCATAGCAAAAGACTATAGAAGATTATAGAACAATAATAATAGAAAGGCAGTGTTGGTCCTGTAATCCTGGAAATTGGTGAAGGTTAACAAATTGCCCTCATCGTTTGTGTTCCAGAAAGTGGCTTACTGCAAAGAATCACTCTTCCCCAAATGACTTAGATAAAACTCACAGAAGCCCTCCTTGTTTACTGATAAGAAGGCCAGGTGCACAACCTCCATATTCCCATTTTTTTTTACCTTAGAAATGGGTAGCTGAACTGCTTTACCCACTGATCAATGAGAAAATGCTTTTCACCAAACTGTGGGTAAGCTGCTCTCCTTCCCCCACCTACCTGAAATTTGGCCCACCCTCACCTTGAGCCAGCATGCAGATTCTGTTTATTCCAAACCACCCCACTGAAAATACATTCTCTGATTTACTAACTGATCATGTCATCATTTCATCCCATTTCTTCCCTTCCCCATACCTGCTTAATTCTAGCCTTCTTTACTCCTCTTTATAAAAGAAAAATACTTTATCTAATTTATGAGACCCTTGGAGTTCTCATGGTCAGAACATGCAATCGAATGTAATAGACCAATTTCACACACCTTTGAAACAGAAATATTTCAAATAAAGCCTCTCCTCATCAAGTTGGATGTGTTACCTAGCTGACAGTTTTTGGTACTATGACTCTGGTTGAGGTTGAGCCTTACTACAACCCAGCTATCCTGGCCAAGGTAATGGTGTCTTGAGTGTTCTTTGGACTCCCTACTGCTTGGTGATTCAGGGATCATTTGGTGAATTCAACACTATTAACCAACGTTCTGAAAATCTTACCTGTTGATGCACAGTGTGGTAGTTTGGAGCTGTATGTACCCCAGAAAAGCATGTTCTTAAAGTTAATCCATTCCCATGGGTGTGGACACATTGTAAATAGGATCTTTTAATGAGGATCTTTCAGACCCAGCTCCTTAAGGATTGGTCTTAATCTTCTTACTGGAGTGCTTTAGAAGAATGAAATTTAGACAAAGAGAGAAAGCCATGCAACCAAAAAGCTGAAAGCAATGAAATCTAGTAGAGAAGGAAGAGACCAGCAGATGTTGCCATGTGCCTTGGCATGTGGCAAAGCAACCAGGGTCCTTGGCAGTCAGTCTCCAGGAGGAAAGCGTTGTGTTGATGATACCTTGATTTGGACACTTTTTTAAGCCTCAAAACCATAATCTAATAAATTCCCATTCAACCCTTTTCATGATGTCTTCTTTCAGCAGCCTTGCAGATCAAAACACTCAACAAGGAGAAACTTTGATTCTTTGTTTTCTTTCAATCTACTGTGTGGCCTCTTCTATTTTCCCTCAGCTCACAACTCAGGGATTGCATGAGGAAGTTAATCTAGTGGGAGTCTTTCCCAATTTCTTTGATTTTTTTTTTTTTTTTCTTTTCTGGAAATAGCTATCTGTTAACCCCATGAGTAACTCACATCCTGCCAGGTGCTTTCCCTCTTCTTCCATACTGATTACATGCTAAGCCACTAAGGCAATGAGTCAATTTAGTACCTTCAGAAATGCTAAATTTTATTGAAGACAGTTTAGAACCTCAGTGGCCTCATTATGAAAGTTGGGAACTGTCCAAATTTGCTAATCTAATACTTTTCCCTCCCCATCATTCCCTGCTACTCTTTCCTCCTTTAACTAACTTAGACCTTCCCTTCTACTCCCTTGAAACATTTGATATATCCCACTTCAATGCCTCGCTCTCTTCCTCCCATCTATCATCATCTGCCAGGCCTTTCTTCTCCCTATCGTTCCCCTCATCTACTCATAGCCTCTTGACTTTTAGGCCCCCTTTGCTTTGATTGTTCTCAGAAACTGCATGAACCTGAGGTTGAGAAAGCTCATTGGGAGCAGGCTGGGTGTCTCACTCACTTTAGAGACACTCAGATGGCCATTTGGCCTTAATTTGGCCCAAAATTTAATCCACAAGTTTCATAAGATTGCACATATGGCAAAGAAAATCTTAAAGGTCTCCTCTATAATTATTGATGAAGATACTTCATCCCTCATATTGAACAAGTAACCTCAATTTTTCTGATCTAACAGAAACACAAATCATGGTAAAAATGTAACAGTGCACCAAGGACAAAGCCAGCTCTTGTATGTAAACCAGTGAGTTTTGTATTTTCTGTGGTTATGTCTAACTCATGGATGAAAATTTTAAATTGAAGCTATGAAGTCTCTATCTGTTTCTATCTGTATAATTGTGTATTTCTGTTTGTTATATAAGTAAAAGATTTTCCTGCTTCTGGATAGTATTAACAACTCTACTTTAAAATCCCATTAGAAAAGTCCTATTCTAATTGGCTTAGCTAAATAAACATTTATATAAATTATATGTGCCTCAGAAACTAAGATAACAACTTCAAATACTTATGAGATTGATAAAAAACAAAACTCTTAGAAAAACTAATCTTAAATGTTCTAAAAATGAATTTCACATAATTTACGTATATCTTTGGCAAACAGGACTAGTTGAATATTGTTAATGTAACACAAACTTCTATAACTTCTGAGTTATCCATTTTAAACATAATATATGCATATATTTAATTCTATTTTGATATGTTCTTCCTAAACTTACAGGTTTACTGATCAAATAATCTAGCATTGTATCTTTTAGATGTTTAAGATGATAAAAAACATAAATTTGCATTTTAGCAAATGCAGTAATTATTGTGATAAATTCTGTTTCAGCACTGATTGTGTTCTGTAGAATATCAGCTTGAGGACAGTTTTCAAGACCTTTGAGCAACTTAAAACTTTAAGCGTTGATAAATTATATATGTAATCTGTGCAGGATGTATTTTTTAAAGAAAATAGAATTGTTTCCTTCTGGTAAAAGAACTGGTTGTTGAAAGCAAGAAAGAAGTAAGCATAGGACAAAACCTGAATGGGTATGGGAGGTTGTAGAACATTTTCAGGAAATGAATTGTATTTCTCATGGTAAAATCTGGTTAAGATTTGATGAGTTTATCATTATATTTGTAAGAGCCTTAGTATCAAACTAGGTGAAAAACTAGAAAGTTGGTTTATCTCTGCTAAAATGATAAAATTTTCATGGCTGATAGTCTTTTCTTAGTAACAGGTTGTAACAATCTTTTCCTTACCTTCTGAGTGGTTGACCTAGAATAATTATAATTGGTCTAGAAGGCAGAGATTCAGTGTCTTATAATTATTTCTGGTGCTTTACGTTGACTGTCTCATGTTATGAGTTTTTTAAAAAGAGAAACAAGTCTTATCACTTTTAAAAGAACTGTTTCCTTTTTCTTTCTTTTTTTTTTTTACAATATGTTACTTTAGATATTTAAATTATTGTACTTCAGTTAAATAGAGAGCCAAGAGCTGTTTCACAATGACTTTTTTTTTTAAATTTTATTTTGAAATAAATTCAAACTTACAGGAACAGTTGCAAAAACAATACAAACCCCATACTCAGAACTCCAGCATATCCCAACACCCGTCCCTGGATACCCCGATCCACCAACTTTAACATCCTGTCACACCACCATTTCTTTCTTTCCCTCCCTCCCTCCCTCCCTATCATCCATCATCTATTGCTCTGTCTTCTGAACACACAAGAGCAAGCTGCACACATCCTTGAACAAACAATGTAATTCACATATACATTTCCCATGAACAAGAACATTCTTTTATGCAATCCCATTAAGTGCAGCTAAGAAGTTCAAGAAATTCAACATTGATACAAAGCTTACATTCTATAATTCCTTTTTTTTTCTTATGTCCCAGCTGTGTCCCTTGGAGCCTCCTCTCCTCCATCCTCCCTGGATGGGATCATCCTTGGCATTTAATTGTTCACAATGACTTTTGATCCTATTTATACAAATATACAAATCTTCTAACAACTTTGGACATTCTGCATTCTTAAATCAAATCTTAAATTCTGTCTTCTTGATTTCAAACTGTCTTTTAAGTTTTCCAGAGGACTTATGGAAAATCACAAAGGACTTATTATTTCACCTTGTAAAAAGAGAGCTGCTTCCTGGATTGTTGCTGATGTTCTCACAAACATTGAGGACTGATGGTTTGGTATGCCAAGCCCTCTGTTTTGGGACTTGCCCTTATGAAACTCGTTACTGCAAAGGAAAGGCTAAACCTGCTTATAATTGTGCCTCAGAGTCTTCCCCTGAGTGCCTCTTTGTTGCTCAGATGTGGGCCTCTCTCTCTAGCTAAGCCAATTCAGCAGGTGATCTCACTGCCCTCCCCCCTATATGGGACCTGAATCCCAGGGGTGTAAGTATCCATGGCAACACAGAATATGACTCCCAAGGATGAATCTAGACCCAGCATCATGGGAATGAAAACATCTTTTTGACCAAGAGGGGGATGTGAAATGAAATGAAATAAAGCTTCAGTGGCTGAGAGATTTCAAACGGATTTGAGAGGTCACTCTGGTGGATATTCTTATGCACTATATAGAGAACACTTTTTAGGTTTTAATGTATTGGAATAGCTAGAAGTAAATACCCAAATGTACCAAACTCCAACCATTCCATTTATAAAGGACTTAATTAATACTGAATGAGGTGTTCACACCTTAACTGAAGTAGTTATCTAAAGGTCTTACAATCAGTTTACACCCTCAGGAATGGATTGTATTGTATGAGATACATACAGTTTCAAACCACCACATATGGCTAAGAGAGTTAAAATGTAGTAACTAGGTCCTTCTGGAGATAACTCTTAGGCAGGTCTCATCCAGATATCACAAACTGCCAAAGTATGCAAAGCCTCAAGCAACAATATTCCTCAAAACCCTAAGGACATCCAGACACCATAAACAAACCACAAGATAAAGAACTCAGGTAACTATGCAATCTGAATGACAATCAGAGTACCCTAAATATCCACCAATCACAAATAAATAACTTATCTCATTTTCTCCTTCTCCTTTAAAAACCCTTGCCTGCAGTGGCTGAGAGATTTTAAATAGAGTCGAGGTCATTCTTGAGGTTATTCTTATGCATAGTATAGATATCCCTTCTTATTTTTTAGTTGATTGGAATGCTAGAAGGAAATACGTGAAACTATCAAACTGCAACCCGGTATCCTCGATTCTTGAAGATGATTGTATAACTATGTAGCTTGCACAGTGTGACTGTGCGATTGTGAAAACCTTGTGGCTCACACTCCCTTTATCCAGTGTATGGACAGATGAGTAGAAAATTGGGGACAAAAATTAAATGATTAACAGGGGGGTTGGAGGGAATGGGCTGCTTGGGGTATTCTTTTTTACTTTAATTTTTATTCTTATGTTCAAAAATTGTGGGGATGAATGCACAACGTGAGGTTATTGTGAACAATTGATTGTATACTTGGGATGATTGTATGGTATGTGACTATATCTCAATAAAATTGAATTTAAAAACAGAAAAAACAGAAAAAAAAAAACAAAAAAACCTTGCCTGGAAATGCCAGGATGGAACAAGATCTGGGTTTCTACCTGAATCTGTGCTCCCTGAATTGTAATTCTAAGACTCCAAATAAATGTCTTTATTGCCTTGTAGCTTAATTTATTATTTCTAGGGTGAATTACATGATGTCAAAAATGGGATCCAAAGTGACCAGTGACCTCACTCTGCTGTAACTGGATTTGAGCATGGCACCAGCAGGAGCCCCTTGAGCTCTGTCATCTCCCGTGCAGCCCTGGGTTCCTACTGGTGAGGCCTCTCAGCTCTGAACCTCCCTCTGTTTGGTTGAGGTTCTAGCCTTTCTTTGGGTGTCTTCTGTTAAAGGGCAATCTGAACTTTGGTTCTTTTGGCTCAGGTTAGGACCAGCAGTCCACATTTGCACTTTGGTTCTTGTGGTCTGGGCTTGTGAACTTCATTCGTTTGGTTTGGGCTGGTAACAATCCCATTCTATCTGGGCTTGTAGCAGAAGCCCAGTTTGTAAATTTTGGCTTTTTTTTGATTGGGCTGATAACAATCCTGTTCTGGTCCAGGCTTGTTGCGTATCCCATTTGTGTTTGCCCTTTTTAGTAGATAAGGAAAATTTCTTTGTCTGGTGAGTAATCAAATGGGATTTTAAAAATCTCTACTTTGGTAATGAGCTCTTTTCAGTGGTGGAATACCTCCCTAACAATTTGATCTCTGTTCTGTGAACAATTGTTCTAGTTTGCTAATGCTGCAGAATGCAAAACACCAGACATGGATTGGCTTTTATAAAAAGGGGGTTTATTTGGCTACACAGTTACAGTCTTAAGGCCATAAAGTGTCCAAGGTAACACATCAGTAATTGGGTACCTTCACTGGAGGATGGCCAATGGTTTCTGGAAAACCTCTGTTAGCTGGGAAGGCATGTGGCTGGTGTCTGCTCCAAAGTTCTGGTTTCAAAATGGCTTTCTCCCAGGACGTTCCTCTGTAGCAAGCTTGCTCCTCTTCAAAGCATCACTCACAGCTGCACTCACTGAGTTTCCTCTCTCTGAGTCAGCTCATCTATATGGCTCCACTGATCAAGGCCCACCCCGAATGGGCGGGGCCATGTCTCCATGGGAACATCTCATCAAAATCATTACCCACAGCTGGGTGGGGCACATTCAAAGCAAATCCAACCAGCCCAAATGTTCCAACTTAATCCCCACTATTATGTCTGCCCCACAAGATTACAAAGATAATGGCATTTGGGGGACACAATACATTCAAACCGGCACAACAATCAAATAATTATTTTGGTGGGCACAGGACAGGCATTAAAATGCTATTAAAGGGCCTGTCACCTTTTGTTGAGAAGAATTAGTTTCCAAAGAACAAATCTCCCATGCAAAGATAAGGTGGTCACAGATGGGCAAGATTGACACAAGGTCACCCACCATCCTGAAGACAATTTCTGTGCAACTAGGGACACTTAGTCATGGGTTGGCCAACTAGAGCACAGGCTGTCTGCCAGGTAAAATAAGTATCCTGTGAAAGGCACCCTGTAAAACATCAAACTTGCCCCAAACTCAGACAATTCCTCTCAGGTTTAGGCTTTAGGACTGCTCACATTCAGAACTAATTAAAAGAATGGGTTCCAATCCATCTAAGAACTCTAATGGTGCACAACTGTCTACCATACACAAGCTGGTTTCTTGTTCAAAACTTATGGTCCTGCCTTATGCAAAATCTTATCACACAGGACCTGGAACACTAGGGAAAGTCTTAAATTATAATGGCCACAATGGGGATCTTTTGATATGCCTAAATTAGTATATTTGCACACTCAACTAGAAAATAAAGGCTCTAAAACTAAGCAATCTGAGTGAAATACTTATTTTAATTGGTACATGGAAACTTTCAAACTGAAAAGTAATTCTAAAATTGCCTCTCTTCAAGAAACAAACACTAAATTAATGAAAACTAACAAAGACTTCTTAGCACATTATAAATCTTGAAAAATTATCTAGAACTCCTGACTCTGAGTGTTCTAACCCTCCTTTAAACCCCTCCTGTCCTTCCCCTACATGTCCTAACTTAGCCTAACTCTCTTTCTATGCAATAAGATTTCCAAAGTCCTACTGAAGACTCAGGGGTTTTGCAATAGAATTCAGTCTTATCATTCAGACGTATGAGCCTGGATACTCAGACCTTTACCAATTAATTTACATAATTGCTGGTGAAGGTCATGCCAAAATCTGGATAGAAAAAGCTAATTGGAAAAATCCTTCACATTACTTTTCAAAATGAACAGCTACTGACAAAGTTAAAGCATTTAACTAGCTAAAGAACTTCATGAGGTCACACCTGATGTTTTTACTCAAAGTATTGATTGGAAAAAAATCAACAATGTACTCCAAAACCTGAAGAGCCCAAATATGATATATGAACATTATAGCAGGACTGAAGGGAGAAAACTTTTAAAAATTCTCAGGTCTTGACCATATTAACTCCGAAACCCCTAGCCTATTTAATTCTAATTCTGCTGATAATTGTTTTTTTCAGAGGAACTTATCCATTCCAAAATGTAAACAACTGAATTGGGCTGCACTGGAACCTAAAGATTTACTAAATCTTACAGATCAATCAGATCACAACTTTGAAAATAAATAAAATGATATCCTCCCAAGCCAAAACAGCAGCTAAGTAAGCCCTAAAAAGCCCTGTAGATACCAGGGTTCAGGGTGCCTGTACTCGTAATTACTGTAAACAACCCAGACATTGAAAAAGAAACTGCCCCAAACTTCCCCAAAACAACAACATCCCCCCCTCTACAATGCTCTTTGTCCTCTTAGAAAGCAAAGAGCATTTCAGTGTGACTGCTAGGGCTACACAGGCAAGTGGTAGATGCTTTTCCAATTGTCCGTGTCACATCTTTAGGTAAAACAGATCTCATAATTGGAAACAATTGGAATCAATGGCAAATGGGCTCTAGTGGATACTAGGGCCAATTTTTTTTGTCTTAAATCACATTGCTCTCATTAACCTTCCTCCCTGGATTGCAGAAACAATTCAAATGGTTGGACTGTCCAAAAAACCTATGACTGCCTTTAATTCCCCCAATTCCCTTTCAGTTAGAACCTTTATAAGGCACTTATCAATTTCTATTAGTCCCCTCTACCCCAATTCACCTTCTGGGAAAGGATTTCCTTGGATTATTCCAAACACACACTTCTTTCTCCAAATAGAGGAATATTAATCTGGAATTCTTAGAACCAGATTCAACAGACCAGGATAAGGGATTAAGTTCCATACATATGAGGCGGGGCAAGATGGCAGTATAGAGAGGGGTAAAATTTAGTTAGTCCTCTAGAGCAACTTGTAAATAGCCAGGAACAACTAGTAAATCATCTGGAACAACTGTTGGGGGACATCTGTTACTGGACACACATTCTACACCAGCCTGGAATGGGTGGAATGGCTGAGATCACAGCATAGGACTATAAGCAAAGCTCCACAAACTGCAAAGATGGCACCCTTCCCTCACTGGTATGACAGGCTGAGTTGTAACAATTCCCTGTGGAAAAAAGAAGCAGTACCTGGAGTGAGGGAAAGTAACTCAACCAAGCTTCAATTGCAGTTTTAATTAACAAATTTGGTCTACAAGCACAAACTACAAGCACAGATAAACCCAGAATAAGCAGGAAAGGAAAATTGTTGTCCCTCCAGGGAGACAGGAGGCAGGGCTGATGGAAAAAATGTAATAAATAAATAAAAACAAAGGCTTTTGGAGATGGCTGAGCTCAGAATACTGGAAAATGGCTGTGTTCCAAGAAAAGGGAGAGAACTGGGTACCAACACTGGTTGACTGGCAAAACTGGGGGACTGGGAACTGGCTGTGAAAAGGGGCTTAATCCCTTTTTCCTATTTTTTCTCCCATTTTCAAGTAGCTTATTAGAGAAAGCCTCAGGCATTTTAAATTATCAGCACTGGGCCAGGCAAGGATGAAGTTAAGAGAGTCAGAGAGCTAAAAGAGGAATTCAAGTGTAGGAGATAACTCCCCAAAGGGTGTATCTTCCCAAAGAAAAGGGGGGCAGGGCCCAGCTCAAGTGGCTGCCCCCTCTCAGAGAATTCAGACCCCAGGACCTGGGTGAGGGTGGGGTGGAGGACAAGAAACAACTTAAGTCTGGCTTCTGACACCTGTGGCCCCTGGCAAGAACGCTGAGAATTAAAGGGACCACACCTTTTTACACCAGTGGGGAGCTGTGGGCTGACAAGTTCCACTTGCTGGACAGGGTAGGAAAAGCACAGAGACTAGAGGCCCCACAGGAAAGTGTGACAACCTGCTGGGTCTCACCCTCAGGGAAACCTGATATTGAGTACAGCCTCCTCCTGAGACCTGGGCCCCCCTTGTCTGGGAAAATCTGATTGGGGTAAAATGGATACCAGATGTCTGGACAGCAAAAAAATTATGTCACACTGGGAAAAATGAAGATATGACCCAGTCAAAGGAACAAACTTACACTTCAAATGAGATACAGGAGTTGAAACAACTAATTAAAGATCTTCAAACAAATATGCTAAATCAATTAAACAATCAAATCAATGAGTTGAGGGAAAATATGGGAAAAGAGATGAAGGATATAAAGAAGACATTGTGTGAGCATAAAGAAGAACCTGAAAGTTTGAAAAAACAACTGGCTGAATTTACGGGAATGAAAGGCACAATACAAGAGATGAAAAACACATGGAGACATACAACAGCAGATTTGAAGAGGCAGAAGAAAGGATTCATAAACTGGAGGACCTGTCTGAAATCCTACACACAAAAGAATGGATAGGGAAAATAATGGAAAAATATGAGCAGTGTCTCAGGGAACTGAATAACAACATAAAGCACATGAAAATATGTGTCATGGGTGTCCCAGAAGGAGGAGGGGAAAAGGGGCAGAAACAATAAAGGAGGAAATGATCACTGAAAATTTCCCTTCTCTTATGAAAGACATTAAATTACTGATCCAAGAAGGGCAGTGTAACCCAAACAGAATAGATCTGAATAGACCTATGCCAGGGCATTTAATAATCAGATTATCAAATGTCAAAGACAAAGAGAGAATTCTGAAAGCAGCAAGAGAAAAGCAATCCATCACATACAAGGGAAGCTCAATAAGACCATGTGTGGATTTCTCAGCAAAAACCAGGGAGGCAAGAAGACAGTGGTATGATATATTTAACATACTGAAAAAGAAAAACTGCCAACCAAGAATTCTATATCCAGCAAAACTGCCCTTAAAAAATGAAGGAGAGTTTAAAATATTCTCAGACAAACAGGCACTGAGAGATTTTATGAACAAGATACCTCCTTAAGGGAGCACTACAGGCAGATAGGAAAAGATAGGAGAAAGAGGTTTGGCATACAATAATGGGTGATGGTAGCACAAAATTATAATTACACTGAACAAAGATGACTGGGAGTGTGGTTAGAAGAGGAAGGTTAGGGGCATGTAGGACACCAGAAGGAAAGACAGAAGATGAAGACTGGTACTGTATAACTTAGTGAAACCTAGAGAGGTCAATGATTGTGATAAAAGATAAAAATATAAGAATGTTTTTACATGAGGGAGAAGAAATGAATGCCAACTTTGTAAGGTGTTAAAAATGGGTTGGTATTGAGGAAAAATACAATCAGTGCAAACTAGAGTCTTTACATTGTAACAGTAACATTGTAATATGCTTCCATTAATTGTAACAAAGGTGATATACCAAAGCTAAATGTCTATAAGAGGGTGCTATAAGGGGGGGTGGGGGGTGGGATTCTTGGTGTTAGTGGTGTCGTCTGACTTTTTAGTTTATTTGCCTTTCCTTTTTTGAAAATTCAGTTTTATTGAGATATATTCACATACCATAAAGTCATCCGTGGTGTAAAATCAACTGTTCACAGCAACATCATATACTTGTTCATTTGTTGCCCCAATTTATTTTTGGATATTTTTCTTACATCAGAAAGAATAAAAATAATAATAAAAAATAAAAGTAAAAAAGAACACCCAAATCATCCCACCCTATTTTTCATTTAGTTTTTCTCCCCATTTTGCTACTCATCTGTCCATACACTGGATAAAGGGAGTGAGAGTCACAAGGTTTTCACAGTCACACTGTCACCCCTTGTAATCTACATTGTTATACAGTTATCTTCAAGAGTCAAGGCTACAGGGTTGAAGTTTGATAATTTCAGATGTTTACTTCTAGCTATCCCAATACATTAAAACCTAAAAAGGATATCTCTATAGTGCATAAGAATGCCCACAAGAGTGACCTCTTAACTCTATTTAAAATCTTTCAACTACTGAACTTTATTTTGTTTTATTTTGCTTCCCACTTTTGGTCAATAAGATGTTCTCAATCCCACAATACCAGGTCCAGATTCATTCCTGGGAGTCATATCTTGCATTACCATGGAGATTTTCACACCTCAGAATCAGGTCCCATGTAGGGGGGAGGGCAGCATGTTCACCTGCCAAGTTGGCTTAGCTAGGGAGAGAGAGATGCATCACACATCTGAGCAAGAAAGAGGCACTCAGGGGAGACCCTTATGCACAATTATAAGCAGGTTTGGCCTCTCCTTTGTAGTAATAAACTTCATAAGGGGAAGCCCCAAGATACAGGGCTCAGCACACCAAACTGTTAGTCCTCATTGTTTGTGAAAAGTCAGCAACAACCCAGGTGAGGAAGTCTAACACTTCCAAATTTTCTCCCAGCTCCTCAAGGGGCCCCTGCATATATATTTTAAACTTCTGCCCAAATTACTTTGGGATGTGTCACTATTTCACACTAATGTATACACACCTACCTGATCTCACTTTTCATTTAAAGTTCCATGTAATTATGGTCTTTGAACAAACTGACTGTACAAGTTAAATTGTTTAGAAAACATATATCTTGCATCAAATAAACATCCCTTCCCTTGGTCTTACACGGAAGTTGAAGTCTTAAAACACAATCAGTATCATCCTTTACCCTTTGGCCCAATTTGCCCTAGTCCTAACCATATTTGCTTCATTCATATCTCTAATTGAAGTCTGGACTCTTTTTCAGCTTTTTTAACAGTTGCTATATGTGCTAATACTGACATGCACATCTGCCAAGCTCTAGCTCTGAGTTTCAGGTGTCACATAGACACCCAAACTTCTAGAGACTGATCAGGTTATACACAAAGGGATCAGCATCTCAGAATTTGGAGATAGCCATTACAGTTCAGGAATAGATGTGACTGCTGTAAGAGCTTACAACATAGGGACCATTACAATAAGCATTCCCCTGATAAGCTGTGTTCTAAGATTCAATTCTGAGTTTACACATTGTAGTTAGTCCATATTGGTGAAGCATTATAATGTTTGTCTTTGTTTCTGGTGTATTTCACTCAAAATTCTGTATACAGGATCCATTCACCTCGTGTGTTTCACAGCTTCATGCCTTACACTTGCTCAATATTCCATTGTATGCAAACACTACAGTACACCATTCTGTTCCTCAGTTGATGAACCCTTAGGTCACCTCCACCTATTGCAAATCATGAATACTGCCTCCATAAACATCAGTGTGCAAATGTTCATACATGTCCCTGTTCTCAGATCTTCCAAGTATATACCCTATGTGCCAGTTTGGATGTATTATGTTGCCCAAAACACCATGTTCTTTGATGCAATTTTGTGGGGGCAGACATTAGTGTTGATTAGATTGGAATTCTTTGAGTGCTTCCATGGAGATGTAACTCAATCAACTGTGAGTGAAATGTTTGATTGGATAATTTCCATGAAGGTGTTACCCCGTCCATTCAGGGTGGCTGTTAATTGGATCACTGGAGTTTTATAAAGGAGTTCACAAACAGAAGGACCTGAGAGCAACTGAGAGTGACGTTTTGAAGAGCAGCTGCAGCTAAGAGAGGACAAAATACCCCAAGAGCAACATTTTGGAGAATGCTGTTTCAAAATGCAACATGGGAGCAAGCAGACACCAGCCACATGCCTTCCAAGCTAACAGAGTTTTCTGGATGCCAATGACTATCCTCCAGTGAAGGTACCCTATTGTTGATACCTTACTTTGGACACTTTATGGCCTTAAGACTGTGACTATGTAACCAAATAAACCTCCTTTTATAAAAGCCAATCCATCTCTGGTGTTTTGCATTCTGTCAGCATTAGCAAACTAGAACACAGCCCAAAAGTCCATCAATGGATGAGTCGATAAACAAACTGTGGTATAGACACATGATGGAATATTACGCAGCTGTAAGACAGAACAAAGACATGGAACATATAATAACGTGGATGTTATAAGTGTTTTGCGTATGGCAACATTCACAAACTGGAGCACCCTATAATGAGGTTGTATGATCTTATGGCACCCACATACTTAGCTTCTTGTGGAACTACCACTCTGTGATGGTTATGTAATATTCTAAGTACACTGAACATAGATGTCTGTGAGTAAAGCTGAAACAGAAGATCTAGGAGCATGTATTATGCCAGAGTCAGAAACAGATGATAAAGACTTGGGACTGTATAACTTAGCAAAAACTGGAGTGGTCATTGATTGTCTCTAAATGTATAAATATAAAAATGTTTTTACATGTGGGAGAACAAATGAATGTTGTTCTAGTTTGCTAATGCTGCAGAATGCAAAACACCAGAGATGGATAGGCTTTTATAAAATGGGGGTTTATTTCACTACACAGTTACAGTCTTAAGGCCACAAAACGTCCAAGGTAACACATCAGTAATCGGGTACCTTCACTGGAGATGGCCAATGGCGTCCGGAAAACCTCTCTTAGCTGGGAAGGCACATGGCTGGCGTCTGCTCCAAAGTTCTGGTTTCAAAATGGCTTTCTCCCAGGACATTCCTCTCTAGCAAGCTTGCTCTTCTTCAAAACATCACTCACAGCTGCACTCCGTCCAGTCTCTTTGAGTCAGCATGTTTTATATGGCTCCACTGATCAAGGCCCACCCTGAATGGGTGGGGTCATACCTCCATGGGAGTATCCCACCAAAGTCACCACCCACAGCTGGGTGGGACAATTCCAAGCAAATCTAACCAGCACCAAAACGTCTGTCCCACAAGACCACAAAGATAATGGCATTTGGGGGACACAATACATTCAAACCGGCACAAATGTCAACCATGCAAAGTGTTGAAAAAGGGATGGTATTGGGGAAAAAGAATAATCAAAGCAAAATGGAATCTATGGTCAACAGTAACATTTTAATGTGCTTCCATTAAATGTAACAAAGGCAATATAACAAAGCTAAATGCATAGGAGAGGGGGCTATAAATGTGGGATATGAGATTCTTGGTAGTGATGGTGTTTTCTGACCTCACTATTGTGTTTTATTTTGATATTATTGTTTCTTTTGTTGCTATTTAGTTGTAATTTTTTTCTTTTTTTTTTTCCGTTTTTGCCTCTTCCCCTTTCTTTGTGGAAGAAATAGAAATGTCCTTATATAGATAGTGGTGGTGAATGCCTAACTATGTGATTATACAGGAAACCATTGATTCTTTACTTAGGATGGAACATATGGCGTGTGAATAAATCTGTCTAAAAAATAAACAGAGGCATACAAGTGCTGCAGAAATGTGGAGAAAGGGATGTAACCAAGCACTGTTGGTGGGGAAGTAGAATGCAGAAGAGCAGCCCATCTGGTGGGCAGTGTAGTAGTTCCACAGGAAGCTAAGTATGGTGTTGTCATATGGCCCTCCAACTTGGTTATTGTGTATATACTTGGTAGAACAGAAAAGAAGGACATGAACATTTGTACAGTGGGGTTTATGGTATCAGTAATCATGATTTGCAGTGGATGGTTGTGACCTAAGGGTACATCAACTGATGAACAGAATGGCAAACTGTGGTGTATACATACAATGGAATATTGAGCTGCTACAGGAAGTGAAGTTGCAAGGTGAATGGACATTGAGGGCAGTATGTTGAGTGAAATAAACCAGAAATGAAAATAAAAACATTATAACACCTCACTAGTATTGACTAACTATAATGTGCAAACTCTGAGAATTGAATCTGAGAGCATAGGTTATCAGGGGAAGGCTTATTGTAAAGGTTCCTAGATTGTAAGCTCTTACAGCAGTTACATCTATTTGTGAGTTGTAATGGCTATTTCTAAATTCTGAGATGCTGAGTCCTTTTGTATAACCTGGTCAGTCCCTGGAACTTTGGGTATCTGTGTGACACCTGAGACTCAGAGTCAGAGTCCAGCAGCTATGAATGTCAGCATTACCCCACACAGCAACTGTTAAAGAAGAAAAAGAGATCAGACTTCAATTAGAGATTTGAATGAAATGGCCTTGGTTAGGACTAAGGAAAATCAGACTGAAGAGTAAAGGATGACATTGGTGGTGTTTTTAAAACTTCAACTTCTGTGTGAGACCAAAGGAAGAGATGTTTATTAGGTGCAAAAGCTATATTTTTGTAACACACTATATGATTTAACTTGTATGGTCAGTTTATTCAAATAACACTATGACTTAGAACATTGAACAGGGAGTGAAATTGGGTTGGTTTGTACAGGTTATTGTGAAGCTCCAATACATCGCAGAGTAATTTGGGCAGAGAATAAAAATGTATTTGCAAAGCCCCCTTGAGGGACTGGGGGAAAATGTGAAAATATTAAATTTTCCTACCTGTGGAATTCATGATATTCTCACAAGAATTGGGGGCTACCAATTTAGAAGGCTGAGCCCTCAATCTTAGGCTTGCACTTATGAAGTCTGTTACTGCAAAGGAGAGGCTAAGCCTACTTAAAATTGTGCCTAAGAGTCACCCACAGAGAGACCAAGCAAAGAGATTTTTATTTAGTATAGGATCTATATTTTCTGAAGCACACTAAATAATTTAACTTGTTTGGTCAGTTTATTCAAAAACCATAATTACATGGAACTTTGAATACGAAGTGATATCTGGTAGGTTTGTACAGGTTAGCTTGAAATCCTGATATATCCCAAAATAATTTGTGCAGAGAATAAAAATATATTTGCAGGGCCACCTGAGGAACTGGGGAAAATGCAGAAATGTTGGATTTTCCCACCTGTGTTATTACTGATATTCTCGCAAACAATGAAGACTAACAATTTAGTAGGCCAAGCCCATGATCTTGGGGTTTCTCTTATGGAGCTTCTTACTGCAAAGGAGAGGTAAGCCTACTTATAAATGCACCTAAAACTCACCCCAGAGAACCTCTTTTGTTGCACTTATGTGGCCTCTCTCTCTAAGCCAACTCGGCAGATAAACTCACTGCCTTCCTCCATACATGGGACATGACTTCCAGGGGTGTAAATCTCTTTGCAATGTGGGATGAACCTGGACCCAGCATCACGGGATTGAGAACATCTTCAGGACCAAAAGAGGGAAGAGAAATGAAACAAAGTTTCAATGGCTGAGAGATTTCAAATGGAGTTGAGAGGTAACTCTGAAGGGCATTCTTATGCACTGTATAGATATCCATTTTTAGTTTTTTGTATTGGAATAGCTAGAATGAAATACCTGAAACTGTCAAACTGCAACCCAATAGCCTTGATTCTTGAACATGATTGCATAATTATGTAGCTTACATAGTGTGTTGGTTTGAATTTCCTATGTCCCCCAAAATGCTATTTTCTTTGATGTAATCTTGTGTGGGCAGACGTATCAATGTTGATTAGATTGTAATTCTTTAAGTGTTTCCATGGAGATGTGCCCCACCCAGCTGTGCGTGATGACTCTGATTGGATAATTTCCATGGAGGTGTTACTCCACTCATTCAAGGTGGGTCTAAATTAAATCATTGGAGCCATATAAATGAGCTGAACTCAGTGCAGCTGTGAGTGACATTTTGAAAAGCAACTGAGAGTGGCATTTTGAAAAAGAGCTACAGCCAAGAGGGACACTTTGAAAAATGCACAGAAGCTGAGAGAGTAGCTGCAGATAAGAGACTGAAGATGGCCATTGAAAGCAGACTCTTGCTCCAGAGAAGCTGAGAAAGGACAAATATCCCAAGTGCAACTAAGAGTGACATTTTTGAGGAACTGCAGCCTAGAGAGGAACATCCTGGGAGAAAGCCATTTTGAAACCAGAACTTTGGAGCAGACACCAGCCACATGTCTTCCCAGTGAACAGAGGTTTTCTGGACACCATTGGCCATCCTCCAGTGAAGGTACCCAATTGTCGATGACTGACCTTGGACACTTTATGGCCTTAAGACTGTAACTTTGTAACCAAAGAAACCCCCTTTATAAAAGCCAATCCATTTCTGGTGTTTTGCATTCTGGCAGCATTAGCAAACTAGAACACATGGTATGAATCAGTAATTGTTAAAACTTTGTGGCTAATGCTCCTTTTGTCCACTGTATGGACAGATGAATGGAGAAATGGGGACAAAAACTAAATGAAAGATGGGGTGGGATGGGTGGATGGAATGCTTTGTGAGTTCTTTTTTACTTTAATTTTTTTCTTATTTTCATTCTTTTTGGAGTGAGGAAAATGTTCAGAAATTGATTGGGGTGATGAATTCACAACTATATGATGCTACTGTGAACAGTTAAGTGTACACTGTGGATGATTGTATGATATGTGAATATATCTCAGTTAAAAAAAAAGTTAAGGGAAACTATTGAGAAAAAAAAAGTCACCCCCAGAGAAACTCTTTCTGTAAGCGAACTCTGCAGGTAAATTCACTGCCCTCCCCCCCATGTGGGACATGACTCCCAGGAGTGTAAATCTCCCTGGTGACGTGGGACATGACTCCTGAGGATGAGCTTGGCCCTCACATAATGGGATTGAGAAAGCCTTCTTGGACCAAAAGGGGGAAGAGATATGAAACAAAATAAATTTCCAGTGGCTGAGAGATCTCAAAGAGTCAAGGGGTCATTCTGGAGGTTATTCTTATGCATTACATAGATATCCCTTTTTAGTTTTTAGTGTATTGGAATAGCTAGAAGGAAATACCTGACTCTGTTGAAGGGCAACCCAGTAGCCTTTATTCTTGAAGATGATTGTATAACTATATATCTTACACTGTGTGACCATGTGATTGTGCAAACTTTGTGGCTCCCACTCCCTTTGTCTAGTGTATAGACAGATGGATAGAAAAGTGAGGACAAAAAGTAAATCAGTAACAGGGAGGGATGCAGAGTATGGGATGTTTTGGATGTTCTTTCTTACTTCAACTTTTATTCTTATTCTTTTTTTGTGTGTGGTAATGAAAATGTTCAAAAATTGATTGTGGTGATGAATGCACAGCTATATAATAGTACTGTGAACAACTGATTGTACACCATGGATGACTGTATGTGAATATATCTCAATAATAGTGAATTGTTAAAAAAGTTCCATACATATTCCTGTCCTTTCAGTTAAAGAAGAAATAAAATTGAACTGCCACCTTCTTTTAGATACTATACCAACCCATTAGCCTTGTTCTTTCTTCCCCACCTATCCCTGTCCCCAGGGCCTCCTCCTGGATTTTGGCCAAATACAAAGCATTCTAATTTTCCCTTTTCCCAAAACCAAGTGCCAAATGACAGGATACTTAGGCCTTGTCAGATATTGTAGAAATTGGATTCTTAATGTTTAGTTGATGTCTCAACTTTTACATGCCTTGTTTAAAGCTAAATAAATTGAGCCCCTTATCTGGAATAAAACTAGTCAAAATTTTATTTGGGAAAATAAAGCATAATTTGCTCAGCACTCCTGTTCTCGGACACCCTAATCATAAATTACCCTTTTTTCTCCTTGTCCATGAACATAAAGGGAATGCCTTAGGTTCTCTTGTACAAAATCATAAAGACCAACATAGACCTCTAGGATATTATAACAGGCAATTTGTGTTGAATTTGATATTACCTCTAACCATGAAATCATAAAAGAAAATTCCTTACCTAATTCTACATCAGCTGAGCAAGTTGAATTTTTGGTCCTCATAAAATCTTGTATATTTGCAGAAGGAAAAACAGCATATCTATATAGTGATAGTCGGTATGCTTTTTGAGTTGTTCATGATTTGGAGATGTTATGGAAACAAAGAGGTTTTTTTATCCTCTGATGCAGGTACATTTAAAAAATTAACAGCTCTCATGTTAAGGAATTGCTAGATGTTATACTGTTACCAAAGGCTTTGGCTGTAATTAAAATTTCTGGTCATTTTTAGGCAAAAATGGAGGAAAATGCTGGCTACCACATGGCAGTTACAGCTACAAAAGTACAGCAACAAATTCTAATCCTATTCTTATTTCTAAAATGACTTTTGAGCCAAACAATTCTATTGGAAACATAAAAATACTATTTCTTGATACATAAAAAAATACTCCCCAGGAGATTTAAAAAAAGGGAGGAATGCTGACTGCTTTTATAAGCCTGCAATTAAATAATTGTTGGGCCCTAATGGCAAACCAGTCTTCCCTACTTGCCCCCAGAAAAGTATTTTGGAAGTTATTAATAATATGTCTCACTGGAATACTGATGAAATGATAAACTGAGGAAAGCACTATTTCTCTAAACCACCCACTAAAAAGATATGAGAATATACCACAATTGTTTAAACTATGTCCCAAGCATAATCCAGGAAAACCTTTCAATAGCTTTCAAGGAAATTTTCCCTAACATACCACACATTTTGAAATTTAACAATTGGACTTCTTTCAATTACCAACATCCCAAGGCTTTAAATATGTTTTAATAATGATTTGATGTACTCCCATTAGCCTGAAGCCTTTCCCTGTAGAAAAGCCACTGTGGCTACTGTTGCAAAGGTATTAGAGAAAAGAAGCCCACATTTGGGAATTCCCTCAGAACTTCACAGTGACTGAGGAGCCTACTTTACAGAACAAATTATAAAAAAAAATACACAAAATACAGCCTATTTTGCAACATTTTCATTGTGCCTATCACCCCCAACCCTCAGGCTCAACTGAAAGAACACATAGTGCAATTTAAACCTAATTAGCTAAATTCATGGAATCCCTCAATCAAACATGGTCAAAACGCTTTACCCATAGTCTTATTAAACCTGAAGTCTACTCCTTTTGGAAAACATGAGTGTGGGGAACCAAGCTTTTCATGTCACTTAGACCATGTCCGGGGTGGTGGCCTGGAATGCTGGGCCACAAGCCTGCATGGAACACCGTGTAGGCACACCTTGTAAAGATGTCTGTCTTGTGACTCTGACAGCAGCATTAACCATTAACCCCAAATTGTTCCTTCTTATCTGCAGCAGGATGTAAAGATTAATATCTGAGAGACCCTGAATGCTTTTGATCACGTAGCATAGTCTAGGTTTGTGTAACAAACAAATAAATAACTGGAGCACAGGTGCATCAGCACCCACTTGGCACATGATGCTGTGGGTCCCCTGCTCCCTTAAATCTTAACTTTGTGTCTGTGTTTCATTTCAGCATCACCCTGTCAGCAACAACTGGTGCCCAACGTGGGGCTCGAAGAAGCGGACCTGGTTCCTGACAGAAGAATCCCTTGAACGACTGAGGTACAGCGGCGCTGGAACTTGGGTGGAGGTAACGGCCGTCTTTTGTATGCGTTGCTTGTAGAATGACCCCGAGCATTTTAAGCAGGGTAATGGGTAACATTGAGGGACACAATAAGTATGTGCCCTATATTTCCCTCTTGCAGCAGCTGCTGCGGGCTGGCGGTGTCAAGGTGGGGAGGTCACAAATCTTAGAATTGCTGCAGGTTATTGAAAAGTACTGCCCTTGGTTCCCTACCCTTGGCTCCCTTGAATTGTATGACTGAGAGCGGGTAGGTAAGGAATTGAAACAAAAACATATGCAAGGAGTTAATTTACCTGTTACTATTTGGTCTACATGGTCTTTAATTAAGTCTGTTCTTGAGCCTCTAAAAACTGATGATGAGGAGGAGGACAGGGAATCTAGTGATAGTCCTAGTCCTGATCCTCTTTCTGAAGATGAGAAGGATGATAAAGATCCTATAAAACCTGCTAAAGTCTTTTATTCCTGTCAATGCCCACAACCTCCTTCTGCTCCTTGTTTAGATGAATGGCCTCCTCCTCCTCTGCGGCTTCCTCCTGCGCCTAGCAATACCCAGGCACTTAAGCCTGCTGGCCTTTCAGGCATGCAGCAGGGCCTGGCAGAGGCTAGGTGGCAAGGAGATTTAGAGGCCATATGTTGTCCTGTTGCCTTCCCTGTTATGATTCCTGAAGAAGTACCTCCTGGCCAAGACACTAATTATCCTGGTGGAGTTTATACTTACTTCCATGAGCATGTCCCATTTGCAGTTCTTAAAGAATTGAAAAAAGCTGTACAAACATATGGGGTTTATTCCCCTTTTTCAGTTGGCATATTACAAAGTTTAGGTGAAGGTTCTCATCTAATTCCCATAGATTGGACCACGTTAGCCCGTACAGTCCTTAGTTCAGGAGAATATCTACAATTTAGGACTTGGTGGGTGGAGCAAGCAGAATGACAGGCTGCACGTAATCAGCAAAATAAGGTAAATATAAATTTAGATCAGTTACTGGGCCAAGGAGATTATTCCACTGTTGAAAAACAGGCTGTTTATAATGATCAGGCAATCGAGCAGATTCACCATTGTTGTTTGCAAGCTTGGAACAAAATTGAAGCTAAAGGTAAAGCTGCACAATCCTTTCAAAAGATTTTGCAAGGGCCAAAAGAATCGCATCCAGATTTCATTGCCCGGCTCCAAGAAGCAATACACCGGCAGGTTAATAGTTCAGAGCCTGCCGATACTATTTTGCAGCTGTTAGCATATGAAAATGCTAATAAAGATTGTCAACAAGCCATTGCCCCATTTAAAGGTAAAGCTAATCTTACTGGCTATATTCGTTTATGCCAAGATATTGGGACTGAAGGTTATAAAGCAGAAATGATGGCTCAAGCCATGGCTAATTTGAGAATTCGCTTTCAGTTCCAGGAAAATGGAACTCAAAAAATAAATCTCCACAAAAGCAGCCTGGCATATGTCCAAAATTCCAAAAAGGTCGACACTGGGCCAACCAGTGCCAATCTGTTTTTCATAAGGACGGCACCTCCTTTTCGGGAAATGGCAATCGGGGTGGGCTCCCAGCCCCTCACAGAAAGGGAGCATTCCCACTTCAACATCAAAATCTGCATGCTGCCCCTCCACCAACTCCAAGCCCTCTGACCTGGAGCTTTCCCCAGCCACTGCAGGGAGTGCAGCAGTAGACTCAGCTGCCAATGCTGAGGTATGTCTTCTCCCCAATAATCCTCCTGTTCAGGTCCCCACCGGTTATTATGGCACCTTACCTAAAGGGATGATGGGACTTTTGCTTGGACACAGTTCTCTCAATCTTAAGGGTGTTCGTGTACACACTGAATTCATTGACTCTGATTATACTGGTGAAATTCAAGTGGTCATGTCTTCCTCTATTCCCTGGACTGCCCATAAAAGTGAAAGAGTTGCTCAGCTCTTATTATTACCTTATGTACCTGTTGGTTCCTCCTCTAAAAACCAGGGAGATGGAAGTTTTGGTAGCACAAGCAAGGCAGGAATTTTTCTCACAGAGGCTCTGCAGGAGCTGCGCCCTATGTGTACTCTTACAATTCATGGACATAGCTTTACTGGACTTATAGATACAGGAACAGATATTTCTATTATTAGTCAACAACATTGGCCCTGACATTGGCCATTGCAAGAGGCACGAATTACTGTTGTGGGCCTAGGCTCACCAAAAGGGCTTATGCAAAGTGTTCACATCTTACCTTGCCTTGGCCCTGAGGGACAGAAGGCCACTCTACAACCTTATATGGCTGCTCTTCCTCTTAATAATTGGGGCAGAGACCTACTTGAACAATGGGGTGCCACTGTACATATCCCTCCTCCTAGTGGGGTGTACAGTATTCAAAGCCACAACATGATGGCAAATATGGGGTATGTCCCTGGCCATGGGCTTGGTGCACATTTGCAAGGTGCCCTTTCACCCATACAAGTCTCAGCAAAATGTAATCGATTTGGTTTAGGACATAAACCTTTTTAGTGGTGGCCGCTGTTCATTCACCTCCCCAACCCATCCCATTAAGGTGGACTACAACAAAACCGGTATGGGTGGAGCAGTGGTCACTTACAAAAGTAAAATTAGAGGCTTTGCATGAGTTAGTTGAAGAACAATTGTCCTTGCAGCATATCGAAGAGTCTTTTAGTCCCTGGAATTCTCCTGTATCCCCAATAAAGAAAAAATCTGGGAAATGGAGAATGTTAACTGACCTAAGAGGTGTTAATGCTGTTATTCAGCCTATGAGACCTTTACAACCTGGGGTCCCAAACCCTAGCATGATTCCTGAAAACTGGGCCTTAGTGGTCATTGATATTAAAGACTGTTTCTTTTCCATCTGTATTAGTTAGGGCTCTCCTTGGAAACAGAATCAATGAGAGATGTCTCTCATTATCAAATTGTAAAAGTGACTCACGCAACTGCGGGAGTGCACGAGTCCAAATTCTGCAGAGCCGTCAACAAGCTGTCAACTCCAAGGAAGACATCCGACGAACTCCTCGGGAAACGAACCGACAACTTTGACGATCTCCTCAGGAAACGAACCGGCAACTTTGACGAACTCCTCAGGAAACGAACTGGCAACTTCGACGAGCTCCCCAGGAAAAGCTTCACTGAGCAGCTGAAGAAGAAGTGAAGGTTTCTCTAACCGTCCGGCTTATAAGCCTCCAACTGATCACCCGCACCAAATCCAGCCAATTGCACTCTCTCACTGTGGAAGCACGCCTCTTGATGAGTCATCAGCCAGCTGCGGTCAATTGACTGATGATCCGACAAACCAGCCCATTGGTTTATTAACCAGCCTCAAATAGCCTCACAGCAATCATCAGGCCAGTGCCCGCTTGACCAGACAGCTAGGCCACCTAGCCAAGTTGACACATGAACCCAACCATCACACCATCCCTTGAGCTGATCAAGACAAGGAAAAATTTGCATTTATTATTTTGTCACTTAACAACAAAGCGCCTTCAAAATGATATCAGTGGAAAGTCTTACCACAGGGCATGCTAAATAGCCCTACAATATGTCAGTACTATGTGGACCGTGCCTTACAGCCGGTCTATTCAAAATTTCCTAAAGCCTACATCATCCATTATATGGATGATATTTTGTGCTCTGCACCTCAGGAGACTGAAGTAGACACTTTGTTCTATGCTGTTCAAAAGGCTTTACAGGATGTAGGATTGCATATTGCTGCTGACAAGGTGCAATGGACTTTGCCATTACAGTATTTGGGCTCCACCACTGACAGACATACAATTCGACCCCAAAAAGTACAACTCTGCAGAGATGCTGTTACCGCCTTAAATGATTTACAAAATCTACTAGGGGATATAAATTGGCTTCGCCCCAAAGGAGGCATAGCTAACTATGAGCTCTCCAACCTACTTTCTCTCCTTTGTGGGGATTCTAAATTAAACAGCTTTAGATCTTTAACTTCAGCTGCAGAGAAGGAATTATAATTAGTGGAAGCTAAAGTTCAACAAGCTCAGATATCCCGCGTTGATCCCACTTAGCATGAGATGCAGTGGATCCCCTTCTCCCTTAAATCTTAACTTTGCATCTGTGTCTCATTTCAGCATCACCCTGTCAGCAACACATGAGTTATCACCTGATTTGAAACTATAATGGGAAAATAAACTCTGGAATATATGAACCATGCCTCATAAAAGGAAATATGCTAATCTATTATCAGGAATTAATGAAAACCTTAAAAAAATGAAACCTTTGTAGAACAATCCTTTTACAGTGTGCTCCTGGGTGACAAAGACATTCAGAATCACAATCTTCAGCCTGGTGGATTTGGAAAAGACACCTCCGTAAAGATGCATTCCAACCTCACTGGAAAGAACCCCAGCAGGTACTTTTTACCAATCCATGTGGAGCCAAATTAGAAGGTATTTTTTCTTGGATTCCTGTTTCTCACTTAAAGAGCACCCCCAACCCTGCCTGGAAATCCATTCCTATTGGGACCTAAAGACCCAAATTACCAAGCATTAAAAGTAGACGGCATCTCATGCAGACAGCTATCCCAAGACCCAGAATCAGGCCTGTGTAAGTAATACTTACTGGTGATCTTAGGCTTAAGTCACCCAGAAGTAGATGGCATCTGATGTGAAAAGCTAACCCAAGAACCAAGACCAGAACAGATTTTCATCAGATTCAAATGCACTCAATAGCGTTGCTGTCATCTTTATTATTATTCTATTAGCTCTCTTATTCACACTTTTCTACGTTCACCCCTTCTTTCATACCCCAGTCCATCTCTGTCCTTCCCATTATGAACTCTACTCCTTTTAGACTCCTCATTCTTGCCCTTAACCTCTCCCTGGTCCCGTACCATGCAGCATCCTTTTTTCCAGCCCTACAAAGGATTGTTGACCTAGGCAATCTATCAAATTACTTGGTCTATGCTTATTTAGATTCCACAGAATGGCCACAGTTAGAGGCCACACCCACAGGCACATATTTAATTGGCTAAATCTTAGATCTTGGAGAGAGGAGATTCATAACATATTTCAAACCTTGTTAATTCTTTTTATTTTACAGTCACTACAATGTCTCTTACTTGTTGTCCCATCTCCAGAATAAAGCCTCAACAACCTGACGAGTTATGCTATAAGCCAAACACTTGATCTTGAAGCTTGCATTTATAAAACTTATTTCTGTAATGAGGGAACTAAGACTTATTGTAATTAATGCCTAAGAGTCAGCTCCTGATAACTTCCCTGTTGCTCCAATGTGGTCCCTCTAAACCAAACTCTGCAATTAAACTCACTACCTTTCCCCACAATGTACATGACTCCCAAGGATGAGCCTCCCGGGCACTGAGGGATTGGTACCAAATGTTGAGCAGTGATGCTTTCAGAGAAATATCTTGATCAAAAGGGGGAAATGTTAAAAGAAATGGAACAAAATTGAGTGTCTATGGCTAAAGGCGTTAAAATGGAGTTGGGAGGTCATTCTGTAGGATACTTTTATGCAAGACTCAGCCAGATATCATGAATTGCCAAAGTACACAAAGCCTCAAGCAAAGATGTTCTTCAAAACCCTAAGGACATCTGGACACCATAAACAAACCACAAGATAAAGAACTCAGTTAACTATCCAACCTGAAGGGCAATTAGAGTACCCCAAATAGCCACCAAACACAAACAACTTATCTCATCTCCTTTTCCTTTAAATACTCCTCCCTGGAAATGCCAAAATGGGACAGGATTTGGGTTGCTACCTGAATCTGTGCTTCCTAATTGCAATTTGAAGACCTCAAGTAAATGCCTTTACTGTCTTGTATCTTAGTTTATTTCTAGGTTGACATTACCTACCTGAAAATTGGGCTGGATACTGTCATGTTTCACACATTATCAACCACAAAGAACTGAAAGGGAAATTTTAGAAAGGCAAAGATGACTTTACTTGGGGGCCTGCTACAGCAGGGGAGAGAGAAGAGAACTCAACTCTGTCCAAACAAAGCTTTTGGAGGACTGGGAGTGGCTCAGAGGAAAAGTACTGGAAGATAGTAATAGGGATGATCACTGAAGTGGTGAATGATTTATGAGGTTGCAATTAGTACAGTTTGGTTCCATTAAGATGAGTGAGGGATTTAGTTGGGTTGTGATTAAGGCCACTTGGTTCAGAATGTTTTCCTTTAAAGTAATTAGGCCATTTGGCATCTATAAGGGCTGGGAGGGAAGAAGAAGGAAATACGGACCTACCCAGTCAGGAGCCTCTCAGGTGACTGGGTAGTCTGGGTGAAAGGGAGAGGGATAGGGGGGTCAAGGGCAAGACTGATATTTACAATAGTTAAGAGTGTGAAGTCTTATTTTCCCTGTAGTCAGGAGTTGATTTTCTGTGTAGTCTTAGCTGCAAGAGAAGTCTCAAGGTAATTAGGACAGGGGAGGGAGTCAGTAGGGATATGCCAGGAGTAAGGCTAGCAGCATGGACAAGAGAAAGAAGAACAGTGTTGGTCATAACTCTTACCAATTCGAATTTAACATTTCCAGTTTTACTTCCTATGCCCTGATTTGGCATCACTGAGAGATAAAACTTGATTGCCCAAATATTTATTGGGACTTTGGGTTTCTTGCAGCTGACCTTCCTCCCCAAGATCTGAAGAAACTCCACAAGGTAAAGACCAACTGTTAGGTTTTTCAATTGAGAAGAGAAGAGACAAAAACTTGATCAAAAGGAGTTTTTTTGTCTGGCAGTGCGCAGGTGGGCTGAAGTCGAAGAAAATGGCGACAGCCCCAAGCCAGGGGAGCAGTAGGGCTTATAAAGGATGGCTGGAGGGAAGTTCTTTGTCCAGGGAAGGGGAGCCTGGCAGGTCCTGGATGGCAGTTTCTCAGTGGCTACTCTGGGGAAGGGTGTAGCTGGCAAGTTTCCATTGGCTGGTTTGAAAGCGGGAGTTTGGGGAGTGGGGACTGGGGAGTGGGGACTTGGGAGTGGGAAAGTTTAAAATTTAAACATTATTGCAAGCTTCTAGAATTCCTGAGGGTGGGGTGGTGGCTTATTGTGGATGTGCAGGTTCCTAGGGCAGGGGTGGTGGTGGTTTTATTGCAAACTTGCAGAATTCCTGGGGGGGGGTGTTGGCTCATAGTGGAGGCCTGCAGACAAGGTGGGGGGGGGAGGTTAGGGTGAGGGACCAGGGCCTAAACCTAACACCAAGAACTTGATATATACTTTAAATGTATATCTCAAAAGGCCACAGCAGACCATGCACAGGCATAGTTCTTTCCATATAAGCAGCTGTCTGGGCCACTAATAAAGTCTGCTAAAATACTCAGGAATGCATGTCTTTATAGGAGAGGTAGTCAAGACTGGAAAACATCACCAAGAGCAGGTATATCTTAGCTTCAAGAAACTTAATGAGCAGTCCTGCATAACTGAAAATTTTCACCCACTGACAGCTTAGATTTTAATATGACCTTTTATATTACTATTTTTTTTTCAATTTAGGCATTTGTCTTTTAAGATACTTGAGCATAACAATTAAAAAGCAAAACAAAAAAACTTGATGTTTGCCACCACCTGTGGGCAGATTATTCACTGATTTTGCAGCAACAATATCAGGAGTACTGAGGAGATTATTGCTAAGAACACACTGAGATATAGGGTCTCTCTGAGTTGGTCACTGATGAATGAACAGTAGGGGTGCTGAAAAGCCAAACTTTACCCAAGAACTGTGATCCAGGAAGAGGGAAGATTAATAAGCCCCCACTGTCACCCTTTGTTCTTGAAAATGGCTTACTGCAAAGAACCACCCTTCTCCATATGACTTACGGATGCCCCCTCGTTTAATGACAAGGCCAGACACAGACCCTCCAAATTTCCATTCTACACTCTACAAACAATTAGATGAACTGCTTGTTTCCATTAGATCAATCAGAACAAAATGCTTAACTAAACTTTGGTTTAGCTTCTTTCCTGCCCCTGGGTCTCTGAACTGTGGTCCACCCTCAGCGGGAGCCAGCACACAATCCCTTCTTAAGATTATCTCTCTCAGAAAATAGGATGTCTTAAGTGTAAAACATTCTCTTCTGTACTATTTGATCATGCCATCATTTTATACCACCTCCCCACTTCCCTATACATGGTTCTTTCTAACTTTGTTAATGCTCTCTATAAAAGAAATCCCTTTTTCCCTAACTCCTGATACACTTGCAGATCTTATGATCAGAGCACTTCTTCCCATTGCACTATTCCCCACACCCTTTTCAATAATCTTTTTGAATAAATTCTCTCCTTATTAATTCCAGATTTTTCCCCTGGATAAGATTCAGCTAACTATATACCAGACCAGAGTGCCTTTATGTTGTTGGGATTCACTCCCTTTTTACTTACTTTCTCTAGTATGTTTTAAAATTTCATCATAAAATATTACATGGTGTAAATTCAAAATAATTAACAACAGAAAACATAAATGACTTTTGGGGCTGTATATAGCAGTCTCCTTTACCAGGAGCATCATGTGGACTCAACTGCAGTTTCAGAAACTACCTCCCTTAGGGAAATTCCCATTGCCTGTTTATTTTTTCCTTTTTCTTTCTTTCTTTCTTTTTAAATAAATATTTACTGGAAAACAGCCTTGCCCATTCATTTACATTTGGCCTAAGATTGCTTTCCTGCTACAACTGCAGAAATGAGTAGGTGCCACAGAATCCATCTGGCCTGCCAAGCCTAAAATATTTAGTATCTGGTCCTTTATAGAAAAATTAAAAAATCTAGATCCCTATTATGGGGGAGAGGGGAGGAGGAGGGGGTGAAAGGGGGAAGAGGCCGAGGAAAGAGGAAGAGGGGGAGGAGCAGAAAAAAAAAAAGCCAGAACTAGAATAGTGTTGGTGAAACAGAAGCAGGATCAACTGAAAAAAACATTTTAGGGATTGAATGATCAGTTCTAAGATAAGAGCTAGAATGATGTTATAAAAGAAATCAGCATACTAGAAAGACAAGATCCAGCAGCTGTTTTAAAACATGGTCTTGAAACTTCTTTCAACTTTGCACAATTTTCTCAAATAAATAATATTTTATAACGTGAATACTGAGAAGTTAGGGAAAGTTTGGCCTTGAGGCCACTACCAATTGTCTCATATTAAAGGTATTTTGTTGTAAGAAAAACAACTGAGAATCAGTAAAGAATCTTAATAACTTAGAAATTATTAAAATTGTATTCCATTTTTAAAATGAATGAGTCAAAACGCTGAGTATTATTGAAAAATATTTCCATTTTTCAGGCAAATATATTTAGACAAAAAAAAAGATAGGAAAAGGGTTACTATAAAAGGGAGAGTTATAAAAAATAAGTTGCAGGCAAGGTTTAGGTAGAACATAAAGGGGGTGGGGTGGAAACCCTACAGGACGTATTTCTCTAGAAGAGAAGAAACGGAAATTAATGCGTAGTGAGCAAGAACCGAAACAAAGATACAAAGCCCAAACAGAAACAAACAACAAACAAAAAATATTAGTAGGACACTCAAAACTTGGTCAAGACTTCGCTGTGCAAACTCCCGATTGGGAAGCACAGCGAACGCCTTAAACCGGAACAGACCCAGAGGATGCCCGCGAGACGGAAACCGGCAGGGGGAGGGGCGCTGTCCCAGTCACACTTCGCCCGCGCCGCAAACGCGCTCCCGGAAAAGACCCCAGTGGCTCGCCGTCCTCCCCGCCCGTCACGTGACTTCTCTACGGCGCTCCGCAGAACAGCCGGCCGCGCGGGACAATGGCGCATTTCCTGTGGCGTGCACGTTTACAGTCCCGGCCTGGTGTGCGGGTGGGGACATTTCGCGGAGACGAGAATCCCCGAATTCTTTGCATTGGGAATCTCCAGTGAACGGACGCGGCTTCTCTATCAGACTGGAAAACGTTAAGGAACGGTAGCTTAACAAAGCTTTATCCTAAGAAATTACAGCCATTAATCGTTTTGTGAACTGTAGTGCAACCCAAGAATTAAATGTGTATGTAAACACAGCCAAGCACACACGCCGTTCCCCAGGGATGCATTTGACACAGTACGAACATAACGGGTTTTATAATCGAATATGAACTGTATTGTGTGTCCATGGAAACCCAGTAGTGTTCATTCAACTTTGTAAATAAAATCAATCAGCCTAATAGGTTTCACGCCAATCTTTAACAGCGGTTACCTGTAGGAAGTGGCAGGAAATGGGAGCGTGTGCCAGGCTTCCCTGTATCTTTAATGTGAATAATTCTTACTTGCATTTTCCCACAGCAAAACACAGCAATACGTTTCCGTCTTGAAATAAAAATTAAAAAAGAAAAAAGATCCCTGCTCAAATGTAATTAATCATTTCTGGTTCCTAGTCCCCATCCTTTTTTTGTTTTGATATTTGTCCTTCCAGGAATTCACCCATCCGTCACAACACAGTGTTATCCTCATCAACTGCTGCTGTCAGCATTTGCCGAGCTTTTTATGAGGGTGACTTGGTCTTTCATTTACTGCATGCCAGCAGGGGCTGTAATCCTCAATCCTATAAACAAAGCGGAGCACCCACTCCTGAAACATGAGCAGTGAAAGCCTTAAAGTAACCTGTGCCTGAAGCTAATTTGTCTTTCTCCAGGGTGGGTTATTCACTTACTGATTTGGGATCCTGTACAAGAAGGTCTAAGTGAATGAAAATAGCATAAACCGAAAACCTTAATTTCTTGTGACCATCTCTTTTGGTCTTTAGGATGTTTTATCTCTGCCAAACTCTCTTCCTTTGGCCTGTACAGACTCCCTAAAGCCAAGGGTTTGCTTTAGCAACTTTTAAGACATCAAGAAGCCCAGATTCTCCATTTGTGGTCACACTAGCTGTATTCCTACTAGGCAGATGCTAAACCTAGCTATTTAGCATATAAGAAAAGAACAGTATAGTATCAGAAATAATTAACATGCCATTAGGTTCCATCAAAATCTAACCCCAGCGTATATTTCCAACTTGACTCAGGTCGATGAAATTGTCACTTTCCCAGTGGTGCCTCAAAGCTTTTATAATCTGCCCATACCCTGTCTCTTACCTGGAGCAAAAATCCTATTTTTGTATTTCCACTTTGTTTTTCTTGAGTTCATACTACTTACCCTTTCATGTCTCTGGTCATAAGTTGCTTTGTTCTTATGTCCACTGAAATCCCCAGTACAGTGCACCGGTCAAACCATAGCATTTCTCTCCAGAATTTAATTGCCTATTCATTTCTCTGAATGCCTGTTCCATTTATCCTCAAGTGTAGGAGGAACTGTGTCTTCACCTGTCCATCTACCAGGTGCAGCAAAGTTGCCAGTCAAATTTCGTTTGCAAAATAATAAATAAATTCTGAATCAAGTTTTTAAAATACTCCCAGTAGCCATACATTATGTTTCAGATTTAAACAAATATATTTTTAAAGAAAAGATTCCTGCTCAAATGAACATAGTCGTGTCTAGTCCTGGACCCTGCCTTCTGTTCTGATGTTTCTCCTTCCAGAACTTGATTTCTATCATGACGTCTCAGTGATCTCAAAGCTTCTGGGCTTTTTATTAAGCTTGCTTTGGTCTCCCATTTTTTTTTGTTGCTAGATGGCGCTGTGAGCCCAGTGGTCCCTGAATCTTGAAAATAATAATGTAGCAGACCCTTTTGAAATATCAGTAAGATGCTTTTAAGACATGAAATCAATCTGCCAGCACCTGAATTGTCCCCTTCTTGGGGACACTTTGTTTTATAGGATTGAGGATTACAGCCCCTGCTGGCATGCAGTAAATGAAAGACCAAGTCACCCTCATAAAAAGCTCAGCAAATGCTGACAGCAGCAGTTGATGAGGGTAACACTGTGTTGTGACGGATGGGTGAATTCCTGGAAGGACAAATATCAAAACAAAAAAAGGATGGGGTCTAGGAACCAGAAATGATTAATTACATTTGAGCAGGGATCTTTTTTCTTTTTTAATTGTCCTTTCACTGGGAGATCTTAGTGGAAGAAAAGAAGTTTGTTTCCTGAAAATGCCAAATTTTCTTTTGTCTTTTTACCTGGACTTTAGTCTGTCTCACATATTTCCCACCCCATACTTTTCATTTGCCTATACAGGTTCTGACTGTAAATCCTGTGTTTTTTTCAACATTAAAAGATGCACAAATTCTTTATTTACAGGTACACCAGCTGTGTTCTTAGTAGACAAACCCTCTATATAGCAAATGAATATAATATAGACAATCTTTATGAAGTTTTTAATTAACAAGGAATACAATTCCTGCACAATCTAGCCCATGCATATATTCCCAATTTTATTCAGGTGTACTGCATTCTCTTTTTGGTATCTCAAATATTTTAATTTCTATTCATGCTGTGGTCCCTACCCATAACACCAATCCTTTTATCTTCCTTAAAACTAATTGGCATGGCTTCCTGCTACTTATTTTTAAATTATCCAATCATAAAGAGCTTCCTCCAGGAAATGTTAAGTGACAATTTAAATTAAGGTGACATGCCCATACATCTTATAAATTTCCACAGAATAATGCATATTATTCTACCACAGCATCTATAATCTGATTTTTATTGCTTGTTCATTTCTTTGAATCCTTTATTAACTGATATCTCACATAAAGTAGGAACATTGTTGTTCATTTGTCCATCCCACACACACAGCAGAGTACATGCCTCATGGTTGCCATTTAGTTTTCTTAGTTTGCAAAAATTAATGGGTCAAAATCAATTGTCTTCCTGTATACTAATAATAAACAATGGGAAATTGAAATAAAAAATATGTTTTACAATAGCATGAAAAACATAAACTTAGGGATAAATCTGGAATATATGTGCAAGATTTGTACATTAAAAAGTATAAAACACTGATCAGATAAAGATGGTTTAAATAACATTTAGATTTATGCCATTTTCATAGATTGTAGGCTCAGTATTAAGATGTCAATTCTCCCAAATTTTGCTGAACTTTCGCCACAATCCCAAGTTGAAAATCCTTATGTGTTTTTGCAGAAACTGACAAGTGAGTACTAAAAATTATGGGGAAATAAAGACATAGAATACCCAAACCAATATTGAAAAATGATGAAAAGTGTTGGAAGACTCCTTCTAGCTTATTCCAAGGCTGACAAACAACATTAATCAAGATACTCTGGTACTGGTGTGAGGATAGATGCTCAGATAAATGGAACCACACATTCATGGTCAGTAGATTTTCAAATAAGGCGCCAAGGAAATTCAATGAGGAAAGAATAGTATTTGCAACAAATGGTGCTAGAGCAATCGAGCATCCATACACAAAAATCAAAACAAAACAAATCATAACAAAGACCTCCATTCTTATTTTAGATCATATACAAAATTTAACTCAAAATTCATCATAGATATAAAAGTAAAACCTTAACATATAAAACTTCCAGAAGAAAACAGCACAGAATCTTTGAATCTTGAGTTAAGCCAAAGTTTTCAATATTGTAAGCCATAAGGAAAAAATGTGATTCATTGTAAATTTTTTTAAAATCTGCTCTTTGAAAGACCTTGTTAAGAAAATGACAAAAGCAGCACGTAGTCTGATAAAATATTTTCAAGCATACATTTCTTATATCAAGAAAGATTATATCTATAGATATCAATATAGACATATAGATAGATTATACATGCATTGTTATTTAAGAATAATAAAGGTGGATAAAATAGTTACACAAGTGAAGAAGAAATACAGATGGCGAAGGATCCCAAGAAAATACAGTCAGTACCACTCTCATTAGAAGATGTGAATTTGTAATGCAATAAGATGTGACCACATAACAACTAGAATAATTTATTTTCGTTTCAAAAAGTACTGACAATACCAACTGCTGGCAAAGATGCAGAGCAACTGGTACTATCTCATATGTTGCCCTCAGGAATGCAAAATGGTGTAGCCCTTTGAAAACAGTTTGACATTTTCTTGTTAAATTAATTGAACCATCCAGCAATCCCACTGTTGGTAATTTACCTAGGAGAAATGAAAATATATGTCCACACAAATACCTGTATGGGAATGTGTATTGCATCTTTATTGACACTAGCCTAAACCCAGGGGAAAAATATATATCCTTCAAGTGGTAAAAAGATGAAAAAATTGTGATACATCTATTAAATAGAATAGTACTCAGCATTAAAACAGAATAAACTATTGATACATGGAATAGCATGGATTAATCTCAAAAGCATTATTCTAGGTGAGAAAAACCAGACAGAAAATGTTGCATGCAGTATGATTTCATTATTATGACAATACTGAAAAGGTAAATGATAGAGGTAGATCTGATCAATAATTGCCAAGTTTGAGTGTGTGTGTTTGGGGGGCTGTTTACTAAAAAGGGGCACCACAGAATTTTTTGTGGTGATGAAAATGTTCTATGTCTTGATGATGGTAGTGGTTGCATGTCTGTAGACATTTGTTGATACTCATCAAATCTCATGGAAAAGGTTAGATTTCACCATTACAAACCTAAGTTTAAAAAGCAGTGGGTTACTGCACTATTTTCCTTACTTTGAGTCTTTCCCAATTCAAATCAGCAGTCCCCAAATTATCACCAATATACTTAGCACTTTTCCACAGAATTATATTGTTTACTCCCCTTGCATAGAGGTAAAATAATCATAGACCCGCCTACAATTTCAGCCTCTCTCTTGCCCAAACATGGACTCACATTTCTATGAACAAATCATACTTCTTGCCTCATTACAATTGGACATCTTCCCTTCTGGGTGGTCCTTCCATCTTACCCTTGAAATCCGTATTCACTCAAATAATTAACTTAGTTATTATCTCACATTAGAAACTGACCCCACTGCCCCCTCAAATGGTTCACAAATACCCTTTCCTGAATTAAAAAGAAATACACTGACTTTAGTTTCCACTTTTCTTTCCACAATATGATGTAACTTTTATGGTCCATCTTGTTCAATAGTTCTGCTTCTATTTAATCTTCATTTCAATAGAGACAATGATTAGCAACTAGAGGGAAAGAATGTAAGCATTCATTATAGACATGATGCAGATTTACAGGGAAGAAACCAAATAACAGAGAACTCTGATTGGCTGTGATTTGGATCTTTGGAATTCCTAAACACATCAGGATACCACTCCTGTGTAAACAGCTCCCAGTCTGGGGTGTCTCTGCCACAGGAAAGCCAGAAACAACAGTGCTCCCGTTTGCTAATGATGCCGTTTTACAAAACACCAGAAATGGATTGGCTTTTATAAAGGGGGTTTATTTGATTACAAAGTTACAGTCTTAAGGTCATAAAGTGTCAACAATAGGGTACCTTCACTGGAGAAAGGCCATTGGCATCCAGAAAACCTCTGTTAGCTGGGAAGGCACATGGCTGGAAACTGCTGTTACTGGGTTGTGTCCAAGCTCTTCTCTCAGCTCCTGTGCATTCTTCAAAATGTTGCTCTGGAGGCATTTTGTCCTCTCTTAGCTTCTCTGGAGCAAACACTGGGATAGCATCCCCAAAGTGTCAGCAAGTCTGCTTTCAATGGCTGTCTTCAAAATGTGTCTCAGCTGCAGCTCTTCTCCAATATGTCACTCTCAGTTGCTCTGAGGTCCCTCTGTGTGTGAGCTCTTTTTATAGGACTCCAGTGAAGTAATCAAGACCCACCTTCAATGGGTGGGACCACATTTCCATGGAAACATTCAATCAAGAGGTCACACCCTAATCAAAGTTGGGGGGGTCACATCTCCATGGAAACACTCAATCAAATGATTCCAACCTAATCAACACTAATACACTAATACTTCTGTTCCACAAGATTGCATCAAAGAACATGGCATTTTGGGGGACATGATACATCCAAACCGGCACAAACAGTAAACTCATAAGCAACTGAAACATTTAAAATAGCAAGCTCCTTTCTGCTTCTACGAAAAATAAGATAATTTTAAATGCTTATTATCTGTTTGAATAAACCTTTGGGAGAAATATGGCAATGAACATTACTGAAGCCAGTTGTACTATTTTGATAGACTTTATAGTTTTTAGAGCAGTGTTAGTTTCACAGAAAAATTGTGCAGTAAGTACAGAGAATTGCCATACACCTCTCTCCTTACCCCAATTTCTCCTATGATTAATATCTTGCATTAATGTGGTATGTTTGTTACAATTAATGAAAGAACATTGATATCTTATTATTAATTACAGTCCATAGTTTACATTAGGGCTCACTACTTGTATTTTACAGTTCTACGGGTTTTGACAAAGACTTAAGATCATGTATTGATCATTACTGTTACTACACAGAACAGTTTCAGTGCCCTAAACATGCTGTGCTCCATCTATTCATCCCTTCCTGCCTCCCCCAGTACCATTGGCAACCACTGATAATTGTGTTGTCTCTATAGCACTTCCTTTGTCAAAGTATCAAATAGCTGGAATCATATACTATACAGGTTTTTCAGACTTGTTTCTTTCACTTCTCAGTACGCATTTAAGGTTCATCTATGTATTTTTGTAGCTTGATAGCTCATTTCTTATCGTTGAATAATAGTCCATTTTTTTGGATGTACCACAGTTTATCAATTTACCTACTGAAAAGAATCATGGTTGATTCTAAGTTTGGGCAGTTATCAATAATGTTGCTATAAATATTCGTGTTCAGGCTTTTGTGTGGACAGAAATTTCCCACTCTGAATACCGTTGTTTAAATATCTGGCATTCTATGGTTAACCTATGCTTCACTTTGTAATAGCCAGACTATCTTTCAAAGTGGCTGTATCATTTTTCATTCCCACTAGCAATGAATAAGAATTCCTGCCACTAAAGGATGTAGGATGTAAACAGTCTCACCACTATTTGGTTTTGCCAGTGTTTTGGAATTTAGCCATTCTAATAAGTGTGTAGTGGTATTTAATGTTTTGTTTTAATTTTCAATTTCCTAATAACAAATAATGTAGCAAATTCTTTCATATGCTTATTTGGTCATCTGTATATCTCCTTGGTGAGAGGTATCTGTTAGGGCCTTTTGCCCATTTTGTAATCAGGTTGTTTTATTACTGTTGTGTTTAAAAAATTATTTGTATATTTTGGATCTGAGTCCTTTGTCAGACATGTCTTTATATAGAAGGGCAAAAAATCCAGAATAGCTAACACAGTACTGAAGATGAACAAATTCAGAGGGCTGACATTACCTGACTTTATCACTTATGAAAAATATAATTGATCAAGATAGTGTGGTGTTTGTAAAAGAAAATGATTAATGTAACAGAATAGATAGTCCAGAAACAGACTCACACAAGTATGGTCAACTGATCTTTGATAAAGGGTCAAAGAAAACTCGAAGGAGAAAGGATATTCTTTTCAACAAATTGTGTTGGAACAACTAGACATCCCAATGAAAATAAAATAAATAAAGATGCAGATTTTATAACATTCAGAACTGTTTGACTTCTACAAGATAACATAGGAGAAAATTTAAATGACCTCAGGTTAGGCAATGCCTTTTTAGATTCATGAGATAACAAATGTACAGTCCACAAAAGAAAAACAAATGATCATTTGGGCTTAATGAAAATTAAAAACTTCTGCTGTGCCAAAGTCCCTGTTAAAAGAATGAAACAATAGGACATGTTATTGGAGAAAATGTTTACAAAACACTTGTCTGATAAAGGACTTATATCTCCCCCTCACAAAAAGTGTAATGTTTTTCTGGAGAAAAATTAAGGTACTCATATGTAAGAAGAAAACTATTATACCTGTAAGTGTTACTTGTAATTCTTATAGAAAAATAAACAAAATTTAATGCTTTAATTACAAATGACCTATTTTCACCTTCTGCTTGTGGTAACCCAGGTGAAATTGAAAATTGAGTTAGTAAGAATATATTTTCTTTCAGAGCTGTAAGCTCCAGCCTTCATTTACAATCCAGTGTATTTCATATTAATTTTTAAATTAATTCATTAATTCAACATCTAGGTATTTTCAGGTCATAGGAAAATGTCCTAGGCTATGGGTATATAGAAGTGAAAGGTCAATTAAAATTCTGTCTCCAAATAGCTTGCAGTCTAGTTCTACATTTCTGGTACTATAACTACAGAACTCAAATATGGTGTTGACAGTCCAACCACCTATCTAGTGTTGACAAAATATTTGGCCATAAGCTTTCAGGAATCTTCTCTGCAACCACTTAACACCACAGTGGAGTAAAAAACCAAGCTGTAGGCATCAACCCCATCAGATTTGCTGGTGTTTTTATTGTCTTTTAATTTTGTCCTGTTCTATATGTGTGTCTCTTTTCATCTAACTGCCAGCTTGTTCTGCTAAGTTGACCCAAACGTGGAAGCTTAGTTGGTGATTTTTAAAAAATACAACACTTTAGTTATGTGTAAGTTAGTTTGTTTGTATGTTTCAGTTTGTTTGTTTGTTTGTATGTGTGCTTTTGTTATTTGGAGGGGGCCTTGTATCTCACAGTTTACTTTTAGGATCTTGACACTTCAGTAAATAGCATCTGATAGGTTCTCTGATTTTGGAGGCAGCTACTACCTATTATGGGCCAACGATTGAGGCTATCCCCCACATAGAGATCATTTGAGAATTGTACTGCCACACACAACCAGGGGCCAAAGGGGATAGTTTTCAGTGTGGTGGTTGCAAAATTACTGCTGAAGTTCAGGGGAATGAAACTGAAAAGCTTTAGAGTAAGGGAGGCATAGAGAGAACATTTAAGTCACCAGATTTTTGCAAAGTGTTTGTTATTGGAAGGAAGTTATCACAATGAGGAAAGAGATTTATGGAGTCTGGCTGCCCTGGCTTGTTTGCCAGCTTTGCCATTTTCTGTGTGGCCTTGGACAAGTTTATTAACCTCATGTAGTTCGGATCCATAAAACAGTAATGCAAGTCCTGATGTGATATCTTTAGGTTTAAATGTGGGGATTCCTGTTTATGTTTATACATATTAAACCACACGGGTCTTTTTCCCATGGTCCATGAACACGGTTGAGTCCTCTCCATGAATGTTTTCCCTGCAAGACTGTTTAGGGAGGAAACTGGGTCCTAGTGTAGGTTCTGGAGGGAACTTCATGAACAGCTCCTTCGTGGCAGTGAGTTTTCTACATGGACAGTGTACCAGTTTATATATATTATGTCCCCCAGAAAAAGCCATGTTCTTTGATACAGTCTTATGGGGGCAGATATATTAGTGTTGATTAAGTTGGAACATTTGGATTAAGTTGTTTCCATGGAGATGCGCCCCACCCAACTGTAGGTGATAACTCTGATTAGATAATTTCCATGGAGGTATGTCCCCACCCATTCAGCGTCGGCCTTGATTAGTTTACTAGAGCCCTCTATAAGCTCAGACAGATGGAGCGAGCTTGCTGCAGCCACGAGGGACACTGTGAAGAATGCATAGAAGCTGAGAGACGAGCTGCAGACGCTACCTGGAGCAAGCAGACACCAGCCACCCTCCTTCCCAGCTAACAGAGGTTTTCCGGATGCCACTGGCCTTTCTCCAGTGAAGGTACCTATTGTTGATGCCTTACCTTGGATATTTTATGGCCTTAAGACTGTAACTTTGTAACCAAATAAACCCCCTTTATAAAAGCCAATCCATTTCTGGTGTTTTGCAAAAGGGCAGCATTAGCAAACTGGAACAGACAGTCACACCCATCAGGTGGCCAAATTCCCCATGCACCACTGTTTTCGTTTGCTAATGCTGCCGGAATGCAAAACACCAGGGATGGATTGGCTTTTATAAAAGCGGATTTATTTGGTTACATAGTTACAGTCTTACGGCCATAAAGTGTCCAAGGTAACACATTAGTAATCGGTTACCTTCACTGGAAGATGGCCAATAGTGTCCGGAAAACCTCTGTTAGCTGGGAAGGCATGTGGCTGGCCTCTGCTCCAAGTTCTGGTTTCAAAATGGCTTTCTCCCAGGACGTTCCTCTCTAGGCTGCAGTTCCTCAAAAATGTCACTTAGTTGCACTTGGGATATTTGTCCTCTCTCAACTTCTCTGGAGCAAGAGTCTGCTTTCAACAGCTGTCTTCAAACTGTCTCTCATCTGCAGCTCCTGTGCTTTCTTCAAAGTGTCCCTCTTGGCTGTAGCCCCTCTTCAAAATGTCACTCTCAGCTGCACTGAGCTCCTTCTGTTTGTCAGCTCATTTATTTGGCTCCACTGATAAAGGCCCACTCTGAGTGGGTGGGGCTACACCTCCATGGAAATATCTCATCAGAGTTATCACCTACAGTTGGGTGGGGCACATTTCCATGCAAACAGCCTAATCCAAACTTTCCAACTTAATCCCCACTAATATGTCTGCCCCACAAGACTGCATCAAAGAATATGGCTTTTTCTGGGGGACATAATACATTCAAACCAGCATAGCCCTGAATCTTAGTCTTGCACTTACGGATTTTGCTACTCCAAAGGAGAGGCTAAGCCTACTTAAAATTGTGCCTAAGAAAGGAGACGCTAAACCTGCTTATAACTGTGCCTAACAGTCTCCCCCTGAGTGCCTCTTTGTTGCTTAGATGTGGCCCTCTCTCTCTAACTAAGCCACCTTGGCAGGTGATCTTCCTGCCCTCCCGCCTATGTGGGACCTGACTCCCAGGGGTGTAAATCTCCCTGGCAATGCAGGATATGACTCCCGGGGATGAATCTGAACCCAGCATCATGGGATTGAGAACATCTTCTTGACCAAAAGGGGCATGCAAAATGAAACAAAATAAAGCTGCAGTGGCTGAGAGATTTCAAATGGAGTTGAGAGGTCACTCTGGTGGACATTCTTATGCACTATATAGATAACACATTTTAGTTTTTAATATATTGGAATAGCTAGAAGTAAATACCTGAAACTACCAAACTCGAACCCAGTAGACTTGACTCTTGAAGACAATGGTACAACAATGTAGTTTACAACAGGTGACAGTGTGATTGTGGAAACCCTGTGGATTGCACTCCTTTTACCCAGTATATGGATGGATGAGTAGAAAAATGGGGACAAAACCTAAATTAAAAATAAGGTGGGATGGAGGGGGTAATTTGGATGGTCTTTTTTATTATTTATTATTCTGTTTCTGATTCTTTCTGGGGTAAGGAAAATGTTCAAAAATAGATTGGGGTGATGAATGCACAACTATAAGATGGGACTGTGAACAGTTGATTGTACCCCATGAATGATTGTATGGTATGTGAATATATCTCAAAAAACTGAATTAAAAACACAAAAACAAACAAACTCATCTTCCTACCTGTTCGACTTTTGAATTCCCCACCATTCATTCACATAAGTGAAAAACTATTCATAATGAACTAAAATTTGAACCATGTATTAAATTTTCTAGGCATACAAACATTATATTAAAAAGTTTCACATATTTTGTTTGGAATATTACCAAGAGTTGTTTACCAATTGGGAAAACAAATCTCATAGTCAACAGGAATGTTGCTTTAATATCTCAGTCACTAATTCAGTATACCCATATTAGTCTATATTTGTTAATTCACCTTTTCCTGATTATTTGATGGATGAGTGCAAACAAATCACTATTTCTCTATGTCTTGTAGGTATTTCATGAATTGAAATAAATGTTGTTTATTAAAAAAAAATTGTTCCTAAGAGTCACCCTCAGAGAAACCAAGGGAAGAGATGTTTATTTAGTATAGGGTCTATATTTTCTGCAGCACACTAAATAATTTAACTTGTATGGTCAGTTTATTCAAAAACCATAATTACATGGAACTTTGAATAGGAAGTGAGAACTGGTGGGTTTGTACATAGTGTGAAATCACAATACATCCCAGAGTAATTTGGGCAGAGAATAAAAATATATTTGCAGGGCTCTCCTGAGGAACTGGGGAAAATGTGGACATGTTGGACTTTCCCACCTGGATTATTACAGATATTCTCATAAACATTGAGAACTGCCAATTTAGTGGACTGAGCTCTTGGTCTTGGGGGTCCATGTGCCCTTATGAAGCTTGTTACTGCAAAGGAGAGGTAAGCCTACTTATAATTGTGCCTGAGAGTCACCCCTGGCAATGCTGTAAATGACTCCTCAGATGAACCTGGACCCAGCATCATGGGATTGAGAATATCTTCATGACCAAAAGGGGGAAGTGAAATGAAACAAAGCTTCAGTGGCTGAGAGATTTCAAATGGAGTTGAGAGGTCACTCTGGAGGGCATTCTTACGCACTGTATAGATATCCCTTTTTAGTTTTTAGTATTTTAGTATTGGAATGCTGGAAGGAAATACCTGAAGCTGTTGAAATGCAACCCAGAAGCCTTGATTCTTGATGATGATTGCATAATTATGTAGCTTACGTGGTATGAATGGGTAATTGTGAAAACTTTGTGGCTAATGCTCCCTTTGTCCAGTTTATGGACAGATGAGTGGAAAAATGGGCACAAAAACTAAATGAAGATGGGGTGGGATGGGCGGATGGACAGTTTTGTGTGTTCTTTTTGACTTTTATTTTTATTCTTATTTTCATTCTTTTTGGAATGAGGAAAATGTTCAGAAACTCATTGGGGTGATGAATGCACAACTATATGATGGTACTGTGAACAGTTGAGCGTACACTGGATGATTGTACAGTACGTGAATATATCTCAATTAAAAAAAATGTTAAGGGAAACTATTGAGAAAAAAAAAAGTCACCTCCATAGAACTTCTTTTTTTGCTCAGATGTGGCCTCTCTCTCTAAGCTAATTTTACAGGTAAACTCACTGCCCTCCCCCAACATGGAACATGACTCCCGGGTGTAAATCTCCCTGACAATGTGGGACATGACTTTTCAGGATGCATTTGGCCCTGAGATCATGGGACTGAGAAAGCCTTCTTGGACCAAAAGGGAGAAGAGATATAAAACAAAATAAAGACTCAGTGGCTGAGAGATCTCAAAGAGTTGAGAGATCATTCTGGAGGTTATTCTTATGCATTACATAGATATCCCTTTTTAGTTTTTAGTGTATTGGAATAGCTAGAAGGAAATATCTGAATCTGTTGAAGTGCAACCCAGTAGCCTTTATTCTTGAAGCTGATTGTATAACTACATAGCTTATACTGTATGACCATGTGATTGTGAAAACTTTGTGGCTCCCACTCCCTTTGTCTAGTGTATGGACAGACAAATAGAAAAGTGAGGACAAAAAGTAAATCAGTAACAGGGAGGGATGCAGAGTATGGGATGTTTTGGATGTTCTTTCTTAACTTTTATCCTTATTCTTTTTTTGTGTGTGTGTGTGGTAATGAAAATGTTCAAAAGTTTTTTTGTGATGTTGAATGCACAACTATATAATGGTACTGTGAACAACTGATTGTACATCATGGATGATTGTATGGTATGTGAATATATCTCCATAGTATGGAATTGTAAAAAAAAGTTCCATACATATTGCTGTCCTTTCAGTTAAAGAAGAAATAAAATTTAATTGTCACCTTCTTTTAGATACTATACCAACACTTTAGCCTTGTTCTTTCTTCCCCACCTATCCCTGTCCTCGGGGCCTCCTCCTAGATCTTGGCCACATCCAAAACATTCTAACTTTCCCTTTTCCCAAAACCAAGTGCCAATTAACAGGATACTTAGGCCTTGTCAGATATTGTAGAAATTGGATTCCTAATGTTTATTTGATGGCTCAACTTTTATATGCCTTTCTTAAAGCTAAATAAATTGAGCCCCTTATTTAGAATAAAACTAGTCAAAATTTCATTAGGGAAATAAAGCACAATTTGCTCAGCACTCCTGCTCTGGGACACCCTAATCACAAATTACCATTTTTTCTCCTTGTCCATGAACATAAAGGGAATGCCTTATGTTCTCTTGTATAAAATCATAAAGACAAACATAGACCTCTAGGATATTAAAACAAGCAATTAGATACCTTAACCAAGGGATTCCCACTTGCATGTAGTCCATTGTTGCAATGGCAAAACTTATGGAATCAACTGAAGACCTAAATGTTTATGTCTCTCATTCTGCTGAAGCCCTCTCTACCAACAGATTAACTTCTTACGAAATTCTCTTACTTTCCACTTCCAATGTTTCTTTTGTTCATTGTCACAAAATTAATCGACTACTTTACTTCTTACTATTTCTGATGAAACTCCTCATGACGTCACAGGTTTAACTAATTATTAACCCTGTGAATAGGTTACAAAAAACCCCAATCATTAATACTGATATTTAAATCTACTATACAGATGGTTTTCACCTTAAAGATAACTCAGGAATCTATTGTGTTGAATTTGCTATTACCTCTAATCATGAAATCATAAAAGAAAATTCCTTACCTAATTCTACATCAGCTGAGCAAGATGAATTTTTGGTCCTCATAAAATCTTGTATACTTGCAGAAGGAAAAACAGCATATCTATATAGTGATAGTTGGTATGCTTTTCGAGTTGTTCGTGATTTGGGGATGTTATAGAAACGAGGTTTTTTATCCTCTGATGCAGGTACATTTAAAAAAAATTAACAGCTCGCATGTTAAGGAATTGCTAGATGTTATACTGTTACCAAAGGCTTTGGCTATAATTAAAATTTCTGGTCATTCTTAGGCAAAAGTGGAGAAAAGTGCTGGCCACCACATGGCAATTATAGCTGCAAAAGTACAGCAAGAAATTCTAATCCTATTCTTATTTCTAAAATGACTTTTGAGCCAAACAATTCTATTGGAAACATAAAAATATTACTTCTTGATACTTAAAAAAATACTCCTCAGGAGATTAAAAAAAAGGGAGGAATGCTGACTGCTTTTATAAGCCTGCAATTAAATCATTGTTGGGCCCTAATGGTAAACCAGTCTTCCCCTACTTACCTCCAGAAAAGTATTTTGGAAGTTATTAATAATATGTCTCACTGGAATACTGATAAATTGGTAAAACTGAGGAAAGCACTATTTCTCTAAACCAGGAAAACCTTTAAATAGCTTTCAAGGAAATTTTCCCTTGCATACCGTGCTGGTTTGAATGTGTTTTGTCCCGCAGAAAAAGCCATGTTCTTTGATGCAATCTTGTGGGGCAGACATTTTAGTGCTGTTTGACTGGAATCCTTTGAGTAGAGATGTGCCCCACCCAACTGTGGGTGATGACTCTGACTGGATAATTTCCATGGAGATGCTGGCCCACCCATTGGGTGGGTCTGAATTAAATTACTGGAGCACTATGTAAGATCAGACAGAAGGAGCGAGCTTGCTACAGCCAAGAGGGACACTTGGAAGAAAGCACAGGAGCTGCAGATGAGAGACAGTTTGAAGATGGCTGTTGAAAGCAGACTCTTGCTCCAGAGAAGCTGAGAGAGGACAAATATCCCAAGTGCAACTAAGACTGACGTTGTTGAGAAACTGGAGCCTAGAGAGGAACGTCCTGGGAGAAAGCCATTTTGAAACCAGAACTTTGTAGCGGACACTGGCCACGTGCCTTTCCCAGCTAACAGAGGTTTTCCGGACACCATTGGCCATCCTCCAGTGAAGGTACCCAATTGCTGATGTGTTACCTTGGACACTTTATGGCATTAAGACTGTAACTGTGTAACCAAATAAACCCCCTTTTATAAAAGCCAATCCATCTCTGGTGTTTTGCATTCCAGCAGCATTAGCAAACTAGAACACATACCATAACTTTGAAATTTAGCAATTGGACTTTTTTTCAATTACCAACATCCCAAGGCTTTAAATATGTTTTAATAATGATTTGATGTACTCCCATTAGCCTGAAGCCTTTCCCTGTAGACAAGCCACTGCGGCTACTGTTGCAAAGGTATTAGAGAAAAGAAGTCCACATTTGGGAATTCCCTCAGAACTTCAGAGTAACTGAGGAGCCTACTTTACAGAACAAATTATAAAAACGATACACAAAATATGGTCTATTTTGCAATAGTTTCATTGTGCCTATCACCCCCAACCCTCAGGCTCAATGAAAGAACACATAGTGCAATTTAAACTTAATTAGCTAAATTCATGGAATCCTTGAATCAAACATGGCCAAGACACCTTACCTATAGTCTTATTAAATCTGAAGCCTACTCCTTTTGGAAAACATGAGTTATCACCTGATTTGAAATTATAATGGGAAAATAAACTCTGGAATATATGAACCATGCCTCATAAAAGGAAATATGCTAATCTATTATCAGGAATTAATGAAAACCTTAAAAAAATGAAACCTTTGTAGAACAATCCTTTTACAGTGTGCTCCTGGGTGACAAAGACATTCAGAATCACAATCTTCAGCCTGGTGGTTTTGGAAAAGATATTTTTATAAAGATGGATTCCAACCTCACTGGAAAGAACACTACCAGGTACTTTTAACCAACCCATGTGTAGCCAAATTAGAAAGTATTTTTTCTTGGATTCATGTTTCTCATTTAAAGAGTGCTCCCAACCCTGCCTGGAAATCCATACCTACTGGGGACCTAAAGCCCCAAATTACCAAGGATGAGAAGTAGATGGCATCTCATGCAGACAGCTATCCCAAGACCCAGAATCAGGCCTGTGTAAGTAATACTTACTGGTGATCTTAGGCTTAAGTCACCCAGAAGTGGATGGCATCTGATGTGAAAAGCTAACCCAAGAACCAAGACCAGAACAGATTTTCATCAGATTCAAATGCACTCAATAGCGTTGCTGTCATCTTTATTATTATTCTATTAGCTCTCTTATTCACACTTTTCTACGTTCACCCCTTCTTTCATACCCCAGTCCATCTCTGTCCTTCCCATAATGAATTCTACTCCTTTTAGACTCCTCATTCTTGCCTTTAACCCATCTTCCTGGTCCCGTACCATGCAGCATCCTTTTTTCCAGCCCTACAAAGGACTGTTGACCTAGGCAATCTATCAAATTACTTGGTCTATGCTTATTTAGATTACACAGAATGGCCACAGTTAGTGGCCACACCCACAGCCACTTATTTAATTGGCTAAATCTTAGATCTTGGAGAGAGGAGATTCATAACATATTTCAAACTTTGCTAATCCTTTTTATTTTACAGTCACTACAATGTCTCTTATTTGTTGTCCCATCTCCAGAATAAAGCCACAACAACCTGACAAGTTATGCTATAAGCCAAACACTTGATCTTGAAGCTTGCATTTATAACACTTATTTCTGTAATGAGGAAACTAAGACTTATTGTAATTAATGCCTAAGAGTCAGCTCCTGAAAACTTCCCTGTTGCTCAAATGTGGTCCCTCTAAACCAAACTCTGCAATTAAACTCACTACCTTCCCCCTACAAGGTACATGACTCCCAAGGATGAGCCTCCTGGGCACTGAGGAATTGGTATCAAATGTTGAGCAGTTGAGGGGAGATGGGCTTACTAAATGACTACTGAATTCCATTATACAGATATTTCTTTTTTTAGTTTCTAGTGTATTAGAACAGCCAGAAGGAAATACCTGAAATTGTGGAACTGTAACCCATACTATACTTTGAAATTTGCTGTATAACTACCTGTTAAACTACATTTTGAAATTTATCACTTTTCTTGTATATATATTTCACAATAAAAAGTGTTTTAAAAAAATGTTGAGCAGTGATGCTTTCAGAGAAAGATCTTGATCAAAAGGGGGAAATGTTAAAAGAAATGAAACAAAATTGAGTGTCTGTGGCTAAGGTCATTAAAATGGAGTTGGGAGGACACTCTGTAGGATACTCTTATGCAGGACTCAGCCAGATACCATGAATTGCCAAAGTACGCAAAGCCTCAAGCAAAGATGTTCTTCAAAACCCTAAGGACATCTGGACACCATAAACAAACCACAAGATGAAGAACTCAGTTAACTATCTAAACTGAAGGGCAATTAGAGTACCCCAAATAGCCACCAAACACAAACAACTTATCTCCTTTTCCTTTAAAAATCCCTGCCTGGAAATGCCAAGATGGGACAGGATTTGGGTGCTACCTGTATTTGTGCTTCCTGAATTGCAATTTGAAGACCTCAAGTAAATGCCTTCACTCTTGTATCTTAATTTATTTCTAGGTTGACATTACCTACTGTAAATTGGGCTGCATACTGTCATCTTTCACACATTATCAACCACAAAGAACTGAAAGGGAAATTTTAGAAAGGCAAAGATGACTTTACTTGGGGGCCTGCTACAGCAGGGGAGAGAGATGAGAACTCAACTCTGTCCAAACAAAGGTTTTGGAGGACTGGGAGTGGCTCAGAGGAAAAGTACTGGAAGATAGTAATAGGGATGATCACTGAAGTGGTGAATGATTTAAGAGGTTGCAATTAGTACAGTTTGGTTCCATTATGATGAGTGAGGGATTTAGTTGGGTTGTGATTAAGGCCAGTTGGTTCAGAATGTTTTCCTTTAAAGCAATTAGGCCATTTGGCATCTATAAGGGCTGGGAGGGAAGAAGAAGGAAATACGGACCTACCCAGTCAGGAGCCTCTCAGGTGACTGGGTAGTCTGGGTGAAAGGGAGAGGGATAGGGGGGTCAAGGGCAAGACTGATATTTACAATAGTTAAGAGTGTGAAGTCTTATTTTCCCTGTAGTCAGGAGTTGATTTTCTGTGTAGTCTTAGCTGCAAGAGAAGTCTCAAGGTAATTAGGACAGGGGAGGGAGTCAGTAGGGATATGCCAGGAGTAAGGCTAGCAGCATGGACAAGAGAAGAACAGTGTTGGTCATAACTCTTACCAATTCGAATTTAACATTTCCAGTTTTACTTCCTATGCCCTGATTTGGCATCACTGAGAGATAAAACTTGATTGCCCAAATATTTATTGGGACTTCGGGTTTCTTGCAGCTGACCTTCCTCCCCAAGATCTGAAGAAACTCCACAAGGTAAAGACCAACTGTTAGGTTTTTCAATTGAGAAGAGAAGAGACAAAAACTTGATCAAAAGGAGTTTTTTTGTCTGGCAGTGCGCAGGTGGGCTGAAGTCGAAGAAAATGGCGACAGCCCCGAGCCAGGGGAGCAGTAGGGCTTATAAAGGATGGCTGGAGGGAAGTTCTTTGTCCAGGGAAGGGGAGCCTGGCAGGTCCTGGATGGCAGTTTCTCAGTGGCTACTCTGGGGAAGGGCGTAGCTGGCAAGTTTCCATTGGCTGGTTTGAAAGCAGGAGCTTGGGGAGCGGGGACTGGGGAGTGGGGACTTGGGAGTGGGAAAGTTTAAAATTTAAACATTATTGCAAGCTTCTAGAATTCCTGAGGGCAGGGTGGTGCCTTATTGAGGATGTGCAGGGTTCCTAGGGCAGGGGTGGTGGTGGTGGTTTTATCACAAACTTGCAGAATTCCTGGGGGGGGTGTTGGCTCATCGTGGAGGCCTGCAGATAAGGTGGGGGGGAGGTTAGGGTGAGGGACCAGGGCCTAAACCTAACACCAACAACTTGATATATACTTCAAATGTATATCTCAAAAGGCCACAGCAGACCATGCACAGGCATAGCTCTTTCCATATAAGCAGCTGTCTGGGCCACTAATAAAGTCTGCCAAAATACTCAGGAATGCATGTCTTTATAGTAGAGGTAGTCAAGACTGGAAAACATCACCAAGAGCAGGTATATCTTAGCTTCAAGAAACTTAATGAGGAGTCCTGCATAACTGAAACTTTTCACCCACTGACAGCTTAGATTTTAATATGACCTTTTATATTACTATTTTTTTTCAATTTAGGCATTTGTCTTTTAAGATACTTGAGCATAACAATTAAAAAGCAAAACAAAAAAACTTGATGTTTGCCACCACCTGTGGGCAGATTATTCACTGATTTTCCAGCAACAGTATCAGTAGGAGTACTGAGGAGATTATTGCTAAGAACACACTGAGATCTAGGGTCTCTCTGAGTTGGTCACTGATGAATGAACACTAGGGGTGTTGAAAAGCCGAATTTTACCCAAGCACTGTGATCCAGGGAGAGGGAAGATTAAGAAGTCCCCCACTGTCACCCTTTGTTCTTGAAAATGGCTTACTGCAAAGAACCACCCTTCCTCATATGACTTACGGATGCCCCCTCCTTTAATGACAAGGGCAGACACAGACCCTCCAAATTTCCATTCTATGCTCTACAAATAATTAGATGAACTGCTTGTTTCTATTGATCAATCAGAACAAAATGCTTGTCAACCAAACTTTGGTTCAGCTTCTTTCCTGCCCCTGGGTCTCTGAACTGTGGTCCACCCTCAGCGGGAGCCAGCACACAATCCCTTCTTAAGATTATCTCTCTCAGAAAATAGGATGTCTTAAGTGTAAAACATTCTCTTCTGTACTATTTGATCATGGCATCCTTTCATACCACTTCCCCACTTCCCTATACATGGTTCTTTCTAGCCTTGTTAATGCTCCCTATAAAAGAAATCCCTTTTTGCCTAACTCCTGATACACTTGCAGAGCTTATGATCAGAGCACTTCTTCCCATTACAATATTCCCCACCCCCCTTTCAATAATCTTTTTGAATAAATTCTCTCCTTATTAAATCCAGATTTTTCCCCTGGATAAGATTCAGCTAAGTATATACCAGACCAGAGTGCCTTTATGTTGTTGGGATTCACTCCCTTTTCACTTACTTTCTCTAGTATGTTTTAAAATTTCATCATAAAATATTACATGGTGTAAATTCAAAATAATTAACAACAACAGAAAACATGAATGACTTTTGGGGCTGTATACAGCACAGTGTCCTCTACCAGGAGCATCATGTGAATTAAACTGTAGTTTCAGGAACTACCTCCCTTAGGGAAATTCCCATTGCCTGTTTATTTTTTCCTTTTTCTTTCTTTTTTTTAAAATAAAGATTTACAGGAAAGCAGCCTTGCCCATTCATTTACAGTTGGCCTAAGTTTGCTTTCCTGCTACAGCTGCAGAAATGAGTAGGTGCCACAGAATCCATGTGGCCTGCAAAGTCTAAAATATTTAGTATCTGGTCTTTTATAGAAAAATTAAAAAATCTAGTTCCTGATTATGGAGTAGAAGGGAGGAGGAAAGAGGAAGAGGGGGAGGAGCAGAAAAAAAAAAAGCCAGAACTAGAATAGTGTTGGTGAAATAGAAGCAGGATCAACCGAAAAAAACATTTTGCGGATTGAGTAAGTGCTAAGGTAAGAGCTAGAAAGATGTTATAAGAGAAATAAGCATACTAGAAAGACGAGATCCAGCCGCTGTTTTAAAAGATGGTCCTGAAACTTCTTTCAACTTTGCACAATTTTCTCAAATAAATATTTTATAACGTGAATACTGAGAAGTTGGGGGAAAGTCTGGCCTTGTGGCCACTACCAATCGTCTCATACTAAAGGTATTTTGTTGTTGAGAAAGAAAAACAATTGAGAATCAGTAAAGAATCTTAATAACTTAGAAATTATTAAAATTGTATTCCATTTTTAAAATGAATGAGTCAAAACGCTAAGTATTACTGAAAAGTATTTCCATTTTTCAGGCAAATATTTTAGACAAAAAAAGGATAAGAAAAGGGTTACTACAAAAGGTAGAGTTATAAAAACTAAAGTTGCAGGCAAGGTTTAGGTAGAACATAAAGGGGGTGGGGTGGAAACCCTACAGGACGTATTTCTCTAGAGGAAAAGAAACGGAGATTAATGCAAAGTTAGAGAGCAAGTACCAAAACAAAGATACAAAGCCCAAACAGAAACAAACAACAAACAAAAAATATTAGTAGGGCACTCAACTTGCTTAGGACTTTGCTGTGCAAATTCCCGATTGGGAAGCACAGCGAACGCCTTAAACCGGAACAGACCCAGAGGATGCCCGCGAGACGGAAACCGGCAGGGGGAGGAGCGCTGTCCCAGTCACACTTCGCCCGCGCCGCAAACGCGCTCCCGGAAAAGACCCCAGCGGCTCGCCGTCCTCCCCGCCCGTCACGTGACTTCTCTACGGCGCTCCGCAGAGCAGCCGGCCGCGCGGGACAATGGCGCATTTCCTGTGGCCGGCAGGTTTGGGGTCCCGGCTTGGCGCGCGGGTGGGGACACCTCGCGGAGACGAGAATCCCCGAACTCTTTGCATTGGGAACCTCCAGCGAACGGACGCGGCTTCTCTATCAGACTGGAAAACGTTTAAGGAACGGTCGCTTAACAAAGCTGTAGCTTAAGAAATTACAGCCATCAATCGTTTTGTGAACTGTAGTGCAACCCAAGAATTAAATGTGTATGTAAACACAGCCAAGCACACACGCCGTTCCCCAGGGATGCATTTGACACAGTACGAACATAACGGGTTTTATAATCGAATATGAACTGTATTGTGTGTCCATGGAAACCCAGTACTGTTCATTCAAGTTTGTAAGTAAAATCAATCAGCCTAATAGGTTCACGCCGATGTTGAACAGCGGTTACCTGTAGGAAGTGGCAAGAAATGGGAGCGTGTGCCAGCCTTCCCTATATCTTTACTGTGAATAATTCTTACTTTCATTTTCCCACAGCAAAACAGCAATATGTTTTCATCTTGAAATAAAAATTAAAAAAGAAAAAAGATCCCTGCTCAAATGTAATTAACCATTTCTGGTTCCTGGACCCCGTCCTTTTCTCGTTTTGATCTTTGTCCGTCGAGGAATTCACCCATCCATCACAACACAGCGTTATCCTCATCAGCTGCTGCTATCTGCATTTGCTGAGCTTTTTATGAGGATGACTTGGTCTTTCATTTACTTCATAGCAGCAGGGGCTGTAATCCTGAGTCCCATAAACAAAGTGGAGCACCCACTCCTGAAACATGAGCAGCGAAAGCCTTAATGTAACCTGTGCCTGTAGCTAAGTTGTCTTTCTCCAGAGTGGGTTATTCATTTACTGATTTGGGATCCTGTACAAGAAGGTCTAAGTGAATGAAGGTAGTAGCATAAACCGAAAACATTAATTTCTTGTGACCATCTCTCTTGGTCTTTAGGATGTTTTTTCTCTGCCAAACTCTCTTCCTTTGGCCTGTACAGACTCCCTAAAGCCAAGGGTTTGCTTTAGCAACTTTTAAGACATCAAGAAGCCCAGATTCTCCATTTGCAGTCACACTAGCTGTATCCTGCTAGGCAGATGCCTAGTATAGTATCAGAAATAATTAACATGCCATTAAGTTCCATCAAAATCTAGCCCCAGCATATATTTCCAACTTGACTCAGGTTGATGAAATTGTCACTCTCTCAGTGGTGCCTCAAAGCTTTTATCAGCTGTCCATATCCTGTCTCTTATCTGGAACAAAAGTCCTATTTTTGTATTTCCACTTTGTTTTTCCTGAGTTCATACTACTTACCCTTTCATGTCTCTGGTCATAAGTTGCTTTGTTCTTATGTCCTCTGAAATCCCCAGTACAGTGCACTGGCCAAACCATAAGCATTTCTCTCCAGAATTTAATTCCCTAATCATTTCTCTGAATGCCTGTTCCATTTATCCTCAAGTGTAGGAGGAACTGTGTCTTCACCTGTCCATCTACCACATGCAGCAGTTGCCAGTCAAATTTCGTTTGCAGAATAATAGATAAATTAATACTGAATCATGTTTTTAAAAATCTCCCAGTAACCATACATTATGTTTCAGATTTAAACAAATATCTTTTTAATGAAAAGATTCCTGCTCAAATGAACATAGTCGTTTCTAGTCCTGGACCCCGCCTTCTGTTCTGACGTTTCTCCTTCCAGAACTTGATTTCTATCATGACATCTCAGTGATCTCAAAGCTTCTGGGCTTTTTATTAAGCTTGCTTTGGCCTCCCATATTTTTGTTGCTAGATGGCACTGTGAGCCCAGTGGTCCCTTAATCCTGAAAATAATAACGTAGCAGACCCTTTTGAAATATCAGTAAGATGATTTTAAGACACGAAATCAATCTGCCAGCACCTGAATTGTCCTCTTTTTGGAGGATTGTTCATGGTCTGACTCAGGATCTTTCACTGGGAGATCTTAGTGGAAGAAAAGTAATTTGTTCTCTGAAAATGCCAAATTTTCTTTTGTCTTTTTACCTGGACTTTAGTCTGTCTCACATATTTCCCACCCCATACTTTTCATTTGCCTATACAGGTTCTGATTGTAAAACCTGTGTTTTTTTTCAACATTAAAAGACTCCCAAATTCTTAATTTACAGGTATACCAGCTGTGTTCTTAGTAGACAGACCCTATATATAGCAAATGAATATGATATAGAAAATCTTTATAAGTGTTTAATTAACAAGGAATAAAATTCCTGCACAATCTAGCCCATGCATATATTCCCAATTTTATTCAGGTGTACTGCATTCTCTTTTTGGTATCTCAAATACTTTAATTTCTATTCATGCTGTTGTCCCTACCCATAACACCAATCCTTTTATCTTCCTTAAAACTAATTGGCATGGCTTCCTGCTACTTATTTTTAAATTATCCAATCATAAAGAGCTTCCTCCAGGAAATGTTAAGTGACAATTTAAATTAAGGTGACATGCCCATACATCTTATAAATTTCCACAGAATAATGCATATTATTCTACCACAGCATGTGTAATCTGATTTTTATTGCTTGTTCATTTCTTTGAATCCTTTATTAACTGATATCTCACATAAAGTAGGAACATTGTTGTTCATTTGTCCATCCCACACACACAGCAGAGTACATGCCTCACGGTTGCCATTTAGTTTTCTTAGTTTGCAAAAACTAATGGGTCAAAATCAATTGTCTTCCTGTATACTAATAATAAACAATGGGAAATTGAAATAAAAAATATGTTGTACAATAGCATCAAAAACATAAACTTAGGGATAAATCTGGAATATATGTGCAAGATTTGTACATTAAAAAGTATAAAACACTGATCAGATAAAGATGATTTAAATAACATTTAGATTTACACCATTTTCATAGATTGCAGGCTAAGTATTAAGATGTCAATTGTCCCAAATTTTACTAAACTTTCACCACAATCCCAAGTTGAAAATCCTTATGTGTTTTTACAGAAACTGACAAGTGAGTACTAAAATTTATATGGGGAAATAAAGACATAGAATACCCAAACCAATATTGAAAAAAGATGAAAAGTGTTGGAAGACTCACTCTAGCTTATTCTAAGGCTTACAGTAAAGCAACATTAATCAAGATACTCTGGTATTGGTGTGAGGATAGATGTTCAGATAAATGGAACCACAAAGAATATAGAAATAGACCCACACATTCATGGTCAGTAGATTTTCAAATAAGGTGCCAAGGAAATTCAATGAGGAAAGAATAGTATTTGCAGCAAATGGTGCTGGACCAATCAAGCATCCATACACCAAAATCAAAACAAAACAAATCATAACAAAGTCCTCCATTCTTATTTTAGATCATATACAAAATTTAACTCAAAATTCATCATAGATATAAATGTAAAACCTTAACATATAAAACTTCCAGAAGAAAACAGCACAGAATCTTTGCATCTTGAGTTAAGCCAAAGATTTCAATATTGTAAACCATAAAGAAAAAATGTGATTTATTGTAAATTTTTAAAACATCTGCTTTTTGAAAGATCATGTTAAGAAAATGACAAAAGCAGCACATAGTCTGATAAAATATTTTCAAGCATACATTTCTTATATCAAGAAAGATTTTACCTATAGATATCAATATAGACATAGAGTATATATGCATTGTTATTTAAGAATAATAAAGCAACACAATTTTAAGGTGGATAAAATAGTTACACAAGTGAAGAAGAAATACAGATGGCGAAGGATCCCAAGAAAATACAGTCAATACCACTATCATTAGAAGATGTGAATTAATAATGCAATGAGATACGACCACATATCAATTAGAATAATTTATTTTCTTTTCAAAAAGTACTGACAATACCAAATGCTGGCAAAGTTGCAGAGCAACTGGTACTATCTCATACGTTGCTGTCAGGAATTCAAAATGGTGTAGCCCTTTGAAAACAGTTTGACATTTTCTTGTTAAGTTAATTGCATCATCCAGCAATCCCACTGTTGGTAATTTACATAGGAGAAATGAAAATATATGTCCACACAAATACCTGTATGGGAATGTGTATTGCATCTTTATTGACACTAGCCTAAACCCAGGGGAAAAATATATATCCTTCAAATGGTAAAAAGATGAAAAAATTGTGATACATCTATTAAATAGAATACTGCTCAGCATTAAAACATAATGAACTATTGATACATGGAATAGCATGGATTAATCTCAAAAGCATTATTCTAGGTGAGAAAAACCAGACAGAAAATGTTGCATGCAGTATGATTTCATTATTATGACAATACTGAAAAGGTAAATGATAGAGGTAGATCTGATCAATAATTGCCAAGTTTGAGTGTGTGTGTTTGGGGGGCTGTTTACTAAAAAGGGGCACCACAGAATTTTTTGTGGTGATGAAAATGTTCTATGTCTTGATGATGGTAGTGGTTGCATGTCTGTAGACATTTGTTGATACTCATCAAATCTCATGGAAAAGGTTAGATTTCACCGTTATAAACCTAAATTTAAAAAGCAGTGGGTTACTGCATTATTTTCCTTAATTTTTGTCTTTCCAATTCAAATTAGCAGTCCCCAAATTATCACAAATATATTTAGCACTTTTCCACAGAATTATATCGTTTACTCCCCTTGCACAGAGGTAAAACGATCATAGACCCGCTTACAATTTCAGCCTCTCTCTTGCCCAAACGTGCACTCACATTTCTATGAACAAGTCATACTTCTTGCCTCATTACAACTGGACATCTTCCCTTTTGGGTGGTCCTTCCTCCTTACCCTTGAAATCTGTATTCACTCAAATAATTAACTTAGTTATTATCCCACATTAGAAACTGAACCCACTGCCCCCTCAAATGGTTCACAAATACCCTATCCTGAATTAAAAAGAAATACACTGACTTTGGGTTCCACTTTTCTTTCCCCATATGATATAACTTTTATGGTCCATCTTGTTCAATAGTTCTGCTTCTATTTAATCTTCATTTCAATAGAGACAATGATTAGCAACTAGAGGGAAAGAATGTAAGCATTCATCATAGACATGATGCAAATTTACAGGGAAGAAACCAAATAACAGAGAACTCTGATTGGCTGTGACCTGGATCTTTGGAATTACTGAACACATCAGGATACCACTCCTGTGTAAACAGCTCCCAGTCTAGGGTGTCTCTGCCACAGGAAAGCCAGAAGCAACAGTGTTCCCATTTGCTAATGCTGCCCATTTACAAAACACCAGAAATGGATTGGCTTTTATAAAGGGGGTTTATTTGATTACAAAGTTACAGTCTTAAGGTCATAAAGTGTCCAAGTTAAGGCATCAACAATAGGGTACCTTCACTGGAGAAAGGCCATTGGCATCCAGAAAACCTCTGTTAGCTGGGAAGGCACGTGGCTGGAATCTGCTGTTACTGGGTTGTGTCCAAGCTCTTCTCTCAGCTCCTGTGCATTCTTCAAAATGTTGCTCTTGAGGCATTTTGTCCTCTGTTAGCTTCTCTGGAGCAAACACTGGGATAGCATCCCCAAAGTGTCAGCAAGTCTGCTTTCAATGGCCGTCTTCAAAATGTGTCTCAGCTGCAGCTCTTCTCCAATATGTCACTCTCAGTTGCTCTGAGGTCCCTCTGTTTGTGAGCTCTTTTTATAGGACTCCAGTGAAGTAATCAAGACCCACCTTCAATGGGTGGGACCACATTTCCATGGAAACATTCAATCAAGAGGTCACACCCTAATCAAAGTTGGGGGGGGTCACATCTCCATGGAAACACTCAATCAAATGATTCCAACCTAATCGACACTAATACACTAATACTTCTGCCCCACAAGATTACATCAAAGAAGATGGCATTTTGGGGGACATAGTACATCCAAACCGGCACAAACAGTAAACTCATAAGTAACTGAAAACATTTAAAATAACAAGCTCCATTTCGCTTCTACAAAAATGAGATAATTTTAAATGCTTATTATCTGTTTGAATAAATGTTTGGGGGAAGTATGGCAATGAACATTACTGAAGCCAGTTGTGCTATTTTGATAGACATTATAGTTTTTAGAGCAGTGTTAGTTTCACAGAAAAATTGTGCAGAAAGTACAGAGAATTGCCATACACCTCTCTCCTTACCCCAATTTCTCCTATGATTAATATCTTGCATTAGTGTTGTATGTTTGTTACAATTAATGAAAGAACGTTGATACCTTATTATTAATTACAGTCCATAGTTTACTTTAGAGCTCACTACTTGTATTTTATAGTTCTACGGGTTTTGACAAAGACTTAAGATCATGTATCGATCATTACTGTTACTACACAGAACAGTTTCAGTGCCCTAAACATGCTGTGCTCCATCTATTCATCCCTTCCTGCCTCCCCCAGTACCATTGGTAACCACTGATAATTGTATTGTCTCTATAGCACTTCCTTTGTCAAAGTATCAAATAGCTGGAATCATACAGTATACAGCTTTTTCAGACTTGCTTCTTTCACTTCTCAGTATGCATTTAAGGTTCATCCACGTATTTTTGCAGCTTGATAGCTCATTTCTTTTTATCATTGAATAATAGTCCATTTTTTGGATGTACCACAGTTTATCAATCTACCTATTGAAAAGAATCATGGTTGATTCTAAGTTTAGGCAGTTATCAATAATGTTGCTATAAATATTCGTGTTCAGGCTTTTGGGTGGTTAACGTATGTTTCACTTTGTAATAGCCAGACTATCTTCCAAACTGGCTGTATCATTTTTCATTCCCACTAGCAATGAATAAGAATTCCTGCCACTAAAGGATGTAGGATGTAAACAGTCTCACCACTATTTGGTATTGCCAGTGTTTTGGAATTTAGTCATTCTAATAAGTGTGTAGTGGTATTTAATATTTTGTTTTAATTTTCAATTTCCTAATAACAAATTCTTTCATGTGCTTATTTGGTCATCTGTGCATCTCCTTGGTGAGAGGTGTCTGTTAGGGCCTTTTGCCCATTTTGTAATCAGGTTGTTTTCTCAGTGTTGTGTTTAAAAAATTATTTGTATATTCTGGATCTGAGTCCTTTGTCAGACATGTCTTCATATAGAAGGGCAAAAGATCCAGAATAGCTAACACAGTACTGAAGGTGAACAAATTCAGAGGGTTGACATTACCTGACTTTAATACTTATGAAAAATATAATTGATCAAGATAGCAAGGTGTTGATAAAAGAAAATGATTAATGTAACAGAATAGATAGTCCAGAAACAGACTCACACAAGTATGGTCAACTGATCTTTGACAAAGAGTCAGAGAAAACTCAGTGGAGAAAGGATATTCTTTTCAACAAATTGTGTTGGAACAATTAGACATCCCAATGAAAATTAAATAAATAAAATAAATAAAGATGCAGATTTTATACCTTTCAGAACTATTTGACTTCTACAAGATAACATAGGAGAAAATTTAAATGACCTCAGGTTAGGCAATGCCTTTTTAGATACAAAGGATAACAAATGTACAATCCACAAAAGAAAAACAAATAATCATTTGGGCTTAATGAAAATTAAAAACTTCTGCTGTGCCAAAGTCCCTGTTAAAAGAATGAAATGACAGGACATGGTATTGGAGAAAATGTTTACAAAACAGTTCTCTGATAAAGGACTTATATCTCCCCCTGACAAAAAGTGTAATGTTCTTCTGGAGAAAAATTAAGGTGCTCATAGGTAAGAAGAAAACTATTACACCTGTAAATGTTACTTGTAATTTTTATAGAAAAATAAACAAAATTTAATTAATGCTTTAAATACAAATGAACTGTTTTCACCCTCTGCTTGTTGTAACCCAGATGAAATTGAAAATGGAGTTAGTAAGAATATATTTTCTTTCAGAGCTGTAAACTCCAGTCTTCATTCACAATCCAGTGTACTTCATATTAATTTTTAAATTAATTCATTAATTCAACATCTAGGTATTTTCAGGTCATAGGAAATGTCCTAGGCTATGGGTATATAGAAGTGAAAAGTCTATTAAAATTCTGTCTCCAAATAGCTTGCAGTCTAGTTCTACATTTCTGGTACTATAACTACAGAACTCAAATACAGTGTTGACAGTCCAACTAGGCATCTACTATTGGCAAAATATTTGGCCATAAGCTTTCAGGAAGCTACTCTGCAACCACTTAACACCAGAGTGGAGTGAAAAACCAAGCTGTAGGCATCAACCCCATCAGACTTGCTAGTGTTTTCATTATTTTTAAACTTTTTCCTTCTATACCTGTGTGTCTTTCTTCATCTAACTGCCAGCTTGCTCCACCAAGTTGACCTGAACCTGGAATCTTAGTAGGTGATTTTAAAAAAATTCAACACCTTAGGTATGTTTTAGTTTGTTTATATGTTTTAGTTTGCTTGTTTGTTTGCATGTTTGCTTTTGTTGTTGCGGTGGGGTGAGCTTGGATCTCATAGTTTACTTTTAGAATCTTGACACTTCAGTAAATATCATATGGTAGGTTCTCTGATTTTGGAGGCAGCTACTACCTATTACGGGCCAAACACTGAGGCTATCCCCCACATAGAGATCATTTGAGAACTGTACTGCCAACACAGCCAGGGGCCAAAGGGGGACAGTTTTCAGTGTGGTGGTTGCAAAATTACTGCTGAAGTTCAGGGGAATGAAACTGAAAAGCTTTAGAGTAAGGGAGGCATAGAGAGAACATTTAAATCACCAGATTTTTGCAAAGCGTTTGTTTTTGGAAGGAAGTTATCACAATGAGGAAAGAGATTTATGGAGTCTGGCTGCCCTGGCTTGTTTCCCAGCTCTGCCATTTTCTGTGTGGCCTTGGACAAGTTTATTAACCTCGTGTACTTCGGATCCATAAAACAGTAATGCGAGTCCTGATGTGATATCTTTAGGTTTAAATGTGGGGATTCCTGTTTATGTTTATACATATTAAACCACACTGGTCTTTTTCCCACGGTCCATGAGCACGGTTGAGTCTTCTCCATGAATGTTTTCCCTGCAAGACTGTTGAAGGAGGAAACTGGGTCCTAGTGTATGTTCTGGGTATTGGAGAGAACTTCATGAACAGCTCCTTCTTGGCAGTGAGTTTTCTACATAGACAGTCACACTCATCAGGTGGCCAAATTCCCCGTGCACTACTGTCCAGAAGGGTGCTGAAATTCCTGTCCTGAATCTACCACCCAGAATCAAGTGGGAAGGTTTAACCAATTTGGAAGATGGGTAAAGAAGGTACATTATCTTTCTTATGAGTTTTTTTTTTTTTTCTGCACAGCTGCTCAACAGCTTAAGAAACATTTCCACTCAGAAAATAAAAAGAACAAGTACATATCGAACATGAGTATGTACTAGCTACCATTAATAATATATTTACTTCCACAGATTTCTATGAGGTGGTCATTGTTATGACTTCCATGGAACATAATATGAAATCAGGTATTAAATAACTGTCCTGCACTCTTTGACCTAACAAGGGGTCAAGCCAGAAAACCCCATAGCAAATGCCCATATTTTCACATTTGATGTGCCGGTAAAGCTGGAAGCAGAATTTTGAATGTGGCAGTGCCTCCTGCTTTGGTGTAGCTCTTCCCCAGATGCCAAGAAGGGAGTGTGGCAGACATGCAGGTTGGTTCACTCAAGATCTGTCTCAGTGTGCTTTATCACGCGGTCCTCCAAGTCCAGAGATATGAAGGAGACAGTAACCATATAAGCCCCATGTGGATAGAATTGCCATCTGCTGGGGTTATTCTATTGAAATGCAGGTCATAGAACTAAGGGAACATTTCAAAAGAAAAAGAAGTAATTTGACAATGAGCTTTCACCCTTTCTTCTTAACCCTGACTGCAAAAAGACAGGACTGTACATGACACAGCCATTGACAACAAAGCCCAAGATGAAGGGCTACCTGTTAGGGATGAGGAAATTTGAGTGTAAGTGTATGCTGAGCTGCCATATGCAATATAACCTGTGTCTCCTATGACTTTCTGTTACATGTGACTAATAAACCCACTATATTATGAAATGATTCAAGGAGAGTTTTCTCTTTCTAAGAGAAGAACACAGTTATAATCAAAAAAGGATTAAACTGTATGACTTTCTCCTCTAATGTTATGCCAAGAAAATCTCCAGTCTGCTATAAATTGAGAATCAACATGCCTCCGTTCTTCACCGCAAAAATAATGCAGCATATGCATTATGTTTGGAATATAGTGTTGTTCTTTGTAAGTGGTAAAACTCAGGTTAATAGTTCCAGGTTCTAACAAAATAATAGAATGATGATGAAGGGCAATTTCTTGACATGATCTGGCCTTGAAATTCTGCATATACAGTATCAGCATGGAGAATTGCAGACAGTAGCCAGCCCTGGAAAAGCAAATGCCCAACTATTACCTTGGAGTAAAAGTACTCACCATGTGTCATTGCTCCTATTCTTTTAATCATATCTCATGAATCTAGAATGAATGCCCTCTCCCCCAAATAGTCTTTAGATCACTTAATTGAGGATTTTAATACTTGCTTAACAGACCTAGGCTATTGATTTTCAGAGAACTCACCCAATGCAAATGCTTCCCTCACAAGGGAATGTGTTCCTCCCAACATAATCTTGTTGCAGGGAGATACTTTTTGGGTTTCTACCTCCCAGGAATCTATGTGGAGAAGAAATTAGTTACCTGGGTTCTCCAGAATTACCTCAATCACAAATCAAAGAAAATATCCTTGAGGATTGCTCCTTTTTTTTGTAGATAGCATAAGATAGCAATGAAATTTTGCAATAATTAGATTTACTTAGCTAAGAGGCTTACATGCATTTTTTAAAACAAAAGCCTCAAATATTTAAAAGATAAACACTTTAGCTGACCACAAAGTTGTGCAGCGTCCAGCATTCAGGAAAAATTTCTATTGGGCAAATCCTGGTTAATCACAACCCCACCCAGTTAATCAGAACTCTGCTGAGCTTGGGGTGTGGAGAGGACCTTGCATCTGAGACCTGATGTCTGCACCATCCTCATTAAGAGAATGCACCCGGGAAAACTGCAATCTTAATTTTGCACAACATTTCCAATGCCCTCTTGACTGTATTCTCATCCTGGGGCCTAAGATACACAGTGTTGTGTGGCCAATATAATGTCTGCTTCTGGGATGTTCCATTAGGGGTAATCTAACCCAATGCCTTGGGGCCATGGGCTTCAAAGTGAGAAAGTCTTGTATTCCTTTCCTAAACCCACCCCTTAATCACTGCATCATCTTGAGGAACTTCAGTCAGATGCATAAGTCAACTTTCCTTAATGAAGATTATAGTTAATCATTAGTGCCCTCTACATTCCAGGCCCTAAATAAATCTTACATTGCTTGTTGGAGAACTGAATTGTTTTTGCCCTCTTCTTGCTTTTGTGTCTCTTTGTGGTTCAGGTGAGGGAATAACTGTTCTAGCCCAGGGTTAAGGAATCCCAACTTCACTAGCCAGGGTACTCACCAGTCCATTCACAAACTACATCAGGGATGTGAAATGTTCAGCCTAAAACGAAGACTCAGTGAATCAACTAAATAAATTATTCACTAAGTCAAAGAAAATGATAATTTTAAAAAGTCACTAGCAGTAAAATATTTCACTATTATGCTAATTGATAAAAAGCAATAAATAAATGGCTACTTATTATAATGTTAAACAATCCAAACTTTTTTGAAGAATAATTTGTTATTTTCTAGCACCATACTTTGACTCATTATTTTCATTTCTACAAAACCATACTATGAAAATATTCACTGTCTGGAGCAGATGTAAATCAAACTGAAAACAATCTCGTAAGTGAAAGCTGCATACCTATATTATGGACCGTCTCTAAAAGGAATATCATGCAGACATTTAAAAGATTTAAGTAGAAGGAGTCACAGACTCAAGCCAATGGCTACAACTCGTGGGTAAGGAGAAAAGTAAACAAAATGATGAAATTTATACTTGCACAACAACAAAGAGGGTGATGTGGGCTCTGTATTCCCAGTGAAGTCTTGACGTTCTGCACAACTGAATGCCTTTATGGGCCTCTCACAATTTTAATGAATTAATTGAAATATTCACAGCACTGTTTCAGATAAATGCACAGAGACTCTGAGCAAATTTTGCCTTATTTCTCCTAGAAGAGCCCTCCTATTACCTATCAGAGATATTTCAGAGGAATTTTCTGGAAAAAACTAAAACAGGGAGTGCATAATAAGACCAGTCTCCCCTAATAAAATGCTATTCCCATCAACTTAAGAAAGAATGATGCTTGAAAAGATTAATATAATTGAGCAATTCTGAAATATTACTATAAATGCTTGTGGAAAAAAATAGGAATGAAAGTCATTAATACAAATACAAAGTTACGAATTTGGTTTGGGTAATGTTAATGTGATTGACAAAATAAATGATTATTTACACAAATGTTAAAGATCTTTAGAAGCCAAAACAAAAAGCGAGAACAAAAATTACAAGGGAGTGCTTGAAGTGGTAATACGTCGGCAATAATTACGATTTTTGAAAAAACTTGTTCTTTCTACCAAAGAACGTCCTTAAGACCCCGGAGGGCGGGCAAGGAGCAACTTGCCTGGTGGGTGCAGAAACAGCAGGGGGCCTCCGCAGGGCAGAGCCAGGTGAGGCCCCGCCCCTTGTGGGCGTGGCCCCAGGGAAGAAATTAGCGGCCCTCGGACTGTCAGCGCCTGCGCAGGAGGCATTCGCGGGACACATCCGGGAAACATACCCCAGGCTCCAGAAATCAGGGAACTGGATAGAGGGGGCGTGCCATGGAATAGAATTCACGGAGAATTTCTAAGAAATTAAAATGGGGACTGGTATTAAAGGAGATCGCCTAAGATTGACTTATCAATGGCAATGCTAGATCCTCAGTCGCACCCTGTCTGGAAACAAAAATCAGCCTTTGGGGAAAGTTGGAGAAGTCTGAACATGGAACGAAAATCAAATCATCTTAGGAAAGTTTTTATCCTGATTGTTGTTACTTGTGGGCTAGATATTGTGGTTATAGAACAATATCCTTATTTTTTTGAAATGCAAGAGATGTCATGACGTCTTACTTTCAAGTTGTCAAATATACACACATATACGTGTATAGATGAGGTTACTATGTCAAAATGTTAATATTTTTTAATGTAGGAGGTTGATGTATAGATACTCATTCTACTAATTTCTTTGGCATTTCTAAAAATATATTTTGCATTTTTCATAATAAATTAAAAAAAATAAAGACTAAGGAAAAAGTCATTTAGCAAATTATATACTAAAATGCTAACGGTACTAAAGCACAACGTATTGCAATATTTACTTTTATGTATTTCCGACTTTCTATAAAATAAACAGATTTCAGCAATAAACGTGTTTGAAATGTCAGCATACAAAAGTAGATTATAAAACGGTTTTGTTTTAACAGGCTAATAATGGAGAAGGGAAAGTTTAATTCCTCACAAAAACAAAAACAAAAACAAAAACAAAAAACACGCACAAATTAGAAAGAGGTGTCAGCTAAACAATACAAGTTGTTCTAAAGGGGTAATCAGAAAGAAGGGTATTATACTCTTTCCCATAGAATAGTAAAACAAAAAACAAAGTAAGTAGTTGCATATGAAAAGTTAAAATGTGATTTGAAAATACTCTTTTTCTGTGTGCTCAAAAGCTTAGGGAATACTTTCTAAAGATTGCGAAAATTTTATTATTCTGAAAGTCAAATACCAGACGGTTGACGCCACAAAAATTAAAATTCCATCACAATATTGTAAAGACTTTAAAAATAAAATACCTTAAGAAATACCTGTGGTAGGAAGAGATGATGGTTGGAAGGAAGGAAGGAAAGAAGGGAGGAAGGAAAGAGAAAAGAAAGAACGTGAAGAGATGTTGATGCTCAGGACAAGCAAAGTCACGTGCTTAGGTAATATACTGTATTTAAAAATTAATATTTTTGGTATTAATAATCTACCAATATTAGATGTGGTTGAATATCTACTGCTGGTGGTCTTGGAACCCGGTGCCACTGATGAAGGGAATGCAGTAGGAATGAGCTCTGCTGTGAGACACTCAAGGTTTGCGTCGGGAAACCAAAGAGCCTCTAAGAGATAAGCAGTTGTGTGTGCAAGAGAGAAACGTCCCATCCGCGGCCGCCCGCCGTCCCCACCTCCTCCGGGCGCCCGGGTCCCGCCGTGCGGGTCCCGCTCCGGTCCTTCCCTGCTCATCTGCGGAACCGGCTCAGTCTGTTCGGCGGCGCTCGGCCTCCCGAGCATGGCCGCTAGGTGGCGCTGTGCGCTGGCCGCTTTGAATCCTAGGATCAGCGTGTCCAATTTCCACTTGCAAAGTGGCTGAGGGGGCAGGAACCTGCGCTCGGGGTGCGAGGCTGAGGGGTGCACAGAGGGAAAAGAACAGGCAGAGCCTGCGCCTCCGCGAGCTTGGGGAGCATCCTCTGCCCTCTCTGCTCTCGCTTCCCCAGGCACAGGACCCCTTGGTAATGTCCTCAGCCCTCCCCAGTGGACAGTGACTAACCTCAGTTTGTTCTGTTTTCCTGACAGGCAGACCTCCTAGCTGGGGGTAATGTTTCTAGGAACAAGACCTAGAAATCAAAGTTCTTCTACACGGATCACTTTCCTTTGTGGCCTTGCATCACCACTTTTTTCTTTTTTTAATTTAAAAATTTCTCTGATTTTCAAACACTCATTACGTACCAAGCAACAGCTTTCTTCGTCCCCCCTCCATTCCCTGGTAACTTGCAGTCTACTTTCTTTCTCTACGGATTTGCTATAAGTGAAATCATACCGTATTTGTCCTTATGCATCACTTCCTGACTTCCCCTTTCACACCTGCCCATTCCCATCACGGTGAATGGATGTCAGTGGGAATGATGGAAACCATACACACAATAGTACAGCCTCTTTTCTTAAGAAAAATTGCATCACAACCACTCTTCATGCCACAGATGGTGATGTTAAGATATCCGTGACTCCAGATCAAAATATTCAGAATAATCAGAATCAGAATGCCCTGACGTTTGTGAAATCCATTTACAAACTAATTTCAATTGTGCTTTGTATATTTTATGAATCAAATGTATGCCATCATCATTCTAAAAGGGATCTTTCAATAAGTGTAAAATAAGGCTGTTAGGTTTGTAATCATTTAATTGGCAGAGTTGATATCCCTTGGTTTAGACCAATCTTAAATCTTTGATTCATTGACATACAGCAGAATCCCCCATTGAGACTCCTACAGACACTGTGCAGAGACAGACTCCTATCTCTCGCTGTGGGTTTTACTTGTACTGTTCCTTATTCACTTCAATATCACCAACTAGAAGTTTACAGCTAAGGCTACAGCAAGCATCAAGTAATTGCAGAATGAATAAATCAAGATATTTTGCAACAACTAATATGAATTGGATTTGCCTTACCAACTTAAAAAAATGAAACAAGGGTATACGAAAAACTGTATCCTGGGCAACAAAGGATAGTGATCCCTGATAAAATTGCCTCAGTCTCAAACTTGAAGAGTGTTGCCAGGCCATATTGTGAAAAGGATCCCTGTAGACTCCCTGAATTGAGGAGATGGAACAACAGAAAGTGCAGAAAAAACAAGGTGGCTCAATTTCCTAGACCAGAGCTCTAGAGAAGAGAACTCTGGATGTAAACAAAGAATCCTCCAGTGTGCATGAGTGAGGAAAATATCTGTGGTCGTGAAATTAACTACATGAAAGGTAGCAGAGGCAACCATCTCATGTTTACACAGGGAATAGTGCTTGTTCCCACCAGCCAGACTGTTAAATTTCAAGATTCACAGGCCTCTTAAGAGAGAACATAGAAGACTCTTGCCTCAGTAGTGGAGAATAATCAGCCCTAAACTAAAAACAGTTCTGTACCTGACCAACTAATATTAAAACAATGTATGAAAAGATCAAAATGCTTTACAGTAAGATCCCAGAAGGAAGCTCAACAATATTTGATAGGAATACAAAAATATCCATGAATGAGGAAAGTAAAATTTGTAATGTCTGGGATCAATAAAAAGTTGTCAGGCATGCAAAGAAATATGAAAACATGATCCACCATCAGAAGACAAAGTAATCAATTGAAACTGACCCAGAAGTGACCTGGTGTTAGAATTATCAATAACATGTTCCTTTTTTTGCTGAGTAGTAGTATTCTATTGTGTGGATGTACCATAGATTACTCTTCCATTCACCCGCTGAAGGACATTTAGATTATTACCTATTCAAGTGGAAAGCTGAAATTTTGGAATCTCCTGAAATATCTGAGTTATCTTACTATAGGGGATTCAACCTAATAGAAGAGGTGTGGCCACTTAAAGGGCCACATATGACAACAATTATATACAGAAAAGTTAAAGTTACCTTAAAACTTCAAGTGATGGAAATAGCTAAATATTAGTCCTAGAAAATAATTATTTAACATAGTAATTGTTATTTTGATTATGTAGGTGAAATGGGAACACACATTCATTTCTATTGTTAATATTGTTATTCCTGTGAATTTACCAAATGTAAAGAATAGAGTAAAAATAATTATAAGCCTGTAGATTTTTTTTTGCAGATTTTTATAAAAAAAGTAAAAATGTTGATTGTTCTAATGATGCTTTACCTACCAATAAACCTGCCCTTGGATTGTGCACTTGGCTGACAATGGAGCTTGGATAAACAAATTTTCAGTTCTGAACTAACTACTGCCTCAGGCCTATATTATGCAAAAGTAAATTTAATTCCATATTCTGTCTTTTCACTATGTATCTTTATTAGGTGTAACTTCGTATTAGTCATGGCTATAGGTTGTGGATATACAGTTGTAATCAAAAGAGTAGAATTACCTTTACCCTTTGAATTTACATTCCTTATTGTGGTGATTTGAAGCTGTGTATACCTTAGAAAAACATGTTCTTAAACCTAATCTATTCCTGTGGGTGTGAACCAATTTTAAGCAGGATCTTTGGATGAGATTACTTCAGTTAAGTTGGGGCCCACTTCAGTCAGGATGGGTCTTAATCCTATTACTGGAGTCCTTTATCTATGTAATCGAATTGAGCTATGGAAAGAGAAAGCCCCGGGAAGAAAGTAGTTGAACATCAACCGATCCGGGAAGAAATGGAGAGACCAGGAGATGCTGTCATGTGTCTTGCCATATGACAAGCTATTAACCAAGGGATGCTGGAAGCCAGCCTCAGAACACCTCAGTCTTTGGGATGAGAGCATCTTCTTGATGATGCCACAATTTGGACTTTTTTCTAGCCTCAAACCGTGAGTGAATAAGTTCCCATTTTTAACCTGCCCATTTCATTGTATTTCCTCATGCAGCCTTGGAAAGTGAACAACATATCAAGGTATATTTACAGTACCCTGTTTGGACATCCATCAAATGAATCTGGTCCTCCTGATGTTTACATCTCCTCAGAGGAAATATTTTATTCAGAGACAATTTAAACACAAGGTTTGAAGAACATGCACTTGTTCCTCCCGATATCGTAATGGGTCACAATGCAATGTCCAGGCATCATTTTCTGTATTCACAGTCGCTCCTGGGCCTACCATCAGGCTTGGTGGTGTTTTCATGATCTCTCAGATGTGTCATGTTCAAACACAACCTCTGGTTATGTTTTGCTAAACAGGTACCCAGCAAGAAAAAACATTTTCTCTGTGTCCTCCTTAACTCTATTGCACCTTCATTCTTCCAAGTGAAGTTAACTTAGACATTGAACAGTATAAGTCTTGCTTACTTTAAAATCTCAGTTGGAAACAGGGCTCTGATACCATGTTTTGCACCTTTGGGCTGGTAAAACTGAGGCTTCCTGTTTTACACTTAGGACCCTGGCATTGCAAAGAACGTGATACTGGGAGTTATCTAATTTTGCAGGCTGCCACTCCACATTCATGACAAGGTTTCAGTGTAGTACCCAAAGAATACATAGTTGTGGAAAGGGAAATTAGGCAAAAAGAAATAACAGAATAGCAAGACACAGAAAGACCTTGTTCCAAGTGCCTTATGATGCCACTGTGGATTAAGGATTACCTATTGAGTTTGGCTCTACTATATTGCATGGGTTAATAGCACAATCTTTTCATTAAGATTGTGACCTTACTGAAACTGACTGTGTTTTAAAACTTCAACTTCCATGTGAGACCAAGGGAAGAGATGTCTATTTGGTGCAGGATCTATATTTTCTAAACAGTATAACTTTACAGTCAGTTTGTTCAAACACCATGACCGCATGGACCTTTGAACAGGAAGTGAGATATGGTGGGTTGGTATAGGTTAAAGTGAAATAGTGACACATCCCAAAGTAATTTGGGAAAATATATTTACAGCACCCCCCCCCCCCCAACGAGGAGCTGGGGGAAGGTGCAGAAGTGTTGGCTTTCCTCACCTGGACTGGTGTTGATGTTGTCACAAACATTGGGACTGGCAGTTTGATGTGCCGAGCCCTCTATCATGGGACTTGCCCTTGTGGGGCTCCTTACTGCAAAGGAGAGGCTAAACTTGCATATAATTGTGCCTTAGAGTCTCCCCTTGAGTACCTCTTTGTTGCTCAGATGTGGCCCTCTCTCTCTCTCTAACTGAGCCACCTTGGCAGGTGAACTCACTGCCCTCCCCCCTACATGGGACCCGACTCCCAGGGGTGTAAATCTCCCTGGCAATGCAGGATATGACTCCCAAGGATGAATCTGGACCTGGCATTGTGGGATTGAGAATATCTTCTTGACCAAAAGGGGGATGCAAAATGAGATGAAATACTTTCAGTGGCTGCGAGATTTAAAGTGGAGTCAAGAGGTCACTCTGGTGGACATTCTTATGCACTATATAGATAATACATCTTAGGTTTTAACTTATTGGAATAGCTAGAAGTAAATACCTGAAACTACCAAACTCCAACCCAGTAGTCTGGACTCCTGAAGATGATTGTATAATAATATAGATTACAAGGGGTGACAGTGTGATTGTGAAGGCCTTGTGGATCACACTCCCTTTGTCTAGTGTATGGATGGATGGGTAGAAAAGTGGGGACAAAAACTAAATGACAAATAGGGTGGGATGGGGGATGGTTTGGGTGTTCTTTTTTTTTTACTTTTTTTAAATTCTTATTCTGATTCTTTCTGATGTAAGGAAAATGTTCAAAAATAGATTGTAGTGATGAATGCATAACTATATGATTGTACTGTGAACAGTTGATTGTATATCATGGATGATTGTATGGTATGTGTATATATTTCAATAAAACTGAATTTAAAAAAAAGATATGACCTTAAAAAATGTACTCCTAGTCTTATTATTGCATTTCTAAAATTGGATTATGTGACTGCCATACAGGTTTTCTGTTTTTATCTTAAAATAGTAGATATAAATGCACGTGCAGAACTATTAAGCTACTTAATCATTAAGTTAATTCTACTTGTTGAGCACTGTTGAACCCATCTACAAATTGAACACATTACATATCAAAAATCCAGGGGCCTTTTATTTTTTTTTTGCAGAAATGGAAAAGCCGATACTTAAATTCATATGGAATTGCAAGGGCCCCAAATAGTCAAACAATTTTGAAAAATAAAAAAGTTGGAGTATTAACATCTTCCACTTTAAAACTTCATACAAACTTAGAGTAATCAAAACAGTGTGATACTGGATAGACATTTACATCAATGGAATAGATTTGAAAATCCAGAAATGACCCACATATATTCATGGCCAGTTGAGTTTTAATGGGTGCCAAGTACATGCAATGGAGAAAGAAAAATCTCTTCAACAAATGGTGCTTGGAAACCTCGATATCCACATGCAGAAAAATGAAGTTGACTGCCTAATACCACATACAAAAATTAATTAAAAATGGTTCAATGACCTAAATATAGTTGCTAAAATCATAAAACACTTAGAAGAAAAAATAGGGACAAATCTTCATGACCTTGGTAAATTGACTTTATCAAAATTAGAAATTGTTTTGTGTCAAAGGATAGTAACAAGAAAGCTAAAAGAAAAACAACAGAATAGAAGAAAACAATGGCAAACCATATATCTGTTAAGGGTTTACTGTCAAGAATATATAAAGAAGTCTTACAACTCAACAACAAAAGAGTAAGCAACCCCATAAAAATGATAAAAGGACATAAACAGATGTATTTTCCAAATTGGGTATATGAATGGCCAAAAGAAGTATCATTACTCATCATTAGCCATTGGGGGAAGGATAAGTTAAAACCACAATGTGATACCACTTCATACCCACAAGAATGGCTATTATATTAAAAATGGAAAATAACATGTTGGAGAGGGTGTAGAGGATGTGGAGCCCTTGTGCATTTTTATGGGAATGTAAAATGGTGCAGCCTTTGGTGAGAGCAGTATGGGGGTTACTAAAAAAAATTAAATACAGTATTATCATATGACCCAGCAATTCCACTCCTAGGTATATACTCAAAGAACTTGACAACAGGGACTCAAACAGATACTTGTATACCAGTGTTCATAGCAGCATTATTCATAATAGCTAAAAGGTGAGAATAACCCAAGTATCCATCTACAAATGAAAGCATAAACAAAATGTGGTTCAAACACACAATGGAATATTATTCTGCCATAAGAGGAAATGGCATTCTGAAACATACTGCAACATGGATGAACCTTGAAAACATTATGAGGAGTGAAATAATCAAGGTACATAAGGACAAATATTGCATAATTTCACCTAAATAAAATATCAAGAAGTAGAAACATCATGGAGATAGAAAGTATATTAGAAGTTACTGTGGAATGGAGTAAATGGGAGAATGGGAATTGTTTCTTGGTGGGTATATTGTGTTTATCATTTTTGGAAATTTTAAAATAAATTAATTTAAAGTACTATTCAAAGATTTTTTCCATGAATCATGTCATGGCACAACTAGCAATTGATACAGCTCTGATTCAACATCAGTTGATTATCTGGAGGAAAATCCTAACCCCCTGTGTAAAATCCACAACTCAGCTGACAGGTGTGTTAATGGAGCAGGCATATTTCACAACTTCAAAAGTGATCCACGTAAATGCCATCTTCTGAGAGATGTGATAGTAACTCCTTTTGCTTTGGCCTCCTAACCTAATCCTCCAGAATAAGAGGAAGAAGAAACCCTACATATTAAGGATTGTGGGAACAATAACAGAAGATCGAATCTCTTAGGGCATTCCCGAGCTTCCATAACAGCCCAAGTTTGTTTACCATATGACTTTTTTGATGCAAAAAGAAATAAATTCTCATCTCATTTTTAAGACTCTAAAGTGAAGTTTTACATTAACACCACTATTATTAAAATATGGCCATTCAGCTTGTCTACACTTGGGCATCACTTAAAGCAAACACACACAAAAGTTCCCATACTGCCTCACTTAATGGTTCTCTGTAAAAAGCACCTTTTTTCTTTGCTTTCTCTATGCTCTCTCCTCTAGTTTCTTTTGCCTCTGTGGTTTCGAGTGATAGGCTACTCATTAGGCTGTTCCCAAACAAACTTTACTAAAGGAGTGTGAAATGTTTTGCTAAAAGCAATAGACTGCATTGAAATAGCTGCTCCAAAAACAAATGAATTATATACTCTAATTTGTAAATAAGATATGAACATTTTTCAATATGAAAAATTTTCTCATATTTTATCAAATACAAAATAATTCTATAAGATAATGAAATAAAGAAAATTGGATAACAATTTGCTAGTACTAATAAGACTTCAGAAATTCAAATGCTTTGAACCAGGAGTTGAAATTCTACAAACATGTTCTACGAAAATAATTGGTCGCTAGTACAGATGAATGTACATGAATGTGTACTCCTAAACTGTTGCTTTTAGGCTTTTGGGGGGAAATGAAAACAAACTAAATATATACACATCAAAGAGTAATGGATGATTATACTGTGGGAGAGTCTTACAACAAATTAAGGTGCAAACATTTGAGGTTCATCAGTAGTTACTGAATGCTTAACATGTCCACAGCTCACAACTAAGGAAAAACAGAACAGTGCAACAATGCTTCTCTCTGCCCAGTGGTGAAGAGGAATGACCTTCTGTAGAGAAGGAAGGGGACAGTGTTCTGAGCGTATCACTTAATGTGTCTGTACCCTTGCACTAGTTCCCCTATCTACCTCATCCTTAGTGTCCTCACCTATGCTGATTTGGTGGGTATAATAATAATATATATACCACATACTATTTTTCGAGTAAAATTTTTCTAACCCATTAAAAGTACTAATAACAATGCATAGCTATCAGACACAATATATTTAGCTGAAATTAGCATTATTATCATTACATGGTGAATATATTACAGTCGAAAACATGCAGAGAAATACACATATGTATAATAGAAGTAAAGTTCTGAAAAGATGGCTATCAATGTTTAGCTGTTGATGGTGGTTACTATTGAAAAGTGTAAATTGCAAAAGTTAGAGAGTAAATGATAGTGTTTCATTATGTAGTTTATATTTAAGTATAATTTGATTTTTTATCAAAGGTAAGTTCTTCCTTCAAAAACTGTAACATTAAAACAGCAAAAATAAATACTGACATATAGTTCTGAATATCCTAAAAACAAAAATTGTAGAGCTATTGAAATTGTTAAAGCTCATTCCTAAATATTGTAGCAGTTTTATTTTATTCGAATTTTCATTTTAGCATGCAGAAGGAAAAAGAGGTAAGTTCCAAATAATTTACAACACATAAGAAATAAAACAGATCTAGATTTCCTTATTTTGTGTGAGGTGCCAATGAAGAGCTTTCTGCAATAGACACAGAAGCCTCAGCTAAGAGAACGCCACAGGAGGACCAGGGGTGGGGAAACATGCTAAAACACAATTCTGAAGCTCAACAGTCAGTTCAAGGTGAGATTAACAGAGCAAGGTTAAAGGGAAAAGGGGCTGCTTACAAAAGAGGCATAAAAGTAAATAAAGTCCAGTAGTTGTTTTTCTACCCAGATCTAAAATTTAATTCAAATGATTGGGAGGTTCCAAAAATTTAAAAATTGAAACAAGATTCGTAAGTTTTATACTGGCAATAGTTATAGGAAGTTTAAAGATAATGTAAGAAATTCTGGAAGAAATTTTGTTCCTGGGACTTTTGTGATGGACAGAAGAGTTTGAAAACTCTAAAACAGAGAAATCAGTACAAAAATCTAAAATCAACTTAACGTTGGTTTGCCATTAAATAAACAAATTTAAAAAAAAACCCAATAACATCAAAATAATTTATTTGAAAAAAAATCCTGACTAAATGCAATTGAATTAAAATGTAAATCAAAAGACTTCATATAAAAAAGAATACGATAAACGACTTTATTTGTGGATTTTCATATAAATATAAAAAAGATGGAAGTTTAAAACACCATGTTTTTATTTTAAGTTGCAGAAAAAGCCAATTTCTTTATACGCTGAAATTCATAAATCAAAACAGAAGGGTCTAGTTCCCTGAAACCGAATCAGCCGGAGGGGAATCGCGCTCTACAGGAAATCTGTCTCCGGAAAGCAAACGACCAATGGGAAATTCCCAGCGAGCGCCTGACGCCTGATCGGACATGGCGGAGGAAGCCAGGGAGACGGGGGCCGGGAGGGGGAGGAACGTTCAATTCGGTCTCTCCCAGTCCAGGCCGCTCAGAGCCGCAAAGGATCGGCCCTAGCCGGCCGCCGTCCTTCCGCAAGTCACGTGACCGTCCCACAGAGCGCCGCGGCCGATCGGGCCCCGGAGGACTAAGGGGTTTTCCTGCGGCGTTGCCGGGCAAGGCGAGCTGTTGGCTGCAGTCCCGGCACGGTTGGGATTACCGCGGCGAGACCAACGACTCAAGCGCTGTCCACTCTGAGCTATTCATAAATTAATAAAAACAGACACTGTCTGGCTCGATCACCCCACATCCTCGCTATTTTTCAGCACAGTGTAAAATAAGTTCTTTTTGCCACTGCTTTGAGAGCAAAGCATTTCAGGTCTCGTTGTGAAGAAAATCCTACAGTTCATAGATTCCTTATCGGCATTTTTACAGGTCAGTTATGAAATGCTGAACTTGAAAAATTAAGAGAAATGCAGGTTATTAAGTAGCACATTCCGTAAGGTAAGTGTTTGCAGATATATCAGAATCATCAAAAATCACAGAAAGAAATGTTACAAAATAGCAAAAATGGCAGAGCCCCACACTTCAAGGGATTCTCTCCATGATTTTTTCACTGAGCACATTTTCTTTAAAACATTGAATTTGTCTTAATAATAATGAACAAATTTTAATTAAAATCTACAATCCAGAATGGATGAATAATGAAGAGAATTTAGCGTTATCAGCCATTTATCCGTAAAATAACCTTGGATTCTCCAACTTTTACCATACATATAGGTTAATCCCAGTTGTAATAAAATGTGTGTTTTCAATGAAAATTAAGCAGCAACCAAATATTTTTTCTCAGTATAGGTGCTAATGTGAAATCCAGAAATCATAAAATAAAAGTATATAATTTCTATTAAACTATTAATGTTTAGGCATGATAGGGTAGCACGACAAATAAAATAGTCAAATACACATATAGAAAATATTTGCTATCTGTAACAAGTATTATAATACCCAGAATACATAATGAATTAAAATTAATAAAAATCAACCTAATTAAAGTATATTAAGTCACATGAACAGGCAGTTTTCAGAAGATAAAAGAAGTACAAACAACAAACAGTCTTACTCTCAAAAAACTAAGGTATGCGAAATGACCTTTTAGCCTAATTCAGGAAAAGATGAGTTGCTGATATCCAGGTTTGATAATTGCATATTCAATTTGGTACTTACGCAATTTGAATGAGGATGTATATTGCTGAGTACTTTCTTAAGCCATCAGTTCTGTTTGTACGGATGTGTGAAATTCATGAGAATATCCTATGCCACATTTACTACAAAAGTGAAAAATAAGAAAGTAAATTTTCATCAGTAGCTCATAGACAAATCACAGAGCATACATCTTTTATTGTGAAATACTAATAAAATAACGTAGCTCTATACCTATTAAGAAATATTACTATAAATAAAATCAATTTGCAAAATGAAATATGAGCCTCATACATATTTCTATTAAATACATACATTTCTATCTATTAGATATATATCTGTAAATCTTTATCTATAGCTATATCTACCTACATATATAGAGTCACTTTAATGTATTTGTAAACATGCTGGATAATCTGAACTTATAAACACATAAAAACTAGCACGGAATTGGATAAAAGAAGGGATATTTTGCATACATTTAAAAATTTGTAATTTATAAACATCTGTACTATAAAAATTTTTACCTATTTCTTTTGTAGTTTAAAAAGTATTTTAATCCCTCTTCATTGAGATACATAGTCAGTAGTTCCTTGAACCCTGTTCCTTCCAGGATTCAGATCTCTTTCCGCACATTCACCACCCACATCTTTCGCAGCTGCTGGCAGCCTGGCTTCTCAGTAGTTAATTTTAACCTGATTTCATACTTCCATTTCTGGATGATAGATGGCGCTGTAAGATGGAGGTTCCTGATTGTTGTATACAGTTGTAATACTGACACTTCATATATGAATGCGGTGAATTTTAACTAAGAAAATGGAATTTTGGGGGGAGTTCACCCATTTCTTTTGAAGAAAGGGTACTCATGCCAATTTTCCCAACGTTAATGGGCTTTAGCAACAGGGGAATGTAGGAACTCTCCATATGCTAAGGAAAGGCTGCAAAATAAACTCTTCCATGACTACACACTAGAAGGGTCTGAGGGCTGTTCGTTTTGTAATCCAACATATTTCTGGGTTCAGGATTGCTCCCAAACCCCAAAGCCTCAAGAATATGAATTTAATAAACAGTGATTCTGGGAGGAAAAAGGTTTCTGTGACACATCCTGCTTGGCATATGCAGGAAAAAGGAAGAGGCAGTGGAAGAGGGGCTGGAAAATTATAGGAAATAATAAAAAAAGAACCAAAACCTAAATTTAAAGTGAAAGACTTGAAAAGAAAAGGCCAATCACCTACTAAAGATCTTGGAGCCCAAGCAAATTTTCTAAGCCTAGCAATTTTAAAAGCTATGAACATAATCTTATAAACCATTTCATTTTAGGTTATTTCCAAGGGTCTCCAGCTTTACAGAAACCTCTGTCTCATGAATTTACTACTTTATTCCTCACTTCAGGATAGCCCACAAATGCTGGTGAAAAAGGGATAATAGAAAAATGGTATAAACTGAATGTAATCCATGTGTATGTGAAGCATTCATATATTTTAATAGAATATTTTAAATTGGAAAGCATTGACTGAAGAGTCAGTTTTTGAAGAAATTATTTTTGAAGATAAATAATGTTGGAAAATGAAAATGCTTGAAAAACATGGCAACTTGTCATAAGGGTACAGAAACCAGCATAATGAAGCAAGATTTGGGAAAATGTGTGCATCACAATCAATCCCAAAATATAAAAATTATTCCTGAGAGTAGAATAGTAATTAATAACGAAATGTATAATGGAGTTAGAAAATCAATTTGTGCTAAAACACGTGAGTGAAATATAATGACAAACAGAATATTAACACAGTTTTAAAGTATTTCCCTACAAAGTACTTTTATTAATTAGAAAAGGATAAATGTTAACCATGGAGAAACTTAAGTTTCACCTCAATGACGTGCTCTAAATTAACATCACCAATATTAGTATAAATCAACATTATGTACTTCCTGAAATGATGCAACGAGAAGCATATAGCATCATTCCTTGGAATACTTGCCAAAAATGCATAATCCGGAAATAATCATGGAGAAACACCAGACAACACCATACGGAGACATATTTTACAAAATGACAGTTTTGTACTCTTAAAAAACGTAAAATTCAAGAACCACAAAGAAACACTGAGAAATTGTTCCAGATTAAAGGAGACCTAATGCAGCATGTAATCCTGGACTGCGTCTGGAAGCCAAAAATAATAGTTATAAAAGAAATAATTGGGACAACTGAAAAATTTTGAGTATAGATTGTGGATTAGATAATAGCATGTTATTTCTTACCTTGTTGAACAAGGGTTCTATTTTTTTTTAAAGTTTGTATTATTGAAAATGCACTCTGAAGTATTTAAGGTTAAAAGAACATGCTTTATCCAATTTATCTCAAATTGTTTGGAACAAAAATATGATTAAGTGGAAGGAGAGAGTGTGTGTGTGTGGGTGTGCATGCACGTGTGTGTGAAAATACCTATATTTAATCATGTCTACATACAAAGATAATAAGAATGAGAGATCAAATGGGCAAAATACAAACAACTGATGAATCTGGAAAAGATAATATGAGTTCCTCATTCTATTCTTGCAACTTTCTTTAAGTTTAAAATTATATGAAAAAATTTAAAAGGTACAAGAAACAATTTTGGGAGCAATTTACTATATCATCCATCTAGAAAAATAAAGTTAAATCCCTGTACATACTATATATAAAAGTGAGTTTAAATTAACATAAAAAGCTAGTTTAAAGCTAGTGAGGAAGGCCACCGACTGAGAAGAAATATTTGTAGAATGTGTAACTGACAAAGGTTTGGTCTCTAGAACATATAAAGGAGTTCTATAAATGACAAATGATTAAAATAATAAAAACCCATCCAATGGGGGAAATGAGCATTTTACACCTAACAAGCAATTGACAGAAGATAAAATACAAGTAACAAGTAATGTATGAAAAGGCACTTAATCTTATGCAGGAATCAGGAGGATGAATATATACTATATTTCACCCATTGCAATGGCAATTTTCAAAAAGTTAATTCATAATTTGTGGTCAAAGGAGTAGGAAAACAGGTCCTCTCTATAGTGGTAGATCTATTTTGGTAAATGTATTTTGATTCAATATTCCACAAAAAGGCACCCCAAAAAACAAATAGCTAAATTCTGGAATCAAATAATGCAAGTGAAGTATCATTTACTGGGAATAAACGATTACTTTATTTTTCATGTTTCTAATAGTTTTATACTCAGTTTCATATAGTTTCTGTTTTAATAATTCATAAATACTTCAAGACAATGCTCAATAAAAGTTGGACATAATGCCAACATAAGTGGTAGAATGTTACCTCTGTCACTAACTAGTATGACTATATTTCTATGACCAGTATGAACTATAATTCCAGTTATGTGTGATGAAACATCTGTGAAATGAAAGACTTTGCCAAAGAATTAGAATATAATAGAATGTCCCCCAAATATAATATATCCCAGATTTTTAAATAAAGGGGAGAATTAACCATTAAATTTTTTTGATTTATAATTTCCTCTTCACCCTCAATACCTCAATCTTAACAAACTTTAAAGAAAGTAATTTGAAGGATCATCATATCATTCATGGTTTTCCCACTCTAAACATAGATATCTACTTCAGGTGGTTGATGTTGGAGCTTCCAGCTGGACCCATCCATCGACCAACTGCATCATCCGGATTTTGGCCAGGACAGGAATAGTGCCTGGCATGTCTTTTAAAGCCATAGAAATATATGGGAGATTATCATGTGCCCACTGACTGCTATGAATCAGGAATAGATGCTGTGATTATTTTTCATGTGGTTAGTAGTGTTCAGAGGGATCTCGAGTTAGATTTTAAAAATATATATTCTTGCCCTACACAGGAAAGGCTATAGCAAAATGAAAAGTGATGGGTCATACCCCAGACATTAACTTTTCACACCTGAGCCTTTATCCTGGTTTTGGTGGGTTTTCCCCCTCACTCCATAAAAAAGAATCTTTCAAACATCATTGTGGACCTTCATTTTGGCAAATGTGGTGGACTCTTCCCACAGCTTATCATATTTGCCTGCTCATCTGTAGTTAAGTAGTGTTTATCAGTCTCCCTCTTCTTTAAGGTAGCCTCCTCTCCATTTCAAGCATCTAGTTTCCTTGTTTTCCACTGAACTGCCTGGCTAGCCTAGCTCAGTCTCATATTTAGCAACCTCCTCTGTTTATAACCCTTAAATGTTGGAATTTTTACCCATGGTGATAGCACTTCCATGCTATCACTTTACATGTGTAGTGGAATACAGAAACGTTTGCAATAATGCCACTCCCCGCATCCAAGACCTCAGGGAGTCCCATTCCGCATTGGCCCTGGGCTTTGCCACGTATCTTATTTTGGTCAATGGGACAATATCAAACCAGAGATGTGGAAAATGTTCTTGCACACTGGGGCCTGCCTACACTTGCTGCTTTCAGGAACAGTGTGACTATTTGAAGGAGGCCAGTCTGGTTTGCTCGATGCTGAGAGGCATATTGCCAGTCATCACTGCTAACTAAGCTGCCACCAAGCCAAGCTTCACATACATAAACTGAGGCCATTTAGACCTCCAGGTCCAGGAGTGCTGGCCAGATTAGCATAACCAATAAGCTGACCCACAGAATCATTGGAAACAATAAATGCTATTGTTTTGGATCACTAGTCTTTGTGGATTGTTTGATAAGCACCAAAACAAACTGACACATACATAGATACGTAGAAGTGGGATGCTGTGTAACAAAATCGTGAAGTTTGTGGTGCTGGCTTTGGAAGGGAGCAGCAGGTACTTAAAACACAGTGAGGAAACTTAGGGAAAGCTGGAAAAAGGTGAGTGAGCTTCGAGTGGGGGCTTTAAGAGTGGAAAGGAAATATTAATTACAGGCTTTAAAAATATGGCTGCAACAATTGTTAAAACTAACACTGTATACCTAATGACTTTTTTGACATTTGCAATATAATTTCCAGGTATTATTCTGAAAGTTCCAAATGGCTTCTTACTATGCATAAGGTGCAGCAAAATAGATGAGATAAATGATTAATTGCTAAGTTTATAAGCAGAATTTAGAGGAAATATGGGGGAATCATAATGTGCTGTGTTGGAAAATAAAATTGCCTCTCATGCACAGTCTCAAGCAAGTGCAGAGAATTGAAATAGTAAACAATTATTGTTTTAAGCCATTAAATTTTGGCAAGGTTTTTTTTACAGCAAAAACCTAACTGATATCCCATGGCTTTAAATATAGGTATGTGACTAACTCACATGTTTTCATCTCCAGGTCAGATTTCCTATGAGCTCCAAAGGCTCCCATCCTATAGCTACTCCAATTTTTGGGCCCGAAAGACATGTCCCTGGGTTGAAAGGGGGAAATGCAGATAAATTGGGGAGCAAAAGGCCATAAGCCCTGTCAGTTCATTGCCCTGTCCATTCACCAGAGACAGACAGACAGACCCCCACGGAGGGACAGACTCAGTGGCAAGTCTGGATAAGAATTTGACTGCAGAAGGCTACCAGCTCTGTGGTCCATGGAGACAAAGAGGATGTCATCATCATGATGACTCTTCGGGTTGATATATGACTTAGTGATCAGAAAAGAGGTGATCTCCAAATCATGGAAACATGAGGGTGCAGGCACAGAAGATCATAGAGCATACTGGAAAAGAAACAATTTAAAGTGAAACATAAATAGAAAGACAATTCCCTGCCCTGGAAGATCCTTCTGAACACACAGGACCACTTGATTTCCTGCCACCTTGGTACACCCATTCTCACCAGCTTGCAGACACAGGTCTGGACACAAGAGATCCCAGGACAACATGATCATCTGTAAGACCCACCCAGGAAGAAAAAAAACCAACTCTCACTGTCATCTACTCCGAAGAGCTTGACACCTAATTTGAGAAAACTGTCTGACTTTCTAAGTCACTGCTTTCCCACAAATTTAGTGTGTAGGGGGTCATTACACCCCTTCAGGCCCGTAACTCACCACTTGTCACACTATTGCCCACTTCTCATTCCAAATGTAACCAGAGACTCCCCTGCACACATAAATACATCAAACCCCCCACCCCCACCCTACAGTGATGTGTGACAGGCATCTGGTGGGCATATTGAAGCAAAAAATGTAATTCCATATTTAAGCCTGGCTGTGAGCTAAAGGACCAAAAATGGCCGATTCACCATTAGCAGCTCAGAAGGAAGAACATACAGCCAGTGGGAGGCCTTCAAAGAATCACCATCCCTCCTGTCCTGCTTTCTGAACAATTCCTGACCTGCCGGGCAAGCAACAGTGTGATATTGCACCAATAACCCTCGGGAGAAACAGTTCAGCTCCGAGACTGTTACCATTTCTCATCCTAACCCCCACCCTTACTTCCCAGAAAGGGTGGTCACTAGACTAGTTATGGCAGGTAGGGAGGGGAGACTCTTCCCAGACAGGACCTGGAAAACAATTTTCCTCAGACGGATGCAATTAAAAATTCCTGGGTTTTTTGTCATTCCTGTTGTTTTTTTTCGTTGATTTTATTTTCTTTCTTTCTTTCTATCTATCTATCTATCTATCTATCTATCTATCTATCTATCTATCTATCTATTATCTATCTATCATCTGTCTATCTATCTATCTTAGCTGTTTCCAATACAAGCTCTCATTTTCTAGCTTAGGATATACATCAGAATCACTTGTAGGGCTTTATAAATATTGGTGGACTCCACTCCCAAAGTTTCTGATTTATAGGACTGGGATGGACTGAGAATCTGTACTTCTAACAAGTTCCAGTGATGCCGAGGCTGCTGGTCTGGAGTACACACTTGGAGAACCACTGCTCCATCAACCATGCCCTTTGGGGTTAGAGATCCTGGGAGAGAGGGAGCTGATGGGGAGCAGGGCTCAGATGCTGAGGCAGAGCTTATTTCATCTGCTCACCTCCAGCCTGCCAAGCTGCCCAAATTGCTTTCCACACAGCTGCTCTCTCTTTCCACAACTGGGGCTTGTTATATGACTCTAATCCTACTCTGGTAACACGCACAGCCCATTTCCAAATCCCAGCGCCCCAGTTATGTGCTGTTGGGGAACCAAGTGGACAGAATGGGAAAACGTCTGTTCAGTTACTTTGCCGACTGTCGGCGCAGTAACAACGCAAAAAAAGAACATTTGGGGGCCTGTCCGCTCCAGGGCTGGGAGAGAATGACAGACCAACACACCTCATTCCCCCCACCCAACCCTCGAGCTTTCTGGAAAGTGCCAAAGTGGCGCAGCCGCAGAGGAGACTCTGCAGTGCCCTGGGAAGAGAGCGCAGGTGCCAGGAAGCCCCCTCCCCGCCCCAAGCTGGCCCCTGCAGGGCAACAGGAGTGCGCATGCGCCACAAAACCCCCTCCCCGAGGGAAGCAGACCCCTGCAGTGCAGGGAGAAGAGTGCGCAGGCGCCAGAAGGCTGCATTCCCTGGCTGGGGCCGAGCTAGTTTCCACCCCGTCCCCGTCCCCTCCCACCTCATCTTCCGGGTGATTGACACTAGACATGGCCTAAAGGATAGCGGCCTGGAAAATGGTGGCTTGCGGGACGGGCTCCCAGGCAAAAATGCGTTTCAAATGGTCTGTGTTATACGACGTAACGCAGGCATATGCCCCGTCCCCAAGCCGACGGGAACTGAGCTAATAGTGGACTAGGGCCAGAAGATCCCAGGCCCGGAGATCAGGGCGGTCTCTTAAATTTCTTCAGCTCGCTCCCCTTGCAGCCTTGAGGTGGTTGTCAAGAGCCCAAAACTGACCTTTTTCTGCTTCGTAAGTCATGAGTTATCAGTGTATGATTCCCAAACTCTACACACCTAGGCCAACAAGATACAGAGCTTAAAATGAGTTCTGTCTCACAGGCCCAGGGATTCAGGAGAGTAGAAGAGCAGACGGGTTATTACCCGGTGGTGGTACCGAGGGCAGAGGAATCAGAGGACGGAAGCAGGAAAAGGAGAGGGTGGCAGAACCGCATTTCCCAACAGGGTCATTTTTAAACATTCTGGCTTCACATTGGGTGAATTATAAACCATACTTCCAGCCTCCTGTCCGAGAGGGTTCTGCTGAGGAGCAGAGATGTGGGGTGATGAACGTCGCTGACAGCACAGCTCTTCTCTCTCATGTCAGTTCAACCCTTCAACGGTCCTGAAATTGATCACACTCAGACTTTGTGGAGAAACACCTTACAGAGATGCTCCCTTCACACCTATGTCAGAGGTGCACATGATCCCGCAGGGCCATCGGACTGAACCTGACAATTAGGGGAGACTGACACCTCTCGCTAGGAGGACTGTGTCCTCCGGCCTCCTCCCAGCCGCTGGGCAGCGCCTTCCTAAAGAAGGAGTCACAGGCCTTCCGGCTCTGCTCAAACCTAGCCAGGGCTGCCTGTTTCACTCCCTGGAAGCAGGAGTCTTGGCCAGCTCCGCCCCAGTGGCCCCTCTGCTGACCTCTCTGAATTCATCCGCCCTGCAGCCTCGCAGGCCCCTCTCTGTTTCTCTGACAGATAAGCTCTGCTGTTGGGCTTTAACCCAAGGCCCAGAATAGGCCTCGATCTGCTCCTGCTTGGTTAACCCTCTCACCCCCAGAAACTTCTGCTCAAAATTTACCTCTCCAACTGAGTCTTGTCCTGACTCCAAATGCTCTCTAATCACCTTAGGCTGCTATACTTTGTTGTTTTTGCTCGCTGTACTCATCACGTTCTTACCCACAAAATGATTTATTTTCAGGATGATTGTAAACTTTATGAGAGTAGGGGGCTTTGTCTGTTTGGTGCACTGATGCCTCCCAAGCTTCCAGGAAAATGCTCAGTGTATACTAGGTGTTTAATACATATTTATTGAATAAATAAATAAATATTTAATTCTCAAACATAACAGAGATGATAAAATGATGGTTTAGGAACTATGAGTTCAAAGGGACTAATGGAAAGCAAGAGAGAAAGTGGGGAAGCAAAATTTTTAGACTCATATGCAATCTTCCCAAACTCCCTTTTGGGTTTTGAGCAAAGAAGATAATGTTAGCATAATGACGACCTTGTAATGAAGTAAGAAGTGTATGTAGCTGCCAGGAAGGCAGCTACAGAATAGAGAGGTACAGTCTCTTGCTTCTCTCTCACTACTGCCTGGATCACCCATTCCACACGATGCTCACCAAGCTTAGTTCCCTGAAACAAAATGTGTACATATTTCAGCATGAAACTTGTTTCCCTGGAAGGCCTCAATTTCAAAATTAGTGGCCCTGGCATGAATATTTTGGTCTCTACAAGTCTGAATTACATAGCATGTCCTCAGAAGTCTACCCCTGTCCAGCAGCCAGGGAAAGTTTCGAGGTATTAGCTGCCTAGAATGAGCAACGAGACTGGCAGGAAGCACAGTTCCCTTTTTAAGACCAGGTCATGGCTAACCGGGGAGCCTCTGTTCTGTTAATATGACCTTAAAGAAACTTCTTCTAGGAGACGTTTTTCAATATTTTGCAAAATGTGAAAAGTGCCTATACTTAGACCTAACCATTTTACTTGTCCAGAAATAGTTGGACCAAAGGAACAAAGAAGAAAGTAAGAAAGAAAGAAGAAAGAAATAAAGGAAGGAAGAACATTGTGATGGTGGAAAATTGAAGATGATCTAATTACATATAAATAGATAACTGATGAGAAAATAAGTCACATATGATATTGGATATCATACAGCTGATAAAAGGAATGAAAGATCTATATATGATGATATTGAAAGATGACTTGATATTTTGGAAACTAAACATTTTCAAAAAGAATTTAAAAATAATATGTGTATTTCTATAGGACATTTCAAACATATTTTTATAGGAATCAGACCCTTGGAAGATCTTGGTCAATTTATAAGAACAACTGATCTCTTAAGTTGAGTGAGGGAGAGGAATTGGGCCTAAGATGCTCTGTTCTTACTTTATACAACCCTAGATTGTTTGAATACGTGTGGCAACTGTGTATTATTTCAGTAGTTTTTTAATACCTGCTCTACTAGCTTCCATCATTACTATGCCCTCAGTCCTTCTGTACCTGTCCGTGTCTGTTCTGTGCCCCTCCCCTCAACAGCTCCCAGGGATTCTCTGAAGTCTCTCACCCAGGACTCCCAGTTCTGAATGCCAGATGGCGCTGTGACCTGATTGGTAAAGGCAGTCCCAACAGAGCTTGAATGAGAATGAAGATCATTTTAAAGCAGCAAATTCAAATGTGTTTTGAATTCACTCCTCTCCCCTCAGTTGGGGGTGGGTGCTGGGTGGGTGTTGGCACCCTTTTTCACAGGCAGACCTCAGAAGATGCTATGGAGGAGGAAGGCAAAGACCCTCCTGGGGCTGAAAATGCTGCCAAAGGAAAGCAGGCCCCTCTGCAGTCCTGAGGTTCCCCTGCCCCACCCCTTAGCTCATCAACAGTTTCCTGGACCCAGGATCCCTCCCAGCAGTTACACACTTGGGAAAATGAGCTCAGTGCACTTGAGCCGATACAAAAACCTTTTCTTAGAGAACTGCCAAGTTGGAATATACAGAAATAATCCAGTAGGGGCTGGACAGGAGGGATTTGCTGACAAATTTTGTATCCCTCACATCCCCCCAAAATAAGTACACTTGAAATAATGGCCACTAAATGACAACAATGATTAATTATAGGAATCAGACCCTTGGAAGATCTTTAATTACCTTGAATTTAGCTATTCTTAAACATTGGGAAAAATCTGCCACAAGCGGTTTTGGAATAACTTTTGACTATTGTTCCCTTCAAAGGCCCAAGTATACAGTTTTTCTAGTAGTAAACCATCAATATGAAGAAACTAGAAATATGAATGATGAGGAGTTAAGAGAAAAATGATTTAAAGTTTGTGTGATCTAAGTGTACCCAGAAACTTATTCAAACAAATTAGAGCATTCCAAATTGGATAAAGTAGAAAAATCAAAAATACTACATTGGAATATTTGGCTATCATACATTTGGAAAAAATGTACCTAAATTCTTACTAAGTTATGTATAAAATAAATCCCGATGGGTCTAAAATAGGCAAAAGGTAGGGTAAAAAAAAGTGAAAAGAAAGTCATAGACTTGGTGGAGAAATTTGCAATTTTCATAATTAAAATGGATAGTTTCCAGAGTATAAAAGAGACATATACAGACTAGAAAGGGAAAGGTTCATGAGGCAATGGGCAAATTATATGAAGAAGCCAATCACTGAAGAGGAAATTCAAATTACTGATAAACAAGTTTTATTCTATCTGTGTTGCTGTTAAATGACAATATAACTAAATATTTGTCACCACCCTATGCTTCCCAGTGGACAATTGTCAGAGATCACAGTCACAAGGATACTGAAATTCTGGAACCAAATAATGTTAATTGATAATAAGCTAATTATTTCCTTTTCCAAAATTTAGTAATTTTGTGTGACTGTGAAGAAGTATTCTGTTTAAAAATTCCTTAAAAAGCACTGTGGTGAGATTAAGAAGGACAGGTAATTGAACAATGTTTTGTTACCTTTATCTTTAGAGGGTTGGAGTTGGTCGTGAGTTATAAATAATAGATCATTTGTGAAATGAATGGTATTTCCAAATTATTTAAAGTTTCCAGAATTTTCAAAGCATATAATTAATGCCTCATCCTTAACAGTAAAGATGGAGATAATTTTTACTTATATTTAATAATTTTATGTTTACCCTCACCAATTAATTGTTGAACAAATATTTAAAAAGATGAGTTGAAGGGTTACCATGTCATTAACTGCCCATGCTTCTCTGACATCTCTGCCCCACCCAAACATAGAGACATCCCCCAAAGGGACTTGCTCTTATTTTGGCTCCCAGCTGGACCTATCTATCCAGTAAGCCCACTCCTGGCTGCTGGCAAGGGCCAAGAATAGAGCCTGGGATGGTATGTCTTGTAAAGACACTGAAATATGTCAGAGGTTATCACATGGTCCCGCAGGATCGCTGGGGTTCAGAGATAGAGAGCACAAGAATGTTTGCTCATGGTTCATTTCTCACAGGAGTTTGAGTTGGAAATGACCTTTGTCCCATTCTGGAGAGAGTGTGGCAAAGGGAGAGAAAAGGGGTCACTGTACAGCCATGGCGCCGTGGCACTCCAGCCTGCGACTAAGGGGTATTCTCTTCTTAACCCTCCACCTGAAGACTCCGCTGGCCTTCATGCTTAATCTAAGGGATACCTGTCCCTGCTCTCGGGACTTGGTGGCCCAGCAGCACCCCACGCCCACCCCCGGAAGCCTCACCCTCTCCTATTCACGCCTCTGCATGTCCCTGGCCGTTTCATTCTCAGTCGCCTTTGCCTGCACTTCCGTACTGTGAGAAATCAAATTCTCCTACGAGCTCATCATTCACTCCTTGTCAAATCCCAGCGTCTTTCTCATTTCTCACGGCAAAGCATAAACTGAGTTCCCCTGCGTGTCCACAGTAGGGCTCACTGAGCCTGTTAAGACGCCAACTCAGTTACATCTGGGCATGCTTCTGGGGGGTAAATAGGGGCTAATTAACTGGAGCCACATTTGTGTCTATTGAGACAATAAGATTCAGAAAATAAATTAACTATCATGAGCTCAAGGAAGGAGGTGGAATGGGGGAGTAGGGGGCGGGGAGAAAACAGCAACTGCAAAACCCTCCCTCTGCAAACCTCCTGTCCCCCTCCCCTACAAGACTTTGCGCAGGCGCGGTGGATAGCCCTGCATTGCACCAGGGTATTTGCGCACGCTCCACTAAGACCCCTCCCAGTACAGAGGGCGAGGGCGGGGGCAGGGGACGGGGGTCGATGGGGGAAGTGTTGTACTCTCTGCCCCCCTTGGCAGCCCTTTTTCTGGATGCCTGACGTGAGCTTTGCTGAAGAGGTGGGGACCCCACAGGGAAATAGCTCTGAACACCAGATTTCTTCAAGCAGATGCAATTAGAACATCCTGGATTAGGCGAGGCTGAGTTTGACACCAGTTCAGTGCCGCCCCCCGCCCTCCCCAAAGCAATCAGGGTCTCTTGTGGTCACAGAGGAATGAAGATGACCAGGTGCAGACATGGGATTTTTTTTTTTCCTATTCTGTTCATTTAGCCTGCCAGATGCTTTCTCCTCACATTCAGACTTTAAATAAATATGTCCTTAGGAAACAGGCAGCTGCTCTTGCTTTCCATGACTATTAGGGTCATTTTTTTTTTTAACCCTCTTACTCCAGTGACCTCTTTCAGGTTTGCTTGGTCAGAGTATGCACTGAAGGACAAGGGACTAGTTCCCCTCTGGCTCCTTTCTCTGTTGTGGCACATTAAAAAAATTCTTAAGGCTGGACAGTAGCAGGCTCTGAGGTGGAATATCGGGGAGGGTACACAAGGGGCTTTTGGGGGTGCTGATAATTTTCCTTTTTTGTGAAAACTTGTTGGGCTTACACTCATAATGTGTACATTTCTATAGGTTTCTTAAAAGAAATCCAGAAACACACAAAAAAAACAAACAAAACATCAAGCCAAAACAAGACATAGATAAACAAATGTAAAGTTACTCAGGAGCCATGAGCCAAGAGAGATGGGCCAGTGAAATGGACAAGCTATCCTCCTTGGCAATCCCTTCTTTGGTGTCTCAGGAGAGAGCCTGAGGTGGATCCAGGTAACATCCTCAGTGCTACAACAGAACATGCTCTATCAAGACCCTCCCTCAGCACAGACCCTTGGGTCTTTACCCCAACCCACCCACCAATGACCATATATTCTCCCCGCTCTTTATCACTGGGTGCAGGCCTGGGCACTCATTTCTTCATTCAGGCTCAAGTTCAAACATTTTGGCTTCTGCCTGGCCACTTGGCACGGCACATCTTAACCATCTCTTTGGAGACCCCCAGCTGGGCAAGGCTTCTAGGATCAGAATCCCTGACACAGAAATGGGGTTGTGCCAACCAAGGTCATGCGTCTGCACTCTATACTTTCATAACCGAGGTCATCCTTTGTCTTTCAGGATGTCTGAAACCAACTTTTAAGTCTTGGTTATTAGTGTCAAATCAGCCTCCTTAAGTTATTCCAAAGATCACATCCTCAATTAAGTTTTGTTGGTTTTCTCAGTTATCTCAGGATTGCTCTCTGTTAATGGCCTTTAATCTTGTGCAAGAATCACATTTTCCTGTTCCTTTATAGGTTGAATAATTTTAGAAGGGTCTTCTGAATAATTTATATATGAATGCATGTATATTAATTTCCTAGGATTGCTGTAACAAATTACCACAAAATTGGTAGCTAAAAACAACATAAATTTATTGCCCAAGAGTTCTGGAGTCCAGAAGACTAAAATGAAGATGTCAGCAGGATTGTGCTTCCTCTTAAATCCTTACAGGTATCCAGATTCTTTTAAGATTCTTCTGGCTTCTGATGTTTTCCAGAAATCCTTGGTGTTGGTTGGTTTGTAGATGCACCACTCCATCTCTGCCTCCATCTTCATCTGATGGTCTTCCCTTGTGTTTCTGTCTGTCTCTGTGTCAAATTTCCTTCTTCTTAGAAGGACAGAAGTCATATTGGATTAGGGTCCACCCTAATCCAGTTTTGCCTCATCTTAGCTAATCACATCTTTAAAGACTGTCTCTGAGCAGCTTCACATTCACAAGGGCAGGGTTAGGACTTGAATATACTCTTTATGGGGGACACAGTTCAACCCATGAGAGTGTTATATATCTATCGATCTATATTTATTCTGATATCCATATCCATATCTATATGTATCTATATACATATTAAAACAGGCAGTTAACTTGGTGGAAGAAAAGCTTCAAACTCCATCTAACCTGAAGCTGGGGAAAACCTGAAGCCTCAGTTCAGATCGCAGCTGGGTTGCTTGGAGTCTGCCTTCATGTGCACATTTTAAGGGTCAGCCAAAGAGTGGGACAGAGTGTGCAGCAAAATTGAGGGCTTCTGCTCTTTGGATCTTTCTGAGACCATTTTCTTTCTGAGTTCCCACATCATTTTCTGGCTTGTCTAACTGCCCAGAACTCTGTCCTCTTTTTTAAGCCATTAAGACTGTGGGTTTTCCATTGGAATTGTAGTTCCCTTTATGCAAGGTTTTGACCTGCTCTCAGGCCAAAAAACCATTAAAAATGGGAAACCCATCCAGTGTCATATCCCATAAACAAGTATCAACTTCCCAATAATATCTACTGCTTTTGCTAGCTCTCCAGCAATCTCAGAGGCTCACTTTTGTGTTATATACAGACTTTCTGTTTTCTGCAGGAGGTTTGGTCCTATAGGAGATACTTGGTTATGGCTTGGGCCAGAACACCAGTTTCTTTACTTGAAACACACTAGGGGAAACCACGGACTGCTCTAGAGTTAAATATGTTGCACACAGACTGAACAGAACATTTCCTCGAATACACATTAGGGCTTCCCTCGACATAGAAATACTAGAACATTGTATTTTCAGACACCATGAGGTCTGGTATGGGGTGTGGGAGAAGGGGGAGAAAAGCTGGTGCACAGGCACAAAGTCCATTAAAACCAATACAGTTCCTTCTCATGCGGTCATCTAATAGGAGGGTTTAGGATAAATTAGTATGCTGCAGAGGGACCAGAAGAATGCGTGGGCTCAAGAGAGAGTGCTTTCAGCACAGAAATCTGCTGCTCAATGTCCCCACTCATACCTCATTTCTCACCCCTCTGGTCTGAGGAGTAAAGCCTCAGATTCACATGAATGCCTCTCTTTGTCAAAAATATAAAGTATTTTTCTCTTATATAAAAAACAAGACTATACAGCACATCCTCTTCACTATATTCCTGGCTTTAGTCAGAAGCCTCATCAGGGAGTTAGGGACCTGGATCAGGAAAGCAATTGTCAGGAAACACAGCTCCCATTTTTTTTTTTAGAAGAATGTGTATTTTCCTTAGAGGTTGCTGTTATTTCCATTTAGTCTTCATAAAGCATTTGGGCATCCCTCTGGAAAATGCAGCATCTATTCTATTCAAAGCTGAAATTGTGGAAAATTGTTTTTTTTTCATTTAATTTAGTATGAATTTCGGTTCCACAAGGACCTTAGACCCTTATGGTATTCCATCCTCCTTTAAATTAATCATCTTTCATAGTAATGCATATTTTCCCCATTCACCTGGCACCTAGAAAAGGATGCTATGCTTCTCAGGTGCCCTCATTGTCTAAAGGTACGTAAGGACAGACAAGAGGACATGGAGAACATGGCAGTTTGCTGTGAAGCTGAGTTCATTTTTGATCAAGGTTATTAGACAGATTATGGAGAATGAGATTCAGTGAGCTGCGTGGATTCTATGTCAAGAGGGGACAAGAAAAGGTCCTGCAAGGGTCCTGGAGCACCAAAGGATCCCATACCATGCTGGCATTTTATGCAGGTTCCAGAAGCATCCTCAGAACATACACACCCTTTCATACCCTACACCTCTTTATGCCACATGTCAGAGTTTTCCCCTAAAATTGAAACTTCATATCTGCTTTAATTGCTCATGCCAAAGGGTGAATTAACATTTGAGGACCCATAGTACACTCTCCAGTAAGCAATAGTGACTGTATTTAGAAGCCTTGAATAGAAAAATGTAGCTGGCAGGGCACACAGATCATAGTTATGCAATTTTATTTTCCAGAACCATTTCCTTTCTCCAAAGACTTCCCAAAAATCGTATGAAACTTTAGGTGTCATTCCAGTACGCACTTTCTATTATGGGTTGTCAGTTGCTCAACGTTTGCTTCAGGATCCCCTAGTACCCATGTCAAACCCCAACACCCCAGAGTTTCATGAGGCAGGAGTTGCTGAGAACTGAGCAGGATGGTTTCCATAGGGTCCCAGTGATTCCATCTCTAAAAGGATAGAATAAAAAAATGGTTGACCATAAAACAGTAGAAAAACAGCTTACAGGGAGCAGTGCTCATAATTCTCAGATCTGGGCAAAGCTTCCTAAGATACATCTGTTTTCTTAATTCAGTCTTTATGGAGCCATTACTCACCTCCAAGATCTTAACTCAGTCCTTGCCAAATTCCAAGCTATCTTTTTCCATTTGTTAAGCCATAAAATACTGGGGTTGACTCCAGACCTAAATCAAGGAAACCTGCAGCCCAATAAAAAATAACAGTACCACATAATTAAGTCTGTAGAGATAATTAGTGTGCAAAGTGGGCCACATAAATGAAGCTACACTTAAATCTGACATTTGTAGATGAGAAAGTGGCTAATTAGCAACAATCAGTTTGTATTGAGGTATAGGCAGGGAGGGAGGAAACCGTAGTGTACCTCCTCTGTTTCCAAAAAACCATTTTCTTTCCACACTGTGCAAGTGGTGTCCATTGATAAAAAGGTACAAGTGTGGAGAAGTTGTCCAAACTCACCATTTAGATACATTGATTAGGGGAGACACTTTCCAACTGGTCTGCACTGTCTCTCCTTGCTCCCAAATACCTGATAACAGCTTTGCTCCCAGGAACAAAGCACACATTTGCAAGTCTGTGTGGCACAGTTCTGCTGAAAGCCTCAGTATTAAAACTGCATACATCATATGCTGAACCCATCTCTTATTCTCAGCACCTCATGGTAATACGTTTGGGGATCAGAGACTTAGATCTAGGACTTCAGGTAGGAGGGCACACTGTACATGCATCTGGGAGAAAATTGTGGTAACAGAGCCGAGGCACTGTTCTTTCCTTCATACGTTCCTGGTGAATTTCCCTCATCCCACCTACCATGGTCTTAGCTCGTATATGATCCCCACTCATTTCCCATCGTATAGCATGTCATATCAGATTCACCTTGCTCTTACACACCTAAATCTAGAACTACCATATCCCAATTTAACACCTCATACTTTTATACGGACATGGTAGCATACAGAGTAAACAAATTTACTTTATGTTCAGATATTTCTAAGCCAGTAAGAAAAAACAAAAAATCCTGACTAAATGCTCTCTAGGTGTATAGAGAGACTATATTCATCAGCCTCCTTTTAAAAACATCAACTTGTAATTAAGGTGTAAGTTGAGTTATAATTTAGATATACTAAAACTCACCCATTTTAATGCAGGTTAATGAGTTTGGAAAAAAGGTCTTACATCTGTGTAACAGGCAGAAATCAAGATATAGAACATTTTCATCACCCCAAAAAGTTTTCCCTTGGATTCATCTTCCGAGGACTCAATGAAGGAAATTACTGATACAATTCTTGTCTCTAGAGATTAATTCCAGAACTTCATACAAATTGAATCATGTAGTATGTACTCTTGTATGTACTCACTGGTTTCTATTATTTAGTATAACATTTTTGAGGTTCATTCATGTTGTTGTGTGCATCAGCAATTTGTTCCTTTTTATTGCTGAGTAGTATTCCATTGCATGGATACAACACAATTGTTGTAACTACTCAACTGTTGACAGAAGTTTGGGTTATTTCCCATTTGGAATATTGTGAATAAATATTGTATGTATACTCTTGTAAAATTTATTATGTATATAGAAGTTTTTATTCTTGTTGGATAAATACTTAGTAGAATTGCTGGTTCATACAGTAAATGTATGCTAAACTTTTAAAGAAATTGCCAAACTGCATTCTAAAGTCTGGTGCCATTTTACAGTTCCAACAGCAATATGTAAAAATTTAAGTTGTTTCAACTCTGTTCCAATAGCTAGTATTTCCAGACTTCTTAAAAGATTTTTTAAAAAAATTTAGTCATCCTTTTTCATTTCCCTGATGACTAGTGATTTTGAGCATCTTTTTAGGTGTGCATTGACCATGCGTAGATCTTCTTTTGTAGTGTCTGTTCAAGTCTTGTTCCTCAGGTTTCACTGGATTTTTGCTATGTTATCAAGTTTTAAGTCTTCTTTACATAGTCTATATATAACTCCTTTGTTGAACATATATATTGCAAATATTTTCTCACAGTCTGCATCTTGTCTTTTCGTTTCTGTAAAGTTCTTTTGAAGAACACCGTTTATCAATTATTTAAATTTTTGGTTCACTTTTTTTTTTTTAACAAATCTTTGCATAACCCAAGATCAGGAATATCTTCTCTAATATTTTCTTCAAGATTAATACTTATAGCTTTTATATTTAGATCTATGATCTATGTCAAATTAATTTCTGAGTATCATGTGAGATAAAGATCCAGGTTCATTTTTTTCTCAAATGGATGACCAGTTGTTCCTGTGCTTGTTGAAAAGGCTATATGTTCTTGATTGAATTACTTTGCGAATTTTGCCAAAGAAATGGCCATAAATGTAGGAGTCTATTTCTGAACTTCCTGTACTGTTTCCATTGAGCTATGTGTCTATCCTTAGACCGATAACACACTACCTTGATTAGTGTAACTTTATAGGAAGTCTTGAAGTCACGTGAGTTCTCAACTTTGATCTTTGTCAGCTGGGTTCGCTATTCTAGGTTGATTGTATTTCCAAATTAATTTTAGCATCAGCTTGTCATTTTCTGCAAAGGGCTGTTTAGATTATGTTGCATCTATATATCCAATTGAGGAAAACTGATATCTTAACAATATCGTCATCCATCCATATACATGTTATATTTTTCCTTTTACTTATGTCTTTAACTCCTTATAGAAATTTTTTTTTGGTAATTTTTAGTATAGAGGTTTTGCAAATATTTTATAAAATATTCTCTTAGGAATTTCATGTTTTTATTGCTATTTTAAGTGGTATTGTTTTTAAAATTTTATTTTCAAGTCATTTTCCACTAGTATATAGTGATACAATTACTTTTTTTTCTGTTTGAGTTTATATCCTACACTATTAATTCAATGCTTAGTTCTAGATGATGTTTTGAAGCTTCCTTAGAATTTTTCTATATACATAAATATGTCATCTGTGAATAAAAACAGTTTTCCATCTTCCTGTACAGTCTGTGTGATTTTATTATTTATATTGTTTACCTTTTTGAATTGGCTAGGGTGCTTAAGTAAATTATTGAGTGAAAGTGGTGAAAGTAGACTACATCGTCTTGTTCCTGACCTTATAGGGATAGCATTCACTGTTTCATGTTAATTGTAGTTTTGTTTTTACTTTGTATTTTATGAGATTGAAGAAATTCCCTTCTCCTAGTCTACCAATAGTTTTGTCTTTCTTTTTTTTAAATCAACTTCATCAAATGTCTTTCTCCATCTACTGTTACAGCATATACATTTTCTCTGTCAATCTAATACAGAGAATTTTAATGATTGATATTCATATATTAAACAAATCTTTCATTTCTAAAACAAACCATATTTGGTAATGCTAAATTATCCTTTGTGTATATTTCTGGATTCAATATGCTAATAATCTGTTGAGGATTTTTTTTTGCATATGTTACAAGGGATAATAGTCTTTTGTTTCAGTTTTCTTTTTTTCCAAGTTTTTGTCTGATGTTGGTATTATAGTAATGTTTACCTCACAAAATTAATTGGGTAATGTTATCTCCTTTATTTTCTGAAATATTTTATGTCATATTGTTATGATTTATTCCTTAAATGTTTGCTGTGTTCACCAATGAGGACAATATGGGCCTGGGATTTTCCTTATGATAAATTTTTGCCAGGAATTTGATTTCTTTAATAGATCTTGAATAGATATGTAGATATAAGAGATATATGGTGATTCAAGGTTAATTTATTCTTAGGTCTGGTAATTTGTCTTTCGAGGAATTTCCCCATTCCATATAAATTATCAAATTTATTGGTGGAACGTAGCTAACTTATTTCATTATTGGTAATTTATGATTTATCACATTTTTATTCTTCACTCTCATAAGATTATCAATTTTTATGGATCTCAGCTAAGAACCTACCTTTGTTTTCACTGATCTTTTTCTGTTTTTGCACATTTTCTCTTTCTTTGACTTCTGCTTTATCTATATTATTTTTTCCTTCTACCTACTTTGGGTGTTAATTAGCACTTCTTTTCCTGGATTTATTTATTTATTTACTTACTTTATCAAAAATTAAAAAAAAACAATTCAAACAAAACAAAACAAAACAAAGGAACTGCATATGCTTCCAACATGCTCTTACCATACCCCAAGAAAATTAACAAACCATAATGAAACAAAGGAATAAGAAAAACAACCTAAAATAACTACATTGCTTCCAACATGTTCCTACCATACCCAAGAAAATTTACCAACCATAATCATTCCTGAGCATTCCCATAACATTAAGATTATCCTCAATAGCTTATCTATTCTTATGAGATTATCATTCCCCCTTCATTAGTCACTGCCTATCTCTAGGTCCCCTACATTCTACAATATAAAACATTTATTTTACATTTTTCAAAGAGTTCTCTTAGTTTCTTCCAGGCAAACTGTGGATCAGCAAAAGTCTACTTTCAATGGACATCTTTAAAATGTCTCTCTAGGCTGCAGCTCTCAGGTCCTTCTGTTTGTGAGCTCTTTTATGAGACTCCAGTGAACTAATCAAGACCCATGATGAATGGGAGGGGCCACACCTTCATGGAAACATTCAATCAGAGGTCACACCCTACCCAAAGGTGTCACTCACAGTTTGGGTGGGTCACATCTCCATGGAAACAACCTAATCCAAAGATTCCAACCTAATCAATACTAATACATCTGCCTCCACAAGATTGCATCAAAGAACCCAGAGTTTTGGGGGACATAATACATCCAAACCAGCACAAATGTCTTTTTATATCTTTTGCTCATTTTATAATTGGGCTGTTTGTACTATTGTCATTGAGTTGTAGGATTTCGTTACATATGCAAGATATCAGTCTTTTATCAGATACGTGGTTTCCAAATATTTTTTCCTATTGAGTTGGCTGCCTCTTCACCATTTTGACAAATTCCTTTGAGGTGCAGAAACTTACAAGCTTGAGGAGTTCCCATTTATCTATTTTTTCTTTTGTTGCTTGTGCTTTGGGTGTAAGGACTAAAAAGCGACCTCCTAATACAAGGTCTTGAAGATGTTTCCCTACGTTATCTTCTAGGCATTTTACGGTACTGTCTCTTGTATTGAGATCTTTGATCTGCTTTGAGTTAATTTTTGTGTAGGGTGTGAGGAAGGGGTCCTCTTTCATTCTTTGGATATGGATATCCAGCTCTCTCAGACCCATTTGTTGAAGAGAGGGTTATGTCTCAGTTCAGTGGGTTTTGGGATCTTATCAAAGATCAATAAACCATAGATCTAGGGGTCTATCTCCGAATTCTCAATTCAATTCCATTGATCAATATGTCAGTCTTTGTGCCAGTACCATGCTGTTTTGACTACCGTGGCTTTATAGTAAGCTCCAAGGTCAGGAAGCATAAATCCTCCCACTTCATTTTTCTTTTTTAGAGTGTCTTTAGCAATTCGAGGCATCTTCCCTTTCCAAATTAATTTGATAACTAACTTTTCTAATTCTGCAAAGTAGGTTGTTGGAATTCTGATTGGAATTGCATTGAATCTGTAGATGAGTTTGGGAGAATTGACATCTTAATGACATTTAGCTTTCCTATCCATGAACACAGAATATTTTTCCATCTTTTTAGGTCCCTTTCTATTTCTTTTAGTAAAGTTATGTAATTTTCTATGTATAGGTCTTTTACATCCTTGGTTAAATTTATTCCTAGGTACTTGATATTTTTAGTTGCTATGAGAGTAATCTTTCCCTTGAGTGTCTCTTCAGTTAGGTCATTTCTAATGTATAGGAACATTACTGACTTATGTTCATTAATCTTTTATCCCATCACTTTGCTAAATTTTTTATTAGCTCAAGTCGCTGTGTTGTCAGTTTCTCAGGGTTTTCCAAATATAAGATCATATCGTCTGCAGATAATGACAGTTTTCCTCCTTCCCTTCAGATTTGGATGCCTTTTATTTCCATGCCTTGCTGGATTGCCCTGGCTAGCACTTCTAGCACAATGTTGAATAACAGTGGTGACAGCGGGCATCCTTGTCTCATTCCTGATCTTAGAGGGAAGGCTTTCAGTCTCTTGCCATTGAGTACTATGTTGTCTGTGGGTTTGTCATACATGCCCTTTTTCATATTGAGGATGTTTCCTTCAATTCCTACCTTTTGAAGTGTTTTTATCAAAAAAGAATGCTGGATTTTGTAGAATGCTTTTTCAGCATCTATTGAGATGATCTTTTGATTTTTCCCTTTTGATTTGTTAATGTGTTGTAATACATCGGTTGATTTTCTTATGTTGAACTATCTTTGCATGCCTGGAATGAGCACCACTTAGTCATGGTGTATGATTTTTTTTTTATCTTCATTTTATTGAGATATATTCATATACCATGCAGTCATACAAAACAAATCGCACTTTCGATTGTTCACAGTACCATTACATAGTTGTGCATTCATCACCTAAATCAATCCCTGACACCTTCATTAGCACACACACAAAAATAACAAGAATAATAATTAGAGTGAAAAAGAGCAATTGAAGTAAAAAAGAACACTGGGTACCTTTGTCTGTTTGTTTCCTTCCCCTTTTTTTCTACTCATCCATCCATAAACTAGACAAAGTGGAGTGTGGTCCTTATGGCTTTCCCAATCCCATTGTCACCCCTCAGAAGCTACATTTTTATACAACTGTCTTCGAGATTCATGGGTTCTGGGTTGTAGTTTGATAGTTTCAGGTATCCACCACCAGCTACCCCAATTCTTTAGAACCTAAAAAGGGTTGTCTAAAGTGTGCGTAAGAGTGCCCACCAGAGTGACTTCTCGGCTCCTTTTGGAATCTCTCTGCCACTGAAGCTTATTTTATTTCCTTTCACATCCCACTTTTGGTCAAGAAGATGTTCTCCATCCCATGATGCCAGGTCTACATTCCTCCCCGGGAGTCATATTCCACGTTGCCAGGGAGATTCACTCCCCTGGGTGTCTGATCCCACGTAGGGGGGAGGGCAGTGATTTCACCTTTCAAGTTTGCTTAGGTAGAAAGAGAGGGCCACATCTGAGCAACAAAGAGGCATTCGGGAGGAGGCTCTTAGGCACAATTATAGGGAGGCCTAGCCTCTCCTTTGCAGCAACCGTCTTCCCAAGGGTAAAACCTATGGTAGAGGGCTCAACCCATCAAACCACCAGTCCCCTATATCTGTGGTCATGTTAGCAACCATCGAGGTGGGGTAGGCAAATACCCCTGCATTCTCCACAGGCTCCTCAAGGGGGCACTACATCTTTTTATCCTTGTTTTCCTTTTTTTTTTTTTTTTTAACTTTCCCTTCTTTTTTAAATCAACTGTATGAAAAAAAAGTTAAAAAGAAAACAAACATACAATAAAAGAACATTTCAAAGAGACCATAACAAGGGAGTAAGAAAAAGACAACTAACCTAAGATAACTGCTTAACTTCCAACATGTTCCTACTTTACCCCAAGAAAGTTACCTAATATAGTAACATTTCTGTGAACTTGCTCCTACTATATCCATCAGAAATTAACAGACTATAGTCATTCCTGGGCATCCCCAGAACGTTAAATAGCTTATCTGTTCTTCTTGGATTATTGTTCCCCCTTCCTTAATTGCTCTCTATTGCTAGTTCCCCTACATTCTACATTATAAACCATTTGTTTTACATTTTTCAAAGTTCACATTTGTGGTAGCATATAATATTTCTCTTTTTGTGCCTGGCTTATTCCGCTCAGCATTATGTCTTCAAGGTTCATCCATGTTGTCATATGTTTCACGAGATTGTTCCTTCTTACTGCCGTGTAGTATTCCATCGTGTGTATATACCACATTTTATTTATCCACTCATCTGTTGAAGGACATTTGGGTTGTTTCCATCTCTTGGCAATTGTGAATAATGCTGCTATGAACATTGGTGTGCAGACATCTGTTCGTGTCACTGCTTTTCGACCTTCTGGGTATATACCGAGAAGTGCAATCGATGGATCGAATGGTAACTCTATATCTAGTTTTCTAAGGAACTGCCAGACTGACTTCCAGAGTGGCTGAACCATTATACAGTCCCACCAACAATGAATAAGAGTTCCAATTTCTCCACATCCCCTCCAGCATTTGTAGTTTCCTGTTTGTTTAATGGCAGCCATTCTAATCGGTGTTAGATGGTATCTCATTGTGGTCTTAATTTGCATCTCTCTAATAGCTAGTGAAGCTGAACATTTTTTCATGTGTTTCTTGGCCATTTGTATTTCCTCTTCAGAGAACTGTCTTTTCATATCTTTTGCCCATTTTATAATTGGGCTGTCTGTACTATCATTGAGTTGTAGGATTTCTTTATATATGCAAGATATCAGTCTTTTGTCAGATACATGGTTTCCAAAAATTTTTTCCCATTGAGTTGGCTGCCTCTTTACCTTTTTGAGAAATTCCTTTGAGGTGCAGAAACTTCTAAGCTTAAGGAGTTCCCATTTATCTATTTTTTCTTTTGTTGCTTGTGCTTTGGGTGTAAAGTCTAGGAAGTTGCCGCCTAATACAAGGTCTTGAAGATGTTTTCCTACATTATCTTCTAGGAGTTTTATGGTACTTTCTTTTATATTGAGATCTTTGGTCCATTTTGAGTTAATTTTTGTGTAGGGGGTGAGGTAGGGGTCCTCTTTCATTCTTTTGGATATGGATATCCAACTCTCCCAGCCCCATTTGTTGAAAAGACCATTATGACTCAGTTCAGTGACTTTTGGGGCCTTATCAAAGTTCAGTCGGCCATAGATCTGAGGGTCTATCTCTGAATTCTCAATTCGATTCCATTGATCTATATGTCTATCTTTGTGCCAGTACCATGCTGTTTTGGCAACTGTGGCTTTATAATAAGCTTCAAAGTCAGGACATGTAAGTCCTCCCACTTCGTTTTTCTTTTTTAGAGTGTCTTTAGCAATTCGAGGCATCTTCCCTTTCCAAATAAATTTGCTAACTAGCTTTTCCAAGTCTGCAAAGTAGGTTGTTGGAATTTTGATTGGGATTGCATTGAATCTGTAGATGAGTTTGGGTAGAATTGACATCTTAATGACATTTAGTCTTCCTATCCATGAACATGGAATATTTTTCCATCTTTTAAGGTCCCCTTCTATTTCTTTTAGTAGAGTTATGTAGTTTTCTTTGTATAGGTCTTTTACATCTTTGGTTAAGTTTATTCCTAGGTACTTGATTTTTTTAGTTGCTATTGAAAATGGTATCTTTTTCTTGAGTGTCTCTTCAGTTTGTTCATTTCTAGCATATAGAAACATTACTGACTTATGTGCATTAATCTTGTATCCCGCTTCTTTGCTAAATTTGTTTATTAGCTCTAGTAGCTGTATCATCGATTTCTCAGGGTTTTCCAGATATAAGATCACATCATCTGCAAACAATGACAGTTTTACTTCTTCTTTTCCAATTTGGATGCCTTTTATTTCTTTGTCTTGCCGGATTGCCCTGGCTAGCACTTCCAGCACAATGTTGAATAACAGTGGTGACAGCGGGCATCCTTGTCTTGTTCCTGATCTTAGAGGGAAGGCTTTCAGTCTCTCACCATTGAGTACTATGCTGGCTGTGGGTTTTTCATATATGCTCTTTATCATGTTGAGGAAGTTTCCTTCAATTCCTACCTTTTGAAGTGTTTTTATCAAAAAGGGATGTTGGATTTTGTCAAATGCTTTTTCAGCATCTATTGAGATGATCAGTTGATTTTTCCCTTTTGACTTGTTAATGTGTTGTAATACATTGATTGATTTTCTTATGTTGAACTATCCTTGCATGCCTGGAATGAACCCCACTTGGTCATGGTGTATGAATTTTTAATGTGTCTTTGGATTCGATTTGCAAGTATTTTGTTGAGGATTTTTGCATCTATATTCATTAGGGAGATTGGCCGGTAGTTTTCCTTTTTTGTAGCATCTTTGCCTGGTTTTGGTATTAGATTGATGTTAGCTTCATAAAATGAGTTAGGTAGTGTTCCATTTTCTTCAATGTTTTCAAAGAATTTGAGTAGGATTGGTGTCAGTTCTTTCTGGAAAGTTTGGTAGAATTCCCCTGTGAAGCCATCTGGCCCTGGGCGTTTATTTATGGGAAGATTTTTGATGACTGATTGGATCTCTTTGCTTGTGATGGGTTGGTTGAGGTCTTCTATTTCTTCTCTGGTCAGTCTAGGTTGTTCATATGTTTCCAGGAAATTGTCCATTTCCTCTACATTATCCAGTTTGTTGCCATGCAGTTGTTCATATTATCCTCTTATATATTTTTTAATTTCTTCAGGATCTGCAGTTATGTCACCTTTCTCATTCATTATTTTGTTTATATGGGTCTTCTCTCTTTTTGATTTTGTCAGTCTAGCTAGGGGCTTGTCAATCTTGTTGATCTTCTCAAAGAACCAGCTTTTGGTGATATTTATCCTCTCTATTGTTTTTTTGTTCTCTATGTCATTTATTTCTGCTTTAATCCTTGTTATTTCTTTTCTTCTACTTGGTTTAGGATTGGTTTGCTGTTCATTTTCTAGCTTCTTCAGTTGATCCATTAAATCTTTGATTTTGGCTCTTTCTTTCTTTTTAATATATGCATTTTGTGCTATAAATTTCCCCCTGAGCACTGCTTTTGCTGCATCCCATAGGTTTTGGTATGTTGTGTTCTCATTTTCATTCGTCTCTATATATTTAGCAATTTCTCTTGCTATTTCTTTGTTAACCCACTGATTGTTTAGGAGTGTGTTGTTTAACCTCCAGGTATTTGTGAATTTTCTAAGTCTCTGATGGTTATTGACTTCTAATTGTATTCCATTGTGGTCAGAGAATGTGCTTTGAATAATTTCAATCTTTTTAAATTTATTGAGGCTTGTTTTATGTCCCAGCATATGATCTATTCTGGAGAAAGTTCCGTGAGCACTAGAAAAGTATGTGTATCCTGGTGATTTGGGATGTAATGTCCTGTATATGTCTGTTAAATCTAATTCATTTATCAGATTGTTTAGGTTTTCAATTTCCTTATTGGTCTTCTGTCTGGTTGATCTGTCTATAGGAGAGAGTGATGTGTTGAAGTCTCCCACAATTATTGTGGAAACATCAATGGCTTCCTTTAGTTTTGCCAGTGTTTCTATCATGTATTTTGTGGCACCTTGGTTGGGTGCATAGACATTTACGATTGTTATTTCTTCTTGCTGAATTGCCCCTTTTATTAGTACGTAGTGGCCTTCTTTGTCTCTCAAAACATCCCTGCATTTGAAGTCTATTTTTCTGAGAGTAATATTGCTACACCTGCTTTCTTTTGGCTGTAGCTTGCATGAAATATTTTTTTCCATCCTTTCACTTTCAGTTTCTTTGTGTCCCTGTGTCTAAGATGAGTCTCTTGTATGCAACATACTGATGGTTCATTTTTTTTGATCCATTCTGTGAATCTATACCTTTTAATTGGGGAGTTTAATCTATTTACATTCAACGTTATACCCGTGAAGGCATTTCTTGAATCAGCCATCTTATCCTTTGGTTTATGTTTGTCATATTTTTCCCCTCTCTGTATTAATATCCTTTATTGTACCCATACCGAATCTCTTTAGTACTGAACCTTTCTCCAAGTCTCTCTGTCCTTTCTTTGTTTCTCTGTCTGTAGGGCTCCCTTTAGTATCTCCAGTAGGGCAGGTCTCTTGTTAGCAAATTCTCTCAGCATTTGTTTGTCTGTGAAAAATTTAAGCTCTCCCTCAAATTTGAAGGAGAGCTTTGCTGGATAAAGTATTCTTGGCTGGAAATTTTTCTCACTCAGAATTTTAAATATATCGTGCCACTGCCTTCTCGCCTCCATGGTGGCTGCTGAGTAGTCACTACTTATTCTTATGCTGTTTCCTTTGTATGTGGTGAATTGCTTTTCTCTTGCTGCTTTCAGAACTTGCTCCTTCTCTTCCATGTTTGACAGTGTGATCAGAATATATCTCGGAGTGGGTTTATTTGGATTTATTCTATTTGGAGTTCGCTGAGCATTTATGATTTGTGTATTTATGTTGTTTAGAAGATTTTGAAAGTTTTCCCCAACAATTTCTTTGAATACTCTTCCTAGACCTTTACCCTTTTCTTCCCCTTCTGGAACACCAATGAGTCTTATATTTGGACGTTTCATAATATCTATCATATCCCTGAGGTCCATTTCATTTTTTTCATTTTTTTCCCCATTCTTTCTTTTATGCTTTCATTTTCCATTCTGTCATCTTCGAGGTCACTGATTCGTTGTTCAACTTCCTCTAGTCTTGTACTATGAGTGTCCAGAATCTTTTTAATTTGGTCAATAGTTTCTTTAATTTCCATAAGATCATCCATTTTTTATTTAGTCTTGCAATGCCTTCTTTATGCTCTTCTAGGGTCTTCTTGATCTCCTTTGTATCCCGTACTATGGTCTCATTGTTCATCTTTAGTTCTTTGAGTAGCTGCTCTAGGTGCTGTGTCTCTTCTGGTCTTTTGATTTGGGTGCTTGGGCTTGGGTTATCCATATCGTCTGGTTTTTTCATATGCTTTATAATTTTCTGTTGTTTTTGGCCTCTTGGCATTTGCTGAACTTGATAGGGTTCTTTTAGGATTTGTAGACCAATTGAAGTCCTTATCTCTAATTTATCAGATCTACAGCTTTGTGGAGTACACTTTCTCTAACTAACCAGCAGGTGGCGTCCACGAGCCACCTGTTCTCCACAAACCAGTTCTCCCCTGCTTAGCCTTTTTTGGTGAGTGGGGGAGTGAGTCTTGTTGGGTCCAATTGGTGTACCAAGCTTGCGTGTGTAGTTGGTGTTGCCTGCCCTGTATATGGGGCGTGTTTCTGGGCAGTCAGGGAGGGGGGGTGGCTCTAACAATCAAATCTCCCTGGTGATCCTAGAGTTTTAAAGCTGCTGCAATAGTCTAATCCTTCAGTTCAGTCCTGCCACAGTTTGTCTCTGCCACTGACCCACAAGTCCTTGGTATTGGCGTATGGCTCCTGAGACTTGCAAGTGGGCCCCTCTTCCAGGCTGTGCACCCGGGGTCCTCTGTTGAGGGATGACTGTGCTGTGCCACAGGTGAGTGCCGTCCCCCCAGGGCAGTTCTGGGCTGCTGGGCTGTGTAGGGAGGCTCCCAGTCTGCTGTAATGATGGCTGAATGGGGCTTTGTTAATTTACACTGCTCCACCTTCCCAACTCTGGGACAATCAGCTGAGGTTGCAGGGAAGGCTAATGTCCACACTCAGTTTTGTGGTGTGTGCCTGTTATTTGAAGCGCTTCTGTCACACTGGGTTGTCTGGGGCAGCTGTGGGCTATGGGGCTGGTGATGGGCAGGAGTGTTTCCTGTCCACCAGGATGATGGCTGTGAGCAGACACCCCCCTTTTCTTGGGAAGTTGTGGTGTTTAGTGAATTTTCTCAGCCACTGGATTATTGCCTTTTGTCTCAGAGCTCTCTTAGTTCTGCTCTTGTCTTGACCTGCCCAAATTGCAAGTCTTTGAAGCTTTCTGTATTGGGCTTCTTAGAGTAATTGTTTTAGAAAAATAAAAAAGGATTAAAAAAAAGGGCCCTCCTCAGAGATCTAATGGGTTATTGAAATGCTAAGAGACAAAGCAATTAGGGCCATTAAGGAAAGGTCCACAGGGCAGAGAGATCAGCTTTTCTGTGGGATTTGCATATGAGCCTCAGGGCCTGAGCTCTGCCCTTCCCCTTTCTATGTTCACCAGAACTCCAAAAATCCTCCGCTGTTATTTTGGAGTTTTTCGTGTTGTTTTTTTCTATGCCTGTCTCCTCTCTGCTGGGCTGGCTGCTCTCAGATTCTCTGGTGTCTGGTCTCAGTCTTTCTATGGTTGGAGTTTGGATCAGTAGAATGAGTTTCCGATAAGGGCTGCCACTGCAGTTCTCCCTTCTCCTTCCCGGAGCTGACAGCCCCTCCTCCCACGGGACTGAGCCTGGCAGGGAGGGGTGCGGGTCCCCTGGCCACAAAAACTTACAGATTTAGCTGATCTCAGCAGTTCCACGTTTTCATGAGTGTTGTATGAAGTATGCCAAAAGTCAGATTGCTCTGTGGTGTCCAGTCCACACAGTTGCTGGCTTTCTACCTACTTTCCTGGAGGAGTAACTAAAACATACAGCTCACCAGTCCGCCATCTTGCCCCGCCTCTGTATGATTTTTTAAATAAGTCTTTGGATTCTATTTGCAAGTATTTTCTTGAGAATTTTTGAATCTATATTCATGAGGGAGATTGGCCTGTAGTTTTCCTTTCTTGTAGCATCTTTACATGCTTTTGGTATTAGATTGATGTTCGCTTCATAAAATGAGTTATGTAGTATTCCATTTTCTTCAATGTTTTGAAAGAGTTTAAGTAAGATTGGTGTCAGTTCTTTTTGGAAAGTTTGGTAGAATTCCCCTGTGAAGCCATCTGGCCCTGGGAGTTTATTTGTGGGAAGCTTTTTGATGATGGATTGGATCTCTTTACTTGTGATTGGTTTGTTGAGGTCTTCTGTTTCTTCTCTGGACAGTCTAGGTTGTTCTTGTATTTCCAGGAAATTGCCCATTTCCTCTATGCTATCTAGTTTATTGGCATTCAGTTGTTCATAGAATCCTCTTATGATTTTTCAAGTTTCTTCAGGATCTGCAGTAATGTCCCTTCTCTCATTTATTACTTTGTTTATTTGGGTCTTCTCTCTTTTTGGTTTTGTCAGTCTAGCTAAGGGCTTGTCAATCTTGTTGATCTTCTCAAAGAACCAACTTTTTGTTTTATTTATTCTTTCTATTGTTTTGTTCTCTATATCATTTATTTCTGCTTTAATCCTTGTTATTTCTTTTCTTCTACTTGGTTTAGGATTAGTTTGCTGTTCATTTTCTAGCTTCTTCAGTTTCCTTTAGTTCTTTGGTTTTAGCTCTTTCTTCCTTTTTAATAAATGCATTTAGAGCTATAATTTCCCCTTCAATACCACCTTTGCTGCATCCCGTAAGCTTTTTCTTAAGTCCAGTTTTACTGAAATATATTCACATACCATACAATCATCCATGGTATACAATCAACTGTTCATAGTCCAATCATATAGTTAGTCATTCATCACCACAATCTATTTCTGAACATTTTCCTTACATCAGAAAGAATCAGAATAAGGGTAAAAAAATAAAAGTTAAAAAAAGAACACCCAAGCCATCCCCCCCATCCCACCCTATTTGTCATTTAGTTTTTATCCCCATTTTTCTACTCATCCATCCATACACTAGATAAAGCGAGTGTGAGCTACAAGGCTTTCACAATCACACTGTCACGCCTTGTAATCTACATTATTATATAATCATCTTCAGGAGTCCAGACTACTGGGTTGGAGTTTGGTAGTTTCAGGTATTTACTTCTAGCTATTCCAATGCATTAAAACCTAAGAGGTGTTATCTATATAGTGCATAAGAATGTCCACCAGAGTGACCTCTTGACTCCATTTGAAATCTCTCAGCCACTGAAACTATTTCATCTCATTTTGCACCCCCCTTTTGGTCAAGAAGATATTCTCAATCCCACGATGCTCGGTCCAGATTCATCCCTGGGAGTCATATCCTGTGTTGCCAGGGAGATTTACTCTCCTGGGACTTGGGTCCTATGTAGGGGGGAGGGCAGTAAGTTCACCTGCTGAGGTATCTCAGTTAGAGAGAGAAGGCCACATCTGAGCAGCAAAGAGGTACTCAGGGGGAGACTCTTAGGCACAATGATTTGCAAGTTTAGCCTCTCCTTTGCAGTAACTAGCTTCATAAGGACAAGTCCCACGATTGAGGGCTCAGCACATCAACCCACTAGTCCCAATGTTTGTGACAACATCAACACCAGTCCAGGTGAGGAAGTCCAACACTTCATCACCTTCCCCCAGCACCTCAGGGTTGGGGGGAGAGGCTGTAAATATATTTTTTATTCTCTGCCCAAATTACTTTGTGCATCCCATAAGTTTTGATATGTTGTGCTCTCATTTTCATTCATCTCTAGATATTTATCAATTTTTCTTGCTGTTTCTTCCTTAACCTACTGATTGTTTAGGAGTGTGTTGTTTAACCTTCAGATATTTGTGAATGTTCTAAATCTTTGGTGGTTATTTACTTCTAGTTGTATTCCATTGTGAACAGAGAGTGTGCTTTGAATAATTTCAATTTTTTAAATTTGCTGAGGCTTGTTTTATGGCCCAACATATGATCTATTCTGGAGAAATTTCCATGGGCATTACAGGATAATGTGTATCCTGGTGATTTGGGATGTAATGCTCTATACATGTCTGTTAAGTCAAATTCATTTATCAGATGTTTCAGGTTTTCAATTTCCTTATTGGTCCTCTGTCTCGTTGATCTATCTATGAGAGAGAGTGATGTATTGAAGTCTCCCACAATTATTGTGGAAGCATCTGTTGCTTCCTTTAGTTTTGCCAATGTTTGTCTCGTACTTTGGGGCACCTTGATTGAGTGCATAGACATTTATGATTGTTATTTTTTCTTGTTGAATTGTTCCTTAATTAGTATATAGTATCCTTCTTTGTGTCTTATGACATCCTTGCATTTGAAGTCTATTTTATGTGAGATTAATATTGCTACTCCTTTCTTTTGGCTGTAGCTTGCATCAAATATTTTTTTCCATTGTCTCACTTTCAATTTCTTTGTGTCTCTGGGTCTAAGATGAGTCTCTTGTAAGCAACATATTGATGGTTCATATTTTTTAAGGTGTTCTGCCAATCCATGTATTTTAATTGGGGAGTTTAATCCATTTACATTCAATGTTACTACTGTGAAGGTAGTTCTTGAATCAGCCATCCTATCCTTTGGATTTCACTTGTCAGATATATTTTTTCCTCTCTCTTTCTTTCTTTTAATGTACCCTTACTAAACCTCTTTAGTTCTGTGCCCTTCTCCAGACCGCTCACTCCTTTCAGTTTTTCTCAGCCAGCAGGGCTCCTTTTTGTATTTCTTGTAGAGCAGGTCTCTTTTTAGAAAATTCTCCAAGCATTTGTTTGTCTGTGAAGATTTTAAGCTCTCCCTCAAATTTGAGGTAGAGCTTTGTTGGATAACGAATTTTTAGTTGGCAATTTTTTCTCTTTCAGAATTTTAAATATGTCATACCACTGCCTTCTCACCTTCATGGTGGCCACTGAGTAGTCACTGCTTAGTCTTACGTTGTTTCCATTGTTTGTGGTGAATTTCTTATCTCTTGCTGCTTTCAGAACTTGCTCCTCCTCTTCAGTGTTTGACAATATGATCACAATATGCCTTGGAGTGAGTTTATTTGGATTTATTCTGTTTGGAGTTCATTGGACATCTATGACTTGCATATTTATGTTGTTTAGAAAGGCTGAGAAGTTCTCCCCAACTATGTCTTTGAATGCTCTTCCTAGTCCTTTACCCTTCTCTTCCCCTTCTGGGACATCAGTGATTGTTATATTTGTGGACTTCATGTTGACCACCATATCCCTGAGATCCATCTCAAATTTTTTATTTTTTTCACTGTTTGTTCTTTTGTGCTTTCATTTTCCAACACCTTTCTTCAAGTTTGCTTATTCATTCCTCTACCTCCTCTAATCTGTTACTGTGTGTTTCAAGAATCTTTTAAATTTGATCATCAGTTTATTTTATTTCCATAAGACCCTCTTTTTTTTTATTTACTCTTGCAAATTCTTCTTTATGCTCTTCTGGGGTTTTCTTGATGTCCTTTATATCTTGAGCCATGGTATTGGTGTTTGTGATTACCTCTTTGATTAATTGCTCCTAGTTCTGTATCTCCTCTGGTTTTTTGATTTGGACATTTGAGTTATCCATATCTTCTGTTTTTTTCATATGCTTTATTAATTTTCTGTTGTTTTTGGCCTCTTGGCATTTGCTTATCTTGATAGGGTTATTTTAGGATATGCAGGATTATTTAAATGATTATCTATAATTTGACAGAGCTACAGCTTGGCACAGTGCACTTTCCCTAACCTAGCAGCAGATAGTGCTCCTGAGACACATCTTTCTCTCAGTCCAGTTCTCCAAGTTTATGCAGCAAGTGGGGGTCCAAACTATGTGGGTGTACAATCAGTGCATCAATTTTCCTTGTGCAGTTGGGACTGCCAGCCCTATGGGTGGGGGGTGTGCCCTGTGCAGTTTGCCAGGGAAAATGGCTTTAAAACCCAGTACTCCCAACCATACCTGAGGTTGGAGCTGGAATACCCTGGGGCTGCAGAATGCATCTAAACATTCAGTTCAAATCCTCCATAGTCCCTCTCTTCTTTGGGCCCACAAGCCCCTGGGATTGGTGTAGGGCTTCTGGCACTTCTGGGTGGCACCCCTGCTTCTCAGCTGTGCACACAATGGGCTTCCATGGAGGAGGAGGAGTGTGCGCCATCACAAGCCAGCTGAATCCTGAATTCCCTTGAGGAAGCTCTTAGCTGTGGCTCTGTGAAGGGGTGGCTCCCAGACTGCTGCAAAATGGCTGCATGAGGCATGGAAACTACCCACTTCCATGCTCACCTCCCTGCTGCAGTGGCTCGTCCCTGGTTCAGGGATTCCTAGCTGCAGGTGTGCAAAGGGCTATCACCCATGCCAGGTACTGAGGCAGGTGCCTGCAGTGTGGAAGGCACTCCCCACTGCACTTGAGTGTGGCTCCCACTGCTGGATCCTTGGCCTCTTTCTAGGTCTTACTCTAACCTGCCTCTGAACACAGTCTCTCCATTTCTCCCCCTCCCCCCATGGTGCAACTCCAGCTGCTGTTTCCCCAGTGGCTCTTTCTGGATCAAACATTCACACAACTCCGAACTAGTCTCTCAGTTTCTCCAAGTGCACAGTCACTGTGGAGGTAGAAGTCCCTGCCCAGCTGGTGGAACCCTGGAACTGCTACTCTGGACCACTTTCTGACTTTTATCTAGTGTTTTTCATGGAGGAGAATTTTGCTCTGTCTCCCCTAATCCACCATCTTGGATCTCTCTCCCCTAGCTTTTTAAAGTAGAAGATAAAATACTGATTTTAGATTTCTTTTCTTGGCTAATATTACTTTCTAAAGCTGTAAGTTTCCCTAAAAGCACAGCTTTACATATATCTAAAAAAATTTCAATGTTTTATTTTCATTTTTACTCAATTCATAATATTTTCTAAATTCATTGTTATTTATTTCTACCCATGGGTTGTATAGAAGTATATGGTTTAATTTTTCAATGTTTGGGGACTTTCTGGATATCTTTGTGTTACCTATTTTGAATTTAATTTTTTTCTTAAAAGCTTATTTATTTTAAAACCAATCACTTTAGATTTATTGAGACTTGTTTTATGGCCTATCATAGAGACTATCTTGGTATGTGTCATATGTACACTCATTGTACCACAATAAAAAGTTTAAGAATATGCATTCAGTCATTTTAGGTGGATTGTTCTGTAAATATAAATTTGTTCTTAATAATTGGCTGTATTGTGCAAGTCTACAATAGCCTCACTGAGTTTCTTTTTACTTATTGTATGAACTACTGAGAGAAGAGTGTTGAAACATAAAACTGTATGTGTAGATTCATCTGTTTCTTCTTTCTGTTCTGTCATTTACTGATTTGCATATTTCAAAGCTTTGTTATTAGGTGCATGCACATTTAGAATTGGAAGGTTTTCTTGATGAATTGACACTTTTATTATGAAATTTCTTTTTATCTCTTGTAGTATTCCATATTTTAAAATCTATTTCATTTGTTATTAACAGTCACTCAAGTTTATAATTTACATTTATAAATTATACATGTATAATTTCCCCACTAAAATTTTAATATATCTTTATCTATATATTTCAAGTAGGTATCTTGTAAATAGCATATTGTTGGATCTTGGGATAGTATATGGTTATTTATTATCCAGTCTAAATTAATGCCTTTAAGTTGAGCATTTAAACCATTTACATTTAAAATAATTATTTGTGTACTTGTTTAAACTCTGCAACTTGCTATTTGTTTTTTTCTTTTTCCATCTATTATACATTCATTTTTTTCTTCTTTTGGGTTGATTGAGAATATTTTGGTACTCCTGCTTTCACAATTTTCTTCTTAACTATACCTATTTATTTCATGTAGACCATTGTTATTTTAGGTTACACTTGCCAGAATCTCATTCAAAGAATATTTAAATTAGCGTATAAGAAACATACAACAGTATATTCTATTATTTTTGTTTAAAATCCATTATTTGTGTTGAATTAAAACATAAATAGAGATGGAAGAAGATAGCAGCATAGAGAGGAGTGGTAACTAGTTTGTCCCCCTGGAAAAACTAATAAACAACCAGGAACAACTAGTAAATAATCTGGAATAACTGCAGGGAGCAAACATGACCCTCCAATCATCATACACCAACCTGAATTTGGAGGAATGCCCGAGATCACAGCATAAAACTGGTAAGTAAAAACTGCAGATCCAAGTTGGGAGCCCCCTCCCCCCATGTCCTGAACTGCAAAGCCTCATGGTGCTAGAGAGCAGCTGTCTCCCAGCAAGTGAATAAAGCTCAATTGAGCTCCAACTAGGGATTTAATTAACAAATATTGACTGCTTAATAGAAGCTATGAGTCCCCAACAAGTAGACTGAGGCTTTTGGTGACAACTGACCTTGAAGAGCGGAGGGTGGTCACGGACAGGCCCTGAAGGTGGATTTCTGTCCCTTTTATGGTTCAGTGTGGAAAGCCTCAGCCATTTTCAGTTCCCAGTGCTCTGACCCAGACAAGGGTGGAGATAGCACAGGCACAGAGACTATTCAAATGTAAATGACCTCTCTCTAGGGGGTGTATCATCCCTAAGAAGAAGAAGGTGGTGCCAAGCTCTACTGCCTGCCTTCCTTTCAGAGCTAGACCCTAGAGCCTGGAGGAAAACAGCCATGGGTCACACCTTCTTATGCCAGCCTGGAGCTACAGGCTGATGGGTGCCACCTGCTGGGCAGAAAAGCACAGTGACCTGAGGCCTCACAGAGTGTACCAATCTTCTAAGACATACCTTCAGGGAAACCAGATACTGAATAGATCTTCCTTCTGGGACCTGAGTCCATTCTGGACTGGGAAAACCTGATTAGGGCTGCCAAGGAAACCAGATGCCTAGACAACAGAAAACTATAACCTATATTAAGAAAAATGAGGTTATGGCCCATTCAAAGAAACAAACTTACACTTCAACTGAGATACAGGAATTGAAACAACTAATAATAAGTCAATTCAAAAGGTTTAGGGAAGATATGGCAAAAGAGATGAAGCATATAATGAAAACACTGGATGTACATAAGGTAGAAATTGAAAGTTCAAAAAAACAACCGGCAGAATCTATTGAAATGAAAGGCACCACACAAGAGATGAAAGACACAATGGAAATATACAACAGCAGATCTTAAGAGGCAGAAGAAAACACTCAGGAACTGGAGAACAACTGAAAGTCTACACACAAACAAACTGAAAGCCTAGACACAAACAAACAGATAAAGAATGGAAAAATATGAGCAACATCTCTGGGAATTGAAGGACAACATGAAATGCAGGAATGTACATGTCATCGGTGTCCCAGAAGGAGAAGAGAAGGGAAAAGGGGCAGAAGCAATAACAGAGGAAAGAATAAATGAAAATTGTCCATGTCTTATGGAAGATATAAAATTATGGATCCAAGAAGCACAGTAGACACAAAACAGAATAGATCTGAATAGGCCTATGCCAAGACATTCAATAATCAGATTATCAAATGTCAAAGATAGAGAGAATCCTGAAAGCAGCAAGAGAAAAGTGATCTACCACATACAAAGGGAAGCTTGATAAGACTATGTGCAGATTTCTCTTTAGAAATCATGGAGGCAAGAAGGCAGTGGGGTGATATATTTAAGACACTGAAAGAGAAAAACCACCAACCAAGAATCCTATATCAAACAAAACTGTCCTTCAAATATGAGGGAGAGCTTAAAATATTCTCTGACAGACAATGACAGAGTTTGTGAACAAGAAACCTGCTCTACAGGAAACACTAAAGGAAGCACTGCAGACAGAAAGGAAAAGACAGGAGTGAGAGGTTTGGAAAACAATTTTGGGAGATAGTAACACAGCAAGTGTAAGTACACTGAACAAAGATGACTGTGAATATGGTTGAAAGAATAAGGTTAGGACCATGTGGGACACCAGAACTAAAGATGAAAGATAAGGACTGGGACTGTATAACTCAGTGAAATCCAGGGTGCTCTTTGATTGTAATAAAAGGTACAAATATGTTTTTTTTAAATCAAGATTTTATTGGATAGATGTTACACAACGTTCTTTAACATTTAACTCTGCACATAGTTAAGATGAGAAACAATTTTTGTCATTCAAGTTACAAAATGAAATAGGCTCATGAAGATTTGAAATACAGACACAAAAGATAGCATGAAGCAAAGCTTAAATATTAAGCAACTAAAGCAATGAAAGTGAAATAGCAATATATATGTCCAGATTTTAAATACGACCGACTTTCATGTTCTTAAAAATGAAAATCTAGTTTGTAACAAAACAACCCTGAGAACTTGTCATGAGGAAAAATAGATATTTATGACCTGGTTTCTCAATTCTTTTACCTTTATATTATTATTTCTTGGTCATTTCCATCCCTACACAAATTAAGAATTCTAAAGCTTAATTAAAAATCTTGATTATACAATCCAAGTGAATTCCATCATGGCTGGGGAGTTGTCTGGTTCTTGAAGTGAGCCTAAAAGGTCCTGCTGGTGTTCTCTGAAAGAACAAGACCAACCGAAGCTGCAGCCCGAGGGCCGTATAGAGCAGGGCGCCACTGAAGAGCCTGCAGTCTTTACAACTCCTGCTGCTGCAAGTTCCTGAGCTGACTTTCAGATTTGCTGAAATGTATAATGACTTTGTAGTAAGGATTATCTCCAAAAAGACAGTTTTAGAAAGTGATCAAAATATTTTATTATTTGCAGAATAATTAGGATTTGCATTAATCTTACTAGAAGCAAGACTACCTACCTTTTTTCTTCTTGAGTGGTAACACAAATCCTAGTCAGATTTATTAAATGTCCTAAAACTCTCACCCAGAACCTTTTGTTAATCCTGAGCATAAGGTTATTAAATAATTTGAAACCTGTACAGGATTATAGGAAAGTTTGAAAACTTGAGCCAAATGCCCAGTTACCTGTTATGCTGCTTCATGAATTTGTGATTTTTATTGTTTGGTATATTTTTCTTTTTTTGTAATAAGTAATCAATATGGATTCTCCTGGTTTAAAAAATAAATCAGTATTGCCACTAAAAACTTCAGTTTTATTATTATTATTATTAATAAATACTAGATAAAATCAGCAAGGAAAGAGAGAATATTAAAAGCCTTTTATTACTTTTATTACTATTATTAAAAGAATAGCACCATTAAATATAAAAATGCCTTAGAAATGTAGTAATAACAGGTCCATCTGGTTTTATGTTTTCTCCATTCATTAAAAAAAAAGATAAGTTTTTCATAATAGTATTTACCAAAAACAAGACAAGGAGGAAAAAACCAACTACTGCCTCTACTAATAAGAATTCATGCTCCATGCATGAAAAGATTGATGCAATCCTTATGGCTTTATTCCTGCTGCTTGCCCCCAGGGCCAAGTCCTATCTGACACCTGTGAGAATTTCTTGCACTTAAGACGGAAGGAGGGTAACTCTGTGGAGAGAGAAGCCCTTATCAAAATTCAGACATTGTCATCTTTACAGAACTAGATGAAATCAGCAAGGAAAGAGAATATTAAAAGCCTCTCCAAGCTCAGAAGAATTAAGAACTAGCTCTTGGAGTGTACATTTTTACTGCAAGATCCACACTGGCCTATCCACTTTGAGTCAGAATTTGAAAGATAAGAATGAAGATTTGAAAATGTGCACAAAATGTTAAATACTGGTGGCAAATAAATATATTTTAATATGTTCTAACAAGCAAACATATATTTAAGATAATACAGCCCTGCTTTATTAAAAAAGGAAAAGATCCACATTTTCTTTGCGGGGTCAGGGTAGGGGGACACTGTGCTATCCTTTTAGTAGGATATTAGATAATCTACTCTATTGTTTCTACTGGAACCCTGAAAGAAACATTGACCTCAGCATATGTGACTATTGCTGTTTCAAAGGAGAACGATTTCAGAAATGCCTTTGCTCATATCTGAACTGATTAACATAAACATTGGAGAAAGCACAGTTTAAGTATGAAAAGTAATTCAACATTTCTGCCATCATCCCATGCCTTTTAGGCCTGTCCAAATTGTCTAATAAGAACTTCACATTCAAAAGAAGTTACTGTCAGTGATTCTTCATACATAAAATTCAAGTGAGTTCTTGTATGTGTATTTAACACCACTTTTCTCCTCATCTCATGCATAAATTATTGCAATAGTTCTTTTTTTAATAAAATATTACCTTAATACCTTTTCTTCGGTTTTAAGATAGCACAATCTGTAAGTGCCCCGTTACAGACTGTTGGTTTTCACCACTGCCCTTAGCATTAAGTTCTCAGTGCAGCTTTAAAAATTTGAGCCTCCAATTTCATTCAGTCCTGATGCTCTGGTGTTCTCTGTGTCACTGTGGTAAAGGTCACTGAAATCAGCAGGCAGCTAATGTCTTTGTGCTGCCTGTTTCACTGTTAACTTCAGTGTTCCCAATCTGAATCCACAGTGGTCTGTCAGACACTGTAAGGAAGCAGCAGGACTCGTCACTGTCTGATGTAATAACTGCTGTTTGTTGAGACAAGCTGAGCAGCAGGAGGTGCAGCAAGACTGGGGCTTGGGTGCCATCTTGCCACCCCGCATTTTCTCAAGTCCTGTCTTCAGAGAAGAGTCATTTTCCTCATTCCTGTACCTTTGTGGTTTTAAATGAACCTGGGGTGGAAGGGAACGTGAGCTAGGATTCTGATATCAACAGGTGAAATGAACTTTTGAATGTGAATTTTTGGAAGTAGAGGTTTCACTTTGCTTCTTTTATGCCTTTTCTTTGGCAATTTTCAGCACTTCCTGAGCTTTTGCATGATCCATGTTCTTACTCTGGAGCAGTTTTTTTGTATTTAACTGAGCTTTTGATGTATTTGCTTGAGCAGAAACTTTAACTATTCTGCCTCTGTTATGAGCAATATTTGAAACCTTAACCACAGAATTTCTTTTTTGCCTTTCATTTTGGTTTTTCCCATCCACTTTATGGTCAGTTTTAAGCTTTTTGTTCACAGCAGTTACACTCTCATTTCTCTGTTTTTTATCTTCATATTTAGAACAGTCACTTGCACTACTACCTTTCCTAATTTCCTTTCTTTCAGCAACAACACTGTTTTTACATTTGTCACACAGGACTTGCCTGGGTCATATTTTAATAGCATTCATTATAGAAGTGGGTTCCTCCCTGTACGTTTTTCATTTGAGTCACTTAATTTTCCGAGGAGGTAGCTGAAGTATTGATTGGTTATATGTGTTCCTGATAAACAAAGTGGGGGTGGGGATAAGGTGCTTCTTCATGGAAGAGAGGTGATGGTTTGGAAGTCCGCAGGCTTTCAGATAGGCTCAACTCAGAAGGCAGGATGGCAGAAGGGTCATCAGGAACAGCACCATTCACTTCATGCTTAACTTCTGTCTCTTCTTGGAATGTATGACTTTGGAGCTGCACGGCTTCAGGTTTGTCCTTATATTTCCTTTTGGGAAATACTGTCACAGGGATCCCATGGGGCCCAAACCTCAGTGTGGTTGACCCAGCATCCAGTACAAATATGTTTTTACATGAGGTAGGACAAATGAATGTCAACATTGCAAGGTGTTCAAAATAGGGTGGGATTTGGGGGAAAATACAATCAATGCAGACTAAAACTATAATTAACAGAAACATTGTATCATGTTTTCTTTAATATAACAAAGTTAATATACAAAAGCTAAATGCATATGGGGGGACATATGGGAAGGGTATGGGACTCCTGGCATTGGTGAAGTTGTCTGACTCTCTATTATACTTTAGTTTAATGCCGTTGTTCCTTTTGTTGCTTTCTAGCTGTCAGTTTCTTTTTCCTCTCTCTTTCTTTTTTCTTTTTCTTTTTTCTCTCTACCTTCTTTGACTCTTCCTCCTTCTTTGTGGAAGAAATGGAGATGTCCTTATATAGACAGTGGTGAGGGTGCTGAATACATGAATACATGACTATACAGGGAACCAATGATTGTTTACTTAGGACAGAACACATGGCGTGTGAACAAAACCATCCTAAAAAAATGGGTTGATGAAGAAACATTGAGGGCCCTATATTGAATGAAATAAGACAGACACATAAGGCCAAATATTGCAGGGTCTCACTGATATGAACTAATTATAATATGTAAACTCATAGACATGAAATATAAGTTACCAGAATATAGAATGAGGCTAAAAATTGGGGAGCGGTTGCTTATTATGAGCAGAATGTTCAACTAGGGTGAACTTAAATGTTTGGAAATGAACAGAGGTGATGGTAGCTCATTGTGAGAATAACTAACAGTGCTGAAAGGTGCATGAATGTGGGGGGAAGGGGAAGCTCAGAGTCATGCATGTCACCAGAAGGCAAGTTGGAGGTTAAAAGATGGGAATGTATAAAACAGTGAATCTTGTGATGGACAATGTCTGATTACAAATATCAGAAATCTCTCTGACGAACTAGAACAAATGTATGACACTGTAACTAGAAGTTAATAACGGAGAGGCATATAGGGAAAATATATACCTATTGCAAACTATATACTACAGTTATCAGTATTTTAACATTCTTTCATCAACAGTAACAAACGTATTATACCAAAACTATTAATCAATAATGGAGGGGGATTGGTTAGGGGTATGGGAGGATTTGAGTTTCCCTTTTTTGTCTTTATTTCTTTTCTGGAGTAATGAAAATGTTCTAAAAATTGAAAAAAAAATTGTGGTGATGGATGCATAGCTGTATAATGGTACGATGGGCAATTGATTGTACACTTTGGATCTGTGGATAATTGTATGGTATGTGAACAATTTCAATAAAAAATTAAAAAAAAGTAAATTCATTTTATAATTATCCACTGTTTGCCATTCTCAGTGCTCTTGACTCATTTGTAAAAATCCAAGTTTCCATCTGGTTTTATTTTATTTCTGCTTGAAGAATTTTCTTAACATTTCTGTTGAGGTTCTGCTGGCAACAGATTCTCTCAGCTTTTCTTTGTTTGAAAGCATCTTTATTTTGCCTTCCTTCTGGAAAGCTATTTTTTGGTATATAAAATTCTAAATGACATTGTCTTTTTTTCCTTTTAGCACTTAATATTTTATTCTGTTGTCTTCAATCTGATTTTCTTAATTAGTTGATTTTAAGATTTCCCCTTCATCACTAGTTTTAAGCAATTTTGAGTCTAATGTGCATTAATGTGGTTTTCTTTTTGTTTTTCTTGATTGGAGTTCATTGAATTTTTAGATCTCTGGGTTTAAGAGTTTCCATGAAATTTGGAAAAAAATGTTTCAATTAAAAAATTTTCCTGCCATTTCTTCTGTCTACTCAGTTTCAGGGACTCTAATTGCCCTCATTCACAGGTCAGTGAGACTTTGTTCATTTTATTATGTCATTTCCTTTTTTTGCTTCAATTTGTACAATTTCTATCACTATGTCTTCCAATTTATTGATCTTTCATCCTGTAACCTCTAATCTCTTCTTAAACCCATTTAGTGAATATTTCAATTAATATATAATATTTTTCATCTCTAGAAGTCCTATACAGTTCATATAAATAAATACATAATTTTTATATTTACCATTTATCTCCTATTTTCCTTTTATCATTAGGTATATTTAAAATATCTATTTTAAAGTTCTGCCCTACTAATTCCATCATGTCTGAGTCTGTTTGAGTGACACATTTTCCTCCTAATTATGGATTACCTTTTCCTGCTGCTTGGATTATCCTGTAATTTTTTATTTAATGTTGAACCTTTTGAGTAGGGCAGGGTTGATTATCTGGATTCTGTTTTCTTCCTTTAAAGGGTGTTGCACTTTGTCTTGGCAGGATTTAAGTAACTTGCAAACTAGCTTGGTCATTTTCAGGCTTGTTTTAAGGTTTTAATAAGGGCAACTCTGGAGTTCATTTTACCACAGTGTTAATTTAGCCCCATTTCTAATGAGTGACCCTTTTTTGGTCTCCACTGAATGCGTTGGGTATTATACAAAGTCACTGTAATTGGTCTGGTCTGAATTGTAACATTCTCCTTCTGTGTATGATGTTTAGGAATTATTCAGTTTACAACCCCATGGTTTTTCTTAGCCCAGCCTCTTGGAGATTTCCCACAAATATGAATAGCTTAGTATTAGCCTATGTAACAGAATCAGTGGACCCACTTTGCCATTTTTTGGAACTTTTTCTATATAATTTTCTCAGTGACACAGATATCTGAAATTCCCCTCTACATGTGGACTTTTTTCATACCATATACTTAATTATGCAGCTTCACATAGTAAGTTTTTTTCCCAATTTTATTCTACTTGAAGTTCTGATCAACAACTAAATTTTCCTGTTATCAAATTCAGTCCAAATAATGCTTCAATCATTATCACATTTTGTTCATTTCATTGGCAGCCAAACGAGGGCACTAAAATCTTACAGCCTCTCCCAGAGACCAAAATGGACAAAACAGGTTAGCAAGAAAGAGGAACAAGCATATTTTAGAGCCATAATTTGGTTTTATGTAGAAATATAATGACTATAATGGAGCAATAATCATAGCTTTTGTCTCCCTATCTTCCAGCAAGGAACATCTCCTGGAGATTAAGTGATCAAGTGGAGAAATAAAGGGTAACACTATTCATTTTAGCCTCCCTGTAGCCTCCCCCTTATTCCAAGCTCTTAGTTAAATTTATGCAAAATGAATGCATAATCATAAGCAGTACTTTACATTGTGAATTAACAGGGTTTTTTTTTCCATCAAAAATCTCCACTATGACTCAACAATAAAAAGACAAACAGCCCAATTTAAAAATTGGCAAAGGACTTGAATAGACATTTCTCCAAAGAAGATACATTAATGGCCAAGAGGCACTTGAAAAAATGACCATATGATTAGTCATTAGGAAAATGCAAATCAAAACCACAATGAGATATCAACTCACATACACCAGAATGTCTATTACGTTTTTGAAAATGGAAAATAACAAGTGCTGAAAAGAATGTGGAAAAATAGGAAAACTCATACTTTGTTGCTGGCATTGTAAAATGGTGTAGACACTGTGTAAAACAGTCTGGTGCTTCCACAAAATATTAAACATAGAACTACCATCTCACCTTGCAAATCCACAAGAAGTATACACCCCAAATTATTGAAAGCATGGACTCATGCAGATGTTTGTACACCAATATTCAGAGCAGATTTATTAACAATAGCCAAAAGGTGGAAGCAAGCCAAATGTCCATCAGTAGATGAATTGATAAACAAAATGTAGTATATATGTGCAATATCATATTACTCATCCTAAAAAGGAAAGAAATTCTGTTACATGCCACTAAATTTTTGAGCCTTGAAGACATCATGTTGGTTGAGTTAAATGTCAGACACAAAGGGACAAATAGTGTATGAATCCACTTATATAAAATAGCTACTATATGCGAACTAATAAGTAAAGGTTACCAGGGACACAGGGCAGGGGGAATGGGCAGTTAATGTTTAATGGGTGTAGAGTTTATGTTTGGGCTGGTGGGAAAGTTCTGGTAATGGATGGTGGTGTGGGTAGTGCAACAATGTGAATGTAATTAACCATATTCATTGATATGCTTGAGATGGTGAGATGGGAAAGTTCACATCATACACATGCACACATACAGATATTTCTACAATTAAAAAAGAGCAACTAAAGCCACAATAACAATTAAATATGACACATGATCCTGAACTAGATTTAATAATGAAAGAGAAAAGGCTCAAGAGGACAGTATTGGGACATATGAAAAAATTGGAGTATAGCTGATAAATTCAATGTTGAATTTCTTGAACTTGATGACTGTACCTGAAGAGGTTACATAAGGGAATGTTTTTGTTCTCCAGAAATGAGCATGGAGTTGAGAGTTCAAGGAGTGTGATGTATACAACCTACTCTTCAATGTTTTGAAGATAGATAGATGTATAGATGAAAAGAGAGATAAAATGATATGGCAAATGTGATAAAATGTTAAAATTCATGAATTTGTGTATTTGGGGGGGGTATGTTGAAGTTCTCAGTTTGGGTTTTGTATTATTTTTGCAACTGTCCTGTAAGTTAGAAATTATTTCAAAATAAAAAGTTTAAGAAAAATGTGAAATAATTTTCCACAAAGGAAAACTTCAGTCCTTTCCAAAATTGTGGTGGTTGTGAGAATTGGCTGCAAGTTCTTTGACACTACTCCCATAAAGATGTAGAGTCTATGTTCCCTCCCCTCAGTCTATGAAACTGAGTGGGTTTGTGATTGTTTCAACTCATAGAGGATGGCTGTGATTCTATGTGATTTCAGAGACTAGGTCACAAAATGAATCATACCTCTGCCTTGATCACTGGACCACTTCCTATTTAAATATGTGACACTATGTGAAACATATGACTACCTTTGGGTCACATGCTATGAGGATTCCAAGCCATATGGAGAACTCCTACCAACAGTCCTAGCTGAGCTCAGCCTTTAATCATCTGCTGACAAGACATGTCACATGTGAGTGAAGGAGCCTCTAGATGATTCCAGCCTCTGATCCTTTGAACCATCCCCACCCATTTGTCATTATGAAGAAAAGACAAATCTCTGCCATTATGTGAGAAGATTTGTGAGCAATACAAAACGCTTGTTCTTTTATGCCACTAAGTTTGGGACAGTTTGTTATACAGCAATAGATAACTGTTACACACCTCAATACTCCATAAATATGTGTAGCCAAAGTGTCATAGGACTTAGCAGAATAATTTATGCATAAAAATCCCTCTACATTGGGTAGGCTGGAGGAAAGGAGTAAAGGTTAATGGAATATAGTGCGCAGGGAAAATTGTTCATTTTTCAAAGATCAGCGAAGTTCTTCCTAAGATGCAACTTTCTATAATTGTGGTTTTTAGGATGTTTCTGCCTTCTAACTATTAACTAAATTCTTGAATATCCAAACGTCTTATTTATTTTACTTTTTAAATATCATAATATGCAAGTTCTCTTTCCTCATATAAGTAAATTAATTCAGTTTAAACCAAAGCCAACCTCATTACTTCTGGACAAGGAGTTGGGGGGTGGAGCACTTTTTCCATTAGCCACAACATTAATAAGTCTGGTAACAGATGAGGAAGCTTAGATGGAGGAAAGGGCAGGCAAGACTCTCTAAACATGATTCTCTGAACCTGAACATTGTACCCAATACATCCCAAGCTCCCCAATGATGATCTGAGTCACAAGAGAGGCAAAAGTGGGAAGAGATCTCCAGTACGCAGTAGGCACTACACCTTCTAAACAGCAAGGGGGGTCTAAGGTAGCTCATAGTCTCTGAACCCCTCCCCACTTGCCTGCTCCTTGCATTGTTGTAGTGTGGGAGGAGGACATGCAGAAATGACAGCCTGGACAGAAATTTCCTCACCAAGGATGTAACTAAAACATTCTGGCTTTGAGCATTCAACTGTGTTGAATGGTCTTGGCCTCCATCTTTGCCTCAAATATCTTTCAAAGAAGAAAGATCCTGTCGGTATTAAATCTCATATTTCTGTGATTGTGATTACTGTAGTTGGTGTATTTCTGTGGATTTAAAATTTCTTACATCTACCCACCACCTCAGAAATTTAACCATCCACTTGAATTTGAAGCTGCAACTGATTATCCATATTGATTCATGGATTCCTAAGACCTCCTTTCCACTACTTCTACACCATGAACTCCTGCTTATTCCAACTCCAGTGGCCCATAGTTATGGTTGGAAGGCCTAGGAGATGAGGCACTCCTAGAAGGCTTGTTGAAGAATTCTTGGCCAGGGCATTTGTGTAAACAACCATTTGGGAGATATGGGCTAAGGCATATGGAAGAGAAGGCAGAGAGAGAAAGCTAGGTGACACTGCTTTCCAGCATGCACTCCAGTTTTTGCAGGCAGAAAGAGGAATACATACTCAGGTTCCATAGAGACCCTTCTCAGCCCTGACAGTAGCTTACTTCTGTTCCTCTCCTGATTCTTCACCTGTTAATCTTCTCCTAATGGCTTATTACCACACCTCTTTCTGAAAACAAAATTTGTACAAATAGGCCTAAAAGCCAATTTTCACCAGATGCACCAATTTCTTTGAATACCACCCACATGTTGAAATTTCCATCCTGTATTATGATAAATCATGCAGCATGTCTTTGGTAACCTTCATCAGTCCTTAGCATGGACAGGCATCTAACAAATAGCCTAGGATTGTAAGGGAAGCTGCGGCTCTGACCTCTTTACCCAGAATAGCTCTTTGTGTGCTACAGTTGTCCTGTTCATGACAATTTCCTCAGGCCTCCATTCTGTTCCCCCAATGTTCATCTCAATTTCATGGTGTAGGTGAGATCATTTGTTAACAGTGCATTAATTCATGCCACTGACACTTCTACAGGGACACCTAAAGCCCCACCGCCAAAATGGAAGTATGGAGGGAAAAAGAGGTGGAAAGAGCATGTATAGTTTTCAAGCCATATTATCTTATTTCTCAAGCAGCTACATGAAAACAATCCATTAGGAAGCATGAGTTCTGTGGGGGGAGGTCAGGAAAGCCAGATGACAAGGGCATTCAGGAACCACAAAACCTTTCCAAAGCCTCAGCCTACCAGATGACAGTTTCCAGGTCTGTCCTCAGAAAGGGAACCTGCACAATTTGTGGGAGGGACACCACATTTCCCAGAAAGTCAGGTTTTAAATATCTCATGAAACAAGTGTCCCAATAATATGCCCGTGTCATGCATCTATCCTTGATTCCTATCCTACAACAATTCTGGAAGACAGAGGCTCAGTCTATGGCAGTCTCCACAGACTTCAGAACAGCCCAAATGACTGACATTCTTTGGCTTATGTATTTGAGTTTTCATGGAGTGTGTTTATTTGTCTAAGCTATCTTTTCCAAATTCCAATATCATTTTAATTTCACATCTATAAACATAAACTATCAAGTGTGATGTTTCCCACCACTTTATCCAGAAATGCAGTATCCCAATGTAAGTCACAGTGGCTAAGAAAAGACAAAATTGTAAGACAAATGCTGTTGAATTTAAATCAGTCTGTGCAGAGATTGAAGAAGAAATGATGATAAAATACTCTGGGAGAAGGAAATGCTTTGTCACTGTCAAAGGAAGAAGATACATATAAGGAAGGAAGAAGGCTAGAATAAATCATGTGATGCTGGACTGGAGTTGAAGACACCGGCATTGTCATGTTTATTTTAATAGATCTATATGGATATATAGATATAGAAAACAGATAATGAACTTAAGATATGATATGTTGGTACAAATGAAGACATACACGTTTCCTAGCTCTATTTGCTGAGAGGGCCTAGAAGCAGTGACACCCCAGTATCAACAAGGACACTCAGTGCACATATATTGGTTTCTAAATACCATACTCCATTAAAAAACAACCATGGAGTCTTGGACAAATGTCTAATTCTAGATATGAGGAAGTAAAAATACAAGATGAGTCTGGAGCATCGTGTAGTACTACAGAGTAAGGAAGTCAATCAATGAGTCCAAGCTGATATAAATAAATTATTGAATAAATAAATAATGGATTAGGGACAAATATTCACAGAAGACTTCAAGTAATAAATATAAAAGGTATGAAAGAAATGGAAAATCACCATTAGAACACTGCAATTATAATTGGTACAGCCAAGATAAAAAATGAATGCTAAAATTAGTGGGTGAAAGAGGATATTCACAAGAATCAAAGCATCTCTACAAAAACATTTATTAATCATTGTAGTGATTTCAACATATGTCTACAAATTCCTTGATAATCCTCCAGGAGGTGAAGTTTAATTCTCCCCACCTAGGTGTGATCTGGGCTTAGTGACTCTCTTCTAATACATAGCAAAAGGGAAAACAGTAACTTTACAGGAAAGAACCCTGGCAAACTCTACTTTAACCAAGTGATCAATGTTGACATCACCTTTTAGATATAATGTTGACAACATGTTTCTGTTTGAGATGATGTAATGAGACTAGCACTTCACTTCTGTATTATTTTTCCGAAACATTCATATCCATTACCCTGATTCAGTTCCGACATGTAAAAGAGCTTGAAAGTCATCACATTCATATTTGTAACAAGAAAACATTGGATAAACTGAAAATCAATTTTTTCTCAGATGAACCAGTGAAATGGGGTCACAGGACAAGTCTGTCACAAAAATATGGAAAGAGAATCACATCTAGAGATACAGCAAACAAGATTTTCTTACCTGAAGCAGAAGGTGATTGAATCATAACTGTTACTAATAATAATTAAGTGGTAATTTTGACAAATTGCTGAGGGCTGAGTGTGGAGTAGCATGAAAATGAGAAACTTACAGAGCCACAGTCTTAGGAGTTTCCCACACTTGCAAGGACTTTTCCTCAAGGAACCTCATCCAATTCTCTTGGTAGTGATCCAAGGAAGATTCCTCCTGGCCCTGGAGGAGGGAGAGGATGAATAATTATTAGGAAGCATTCCCAAAATCTTTTCTGTATCAAGGAGCCATCTCCAGGGAAAGGGCTTTGCTAGAAGGCAAATCTTATCGCAGCTGAAGGAAGGGAATTACTCCTCACTTCAGCCATTTCTATCTTTCTATCTCACTGAAGGGAAAAATTAAAACACCATAATTAACAGAGGACAGAGATTCAGGAAAATAGATTCAAAGTGCTGCAGCTAGAGAAGGGAACAGGGAACAGGTGAGAGGAATTAAAGGTATAACACTGGAAGAGGGGCAGAAAATTTGTGAAGGGCACAGCCCTGAGGCACAGCCAGATTAAGACAATGACTTGATCAAAAGATTATAAAGATTGTAAAATGTTCCTCTTCCTTCTTACCCTGTCACTAAACCAAGGCAGCTCCAGTATAATGAAGCAAATTAGAGCTGAAACAGCTGCAAGACAACTCAGTGCTACAAGACTCTTTCTCTGTGGAAATATATAGGGAATTCCTAAAGCTAAGAGGGAAGACAAAAAATGAGGCACCTAAAGAAACATGAGGTCCCTAAAGCTAAAACAAACATTAACCACAACTGAACTTCTAGCTATATTTGTGGTAACAAATTCTCACACTAAAGTCCTATTTGCCTCAGTTCCCATTAGCTGATATAGCATGTCCAGCTTTCAACAAAAGACACAAGTCATGTCAAAAGACAAGGAAAAACACCAACTAAACAGACAGAGCATTTATCAGAACCAGACTCAGAAATGGTACATGTGATGGTTGGTTACCTGTGTCAAATTGGCCAGGTGATGGTGCCCAGTTGTCTGATTAAGCAAACACTAGCCTAACCATTACTGCAAGGACATTTCATGGCTGTTTAATAAACCAGAAGACTGGTTTATTAAATCATCAGTCAGTTGATTGCATCTATGGCTGATTATATTTATGATCAACTAAAAGATTGTCTTCCATGATGAGAGAATACAATCAGTTGGATTAATCCAATCAGTTGAAGACTTTTAAGGGAGAAGAGAGAGAACTTCCAATTCTTCTTCAGCTAGCTAGCCTCTCTTGTGAGTTCATCAAAAACCTTCATAGGAGTTGCCAGCTTGCAGCCTGCCCTACAGAATTTGGAGATGTGAATCCCCACAGTTGTGTGAGACATTTTTATAAAACTCATATTTATAGATATCTCCTGGTGGTTCTGTTTCCCTAGACAACCCTGAATAATACAGCTTGGTATGAGGAGTGGTTCTTGAGAAACAGAATCTTAGTATGGGATTTTACCATTGGTTTTATACTCTGATTAGATTGAAAGGCACTAATGACTCAATTTCCAATAATCAAGATGGCATTGACAATCCATGGCATGAGTTGGCATTGGAGATATGCAAAATATCACTGTTTGATTCTCCTAATCATACTCTTGTATGATGCAAGGGTCTGGGTGACCATATATATATATTTTTTAATTAAAATCAGTTTTATTGAAATATATTCACATACCATACAATCATCCATGGTGTACAATCAACTGTTCACAGTACCATCATACAGTTATACATTCATCACCACAATCTATTTTTGAACATTTTCCTTACATCAGAAAGAATCAGAACAAGAATAAAAAATGAAAGTAAAAAAGAACAACCAAATCATCCCCCCATCCCACCCTATTTTTCATTTAGTTTTTGTCCCCACTTTTCTACTCATCCATCTATACACTACATAAAGGGAATGTGATCCACAAGGTTTTCACAATCACAGTGTCACCCCTTGCAATCTACATTGTCATAACAATCGTCTTCTGGAGTCCAGACTACTGGATTGGAGTTTTATAGTTTCAGATATTTACCTCTAGCTATTCCAAGACATTAAATCCTAAGAGGTGTTATCTATATAGTGCATAAGAACATCCACCAGAGAGACCTCTCAACTCCATTTGAAATCTCTCATCCACTGAAACTTCATTTTGTTTCATCTCACATCCCCCTCTTGGTCAAGAAGATGTTCTCAATCCCACAATACTGGGTCCAGATTCATCCCAGGGAGTCATATCCTGCGTTGCCAGGGAGATTTACACCCTGGGAGTTGGGGTGACCATGTTTTTGACACCTTAATAGAGTTTTCTGAAGTTGAAAAGTATAATGATGTTGGCTGGTTGTTCTTAGATATGCTGGAAAGGGATGAGCTGAAGTATTCAAATTTGCAACTTAAATGCCTTAGGAAAGATGTAAATGTTTCTATGTATGCCCTGAAGGAAACTCTTACTTCCTGTGGCCCCAGACTTGAGATCTCTGAAAACCAGACCCAGAGTCTCATTGTGCAAGTAGCAGATTTGCTATGTAAACTAAAATCTCAACGTCTCAGGGTGTCTGCTGTTAGAGTAAAGGCATTGATCGGAAAAGAATGGGATCCTGAAAATTAGGATAGGGACATATGGATTGATAATGATGGCACTGAGGACATTGGAACCCTGGATTCTGCTGAGTCATTGTTAGATATACCTGCAGAGGGCTGTCCTGAGGAAACAGCACCCCCATCTCCAGTCTGCCCTGAGGAGACAGCTACTCAACCTCCAGCCTGCTCTGAGGAAACAGCTTCTGGACCTCCAGTCTGCCCTGAGGAACCTGCCATCTAAATGCCACCTAAAGAGATTAACCCTTCAGTGCCTGCTAAAACTGTAATCACCTCCCCTGAGGAAGCAGCCCTCACTCCTCTGTCTGGAAAGATTAATTCTGTTTAGCCAGAAGAAACTGCAATGGAAACCCCTGAGGTAATTGGCTTGAAGTTTATTTGTACTTCTTTTCATGACCCACACCCACCACTGCTCTTTTCTTCTAGGCCTATAACTAGACTGTTCCAATTTGCTAATGCTGCCTTCTTGCAAAACACCAGAAATAGATTAGCTTTTATAAAAGTGGGTTTATTTGGTTACACAGTTACAGCCTTAAGGCCATAAAGTGTCCAAGATAATGCATCAACAATCGGGTACCTTCACCCGAGGATGGCCAATTGTGTCCGGAAAACCTCTGTTAGCTGGGAAGGCATGTGCCTGGTGTCTGTTCTGGAGTTCTAGTTTCAAAATGGCTTTCTCCCAGGATGTTCCTCTCTAGGCTGTCTTCAACATGTCACTTTCAGTTGTTCTTGTCTTAATCTCCGTTAGAATAGTGGCTTGGTGTCATTTTAACTTTCCCTATTACTATCCCTCTAGCCTGAGCTTCACAATGGTCTTGAAATCTAGCAATCTCCCAAACATTGTAGCTGTAGGCAGTTAGCAGCTGTGAGCCTGGGTTAATGACAACAACAATAAACAGTAACATCAACAAACTCCATGGAGGGATATAATTTCCAGATTTGCCATATTATGTTAATCAGAATGTCCAGTTTTCAACAAGAATTATGATCATGCAAAGCAAAAGGAAAGTATGGTCCAAAGACAGGAAAAAAGAAGTTGACAGAAACTTTTTCTGAGAAAGTCCAGATGTTGGACTTAGTATATAAAGTCTTAAAATTTACTATTATAAATATTTCAAATAATTAAAGGAAACCAAGCCCCAAAAGTTAAAGTTTGACAATAATGTCTCATCAAATAAAGAATGTCAATATAGGGATAGAATGATTAAAAAGTGAGAAATTCTGGAGTTGAAAAATACAATAAATGAAGTGAAAGTTTCACTAGAAGTGTCAACAGCCTATTTAAGCTGGAAGAAAAGTGAATCAACAAACTTGAAATAGGACAATTTTGATTATCCAGTTAAAGTAAGAGAAAGAAGAAAGAATAAGGGAAAATGAACTGAGTCTTAGAACCTGTGGGAATCCACCAAGTGTAGGAACATGCACAAACTGGAATTCCAAGAGGGAGAGGAGAGAAAGGGGTAGAAAGAATGTTTAAAGAAATAATGGCTGAAAACCAATTCTTCTTTTTCAAGATTGTTTTGGCTATCCTATGTCCCTTGCATTTCTTTATGAATTTTAGAATCAGCTTGTCAAATTCCACAAAAAAGGCAGTTCAGATTCTAATAGAGATTGTGTTGAATCTGTACATCAATTTGGAGAGTTTGGCAACCTTAACAATATTAAGTTTTCTGGTCTATGAATATGGAGTGTTTTCCTATTTATTTAGATTTTCTTTAAGTTCTTTAAATACTGTTTTGTAATTTTCAGTGTACAAGTGTTATATTTATTTTGCTAAATTTATTCTCAAGTGTTTATTCTTTTTATGCTATTATAAATGGAATTGTTTTCTTAGCTTCACTGCTAGCATATTAAAATAGTTGATTTTTATATATTCATCTTGTACATGGCAAACTAGTTGAACTCAGTTGTTAGCTAAAGTTGTTTTTTAATAGATTCGTTAAGGCTTTCTCTAGGTAAAATCATGTAATTTGCTAATAGAGATAATTTTATTTTTTTCTGTCCAATATGGATGCCTTTTATTTTATTTTTTAGCTAATTGCCTTGGCCACAACCTTTATTTTTCAGTTGTGATGATTTTCTCTATTGTGTTTCTATTTTCTCTTTTGTTTATTTCCATTCTGATCTTTATTATTGCTTTCCCTTTGCTTACTTTGGGTTTAGTTACTCTTATTTTTCTTTTTGTTTTCAGTGGAACATTTGTTCATTAACATGAGGTCTTTCTTCTTTTTAACATGGTCATTTACAGATTCAAGTTTTTTTTCTAAGCACTGCTCTAACTGCATCGCATCAGCTTTGCCTCATTTCATTCTTCTGAAAGCACTGCCTCATTTCCCCTGTAATTTCTTCCATGACCCATTGGTTATCTAGCAGTATGTTGGTTAAGCACCACAAATTTGTGAATTTCCCAAATTTCCATTTGTTATTGTTTATAACTTAATTCCACTGTGGTCAGAGAACATTCTTTGCATGATTCGATCCTTTTACATTTATTGAGACATGTTTTATGGCCTAACATACAATGTTCTATGTGTATTTGAAATGTGTATTCTGCTTTTGTTGAGTGGTATGTTCTATAGACGACTGTTAGGTTTAGTTTATTGTGTTGTACAAGTCTTCTATGTCCTGGTTGATCTTCTGCTGAAAAAGATTATACACTCCAATGAAAAGGCATAGATTGGTAGAAACAATGAGAATACATGATCCAAATATATGTTGTCTATAAGACAAACACTTTAGATTTGAACACACAAATATATCAAAATTAAAAGAGTGAAAAAAAGATGTATCATGCAAAAATCAGTCAAAAGAGCCAGAGCAGCTGTATTAATATCAGACATAAATAGATTTTATGTAAAAAATTACTACTAGAGAGAGGGAGAAGGATATTTTATAATGATAAAAGGGTAAATCCATCAAGAAGAAATAATAATTATAAACATATATGCATCTTTACAATAAAGTCTCAAAATACATAAAGCCAAAACCGATGGAATTAAAGGCAGAAAAAGACAATTTGCCAATAATATTTGGACTTCAATACTGTACTCTATATAATGAGGGGAAAAACTAGGCAGAAGATTTTGCATTTGTCATTCCCTGTTTTTCTTTATTTTTCTATGTTTGTATTTCAAAATAGCACATTATTTAGTTTTACTAGTTTACAAACTTAGACAAATATAAGTGTATAAATTACCCAAGAGTGGAGACAGCAGAGTCAGAGAGACAAATAATCTATTTATATGCATGTGACCTCTCTCTAGGGGGCATAGCTTCCCCAGAGGAAAGAGGCAGGGTGCAGCTCTACTACCCTCCTTCCATTCAGAACAAGGCCCCTGGGGGAAAACAGCCACAGGCCACACATCCTTACACCAGCCTGGAGTGACAGGCTGACAGGTGCCACCTGCTGGGAAGAAAAGCACAGGGTGTGTCAATCCTCTAAGACACACCATCAGGGAAAGCAGATACTGAGTATTTCCTGCTTCTGGGACCTGAGTCTGTTCTCATCTGGGAAAACCTGATTGGGGTGGCCTAGGAGGTAAGATGCCTAGACAACAGAAAACAACAACTTACACTAAGAAAAACAAAGTTATGGCCTAGTCAAAGGAACAAACTTACACTTCAACTGAGATACAGGAATTTTAACAACTAATGCTAAATCAATTAAAAAAGTTTAGAGAAGATATGGCAAAAGAGATAAAGGCTATAAAGAAACACAGGGTGTACATAAGGCAGAAATTGAAAGTTTGAAAAAACAACTGGCAGAATCTATGGAAATGAAAGGCACAACACAAGAGATGAATGACAGAATGGAAACATACAACAAGCAGATCACAAGAAACAGAAGAAAACACTCAGGAACTGGAGAACAAGGCACCTGAAACCCTACACACAAAAGAGCAGATAGAGAAAAGAATGGAAAAAATATGAGCAATGTCTCCAGGAACTTAAGGACAAAACAAAATACAAGAATGTACATATCATTGGTGTCCCAGAAAGAGAAGAGAAGGGAAAAGGGGCAGAAGCAATAATAGGGGAAATAATCAATGAAAATTTCCCATCTCTTATGAAAGACATAAAATTACAGATCCAAGAAACACAGCATACTCCAAACAGAATAGATCTGAATAGGCCTATGCCAAGATACTTAATAATCAGATTATCAAACGTCAAAGACAAGGAGAGAATCCTGAAAGTAGCAAGAGAAAAGCAATGCATCACATACATAGGAAGCTAGATAAGACTATGTGCAGATTTCTCAGCAGAAACCATGGAGGTGAGAAGGAAGTGAGGTGATATTTTAAGATACTGAAAGAAAAAAACCACAAACCAAGAATCCTATATCTGGCAAAACTGTCCTTCAAATATGAGGGAGAGTTCAAAATATTCTCTGACAAACAGACAATGAGTGAGTTTGTGAACAAGATACCTTCTCTACAGGAAACACTAAAGGGAGCACTACAGACTGATAGGAAAAGACAGGAGTGAGAGGTTTGGAACACAATTTTGGGTGATGGTAACACAGCAGTGTAAGTACACTGAACAAAGATGACTGTGAATATGGTTGAAAGAGGAAGGCTGGGATCATGTAGGACACCAGAACAAAATGTGAACGATAAAGACTGGGACTGTATAACTCAGGGAAACCTAGAGTGTTCAACAATTGTGATAAAATGTACAAATATGTTTTTTCACAAGGGAAGACAAATGAATGTCCAGCTTGCAAGGTGTTAAAAATAGGGAGGTATTGGGGGAAAAATATGATCAATGTAAACTAGAAACTATAATTAACAGAATCATTGTATTATGCTTCCTTTAATGTAACAAAGGCAATATACCAAAGTAAATGCAGATAAGAGGGGTCATAGGTGAGGGGTGTGAGACTTTTGACATTGGTGGTGTTGTCTGACTCTTTATTCTACTTTGATCTAAGGTTACCTTTCCTTTTGCAGCTTCCTAGCTGTCATGTTTTGTTTCTCTTTCTTTTTTCTTTTTCTTTTGCCTCTCTACCTTCTTTGACTCTTCCTCCTACTTTGTAGAAGAAATGTAGATTTCCTTATATAGATAGTGGTGAGGGTGGTGATCACATAAATATGTGACTATACAGGGAACCGTTGATTGTTTACTTAGGAGGTAATGTATGGCATGTGAACAAAACCATCTTAAAAAAATGGGTTGATGACAAAAACTTGAGGGCAATATGCTGAGTGAAATAAGCCAGACACATAAGGACAAATATTGCAGGGTCTCACTGATAGGAACTAATTATAATATGTAAACTCATAGACATGAAATATAAGGTACCAAGATATAGGATGAGGCTAAAGAATGGGGAGCAGTAGCTTAGTATGAGCAGAATGTTCAACTAGGATGAACTTAAATGTTTGGAAATGAACAGAGGTGACTGTAGCACATTGTGAGAATAACTAACAGTGCAGAATGGTACATGAATGTGGGGGGAAGGGGAAGCTCAGAGTCACGTATGTCACCAGAAGGAAAGTTGGAGGTTGAAAGATGGAAATGTATAAAACAGTAAACCTTGTGGTGGGCAATGTCCGAGATTAACTGTACAAATACTAGAAATCTCTTTCATGAACCAGAACAAATGTATGACACTATGACTAGAAGTTAATAATAGAGGGGCATATAGGGAAAAAATATATACCTATTGCAAACTATATTCTATAGTTAGTAGTATTTTAGTGTTCTTTCATAAACAGTAACAAATGTACTACACCAATACTACGAGTCAACAATGGAGGAGGGGTGGTTAGGAATATGGCAGGATTTGAGTTTCCTTTTCTTTCTTTTTCTTCTTTGTGTTTCTTTCTTTTCTGGAGTAATGAAAATGTTCTCAAAATTGAACAAAAATTAATTGTGGTGATGGATGCACAGCTGTATGATGGTACTGGGGGCAATTGATTGTACCCTTTGGATCTTTGGATAATTGTATGGTATGTGAACAATCACAATAAAAATAATAAAAAAAACACATATTGTGGAAGTTCTACAAAATATCTGACCAGTACTATTCAAAACTGTCAAGTTCATGAAAAATAAGTGCAGACTAGGAAGCTGCCACAGATTTGAGGAGACCAAGGAAATGTGATGTGGCAGAGAAACCCTAAGTCAGCACTCAGTGAGCCCCACCTCCTGGTATACACAACCTTGTTGTGATCCCCTCCAGCTGAATGTGGGCAGGGTCCGTGGCTTGCTAATAACTAATAGAATACAGCAAAGAGGGTGCAATATCACTTCTGTGATTAGTTCACACTGAGTTGTGATATCTGTCTTGTTAGCCGTCTCTCTCCCTTGCTGGCTTTGTAAGCTGCATTGTGGAAGAAGTCCACAACCCGATAGCCTGAAAGCAACAGAACACTAGCAACAGTCATGGGAGCCTGAAAGTGGATCCTTCCCTCCCAACCCTCATTTGAAACCTGAGACCTAGCCATTGCTTTGATTTCAGCCTGTGAGAAATCCTGATACAGAGGACTGAAGTAAACTGGGTCTGGGTTCTTGATCCAGAGAAACAGTGAGCTAATGTTTGTGTGTGTGTGTGTGTGTGTGTGTGTGTGGTTTCAAGCCACATGTTATTTAACTATTTTTTACCCAGCAATAAACTAAGTACTATACTTGACCACTAAGTGGTATGCTGAATTGGATCTTGCAACAGAAAAAAAAGGTATTAATGGAAAAACTAGCAACATTTTTGGAAAGGCTGTAATTCAGTTGACAGTTTTGCCCCACTCTCAATTTATAAGTTTTGAAATCAAAATATAAGCTGTTCATGTATGATGCTAACATCAGAGGAAGGGTATATGAAACCCTCTGTGTCATCCACCACTTTATGTAAATCTAAAATTATTTCAAAACAAAATATTTTATTATTTTTTACCAAAACAAGCAAACAAACACAAAAACATCAACAAAAATCATTGGGGTCACGAGATCCATGGACTTGTAGAGAGAGAATGGCAAAGCAGATCTCTCCCTCCAGAGCAAGTGCTCCTTTTCAGGAAGACTTTTTCCAGCTCAAGGGACCCTCCCTCACTCTTCTTCCCCATTGGATTCCCCATTGCCCAGTCATCAGTTTCAGTCTCGGGAACCACTTCTGCCAAGATGGGCATCTGTGTCCCAAGTATTCCTGAAAGCCATGTTTTCAGACATTTTCTGTTAATATATACTCAGGAGGACATGCTCTGGACAGTAGAAGCCAAAAATGAGAAACATCAGGGACATAGAATAAAATTCATATTTCTGCATTCAGGAGACTGTTTCCATGGTACAGTTTCCTTCTTCAAGTTTTATAACCAGCATCTTTCTTGAGGAAATTCAGTGATACTGAAATTCTTTGCATTACATAGGCTCCATTATGCATTCTTTGGATTCTCCTGACAGTCACATGATGGAATTAGATAACCCATGGCCAAATCCAAACCCACAGAATGGGAGTGGTTATGGTAGTAGGTGATGTGAGTGCAAAAACATTATACACATGAGGTTCAGCCAGCCACTGATTATAGAGCAAATGAATCTTTAGACACCAGGTTTTTGGTGGGTGAGGGCAAGTGAATGATTTAGAATGTGTGGAAAAGGCTGGCTTAAAAAATTGCATAATGAAACATATCTCCAAACCTTCCACAAAATGGTCTAAGGTGATGGCTCTGCACATGTGCAGGCTAACAAATAATCTCGTGACAGGGAGAACTAAATGCTCCTCAGCCACCCAGATCCCTGATCCTTGGGTACAGCATTCCTGCTGGGTCACACCCAGGGTTGTTTCCAGGAGCTATGTGTATAAAGCCATGGAATGGCAGACTGCACTCCCATGGTTTTTTATTTTGAAATAATTTCAAACTCACAAGACAGTTGCAAAAACAAATACAAAAATTAAAGAGAGAACTCCAGCACACCTCCAGATACTCAGAAACAACAATTTTAACATTTTGCCTCATTTGCTGTATCTATATATCCTTCCTCCCCCACCTTGATCTTTCTTTCTCTATCATCTCTATCTCTATCTCTGTCTCTGTCTCTATCTCTATCTCTCATCTATTTATCTATCAATTTTCTTAACATTTGAGAATAGGCTGTATGCATCATGCTCCTTGAACACATATACTTCTATGTGCATTTCTTAAGAACAATGTAACCACCTTAAGTACCGTTATTTGGTTAAAAAAGTTTAACATTGATATAAAGCTTTCAGTCTATATTACAATTTTCTCATATGTCCCAATAATGTCCTTTTGGCATTTTCTCCTCTATTAATAGATCCAGTTCAGGCTCATGTTTGAATTTAATAGTCATTGCCTCTTTAGTTGCTTTTTATTTTTTTTTCAGAATTGTGGAAACATATATACTAGATAAATCTTCCCATCTCTTCATTCTCAAGCATACCATTCAGTGTGGTTAATCACATTTACCATGTTGTGCTATCCTCACCACCATCCATCACCAGAAATTTCCCATCATCCAAACATATACCCTACACTCATTATGCATTAATTCTCCAGTCCCTCTTTCCCCCACTCTGGCATTTTCTGTCTCCATGTGTTTGCACAATCTAGCAATTTCATGTAAGTGAATTCACACCATACGAATCTCTTTGTTTCTACCTTATTTAACACAACATGATGTCTTCAAGATTCATCCATGTAGTGGCATAAATCAGAACTTCATTCCTTTTTAGGGCTGAATAATATTCCATTATGAGTATATACCAAATTTAGTATTCTGTGGATGTCTGAATATATGACACCTGACATTGGACAGATGAGATTGACAACAGTTGGTCAGTCACATACATTCATATCTCTAGGAGAGGGATACCACACACCATGTGGGATCACCCAGGGATTGCTCTCAGGAATAGAGTGAGCCAACAGGACCTGAGGGAGGCAGGCTTAGCAGTAACAAGAGGGTGAGGTGCTTCCTGGTTCCCATGGGAGGATGTGGTTGGCTTTATTAATTTATTGGACTGGCAGGGAAGTGACACCTGTTAGTTGAGAACTGGATATAGTGTAGTTGTTCTGTCTTATAGGGTAACTAGCCAGGCTTACAATAGTTCACAAATACACTACACCATATATAATAATACAGAATTGTAGGCCTTAGAATATACATGGACATCCACAATGTCAAAATTTGTGCTTGTGCTGTGTGCAATCACATGGCATGTTGTCAATATCACATTCATGGATTAGAGAGAAAAAGGGCTCCTGAGGCCTGGAGACCAAGTGTGAGAGTCACAGCTGACCTGGGCCACATTCCAGACATTTGACATCAGGAGAGCAATTATTTAGATTCTGCTATTTTGGTCATTTTGTAATTCAAGTAACCTTTGGGCCCTTCCAAGCTCACACTTCACTCCTTGAAAAAAAATGTAGCCTCATTAAATTTCATCTGTTAAAATATGGAGAGTTATTTCATTTTAATTGGAATTTCACCAATATCTAAGTGCCTTGTCAAATTTCCTTTTCCTTTTCATTTCAGCACATACATTTCTATCTATCCTTACATATACTGTGAATTGTCTCTCATCAAACTCTTTCCCAAAACATAAGTAAATTAAATAAAATAAAAGGCAGTGTCAGGGCATAAGCAAGTCATAAGCAGATGCATACGAGTAGATACCCAACTAAAAATGGCAGACAAGGGTCAGTGGGTTCTGAGGGTTCAGGGTCAAGAGAGGACAGGACTAGACATAGAACTGTGCTAACCTGACACTACGGACATCAGTGACACAGTGTTGAGCATGAAGTTCCCAAACAGGACTCTCCAACAGCATGGAAGACATGATTTCCCACAACCTACTAAACCAGCTGGGACAGATTTCACAGAGGCTGTCACAGCCACCAGAATTCCCAGAAAGATGCCATTTTAAGCATTACAATTGTGGTAGATTGAGTTATGTACCCCAACAAAAAGCATATTCTTAATCTTAATCCTTGTTGCTGTGGGTTTGAATTCATTTGTAAATAGGATTTTTGAAGATGTTATTATTAGTTAAGGTGTGGTCAACTGACTCATGGTGGATTTTAATCTGAATTACCGAAGGCTTTATAAAGAGGAGCAAGAAGCGAGAAGCCAGCATAAACCAAAAGAGCAGACACAAGGAGAGAGAGATCACCATGAGGCAGAGATGCAAGCCAAGGAGCCCCAAGAATTGCAGCCAGCCAGCACCAGAGTGCTCCAGACCCTGGTGAGAAAGCCTGGCCTTACTGATGCCTTGATTTTGTACTTCTAACCTTCCAAACCATGAGCCAATTCCTGTTGTTATATCAAACCATTGTGTGGTATTTTTCACTGCAGCTTTGCAACTAAGACATCACATCATGAGTCAGGAACATACCACCCTGTCTCCACACTAAGTTGAATAGAGGATGGAGTCAGTGGACACAGGGCTCATATATCTGATGTCAGGACTTGCCTGTTAACTTAATTCAGACTACCTGAAGCCTGAAACACCAGGTGCAATTTCAGTCAGCATCCTATATAATGATTTACATAGGTTTCTTCTTAACTCAATATATTCATCAGGGAATTCCAAGTTCCACTCCAATTTCCAAGTTCCCCAAATCAGTGTTGGTTAGAGTAGTATGAGACAGAGCAGGACATTTTATGAAGATTGTAGTGAATCTCCTTCCACATTGGCAAATCATAAAGTGACATGTATAATCAGCATCCACATAGTTATATGGAGGAACAAACCATAAAAAAGAAAGACAACTGTTATAAATTGAAGAAGCATTGCTCATATTTCTAAGATTTTGGCCAAATTCCCAAGATACAACTTTTTTAAGTCTTTAGAAAGCTGCAACTCCACTCTAAATATTCAACTAAACTCTTTGCCATTTGTATCTTCCTTTATAATGGATTTCTTGAACCATAGTTTATGAAATTATCTCTTGTATAGAAACTAAAGTCTGTAATATCTCTTTTAGGTTGTCTACCAACTAAAGTCTTTGTAGTCCACTAAGTACTCCACTAAAATCTCTAATATCTCTATCAGTTAGGTAAAAGGTAAATGAAATTGGTCAACTTATATGAAACTATATTAAATAATGACTCCTCAGTAATAGATCAGAATATTACAGATGAGCCTCCATGATTTCAAAATGAGAGATGGGCAGTCACAAAGGAAAATATTGAATCCTATTGATGCCAGAATATATATTTTCACATCTTTCAAATGCAGATGCATCTTACAATTGATAGTGGGCAAACATTATTGGCCAAAAAATAATCTTGACATGGTTGTACACATTCAAAAGTTTGGTCAGAAATCTTCCATTGACACCTTCTGTTATCACCAGCATCAAACCATGTAGAGGAATTGTCAGTAGTTTGGAAGACAATCTCACACCCTCTCAAGAAACATGGCATCATCAAAGCTTCTGATAGCACAGATGATGATAAAGTGGGGGAAATTATGGACAAGATAAGTTGAAAAATGATTTATAGTGGTTGCACTTTGAATGAGAAGATATAGTAGGAATATTATTGTCAATGTATTTTGCTTATATTTACCATCACATGTAATCATTACAGTAATAGAAGACAAACATCCACATATATATGTGTATAAATTTAAAATATGTTTTCAATAATTAGAAGATAAAATTCTAAGGGATAAATCTTTGTGTCATAGTTTGTCATTATTCTTTTTTGTGACATAAAAATAATGATGTAAAGTGCATTTGAGGCAATTGATGCATCATGCTGTTACTTAGGAGAAGCTTTCAGTATTGCCAAATACTGAATTAGTAGTTGTTATAGACCTGATATTAGTCTGCACAGTTTATGCATTATTAGCCAATTCAATCCTCACAATATCCAAGGAGGTAGGCACTGTTATCACTCCCATGGATCAGCTCTCCATCTGAGTCAAGGCCCAACAGAAAGGAACAGAAGAACTTGCACTTAACTCAGCCTGAGTCCCGGGTCTTTACTCACATCAACTGTGTTAGAAAATCTTTTGTTTTTTTTATGGAGATTGCTTTCTAGGTCTAGTTTAAAAATCATACCCTACTCCACGACAATGAAGTGATCTTCCTAAATTAAGTTGTAAAATACTTATTATAGTTTTTTTTTTATATTTAGGTCTATGATCCATCTGGAATTGATATTGGCATGTTATATGAGGTCAAAGGTCAAGTTATATATTTCCTTCCCATGGATATCCGATTTCCTAAAAAATTTACTGAAAAATCCAACTTTTCCTGTTTCATCTTTCTTATATATGCACACTTCTGTTTCTGAGTTATCCTTTTCTTTTTCACTAATTTATTTCTCTATTTTTGTGCAAATACTCCATCTTAGCTATTTTTTTATTTTTTTAATTGAGATACATTCACATACCATGCAGTCATATAAAGCATACACTCAATTGTACACTGCACTACCATACAGCTGTGTGGTTAATTAATTTTTGAACATTTTCATTACCACACACACACACATAATAAGAATTAAAATTAAAGTGAAACAGAAGAATTAAAGTAAAAAAGAACACTGGGTGCCTTTTTTTTTCTTCCCCCATTTTTCTACTCATCCATCCATAAACTAGACAAAGGGGAGTATGGTGCACATGGCTTTCCAAATCACATTGTCACCCCTCATAAGCTACATTTTTATACAATCATCTTCAAGATCCATAGGTTCTGGGTTGTAGTTTGATAGTTTCAGGTATTTACTGCTAGCTCTTCCAATTCATTAGATTCCAAAAGCAGCCAAAAAGTCACTCTGGAGGGCACTCTTATGCACAATATAGACAACCCTTTTTAGGTTGTAATGAATTGGAATGTCTTAGCTATTAAGAGACATCATTTTTCACAAGAATTTTCCCTCCAGAGTCTTTTCACTTAACCACTGTGATATTGTATACTGAAGACAGATAAAATTAAAAATCTGCATGCCTTGCACCTCCACCAATATTCCCAACTGTATCTTCAATAAAGCAGAGGGCTCAGGACCAGTGAAGATACATTTACTGCATCCTACACACAACCCAGGCTCAGACAAGACCTCCTCAGCACAGGAGGTAGACTGATTTCCACCCTCAACCCCACGATTCCCTTCTTCCACAAACGCCTTTCCAGTCACTTGACACCAGCGTTGCCCTCAAGAAAAGGAACACATGCACACTGACACATGCACAAAGACTGGCACACATACACACACCAACACACACACAGAGCCACATAGTAACACCAATCCCCGAATCAAAGTGAGCACACTCACCCACACAAACACTGATATCCATACAACACAAACTTACACACTGACAACACATTGACACACACCAAAGACTGACAAACCTATTGACACAAAAGCACACACCAGCACTCATGCAGACACTGGCACAGACAAACCAGCACACAGATACAAACACTGACATGCATACATTGATACAAGCATATACATTGACATACACACATTTTGGCACATGTTGATGCAAATACACGTGCTGAAAGACACACTGATACACACATAAACACAAACACACACAAACCACACACACATACAAACACTGATACACATATCAATGAAACACATATTGATACACAAAGGCACACACAGTGACACAGACACATCAATACAAACACACACATTGACACACAGCACTGTGAGTATCAGATTATTTCAGAGGAGTGGAAATAAAACACTCTCTCTTCTATTAGGCAAAATCTAAGGGATTTTCTCAGGTCTCTTTTCTGCTCCTGGCAGGCGGGGCTTAATGTGAGGAAGGAAGACAAGGTACACACCTCAGACTTCTGAGATCCTGATGATGTAAACTGCTGTTTTTCATCTTCTTTCAGATTATTCACATGTCATCACCTTCATGGGCCTTTTGATACTGCACATACGACATAAGGGATTATTGTGGTTTTTTCTTTTCTCCCTCACCTATAGAGCGGACATCAAGAAGCCATTTGAAACCTTCGTGGTCTTTGTGTGTGCACAGAGCAAAAGATGCCCAGAGAGGGACAACTCCTGTGAAATTATGTGGAAGTACTTACTTAAACAGCCATATAGGAGCCAAGAACTAAGAGAGAGTGAGGAGCAGGCAGGAAGAGAGAGCCAGGCATGTCCCTCCCTTTATCCCTTCTGCAATGTGGGGAGAGCCCAATTTAGATGCAGCTCCAAGGATTCCTCCTAGAGCAAGAAGTGCAACTACTCCCAGCCTTCCTTTTGTTTTCCTTCCCTGTCTGCCGGCTACTGAGCTCTGTCCTCAGCAAAGTATCTCTCTAGATCTGAAAACCAGTTTCTATCAAGGGCACCAATTAAAAAAAATCCTTTTATGCATTTTGAAGATGCTAGTTTGTACTGGGCTAAATCACACAATGTTGCTTCCATAGTGGCTTTCCTTCCCATTGCTGGAAAAGGCTTTTAGAAAACTGCAGCTTGGAACGAGGAATTACATTAGCAGAGAACACGACTCAGGCCTTGGGAATCAGAAGAGTTTTCCATAAGCTGAAATCACTCTGCTCCTAGGCCTTCTGGAAGACACCTTACATGTCCAAATCCTCAGTTCACCCCATTCTCTAGCTCACTGCACACCACTGACTCATGTCCCAGGTACATTTAAGATGATCCCAAATCCCAGTGCTGTGAGGTACACATGGAGGGAAATCTTGGGTCTGCACACACCCAAATCTTCATATTGGGTCATATTTTGTTCTGATTCCGTAGATACAGGATAAAAAAATAGCTCCCAAAGAGCCATGGGGTTAGAGAATTGGGGAGGGGCCAGCATGGGTAATGCAATGAGACATTCTGCCCTCTCCCCTTCTGGGTACTCCCAGTCTTCCCCTTATGCAATAGAAATTAGGGTACAGGTGCAAAGCCCCCCACCATGTGCCAGTAGAAATACTCACATTCCATAAACCCCCCCTCCAGTTACTGAAGTCAGAAGTGGGTCTCCTCCTCTGCCTCCCTGTTGGCCTCCACCTACTCTATCCCAAGAAGAGAATCCGCACATTATGAGTCCAGATATCTAATACTCTGGGAAAACTCAATTTCACATGATTTGCACAAGATGTGGTCAAATCCCATGCCTATCCAAGCATTTTATCCCTGAAATTTGCTCACAGGAACTTTATGGATTGGAGGCATGGAAAGAGGGCTTCTGCTCATGGAGATCTGGTCCCCCACGTACGTCTATGTGCAGAGTGAGCTACCTGAGAGTATTCCTGTGTGATCCTATCTCCATGGAGTGCAGGGGTACCACTGAGCTCTTATCTCATCTTTTCTATTTTTTAATATTTTTATTAGCGAACTTGTGAGTTTAGAGAAAAATCATGCATAAAATACAGGAATCCCTTATATCGCCCCACCACCAACACTTTGCATTGGTGTCTCACCTTTTCTTAAACTCCTTTTTATCCACTATTTTAAACCACCAGCATTCAAAATTGTCTTTTCTCTCCACATTACAAGTAGGGATCCATATATACCATCCTAAGTCCCCAATCATTGTAAATATGTATTTCATAGAATGTAAAAGGTCAGCAATTTTAAAAGCACCGCTATTTTATGTAGCACTTAAGAAAAAAAACAAGAGCATAATCAATAAATGACAAAATTCTAATGCTTAATTGTTTAAAAGATGTTAAAATGCAAAAATCATGTGTTTGCATTTTCTTTGATGCATGCTTCTACTTACAACATTTTCACATACCTTGATATACATGGGATACTTCTACTTAATATTTTCATGTCTTGATCTACATTGGTATATATTTTATATGGTTGCAATGAAAACATTTTTCTTTCATTTCTAATGTTTTATTGAAGTATAAAATTCATACATAAGGTAGGATGGAGGTTATTGCTTAATGGGTACAGATTGTCTATTTGAGGTAAGGTAATGGATAGTGGTGATGGTGGCACAATATTGTGAACATAATTAATATCACTGAGTTATACCCATGAAAGTGGTTAAATGGGAAGTATTTTGTTGTATTTGTTACTAAAATAAAAATTAAAAAAATAATAAACACGAAAGTCTTGCATATATAACATTAATAAATATTTCTGGAAAACTCAGATGTTGGTTAAGGGGGGCAACAAAATTAGAAAGACATTTATGTTGATTATACACTATGCTGACAAAGGAGTTAAGTTACTGATTAGAAACCATATGAGATGAATGACTATATGATGATGAAATGGTGACTCACCTTGCTAAGACCCACCCAACCTTCTCTATCCTCCTGGAAATCCCTCGGCTTACCAAGAAGCGTGTGCGGCTGCATGAACTCTCCTCCCAACCGAGTGAGGCAGGGTCAGGAGTGAGCCATTCAATTCTGGATCAGGGACTACTTTGTTCAAAGTGGAGAATGATGGTCAGTGAGCATAGAGGCTGTGTATCCACAGTGCAGGGCCAACCTGTGTCCATCAGAGGCATGTGGGTAGGTGAACGTGGCTCCTGAGCATCTGAGTTTGTGTCAAAATCCATTTGATCATTATTTCCCCAGCAATAGGCCATGCAGATCCCTGAAATTAGTGGGAGGGAAGGGCTTGCAAGGAGGAAGTGCAGGTGTACATCCCTCTCCTCTGACCCCTCTCTCACCTCTCCCTGTCCCCATTCCCAATCCACAATGAACATCAAGAAGAACACAGAGGCTCAACAAAGCCCAAATGGATGATTTTGCTTTATTCCCTGCACTCCCTCAAAGTTGATACCAGGTCTATTTGGGGGGTGGGGAGGGATGTACTCATCTATGGGTTTTAATGCCACAGTCTTTGAGAAACAATGTTTCAAACATGAATCAGTATAATGTCTGATGAGCATACAAATCACCATCATCCAGCACCAGAGTCCTGACCTGATGAGGCTTTTGGGGATTGAAGGACCGGCATGAAGACTTTGACTAAGAGAGAGCATAGCAAAGGTATCTGAGAACAAGTCAACATTCCTCATCTAATTCCTGCTTCCTTTTCATTCCACATCTTATGCCAAAGACCACCAAAGTTCTCATATACACTTAAAGGCAGAGACCAAAGCTCATTAAAAATAGCAGCACTTTCCATGAGCAGCTGTTGGTAGAGAGGCATATGTGAGTCTCTGCATTGATGCCCACAGCTTCACAAGTCAGCTATCATGGGCTTGGAGAAAACACCAGGGGGCACCCACTGAAGGGGAAAATGACACAGCCCCTCCACAGAGTGAGAAACCAAGGGGGTGTAGGTGCCACAAAGAACCATATGTGGGCTCATGGATACTAAGCAGGCTCCAGGGAGAGCCTCTCATCAGAAATGACAGCAGACCTTCTCCATTATCCTCACCTTCAGTCCCCCTTCCAATTGCCATACATCAATTTTTCTTGTTGGAAAACCTTACAGCAGGATTATGAGTCTGCATAAGAGACTCCCTCAAAAAGCAATACTGAATTCAGACCCTGGAGGAGCACCATTTTTCAGTGTGCCTTCAGCCCTGACAGCAGCCCCTTTGACAGGCGGGATTAGAGGATCAGAGACTGGACATGGAGGGCTGTGCTAGCAGGAGAAAGTATCAGCTTTCTGGGATCAGGTTTACTCAGGCACAGTTGTCCTCTTCAAAAGTCCTATGGACTCCCTTTCATCTTCTGAAGCCTTCAACACATAACTGGTGAATCTGTGGCTCACGTAAAGTCAGGAGTCTCTTCTCTATCTCTACATATTTAAGGCAACTCTAGGGCCCTTGCCCAATAGCTCCAAGTTACAAGCGTATGGGAAGCAGATGGGCAGCAAAGAAGAACTCCTGAGAAATTATCCTGATAACTGTTTCCACAGTAAGAGATTAAAAAAAAACAGACTTTGACACACTGTGAGCCTGATCAGGCAACAGGAGGGGCAAGTAGGGAGAAGAAAATTAAGCCTGACACACCCAACTTCCAAAACCCCTTTCTGGAAAAGCTCTCAGAGTGCAGGCATAAAGAAAATGTCACAGAGAAGCAAGAAAAACATTTCCATATGGTTCATCCCAGTCCAGAGAGCTGCAGGAGTATATTTGTGCCAAGCTCCCTACATGTCATCAACTGGAGGTCACCAAGTCTGTGCTCAGCAACACAGTTTGCACTGAGATTATCTGAACACCAGCCCTACCTAAAGGCTTCAATTAAAAAAAAATCTAGCTCTAGTTTTCAATATTCTTCTCTATACTGGGCTCAAAATCCACAACACACCCTATAGCCAAAATGTGCTTCAAGGATAAGCAGCCTGGAATAAGGAATGAGGCTAATTGAGAAAGTAGCTCATATTTTGGGGGTCTGAGAGCTCCTTGTTACCAACAGATGTCCTGTCCACACAGCCTATGTCAATCCCCTCATCACTCACAGACATCAGTTCCCCTATAACCCCCCATTTAAATACATGCCTATCAGAATTCAGCTTTTTCACTCTACATATACTTTTAATACATATCCTTGTGGACCTATTTGAAATGATGCTTAACATATGTATGTGGACAGGGAGCAGAAATCTGAGCTTATGAATCTTGGTCAGCTTTATTTGTTTTCTTTCCATAGTGACAGAACAGAAATTGCAGAGATGAGCTCAGGGAGAAGAGGAGGACAAGGCAGCAACCTCTCCACATTTTTGTTCCAAACAATATAAACAACAGGAAGCACAGAAGCAAAATAGGCCCTCTGGTAAGACCCTGGAGCAAAATGTTGGCCAGAATAAAAGGCTGCTGACTGTCTATTCCCTGTCTCAGCTGCCCACCATTGGCTTTGTCCTCAGGAAATGAGTCTATTGAGTTATGAGCCTAAATGCTACATCATTTTACAGAAAGCTAACATTTCAAAGGATTTTACCACCCTGGAGCCAATTCCCAAATATGCCTCAGCACCCCATTCCTAAAGTCACAGACTTCAGAGACCCAGAAAAAGAAAAACATCAGGCATGTAATGGACTGGAGGACAGGAGCACATACCAAGGCTCTCTAATTTCTGACTTGGTACTCTTATCTCGTAACACACACTTTGTTGAACGTCTTCACTTTTTAAACTTGTATACTGAGCTGCTATCAGAGACTTATTATTCTCTTGGTGCCTCAACTAGAGACTTTGATCTCCATCCCATGAGCTAACCCTGAAGTTATATATGACAGTTGCATTGGTTGCTTTAGGCTATGCTCTACTGCTGTATCCCATAGACCCTCTGTAGCAGGGCCATCAGAAAGAAAAGGTTCTTTGGCATTCATGTCATGGTCCAGTGTGGGCATGGTGGGAGTTGCTCAGCAATGTCCAGGCATTATCCTGCCACAGTCCAACTTCCACCTAATAAACTGTGAGCAGAAATGATGCATGCAATGCCAGTAGTCGAGGGTTGGCATGCTGCCTTCAACCCCTTTCTCTTGCTGAGAGTTCTGGAATTCTGGACTCCCAGAATTCCAGAAGATGCACCTAAAATCCATGGGTGGTGTGCCTGACCAGTATCAACATTGTCTGATTAAGAAGTAAAATTTTACTCTGAGAAGCCCCTCTGATATGGGGATTTATTTACTACCATGGTAGTACCTATCCCCCTGCCCCAGGTAATAAAATGTTTGTAGAGCTAAGTGGAATTTGGGATATGCGAAGAAAAATGCACCAAGACTATGCAGAGAGAGTATATAAAACAGCTGATTATCTACATTGAGAAGGTGAAATAAGGAGAAAACAGCAAAGAAAAAAAACCTTGTTCTCTCCATCTTTCCAGCCTCCCACATCTCCTATGTGCACAGGCACCCTCAGGACTAGCTAGGGGCAAGACACAACTTTGCACTGAAAACAGAGGTCAGGATGACCCCCTTTCCCCCATTAAATAAAAGCACATCCTGGGTAAACCTCAGAGGGCTGTGCTTTCATTTGCTTCTTCCTGGAGTTTTGGCCCACCTATGGCCTAGCTCAGTGTCTCCCATTCTAGAACATTAACCGGGAACTCTGGAGGGCTCATAAAAACACAAATTGCTGGCTCTGAGCCCCTCTTCTGGAGTTTAAAATTCAGTGGGTGTGCTGGTTTAGATGTATTATGTCCTCCAAAATGCCATGTTCTTTAATGCAATCATAGGTTGGAACCTTTGGATTAGGTTGTTTCCATGGAGATGTGACCCACCCAACTGTGGGTGATACCTTTGATTAGATTATTTCTATGGAGGTGTGGCCTCACCAATTCAGCATAGGTCTTGATTAGTTTACTGGAGCCCTATAAAGGCTCAGACAGAAGGAGCACAGTGCTGCAGCTGAGAGAGACATTTTGGAGATAGCTGTTGAAAGCAGATTTATGCTGACACTTTGGAGATACTATCCCAGAGTTTTCCTTGTGAAGCTGATGCAGATATTTTGGAGAATGCCATTTTCAAACACAACTTGGGGCAAGGAGACACCAGCCATATGCCTTCTGAGCTAACAGGTTTTCTGGACACCAAAGGCCTTTCTCCAGTGAAGGTATACTTAAGTTTATGCCTTGTTTTGGACACTTTCATGGCCTTCAGACTGTACCTTTGTAATGAAATAAACCCCCTTTATAAAAGCCAATCCACTTTTGGTATTTTGCATAATGGCAGCATTAGCAAACTGGAACAGCGGGTCTGTGGTGGAATCTAATACCCTATTTTAGCCATGGATTTAGCTAGTTGCAAATCCCATCCTCCTTTTCCCTATAATTTCTATCCAGTTCTCCAGTGCCTAAACCAGAGATGCTGTCCCTCCTAACCTGCTCCCCCCAAAACTCTCTGCCCACAGTCACAGTGGGAGAGGGGGGAGTCCTAGGACAGGAGAACTTGCAGTGGAGCCAGGCTGAGATTCAGCCAAGGAATGGCAATAGTTGCAAAGAGTCAGACCAGGCAACTGTGTGTAAAGGGAAGGGGGATCCCTCAGTAGAATGTCAATACAGACCCAGGAGTCCCTGCCAGCACCAGGGTCTGAACATGGCCAGAACATGAATGTCCTGGAAAAAGGCCAGGCAGCTGGTTTCCCCACATCTCCCCAAGTCACTTGTTGGCAATTGATAGCAATATGCCCCAGACAGCACAATTTCCAGGTAACAGCAATTTTAAGCACACGCACGTACATTAGACCAGCATTTGAAGCCAGATGTCAAGGTCACATTCCCACTCCTTGGCATAAAGGGTTTCTGAAATGAGGGATGTATCTGAGGAGCGAGGCACGCAGCCCACAGTTCCGTGGCTGGGATCATGCGTTCTCTCTATTCAGACGTCATGAAGCCTCCATTAACCCCACATACTCTCCTGAGACACTCCAGGCACAGGTTCACCCCAAACCTTAAAATAGGCACTAATGAAATAATCCTTTCCTTTGCAGTGTGGACACCAAATCTCATTTCAAACCATAACACCTCAGAGTTAGACACAGCCAGAGGGGCTAAACTATTTGTATCTAGAAAGAAAGAGCATTTGTGGAGTGACAGACCATGAAGTGGCTATTCCCAAACCAGGGAAAACAGAGGAGTGTGTCACAGAGAGATTCAGACAAAATGCTTCTGTGCATGGAAATCGGGGAATAAGCAATGCATCGTGAATGAAACATTACTCATATTTCTCAAACCTGGGCAGAAGTTCCTAAGATTCAGCTTCCTCTATTTATTCAGTAAGTTTTAAAATTTTATTTTAAATTAAAAAAACATTTTTACAAACAAACACTTCCCCCTCCATATCCTCTGTTATCTTCTAATCTATTTTCTATCTCTGCCAATTTGTTATTTCTAGTTATCTCTTATAAGTGATATCATACAATATATAGCCTTGTGTGCCTTGCTTATTTCATGGAGCAGAATGTTTTCAAGAATATTCCAAGTTGTATTATGTCTTATAACTTCATTCTTTTTTTATGGCTGAATAATATTCCATCATGTGTATGTGTACATCATGATGTAAACATTGTTTATCCATTCATTTGCTGATGGGCACTTGGGTTGTTTTCACCTTTTGGCTATTGTGAATAACGCTGCTATAAACATTGAAAAAGTACCTGTTTGAGACCCTGTTTTCACTTTATTTGGGTATATACCTAGAAGTGGAATTTCCAGGTTATATGGTAATTATATTTTTTAACTTTTTGAGTAACTGCCATATTGGTTTCCACAGTGGCTGCATCATTTTACATTCCAACAATGCAGAAGAATTCAAATTTCTCTGCATCCTCTCCGACACTTGTTATTTTCTGTTTTTTCAATAATAGCCATCCTTGTGGGTGTGAAGTGTACATCTCCTGGTGGTTTTGATTTGCACTTCCCTAACAGATGACGATGTTGAGCATCTTGTGCTTATTAGTCATTTGCATTTCTGCTTTTGAGAAAGATCTAAACAGGTCCTTTGCTCGTTTTTAATTGGGTTGTTTGTCTTTCTTGTTCCATTGTAAAAGTTCAGCTTTCTCTACTTAAACACCTAGAAAACTACCACCCACCTCAAAACTCAACTGTCAATTTCAGCTTCGTATCCATTCCAATTCTTAAGCCTGTTTTCCTTGATCCACCAAGTGGGGCACAGACACCATGGAGATCTCATAAGGTCTTCATGAACCATGAGGCTTCCAAAATTTTTCTCCTGCACAGCGGGTGCCTCTCATATCCCTCATCTGCCTTTCCCTACCCTCTTGGCCCAACCGCTCACAGATGACTGACCTAAGCTTTGTTCTCCTCCTTAAAAATGTACATATTCTCAGAAGACCTCTTCGTGTTAAGGAAAACTGCAGTGCTTTTGGTGATGTCCCTCCTCAGCACTGAGAGGCATTCTTGAATGTCTCCCAGTGCATGCCCAGGGGGTTGATACCATGATCTGTTCTCAGGTACCAAATCTGCACATAGGAGCCACAATATGTTTTCACCAAGGGCTCCAATTATAATTTTGGACTAGGCTGCATCATGATCCAGTAAGTCCTCAGTGGGATACCATGTTGCTCCCACTCCCCAGCCTGAAGAATTAGCAGCCTGGCCTGAGGAATGGGGCTGACAGCTGCTTTGTTCTCACAAACTCCCCGAAGACATCTTGCCCCTGCCACCACAGGCACAGCACAACACGGTAGCCAGCGAGTTAATCACACACCATCTCACAGATACTTCCCAGAGGGATCTCTCCCACAGCAGAGACCCAGTGAGGACATGGGACAAGGCTTTGAGGGAGAGAGAGTGTGAATCTGAGCAGTCACGGTTCAGCCTGTCTCCATGGTGACAGAAAGGAGAAAGCAGGCAATCAAGGATAATAAGCCCTGTGGGCAGGCAGGGATCAGGCAAGAGCAGGGTAAGCCAGCTCCTTCTGCTTCTCCCCACCTGACCTCCAACGCCTCTATGGAATACAAGCAAGCACCTAGCTCAGGAGCAAAGAAGATCCTGCACTCCTTCCTTCCCAGTCCTGCTTCCCCCGATGCACCACCTTTCTTCAAAAAGCCTCTATTTCAAACAATCTGGTGACAATGTGGCCACTTTACAGCAGTCAATCTCGAGTCTGACCAGACGAGTCTCCTGGGGGAGGGTCAGCGACCTAGACAGCAAGGATTGCAGCAAAGAGGAAGCAGAGGGTATACAACTATAAAAGAAACACTCCTTGATCTTCATGCTGGTTTCCCCCCTTCTTGTACACAATTATTTATATTGAAAATTTCCAAACCCACAGAAAATCTGAAAGGAAAATAGATTAAGAATCTCTACTCTCCTCACCCAATTCACCAGTTGTAAGCAATTTGGCACATTAGAATCACATCTATCTCCGTATCTGTCTATCTTTGGTCATTTATTTTGCTACTACACAATGATGCCGATTTAATCACACCGTAAGAAAACTGATTAAAATCTGTCATATTTAATATGCAGTCCATATGCAATTTTTCACCATTGTGTCCAAAAATGTATTTTATAGCTTTTTGTTTTGTTTTGTTTTGGATCCAGTGTCCAAGTAATGTTCATACATTGCATGTGATTGTTTTCTCTCAGTCTCTTTTAACCCATAGTGACCACCTCCCACTTTCAATGCAAACACCTCCACCTTTTTTTAAAAAAAAGACATTATTTATTTTTCAAGAGCCCAGTCCTGTTTGTTGATTTGTAGAATATACCACATTCTGGATTGGGCTGTTTTCTCAGGATTAGATTCAGGTTGATGCACCGTGATTGTCCTTTATCCTTAACATCAGAAGGCACCCGTTGTTAAGTTGCCACCTCATCAGTGATGCTGGATTTGGTCACTTGAGGCAGAGGCGGCCTCTGGACCCCTCCATTGTTTAGAAACATTCCCTCTTGAGGGACGGATACATTACCTGGGGTCTGATCTATTGGAGACCATGTGAATAGGTACCCTGGAGTCTGTAACCAGGAGGCTGTAGCATTAACTGATAACTATGACTGAATCAATCATTAGGGTGGGAAGGAGCACAAAGTTATAATTTTCCACTTTTAATACTCCTTATGTATTTATTACCTAGCAATAGAAAAAAGAACTCCTCTCTTATGCTTTTTCAATTTTTATTTCTTTGTTAGAGAAGTTGTGGGTTTACAGAACAATCATGTATAAGATACAGGATTCCTATGTACCATCCTATTGTTAACACCTTGCATCAGTGAGAAGCATTTGTTAAAATGGATGAAAGCATATTTTTATAATTGTACTATTAACTTTAGTCTATGGTTTAACTTAAAGTTTACTGTTTGTGTAGTGAACTTCCATGAATATTTAAAAAAAATTATTCTGTTATCATATATACAATCTAACATTCCCTCTTTTAATCACATTCAAATATATATTTCAGTGGTGTTAATAGCATTTGCAATGTTGTGCTACCATCACCACCATCTAGTACCAAAACATTTCTATCATTCCAAATAGGAGCCCTGTACATTGTAAGACTTAACTTCCCATTCCTTATCCCCAGCCCCTCACCTAGTAAACTTTGTTGTAGATTCTCTCTATGAGTTTGCTTATTCTAATTATTTCAAATCAGTGGGATCATACAATATTTTTCCTTTTATGTTTGGCTTATTTCACTCAGTATAACGTCCTCAAGCTTCATTCATGTTGTCACATGTATCAGGACTTCATTCCTTTTTATGGCTGAATAATATTCCATTATATGTATATATCACATATTATTTATTCATTCATCAGTTGGTAGACACTTGGGTTGCTTCCATCTTTTTTTCAATTGTGAATAATGCATCTATGAACATTGGTGTGCAAATATCTGTTCAAGTCCCTGCTTTCAATTCTTTAGGTATACACCTTGTAGTGGGGTTGTTGGGTCATGTGGTAATTCTACACTTGGCTTTTTGAGGAAACAACAAACTGTCTTCCACAGAGTCTGCAACATTAAATTGACACAAGCAGTGAAGTTCTTACTTCTCTGCTTCCTCTCCAAATCCCATTTTTTAAATAGCAGCCTATCTAATGGGTATGAAATATTATCTTGTGGTGATTTTGATTTGCATTTACCTGATAGTTAATGATGTTGAGCATCTTTTCATGTATTTTCTGCCCATTTTTACATCTTCTTTGGAGAGATATCCATTTAAGTCTTTTGTCCATTTTTAAATCGGATTATTTGTCTTTTTGTTGTTAAATTGAAGGATTTCTTGATACTTTCTGGATATTAAACCTTTACTGATATGTGGCTTCCAAATGTTTTATATATTGTATATACTAACATTTTACTTTAATGATAAAGTCCTCCGAGGTGCAAAAGTTTTTAATTTTGATGAGGTACCATTTACCTATTTTTTTCATTTTTTTGCTTGTGCTTTGGGTGTAAAGTCTGAGAAACAATTGTTTAGCACATGGGCCTGAAGATGCTTGCCTACATTTTCTTCTAGGAGTTTGATAGTTCTGGGTCTTATATTTAGGTCTTTAATAAATTTTTAGTTGATTTTTCTTTTTATTTATTTATTTATTTTGCAAATATAGATCAAGTTTTCCCAGCACAGTTTGTTGAAGAGACTGTTCTTTCCCAATTGAGAATTCTCTGCCCTATTGTCAAAAATCATTTGGAGAAAAATGTGAGGGCTGAATTTTGAGCTCTCAGCTTGCTTCCATTGGTCCATATGTTTGTCCTTGTGCCAATACTGTGTGTTCTGGATTACTGTGGCTTTGTAACAAGTTTTAAGATCAGAAAGTGTGAGTCCTCCAACTTCTTGTTCTTTTTCAAGATGGCTTTAGATATTTTGGGCTCCTTTCCCTTCCATGTAAATTTGATGATTGGCTTTTCCATTTCTGCAAAGAAAGTTTTTGGAGTTTTTATTGGGATTGTATTTAATTTATAAATTGCTTAGGGTAAAATTGCCATCTTAATTATATTTAGTCTTCCAATCCATGAACACAGAATATCATTCTTGTCATTTAAATCTTTTTGATTTGTTTTAGCAGTGCTTTCTAGTTTCTGTGTACAAGTCCTTCACACCCTTGGTTAGATTTATTCTTATATATCTGAATTTTTAGTTGCTATTGTGAATGGCATATTTTTCTTGATTTCTACTTATGATTGTTCATTGCTTACTATATAAACACTGCTGATCTTTGGGTGCTGATATTGTACCCCATCACTTTCCTAAATTCATTTCTTAGTTCTAGGAGCTTTGTTGTGGATTTTTCAGGATTTTCCGTATATAGGATAATGTCATCTGCAAATTCCAATAATGGTAACATTTATTTCTGATTCTTGCCTAATTGCTCTGGCATGAACTTCCAGAACAATGGTGAATAACAGTGGTGGCAACTGGAATCCTTGTATTGTTCCTGAACTTAGAGAGAAAGCTTTCAGTTTTTCACCACTAAGTAGGATGTTAGCTGTGGGCTTTTCTTATACCTCTTCATTATGTTGTTGAAGTTTCCCACTATTCCTACTGCTTTAAGGGTTTTTATTACTAAAGAGTGTTGAATTTTGTCACATCTTTTCTGCATAAATTGAGATGATCATGTAGGTTTTCTCTTTTATTTTGTTAATATGGGGTATTCCATTCACTGATTTTATGTTGAATCAACCTTGCATATCTGGGATAAATCCCACCTGATCATGGAATATAATTATTTTAGTATGCTGTTGTACACAGTTTGCTATTATTTTGTTGAGGATTTTTGCATTGATGTTCATAGGAAATATTCCTTTGCAGTTTTCTTTCTTTGTGGTCTATACCTGGCTTAGCAGGGTGATGTTGGCTTTGGAGAATTAATTAGGAAGTGTTCCCATATCTTCAATTTTTTAGAAGAGTTTGAGCAGAATTGTAGTAGTTTTCTTGGTATTTTGGGGAGAATTTCCCTATGAAGTCATCTGGTCCTCAGCTTTTCTTCTTGGGGAAGTTTTGATTACTGATTTGATTGCTTTACTAGCAATTGGTTTGTTGAGATCTTCTAATTCTTCTTGAGTCAATGTAGGCAGATTGTGTGTTTCTAAGAATTTGTCCATGTCATCTAAGTTATCTAATTTTTGGGTGTAAAATTGTTCATAGTATTCCCTTATAGACCTTTCTATTTCAGTTGCTTGGCAGTAATGCACTCCTTTTCATTTCTGATTTTTGTTATCTGTATCCTCTTCTTTTCCTTTCTCAGCTGCTTAAAAGTTTCTTGAACAGGTATCTGCATGCCAATGTTCATAGCAGCATTATTCACAATTGCCAAGAGATGGAAACAACCCAAATGTCCTTCAACAGATGAGTGGATAAATAAAATGTGGTATATACACACAATGGAACACTACACAGCAGTAAGAAGGAACAATGTCATGAAACATATGACAACTTGGATGAAACTTGAAGACATAATGCTGAGCAAAATAAGCCAGACACAAAAACAGAAACATTATATGCTACCACTAATGTGAACATTGCTGGGGGAGAATGCAGGGATGTTGGGCTTCCCCACCTTGATGGTTGCTGATGTGCTCACAGACATAGGGGACTGGTGGTTTGATGGGCTGAGCCCTCAGTCAGGGGACTTGCCCCTGGGAAGACTGTTGCTGCAAAGGAGAGGCTAGGCCTCCCTACAATTGTGCCTAAGAGCCTCCTCCCGAATGCCTCTTTGTTGCTCAGATGTGGCCCTCTCTCTCTAACTAAGCCAACTTGGCAGGTGAAATAAATGCCCCCACCCCTACATGGGATCTGACACCCAGGGGTGTAAATCTCCCTGGCAATGTGGAATATGACTCCTGGGGAGGAATCTGGACCTGGCATCATGGATGGAGAACATCTTCTTGACCAAAAGGGGGATGTGAAATGAAATGAAATGTTTCAGTGGCTGAGAGATTCCAAAAGGAGCTGAGAGGTCACTCTGGTGGGTACTCTTTTTTTTTTTTTTTTTTTTTTTTAATTCAGTTTTATTGAAATATATTCACAAACCATACAGTCATCCATGGTATACAATGAACTGTTCACAGTATGATCATATAGTTATGCGTTCATCACCACAATCTATTTCTGAACATTTTCCTTACATCAGAAAGAATCAGAATAAGAATAAAAAATAAAAGTGAAAAGAGAATATCCAAACCATCCCCCATCCCACCCTATTTGTCATTTAGTTTTTACTCCCATTTTTCTACTGATTTTTTTTCAATTTTTTAACTTTGTTTATCAAAAAATTAAAAACAAACAGGCAAACAACAACCAAAAAAACCCCACAACATTTCAAACAAAGCAATGGATTAAGGAAAACAAATAACCTAAAATAACTACTTTGCTTCCAATATGTTCCTACCATACCCCAAGAAAATTAATAAACCATGTCCAAACAGAGGAGTAAGAAAAACAAATAATCTAAAATAACTACATTGCTTCCAACATGTTCCTACCATACCCCAAGAAAATTAACAACCCCTAAGAAAACAAAGGAATAAGAGATAAAAAAACCTAAAATAACTCTATTGCTTCCAACATGATCTTACTATATCCAAGAAAGTTTACAAACCATAATCATTCCTGAGCATTTCCATAACATTGAGATTACCCTCCATAGTTTATCTGTTCTTATTAGATTATCATTCCCCCTCCACTAATTGGTATCTCTAGGTCCCCTACATTCTACAGGATAAAACATTGTACATTTTTCACAGAATTCACATTAGTGGTAACATACAATATCTCTCTTTTTGTGCCTGGCTTATTTTGCTCAGCATTATGTTTTTTTTGTTTTTTTGTTTTTTTTAATCTTCATTTCATTGAGATATATTCATATACCACGCAGTCATACAAAACAAATCGTACTTTCGATTGTTCACAGTACCTTTACATAGTTGTACATTCATCATCTGGTGGGTACTCTTATGCACAATACAGATAACCCTTTTTAGGTTCTAATGAATTGGAACAGCTAGCAGTAAATACTTGAAACTATCAAACTACAACCCAGAACCCATGAATCTTGAAGACAATTGTATAAGAATGTAGCTTATGAGGGGTGACAACGTGATTGGGAAAGCCATGTGGAACACACTCCCCTTTGTCCAGTGTATGAATGGATGAGTAGAAAAATGGGGGCAAAAAAAAGCACCCCCCCCAAAAAAAAGTTTGTCAATTTTATGAGTCTTTTCAAAGAAGTAAATTTTGGTTTTGTTGATTCTCTCTATTGTTTTTTGTTGTTATTGTTTTGTGTTTCATTTTTCTCCACCCTAACCTTTGTTATTTCCTTCCTTTTGCTTGCTTTGGGTGTAGTCTACTCTTCTTCTTCCAGCTCTGTCAAGTTTGCAGTTAGGTTTCTGATTAGAAGTCTTTCTTCCTTTTTAATGTAAGCATTTAGAACTAAATTTCTCTCTCAGCACTACCTTAGCTGCATACCAGAAATTTTAGTATGTTGTGTTTTCATTTTCATTCACCTTGAGACATTTCCTAAATTAGCTTGTGATTTACTCTTTACTCTCTTGGATGCTTAAGGGTATGCTGTATAATTTCCACTTATTTCTGAGCAATCCATTTCTACCCCTGTTTTTCATTTCCAGCTTCTTTTTGTTGTAGTCACAGAAGAAACATTGTATGATTTCAACATTTTTGAATTGATTGGGACTTGTTTCATTGCCTAACATATGGTATCTCAATCCTGGAGAATGATCCATGTGCACCCAATAAAAACACGTATTCTGTTTTTGTTGGGTGAAGTGTTTTATATGTGTCTGCTAGGTCTACTTGGTTTAGACTATAATTCAAGACTTCTATTTCCTAAATTGATTTTCTGACTAGATGTTCTCTCCGTGATTGAAAGTGGTGTATTAACATCTCATATTATTAATGTAGAACCATCAAATTTTGTCTTCAAATCTGCCAGTGTTTCCTTCATATATTTTGGGGCTCTGCTTTTAGCTGCATCTGTATTTATATTTATTACATCTTGTTGAATTGTTCTCATTACCAGTATATAATGACCATTTTTGTCCTTGTAACTGTTTTTGACTTAAAGTCTATTTTATCTGATATTAGTGTAGCTCCTCTGCTCTTTTTTGGTTACTACTTACATGATATATTTTTCCCATCTGTGATGGTTAGGTTTATGTGTCAACTTGGCCAGAGACCCAGCTGTCTGGTCAAGCAAACACTGGCCTAACAATTGCTGTGAGGACATTTGAGGCTGGTTAATAAACCAACAGGCTGGTTTATTAAATCATCAGTCAATTAACTGCAGCTGTGACTGATGACTCACCAAAGGGCATGCCTTCCACAATGAGAGAATGCAATTGGCTGGATTTAATCCAATTAATCAGTCGAAGACTTATAAGCAAGACAGATAGAGGCCCTTCATTTCTTCTTCGGCTGCCCAGTGAAGCATTTCCTGAGGAGTTTGTCGAAGTTGCTGGTTCATTTCCTGAGGAGTTCATTGGAGTTGACAGTTTGTTGACGGCTCTACAGAATTTGGACTTGTGCATACCCACAGTTGCGTGAGTCACTTTTACAATTTGATAATCAGAGACACCTCTCATTGATTCTGTTTCCCTAGAGAACCCTAACTAATACACCATCCTTTCACTTTCAATCTACTTGTATCTTTGTATTTAAGGTGAGTCTCTTGCAGACAGCACGTAGTTGGTCATGCTTTTTTTGTCCTTTCTGCCAATCTCTGCCCTCTGCCTGGAAAGTTTAATCCATTTACATTTAAAATCACTACTGATTATGCAGGACTATCTGCTGCCATTTTGCTATGTAGCCCTTGTATGTCCGATATCCTTTTTTGTCACTCATTGATTCTGTTAATGCATACTTTTATGTTTATTTGATTTTTTGCATTGTACCATATTGAGTGCCTTCCATTTTCTATCTGGATATATTCTTCATCTATTTTCCTTGTGGCTACAATGGTGTTAAAATTTAACATACTAAATATATAACAATCATATTTGATCTGATACCAACCTCAATAGCAGACACATATAACGTTCCTGTATATTTCTGTGCCCCCACCTTTTTTCGGTACTTGTTACCACTTGTTTATTTGCACACTGCATGTTCAAAAACATAGATTTATCATTAACTTTTATGCTTTTTCCTTTTAGCACCTGTACAGAGTAGGAGGTGGATTTACATACCAAACAATATAGTATGATAATACTGACATTTATAATTACATAAATGGTTTGCTTTATTGCAGATCTTTGTTTTTATACCATTTGAACCAATGTCTAGTGTATTTTCCTATCAGTCTGAAGAACTCCCTTTTCCACTGCTTGTGGGGCAGGTCTAGTGGTGATGAACTCCCTCATCTTTTGTTTATCTGGGAATATTTTAATCTCTCTCTCATTTTTGAAAGAAAGTCTCACCAGATATAAAATTCTTGGTTTGCAGTTCTTTTCTTTAAGCACTTTATTTCAACCAACTACATTCTTGCTTCCATAGCTTCTTATTAGAAATCTACACTCAATCTAATTGGGGCTCCCTTTTATGTAACATGTTGCTTTTCTCTTGCAGCTTTAAGAACTCTCTCCTTCTCCTTTGCATTCAATAGTGTGATCAATATAAGATGGGGTGTATTCTTCTGCATATTAATCTGTTTGGTGTTCCCTGGGCTACTTTTGATGTGCATATTCATGTTTTGCTAGGTTTGGGAAGTTTGCTGTCATTATTTCTTTCAATAATCCTTCTGCACCTTTTCTCTCTTATTTTTTGGATATCCTATAATGCATCCATTGTTACACTTGATGGTATACCAGAGGTTTCTTGGTATTTTCACTTTTTGTAATACATTTTTCTTTCTGCTTCTCAGCCTTACTCACTTCAAGTGTCTTTTCTATGAGTTTGATGATTCTTTCTTCTCTACTCTAAGCTGGAGGCAAATTATGGGAGGAGCTGCCAACTGGAGAGAACTTTCCCAAATCAGTCTTTTCCAGCCAAAACAGAGCCGGGGACCCACAAGGGGTGCAAAACAGCTCCATGGTGCCTGAGGATGGAATCAATTATGGTGCCAAGAACTTCTTGCATAGCTCCCCAAAGCTTATCTTTCCCGGCCTGCCCAGCAAATGCAGCCCTTCCACTAACTGTCTCCTGCAGCCCCGAGGAAGCACAGCATCTTTAAGCCTCTACTGCTGCTGCCATGGAATGGGACAATTTGACACAATGGTGGCTGCTGTCCTTGTCTGGATGGGTTTTAAAAATGGCTTCAGCCTCCTTTATCTGGGGAAGGTTACAACAATGTCTGCTGTCAGAGCTGGGGCCCCTAGAACCTCAATTTGCTAATCAAAAGCCATAATCAGTGACCAGCTATGCCCACACCTGGTATTGGGGAAGAGGGCTTTTATGTCCCTTCCTCTCACCAGCTGCTATCCATGGGATGGACCCTATATTGGTTTGCTGCAGAAATGGGGGATGGTTGGATGATTGCCAGTAGGCCACACACAGAGAGAGCAATTTACTGTTCTTTACCATAATTTATCAGCTTCTCTTCCTGCTCTTCTCTGGATGCTGTACAGTGTTCTTCTAGCCTCTGGAGATTCAAAATAGATGCTTCAGATAATTTCTGCTGTTTTTTTTTTTTTGCCTCACACAACATGAATTTATTGTCTCACAATTATGGAGGCTAAAAGTCCAAAATCAATGTGTAGGTAGGACCATGCTTTCTTTGAAGTATGTAGTGTTATGGTGGTGATTTGTTGGCAGTCTATAACTCAATCCCTGTCTCCATCACATGTTCATCTCTCTCCTGTGTCTCCTTCTGTCTCCTTCTGCCTTTGTCCAAATTTCCTCTGCTTTGCCAGAGGTCTGCTCTTACCTATTTTGGCCTCACCTTAAGTAATAACATCTTCAAAGATCTTATTTACAAATGTGTTTGCAACTACAGGATGGGGGTTGGGACTTGAACATGTCCTTGTGGAAAACTACAAAACTTTGCTAAAAGAAATCAAAGAAGACTTAAGTAAATGGAAGGACATTCCTTGTTCATGGATTGGAAAATTAAATATAGTTAAGATGTCAATTACACCCAAAGTAGTTTACAGATTCAATGGAATCACAATCAAAATTCTTACAGCCTACTTTGAAGAAAAGGAAAAGCCAATCATCAAATTTATCTGGAAGGGTCAGGGGCCCCAAATAGCCAACAACATCTTGAAAAAGAAGAACAAAGTTAGAGGCTTCACACTGTCCGTCTTTAAAGCATATTGCAAAACTACAGTGGTCAAAACAGCATGGTACTGACATAAAGACAGAAATATTGATCAACGGAACTGAATTGAGAGTCCAGAAATAAACCCATGCATTTATGGTCAATTGATTTTCAACAAAAGAGCCAAGTTCACTCAACTGGGAAAGAAAAGTCTCTTCAACAAATGGTGCTGGAAGAACAGAATATCCATATCCAAAAGAATGAAAGAAGACCCTAATCACACACTTTATACAAAAATCATCTTGAAATGCATCAAAGACCTAAATATAAGAACCAGGACCATAGAACTCATAGCAGAAGATGTAAGGAAGCATCTTCAATTCTTGTGGTAGGTGGAAGTTTCTTAGACTTAATACCTAAAGCACAAGCAATAAAAGAAAACATAGATGAATAGGACCTCCTCAAAACTGAAAACTTATGTAAATCAAAGGACTTTGTCAGAAAGGTGAAAAGGCAGCCTATTCAATGGGAGAAAATGTTTGGGAACCACATATTTGTTAAGGGTTTAATATCTGGAATATATAAAGAAATCTTTCAATTCAACGATAGAAATACAAACTACCCAATTTAAAAATGGGTAAAAGACTTGAATAGACATTTTCCAAAGAGGAAACACAAATGGCTAAAAAGTATACGAAAAGACGCTCAACATCACTAGCTATCAGGGACATAAAAATTAAAACCAAAATGAGATACCATTTCACACCTACCAGAATGGCCATTATAAAAAAAACCAGAAAACTACAACTATTGGAAGGCATGTAAAATGGTGCAGCTGCTGTGGAAGAAAGTTTGGTATTTCCTCAGGAAGCTAAGTATAGAACTGACATACAATCCGGCAATCCTGTTACTAGGTATATACTCAGAAGAACTGAAAGCAGAGACACAGATGTTTGCACACCAATATTCATAGCAGCATTATCCATAATTTAAAAAAAGATGGAAACAACCCAAGTTTCCATCAACCAATGAATGGATAAACAAAATGTGGTATATACATGTGATGGAATATTATTCAACAGTAAGAAGGAATGAAGTTCTAAGATGCATAAACATGAATGTGCTGGTTTGAATCTATTGTACTACCCATAAAAACCATGTTCTTTAATACAGTCTTGTGGGGGCAGCTTTATTAGTCTTTTGATTAGGGTGGAAACTTTTGATTTAGTGTTTCCATGGAGATGTGACCCATCCAACTGCCAGTGAGATGGCGTGGTGAGGCTGGGTGCAGAGATGGGTTATGGCTGAGCATGGGCTTTGCAAGTGGGCAGCTGCAGCTCCGAGGCTCTCACTGTGGTCTTGGCCCCGCCGCAGCTGCACAGACACAGGTTTAACATATTTATTCAGCAAAAATGTGGATTCAGAAAAGCACACAGGAAGGTTGAACCTAGAAGATCAGACACAGGGACAAGTGATGAAGTGTACAAGAGAAGTGCTTTGATTCCTCCTGTTGAAGAAACAGTTTTTTATCCTTCTTCCTGTCCTGTGAGAATGCTTTTAAAGCCTTTATTTATTTATTTTTTTTTACTGTTGGGCTTACAGGCTGTGCATTTGGATCAGCTGCTATTTGGCAATATGGATCACTTAAATCCAGGGTCCAGAGCTATTTTGCTAGTATAAAAGCTGATTGGTTGGATGGCATAAGACCACAGAAGGAAGGAGACTTCAGAAAGGAGATTGACAGGTGGTGGAATAGCCTAAGTGATGGCCAGCGAACTGTGACAGCTGTCATAGCTGCAAATGTCTTTGTATTCTGTTTATGAAGGGTACCTTCTCTATAGCAGACAATGATAAAAATTTCACATCCAATCTAGCCCCAAAGATCCTTTGCTCCCCAATGTTGTCAACATTTAGTCATTTCTCCTTGTTGCAACTGGCTGCAAACATGTATGTTTGGTGGAGCTTCTCCTCCAGCATATTGAATATTCCGGGTCAAGAACAGCTCATGTCCATGTACTTATCTGCAGGTGTTATTTCCAGTTTTATCAGTCATGTGTGTAAAGTTGCCATAGGAAGATATGGACCATCTCTTGGTGCATTGAGTGCAATCATGACAATACTTGCAGCCATCTGCACCAAGATTACAGAAGTGAGACTGACCACTATTTTCCTTACAATGCTCATGTTCATTGCAGGGAGTGCCCTAAAAGCCATTATTGCCATGGATACAGCAGGAATGATCCTGGGATGGAAAATTTTTGATCATGCAGCTCATCTTGGGGGAGCTCTCCTTGGAATATGGTATATTACTTATGTCATGAACTCATTTGAAAAAACAGGGAGCCTCTAGTGAAAATTTGGCATGAAATGAGGACAAATGGCCCCCCAAAAGTAGGTGCCTCTAAATAAAACTGTGGTTGGACAATACTGGTTCATCTGGTCCTTGCTACCTGGAAGCTCACTACTGCATTGGCCCTGGAATTTTACCACGACGGTGCCCCTGCCTGGAAGATGCCCAGCATCTGGTTTTTAATCTATGTCCCCAATACACATCTTTATTAGGAAATGAATTATGACAAGGTTGGTGAAATAAAGGTTAATATCTCTAGTTTGCAAAAAAAAAAAGTAAAATAAATTGCTTACAAAGAGTTGCTACTAACTTAAGTTTCCAGTGTCTGAAGAACTATGTCCTGCTGTGAAGTCCTCATGTGCCAAGAGAACCTGGACTATCTTGACAGAGAGCAGAGCACAAAGACTACATCTAGAAGAGGCTGCAAGGGCAGCTTCCATTACATTTTTGTTGTTAAATCCCTGTGCATGTTAGGGCAGAATCTGGTGGGTCCAACAAAGCAGAGCCCATTATGTCAGATGGCTCCTAATTGTTGATGTCTTTGAAAATAAAATCTGATTTTTAAGACAATTAAAAATAATGGATTTGAAGCCTGATAGAAAAGGTAGAGAAATATGTACAGGAGTTCACAGCCCAGAAGGAGTAGAAACCTCTGTAGGAATCAGGAGAACCTGGCTATTTTACGTAGCTAGTTTTGAGACAAGTTGTATTTAGCACAAAGGCAATTATAGAACATGTAAAACTTCTCTCCCACAGCTCCCAGACTACTGAAGACACGTGTGGGTCTTCTTTAACACTGCAGCCATCCTTCAAGGGAGCAGGGATGCCTAGGGTGGTCTCAATAGCCACCAGCAGCATCACTCTCTGAGGGTGACACACTTCAAGGGCATCATGATGATGCCTGAAATGGGGACTGCAACAAACCAGGCCATGAAAACGTTGCGAAAGAGCCACCAGTCAACAGCCTTGTTGGCTTGGAGCCAGCCAACATAAACAACAGAGCCCACTTCACAATGTGTTGTACTGATGGGGAGGCCAATATCTGATGCAATTTCCACAGTGAGGGCAGATGCCAGTTCAATACTGAAGCCACTGGAGGGGGTGATTAGTGGCAGGTGTTTCCCCATCATCTGCATAACTCTCCATCCCCAAACCCACAGACCAATACAGGTGCCCAAACCGCTGTAGAGAAGAAGCCAGATAGGGTTTGCTACTCTTGAGGAAATGTCTCTGGTGTCATAAACCAAGTGCAAAGCCACCAAAGGACCGATGTCATTGCTGAAGTCGTTGCTGTTGTGAGCGAACAACCTGAGACTGGCTGTGAGGATCTGCAGGAATTGAAAGAGGAGGGACACTTGGACCTCTCCTGGTCATACCACTCCCCCTTCCTTTCTGGTCACCCAGGCCCAGTTCTGCCTTGGAGCTCACGTCCATCTCAGGCACGTAGGGAACGTCAGCCAGGACATTGCAGTAGCTGGTGTAGCTGTCCATGTGGATCCGCTTCTTGGTGTGTGCACTGACCATGCTGGCTTCTCCATTTCCCCACCTTTCTGCTCTCCTTTTTGGGCATGGAGTGAATCCAGGGGCATGCTGTGAATTGCCATGCTGCAAGAGGTTTAGATGTTATTATGCCTCAGGGGTTTGCCACCGGAGCCCCCCATGCACTCTCCCACCTTGTTGAGGTGAAGTTCGTGGAGGACCTCTTTGTATGAGTGAGTCTTTGTGCACAGTGTGATGCTGATAGTGGCTGCTGAGTTCGTCTGGTGGCTGCTGGCTTGATTGAACTGAAGGAGGCTGCCACTAGGCAACTGCACTGCACCACCCAAGGCACTGTGGATGCTGGTTTCCTCCTTCAGACCCACGTTGGGAAGCCGCTCTCACAAAGGGTTTCCTTCCAGGTCTTCAACCTTGAGTGAGAAGGTTCTCTCCTCCACTGCAGCCCAGAGAGGCGCAGCAATGGGCCCTGCCTCAGACACAGGATTCCTGTTTTCCACATACCAAGAGACAACTTTGCTTCTTCATGGTCCTCTTTCAAGCTACTAGTACTTTTTTTCCATTAGGGAACTTTCAGATTATTTCCTTAGATCATTTCCGTGGATGTATGAACTCTGCCCATTCCAGGAGGGTCTTAATTAGATCATGGGAATCCTTAAAGAGAACTCAGGGAGAGGAGCAGCTCAGAGAAGCACAGAGAGACATTCTGGAGAGAAGCCAAGATATGTAATCCAGAGTTTGCCCTGGGAGAAGCTAAGAGCTGACACAGACCCAGACGCTTGGAGACACAGAAAGAAAGGTTTGGAGATGAAAAGCTAAAAGATGAAGTCCAGAGTTTGCCCCATAAAAGCTAAGAGAGGACCCCAGATGCTTAGGAGAACCAAGCAGACAGCCGAGGGAAGCTGAGAGACACAGAAGCCCAGAGACATTTTGGAGAAAGCAGTTTGAAACCAGAATCTGGGAGCAAAGAGCCAGCAGACTCCAGCCATGTGCCTTCCCAGCTGACAGAGGTGTTCTGGAGGCCATCAGCCTTTCTTCAGTGGAGGTATCCTCTTGTTGATGCCTTTGCTTGGACACTTTTATGGCCTTAGAACTGTAAATTTGTAACCTAATAAATCCCTCTTTATAAAAGCCAATCTATTTGTGGTATTTTGCATAATGGAAGCATTAGCAAACTGAACAATGGATGAACTTTGGGGACATCATGTTTTGTGAAATAAGACAGACACAAAAGAACAAATATTATATGGTCTCACTAATATGAGCTAATTATATTAAGTAAACTCATATAATTAAAATCTAGAATATATGTTATTAGGACATAGAATGTGGGTAGTGAATGGGGAGCAAATACTTAAGGTGTGCAGATGTTTAATTATGCTGAATTCAAATTTTGGAAAAGGTAGAAGTGATGGTAACACAATATTGTGAGTGTAATTAACAGCACTGAACTTTGTGGGAAAGCTAGAGGATAAAACAGGGGACTGCCTAACACAGTTAATCCTGTGGTGGATGATGACAGTGATAATAGTAAAAATAGGAAAATGTTCTTCATAAACTAGAACAATGTATGTCACTATTACAAGGAATTAATAATAGAATAGTATATGGGAAAAAAGTATGTACTGCAAAATATGGACTATACTTAACCGTAATGTTTTAATATTCTTTTATCAACGTAACAAATGTACCACACCAATGCTAAGGGTCAATAATGGGGTGGGGGGATGTGGTTTTATTTTTTTTTTTGAGAAATGAAAATGTTCTAAAATTGATTGTGAGGGTGGGTAATGCACAACTATGTGATGATATTGTGAACCACGGATTGTACACTTTGGGTGGATTGTATGATATGTGAACATACTGAATAAAACTGCTGAAAAGGAAAAAAACAACCATTTCCCATTTTAATATATTCTTTTTTTCTTTTTTATGCAATTTTATTGAAATATAATCATATAACATACAGTCATTCAAAGTGTACAACCGGTTGTTCACCGTATTGTCATATAGCTGTGCCTTCATCACCACAATCAAACCTTGAACATTTTCACCACTCCAAAAAGTAAAACAAAAATTAAAATGAAAAAGAACAACCAAAACATCCCATTCCTCTCCTCCTCCCATGGTTCACCTACTTTTTAAAATACAGTTTAATTGAGATAAATTCACATACCCCAAAGTCATCCACAGTGGATTCACAGCACCACCAGACAGCTGTGTGTCCATCACCAGAATCAACCTCCAAACCTCTTCCTCACTCCAAAATAAAAATGAAAGTAAAAAAAGAACCCTTAACTCTTTCCATCCTCCCTATCCCACCCTATTCTTTATCTAATTTTGGTCTCCATTTTTCCACTCAACTGTCCACACACTGGATAAAGGGAGTGTGAGCCACAAGGTTTTCACAGTCACACAGGCACAGTATGCAATCTTCATCATTACACAATCATCTTCAAGAATCAAGGTCACTGGGTTGCAGTTTGCCAGCTTCAGGTATTTCCCTCTAGCCATTCCAACACACTAAAGACTAAAAGGTGACATCTGCATAGCTCATAAGAATATCCCCCCCAGAGTGACCCCTGCACCTGAAATCTCCCAGCCACTGGAACCGCACTTTGCCCCCTCTGTCCTCCCCCACCCCTGGTCAAGAAGAGCTTCTCAATCCCATAGTGCTGGGTCCAGGCTCATCCCCAGGAGCCATTTCCCCCATTACTGGGGGAGTCACACCCCTGGGAATCACATCCCACGCCGGCAGGAGAGCAGCAAGCCCACCCCCCGAGCGGTCCCAGCGAGAGAGGGGGCCACACTGGAACATCAAAGAGGCCCCTGGGGGGGGGTCTCCCAGGCACAATGACAAGTGGGCCTAACCTCTCTCCCACAGTAACCAGCCCCACAGGGGAAGGCCCCCTGATTGAGGACTTGGCCCTCCAAACTGGCAGTCCTCAATGTTTGCAGGAAAATCAGCAATAGCCCAGGTGGGGAAGTCCAACACCCCCGCATTTCTCCCCAGCTCCTCAGGTGTCCTTGCAAATACAGTTATTCTCTGCCCATATCACTCTGGGATGTGTCGGGATTTCACACCAGCCCGCACCAACTCACCAAATCCCACTCTATTTTAATATATTCTAACAGAACCTTTTAAAATCTAACACAGTTATACTTTATCCCATTTTAATATATTCTAACATAACCTTTTAAAATCTAACACAGTTATAGTTTAAGATATAAAATATTATATTGGAAGTATTAGATATGAACTTTTACTGAGGTACTTAATTCATTGCTTCTTAGGTTATACATGCTTAATTGAAGAATTAAGGTATATTTTTGCAGGCAGTAAAAAACCAGTGGGAAAAGGGTATTTTTAATGGAAGTTTCTAGTGGGGATTTTCTGAAATGAAAATATTTCTTTTAATCCAAACCTGAAAGTTCAATATATGACTCAGTAAGGAAAGAAGGTTAAATTATTCTTTCCCAGCTTTTCCCCATCCTTTATCTCTCCTACAGCTTCTTATGGGTACCCTTTAATAATTGTTCTTCTTCTGCTCTACCCTTGAACTTCTATAACTGACCTATTTCCTTTATATGCAGGTCACATCCAGGTTTTTCCAACCCATACCTCAACCCGTGGGTTACTGTAGAATCTACTTTTGTATGCATAAAATGTCCATCTAGATATAATAGATGGCTCCAGAGTTCAATTTGTCAACTCAGTTCTGTATTTTATTTTTGCATGGCTTAACATCTTAAATATTGCCAGTGACAACATTTTCTTGTGTCTTTGGACCAGCTCCTTCTTTTTATATATCATTAACAGAATAGTCCACATTTGTATTTATAAAATGTTGCTTTGCTCACTTTTGCCTCTCCCTCAGAAGTCCATTAAATGGCTACATCTCTTGGTGGGATTCCCCATAGCACCACTAATATAATTGACCAGTGCTCATCAGTTCCTGCTTTTTTGATAGTTGTTCTGTTGGAAGGACTGGGTCCTGGAGCACCCTATCCCACCATCTTCCCCCCTCTCCTTAATTCTCTCTCTAAGTTTAAGTATCTTTACTGAGGTAAAATTAAAAGATAAACTGCATATATTTAAATTCTACAATTTCATGAGTTTTGACATACGACTGCATCCATGAAACCACCACCACAAACAACATAACAAACACTTGCACGACCAGCAACATTTTTGTGCCCATTTTTGTCCCATCTTCCTCCTGTCCTGTCAACATTCAACCAAAGATCTGCTTTCTTTTGCTGTACATTAATTTGCATTTTCTAGAATTTCATATTAATAGAAAAATACATGTTTTAGTCTGCTAGGCTGCTAAAAGAAATATACCAGAAATAGGATGGCTTTTACAAAGGGGATTTATTAGTTTTGAGGCTGAGAAAAATGTCCTAATCAAGGCCTCGTCAGGTGATGCTTTCTCCCTGAAAACTAGTTGCCAGTGATCCTGGGCTCCTCTGCCACACAGCCGGGCACATGGTAGCATCTACTGTTCTCTCCCTCCTGCAGGTTTCCTTCCTTTCAGCTTCTTACTCCCATGGCTTTTTCTGTCTGAATTTCATTCTCTTATAAAGGGCACCAGTAAGAAGATTAAGACTCATCCTTAATGAGGTGGGTCACATCTTAACCTAAGATCCCACTTGCCAAAAGGTCCTACTTAAAGGGGTCCACACCCATAGGAATGGATTAACTTTGAGAACATACTTTTCTGGAGTCCATACAGCTTCAAATCGTCACATACATTATTAACTATTTCTATGGCTTCTTTTCTCAGCATAATTGTTTTGAGATTTATCCATGATGTGTGTGTTAAAAGATTTTTTTTAATCCCTTTTTGATACTGAGTAGTATTCTGTTCTCTTTCTCTCTGTGTTTAAATGTTTATATATAAATTAAGATAATTTATATTTATATAAAATTTGTAAGAATCATATAGAAAGTTCCCATCTACCCTTCTTTCCACTCCCTGCAATGTTATCATCTTACATAACCATGGAACATTTATCAAAACTAAGAAATTAATATGAGTAAAAATTATTACCGAAAAGAGTCTTTATTCAGACTTTGTATGTTTTTCAATAATTCCATTTTTTCTTTCTGGGAGCCAAGCCAGGATACAAAATTATATTTAGTCATCATGCCTCCTTACTGTCCTCCAATTTGCAGCAATTTTGCAATCTTTCTTTGTTTTTCATTGCCTTGACATGTTTGAAGAGGATGGGTCATGTATTTTATAGAGTGTCCCTCAGTTTGGGTCATTTTGATGTTTTCTTATTATTTTTACTAAGGTTGTAGAGTTTGGAGAAGAGTAACACAGAGGTGACATTTTCTTCTCATCACACTGCATCAGGGGTTACATGATATCAACATGACTTATGCTGACGATGCTAGCCTTGATCACTGGGTTTGAATGATGTCTGTCAGTTTTCTCCACTACAGAGTTACTATTTTTACCTTTACATACTTATTAGAAAGAAGTCACCAACCCCACAATCAAAGGAAGAGGAATTAAACTAATTCTTCTGTAAATATTAGTCCCTTATTTCCCATTTATTAGCAAAACATTTTTATAATCCGTATGGTCTCATGGATACTTATTTTATTTTATTCTTTGGGTTATATATCAACATAAACCTTAATTATTTTGTTGCTCAGTTAACTGTTTGGCTATTGGGAACTCTTTCAGGCTAACTCCTGTTGTTCTTATGGCATGACTTTATCTTGTTTTTGCACTTCCTTATTTTCTGGCACTGCAAGATGCTCTAGGCTCATCACGTAGTTTACTTTCCCCAGCCCTAGAGTCATCTATTTCTCCAAGGAGCCCTGTTTCCTTTTATTGGAAAACGGTATTGAGAAACCAAGACCTGGGTGCTGGATGTTCTCCTTGCTACTGTGGTATTGCTACTTCTAGGCCCTTTTAGTGGACAGTTAGGAAACACAATGCATGCTTACTTTGTACCCAGATTTACTAAAATCCAAATACCTCTTTGTTCTTCCTTCATCAAACTCCATTCACTTGGTTATTCCGTATATTAAACCAGAGATTAACAGTCTAGTTTCCCCTTTACACCTTAAACAGAGACAGTGGTACTCTACTCCAAAGCTAAATTTTCATGGTTATATATGAGAAGGCTAAGAAGTAAGTGGAATTGTGCAACATACATGGAGCCAAATTAGAGGGGGTCTGTGCTGTGAAAATACATAAAATGGCTGAATCAAGTAGGATGAATGGTCAGGCAGGCCCTACAGCTTCTCAGCTCCCTCTCCAACCTCCCACTACAGCTGCAAGGTGTGAAAACATCTTGGTTATAAAGAAGTCCTATCCCAGAGTGATGAAGTGCAGTGTATAGGCTCCTGGAAACCACCCTGGCTGTCCTGCTGCTCTCTCTGCTCATAATCTCAGAAAATATTCCTGTTTACCCCTTATTAATCTCATGAACAGAATATGCAAAATTGGGGATGTGGATCCCAAATGTCTCTAAACAGAAAATACATTAAATATTTGGGCCTTTCCATATGCACAGTTCACAGCTTGTCCTCACCATTTCATTCATGTTTTTCAATCTGCAAGTCTGTGGGACCCAAACACCAAGAGGGAGGAATGTGATATCTGAGAAGACAGTGCATGTTCTGGGATCTATCAGGCGAGACTATTTTCTTCACTCAGTTGTCCTGATGCCAATGGACAAATCTAAGAACTTCAGTGTGTGCCTGAGACACTGCAGATTCCTGTCTATTCCACATTCTGGAATATCAGGAAATCTTTGTCCTTTATATTTATATCTAGGATGTGCATAACCCCACCTGAAGCCCTATACTAAGGAGTTTTATGTCTACAGAAAATCAGATGAGCAGAGCAAGACAGTTTATTATGCTAAAGCAGGTTTACCAGTCTGAACAAGCTTATGCACAATGGAAAAATATCTCAGAAACAGTAACTTTAGGGGTGCATGGGGAAAAGGGAGTAAGCTTAGATGGTGAAAAAAATAGAAAGATGATCAAACATTCTCTCTCACCCCCACACTGTGATATGAAGAAAGGACAGATTGATTAGAAGAAATTGGACAGAGTGACTGAAGATGATCTCATCTGGCCAAATGAGCTGCTCCTGCCTGCTTTCCCCAGTATATGCCTTTCTTTGCCTGGCTGGACATCACCACCTCTGAACCGCAGGGGCCCCAACCTGATTAAATTTACACTGGACACCACATCTCTCCAGACATAGTTCCCATCTGTGGCTCCAACCCAACCACATAACACAGCAGCATGTCCTTCTCTGGGTGCAAGCCGCCACTCGGGGGTTGGACGTGGGGTGAGGAGAGCAGCTGCTGGAGGCTCGGCTCGTGTTTCTGAGATCGGAAACGCCATTCCTTAGGTGCCACTGTTCTGGACGTTTGGCCATCAGGAGCTCCCTTGGTTTTCTGAGTTCTTACCTCACCCCTGGTCAGCTTTCACAGGATTTTCCAGTCCTTGTCTTAAATAGATCAGAGGCAGCTGTTCTCGTCATTTTATTCTGCATGTTGGTCCAGGGATAGCCCCTTTCCAAGCCTTTTTCTCATTGTCACTTTAGACGCTATGAGAAACTGAGTAGGAGCATTAAGTCTGACTCACAGCCATCTGGGTTCAAGTTCGGATTCTGCCTCTCACTGGCTGAGTGACCTTGTGTAAACCTTTAATCTCTCTGTGCCTCAGTTATCTCATATGTAAAATGGGGCTATTAATTGTACTGACACCATACTCTTAGATATCTATTGACAATTAAATGAGTTAATGGTACAAAGTCCTCAGAACAGGACCTTGTCCCTGGAAAATGTTGTATCAGTCTCAGGCTACTAGTGCTCACAAGCCCCCCCGACCCCAAACCTTAATTCTGCCCAGGAAGAGGACATGTGGTTTTGACACTACAGGTTACTGTGCTCAGACCAGGAGTGGGGAGGCAGAAAATTCAGAATTCCAGAAGATAGCAGTCGAAAAGCATAGAAAGTTCCAAAAGACTGTGCTAATATGAGGGCAAATACTCAGTTTAGAAAGTTATTCATGTTATCCAAGATCTCACTTCTAATCAAGTGAAACTGCAGACAACTCATACCCAGCACCTTAAATCGTGAGTTGTTGGGGTGTGGTCAATAATTCCTTCACTCCATAAACCAGAGTCTGCTTCAAATCCCAGCTCCAGAGCACCCTCAGGCACAAACAGCAGGTTCAGAAAGGGGTGGTGGTGGGCAAGACGAGATGGAGAGAAAATTCTTTGGGAATAAAGCTGACAGGGAGTACTTTGAACCATCTATTGACACGTCTGCAGAGTCTTGCTCTCCAAAACTCACATATGGGTCACGAGCAAAGCAAGGTTCACAGATACACAAAAGGGTGCTCTGCTGAACCAGAAACATGCTTCTCATTCCAGAAAGCCCTCTCATGCCACAGAGCTTTGCCTACTGATTTCCTCCCTATCCCAGACCCCACACTTCTGCTGTATTTGTTTGACTCCCATCATTGTCCTTAGGAAATAAAAATAGCTGCAAAACTCCAGACATATGCTCAAATACATTTCTTGTATTGAAATGTTAAATATTTCGGCCTCCGTGTTTTCAAAGGTACTATCCTTTTTGCCTCACATCACCTTTCACATGCACACGCAAATATTTTTTAAGGGAAAAATCTTATCAAATAAGTTGCCTGTGTTTATGATTGTTTTGACTCTTTTACCAAATATAGGTGTGTCAGAATCATAGAGCTTCTTGATTACAATCCATTCTGGTACAGAATATCAACTTATCCAGCTAAAGTACGACAAGATGAAAAACATTCTTCCACATGTGATATTTGAAGGAGAAATTAAGGATATAAAAATTAAATTGTGTATATCGTTTGAGCTGTGAATATTTAATTCATTTTGCTGTGCTTTGCTAATTTCCCCATTTAATTATGAAAATTTTCAAACTGAAATGTTGAAAGAATTGTGTATCCACCACCTAGATTCTACAATTAATATATATATTATATCTTCTAGCACTTAGAAAATGTATCTATATTTCCATCCATCAATCCATTTTATTTTTGATACATTTCAAAGTAAGCTGCAGACTTTAGTACATATAATTAATCATTAATAAGATCACAGTATTTGTTTACTTTTAAGATAAAATTTACATATAGTGACGGGCACAAATCTTAATGATGAGTTTTGACAAATGAATGGGCACATAGTACCCTATGGAAATATAGAAAATTACCATCAGTGCAGAAAGTTACCTTCTGTTTATTCCCTGTCAATTGAAAACAGAAATGATTGTTCTGATTTTTTAAACCATAGATTAGTTTTTTCTTACATGTTTTTGAAAGTCATATAAATGAAATAAGATAGCAAAACAGTTTTTATTTGATATTTTTATTTTTTGTTGTGGCAACATATACAACATAAAATTTGCAATTTTAACCATTTTTGACCATACAATTCAGTTGCATTAATGACACTTACAGTGTTGTGCTATCATTGCCACCAGCCATTACCAAAAATCATCACTCCAAGAAAAACTCTACATACATTAAGCGATAACTCCCTACTTCCTTTCCTCTCCAGCCCATGGTTAACCTGAAATCTAATTTTTGTGTGTATTTGCCTATTCTAGATACTTCACATAAGTGTAATACTACAATTTTTTCTTTTTTTTTCCTGGCTTATTTGACTTTGAGTAATGTTTTCAAGGTTCATCCATGTTGTAGCATGCATCAGAACTTCAATTACTTTTATGACTGAATAATATTACAATATATGTATTTATCACATTTTGTTTCTCCATCCTTCTGTTGATGAACACTTGAGTTGTTTCTACTTTTTGACTACTTTGAATAATGCTGCTATGAACATTAGTGTAAAGTATCTTTTTGAGTCCCTGCTTTCAATTCTTTTGTGTATATATCTATGTATAGAATTACCAGGTCATGTGGTAGTTACCACATAATAATATTTAATTTTCGGAAGAATCACCAAACTGTTTTCCACAGAGGCTGCAACATTTTACATTTCCAGCAACAATGCATGAGGGTTAAAATTAGTCCACATCCTCAGAAACACTTGTAATTATACATTAAAAATTAGCAATCCTTTGGGTGTGAAATGGTATCTCCTTGTGGTTTTGATTTGCATTTCCCTAATAACTAATGATACTGAGAATATTTTCATGCACTTATTGATCATTTAAATATCTTCTTTGGAGAAATGTCTTTTCAATTCCTTTGACGTTTTTAAATTGGGTTGTTTCTCTCTTTGTTCTTGCATTTTTAAAAGTACTGGATATTAAACCCCTAAAGGACATATGATTTGCAACTATTTCCTCCCAATCTCTAGGTTGTCCTTTCATTTTCTTTATAATATCCTTTGATTCACAAATGTCTTTTTAAAATTTTGATGAATCCAATTATCTATTATTTTCTTTTGTTGCTCTTGATTTCGGTGTCATGTCTAAGAATTCTTTGCCAAATACAAGGTCCTGAATATTTTCCCTTAAATTTTTTTTTGATTTTAGCTCTTATATTTATGTCACTGATCCATTTTGAATTAATTTTTAGATATAGTGTGAGGTGAAGATCCAATTTCATTCTTTTCCATGTGCATATCCAGATACCCTGGCACTTTTTGTTGAGGAGAGTATTCTCTGATTGAGTGCACTTGGCACCCTTGTCGAAAATCTATTGGCTGTGAATGTGAAGGTTTATCTGCGGGCTCTCAATTCTATTCTATTAGTCTGTATGTATCTTTCATACTAGTGCCACACTCTTTTTATTATTGTAGCCTTGTAGTAAGTTTAAAATAGGGACTTGTGAGTCCTGGAATTTTGTTCTTCTTTTTCAAGATCGTTTTGGTTTTTTGAGACCCTTGTGATCCATATCAGTTTGAGGCTCGGCTTTTCCATTCTACAAAAAAGGTTGCTGGAATTTTGGTGGGATGGCATTGTCTCTGTAGATTGCTTCAGGTGAACTACATCTAAGTATTGACATCTTAACAATATTAACTCTTCCAATAGTATTTCTATTTACTCAGGTCTTCTTTAATTTCTTTCGGCAATATATTTTAGTTTTCAATGTAAAAGTCTCTCTCACCCTTGACTAAATTTTTTCCTAGATATCGTATTGTTTTAGATGCTATTGTAAATGGAATTGTTTTCTTGATTTTATGTTTGGCTTTACATTGCTGGTATATAGAAACATGGCTGATCTTTGTTGTCGACATTGTACCTCAAAATTTTGCTGAATTTGTGTAGTAACTGTAATGGTTTTCTTGTTGATTCTTTTGGATTTTTCTATATATAAGATCATGTCATCTATGCATAGAGATAGTTTTATTTCTTCTTTTCTAATTGGGATGTCTTTTATTTCTTTTTCATGCCTAATTGTTCTGGTTAGAAGCTACAGTTCAATGTTAAATAGCAGTAGTGATAGTGGATATACTTGTCTTGTTCTGACCTAAGGGGAAAGCATTACAACTTTCAGCACTGAGTGCTGTGTTTACTATTTTTAAATTTCATACATGCTCTTAATCATGTGAGGAAGACACCCTTCCATCCCTGGCTTTCTGAGTGTTTTATTCAGAAAAGCGTGTTGGATTTGGTCAAATGACATTTTTTGCATCAATTGAAATGATCACAGGATTTTCCCTTCTTTATATTAATGTGATACACAAGATTAATTGATAATCTTATATTGAACCACCCTTGCATACCTGTAATAAATCCTACTTGGTCATGGTGTATCATCCTTTAAATGTGCTGTTGCATTTGATTCACTAGTATTTTGTTGAGGATTTTTGCTTATATACTCACAAGCAATATTGATCTGTAACTTTCTTTTCTTTTGGTACTTTTCTCTAGCTTTTGTATCAGAGTCATGCTGGTCTCATAAAATGAGATAGGAAGTGATCCTTCCTCTTCAATTTTTTGGAAGAGTTTTGAGAAGTGTTGGTGTTAATTCTTCTTTGAATATTAAGTAGAATACACTAATGAAGTCATCTGGTGCTGTATTTTCTTTCGTGCGAGTTTTTCTTTTTTATTGATTCAATATCTTTACTTGTTCTGTTGAGATTTTCTATTTCTTCTGGAGTCAGATTTGGTTATTTATATGTTTACAGGAATTTTCAATTTCTTCTAGGTTTTCTAATTTATTGGCACACAGTCGTTCAATAGTATTCTCTTAAAATCTATTTTTTTCATTTCTGTAAGGCTGGTAGTAATGACCTCAGTTTCATTCTGATTTTAGTCATTTGTGCCTTCTTTCATTTTCTCTGTCAGTATGGCAAAAAGTCTGTCAATTCAGTGATCTTTACAAAGAACCAAATTTACTTTTGCTTATGTTTGCTATCGTTTTTTCTCATTTCTCTTTAATTTATCTATCGTCTAATGTTTATTATTTACTTCATTCTGCTAGCTTTGGTTTAATTTGCTCTTCTGTTTCTAATTCCTCATGTTAGGTTATAGTGAAGTTAGGTTATTGATTTGAGTTCTTTGTTTTTTTAGTGTAGTTGTCTACAGCTCCAAATTTCCCTTGGAGCACTGCCTTTGCTTCATCACGTAATTTTTATATGTTTTGCTTTCTTCTAATTTGTCTCTAACAGCTTTCTAATTTCTACTGTGATTTCTTCCTTGACCTATGGTTGTTTAAGGGTTTCTTGTCAGGGACACAGTGGCTGAGACATCCCATACAGAGTCAAGAGGCTATCCTGGAGGTTTCTCTTATGCAAGCTGCAGGTGGACATCCCAAATGACCACCGCATGCCATGCTGTTACCAAAATTAGTCCCCAAACACCTAGATCTCTACCTGAGATTCTATAAAAGATTCACTCACCAAGTTTTATCTCTCAGAAACTTAAATCCACCAGAGTGTTCTTATGCCAGACAAGTCCTAAAACCCAGAGGCAACAGCCTCTTTAAGAACAACAATCAGATGCAGTCCGCTTCCCCATACTGTCAACACCCCTTTTCAATATGAAAAAGTTAGGGTGCTCACTGCCTAGACAGCCCTGAAGATGGAGAAAGAGATTAAGTGAGAGGAAGGGGTAGCAACAAACAAGATAAAATTTAACAAAGGTCTATGAATACTGAAACTTTATATAAATATATGTATGTATATTTTAGATGTTGGGCTGTTGGAATAACTGGAAGGAGGTGAACCACATGGTGGAATTGTAACTATAACATCCTTTAAAATTCACTCTATAGCTACTCATTGAATTATGCTTGGAAAGTCTTCACCTTTCTGTATATACCCTACATTATATAACAATGGAAGAACTGAGACTGTGGAAATGTAACCCATAACAATTTTTGAAATTACCTCTATAACTGCTTGTTGAGCTGTACATCAAAAGTTAACACTTTTCTGTATTTATGTCATATTTTACAATAATGGAGATAGCTGAAGTTGTGGAACTGTGACCGGTGACATTCTTTGAAATTTGTTCTCTGACTACTTATTAACTCATACCTTGAAAGTTATCACTGTTATGTATGGATGTTAAAGTTCACAATAAAAAAAAAAAAAAAAGTATGTTGTTTAATTTTCATTTATTTGTGAATTTTCCAGTTTTCTTCCTGTTACTGATTTCTAGCTTCTTTCCATTGTAGTCAGAGAAGGTGCTTTACATTATTTCAGTATTTTGAAAATATTGAGACTTGTTTGTGTCCTAAGGAATGGATTATCTTGAAAATGATCTATGTGCAATTGAGAAGAACGTATAGTTGGCTGTTTTTCTTGGTAGAGTGTTTTACATGTGTCTGTTAGGTCTACTAGGATTACAGTGCTGCTCAAGTCCTCTATTTCCTATTGGCCTTCGGTTTAGATGCTCTCTTCCTTAGTGAAAGTGGTGTGTTGAAATCTCCAACTATTTTTATTCAATTCTCTACGTTTGATGCATATTTTTGGGCTCTGTTGTTAGTTATATTTTTATAATTGTTATATTTTCTTGATATGTTGACCTTTAATCTATGTATAATACCATTTTTGCATTTGTAACAGTGTTTTACTTAAAATCTATTTTGTGTGGTATTAATATAGCCACTCCAGCCATCTCTTGGCTACTATTTCCATGGAATACTTTTTCCTATCTTTTCATTTTCAACCTCTTCATTTATTTAGATCTAAGGTGCTATTTCTTGTAATCAGCATATATGTAGTCCATGCTTTCATACACATTCTACTAATCTTTGGATCTAAGAATTTAATACCTTTATATTTAAAATAATTACTGATAAAGCAGGACATACTTCAGTTATTTGTCATTATATATATATATATATACATATATATAATATAATTTTTGTCCTTCATTTCCTCCATTAATTTCCTTTTTAGTGAACCATTTTGATTCCTTTCTTATGTCCATTTCTGTATATTTTAAAGATATTTTCTTTGTAGTTACCATGGGGTTTACATTTAACATTCTAAAAACAAACTAGTTTGAACTGATACCAACTTAACTTCCATAGCAAACACAATATCTGCTCCTATACACCCTTTCCCCTCCTTTTAGGTTGTTTTTGTCACAAATTGTATCTTTATACATTTTTTTGCCCATTAATTATAGATGTATTAATATTGTATGCTTTTGTATTTTAAATTATGTAACAAATTTTTAAATGGAGTTGCAAACTAATAATATTGGCATTTATTGGCATTCATATTTATTCATGTAGTTAGCTTTAATGGAGGTATTTATTTCTTCATATGGCTTCAAGTTTCTATGGTCTTCTTTCCTTTCATCCTGAAGGGACTACCTTTAGCAATCACTATAGGGCAGGTCTAGTGGTCACAGCTTCTCTCAGCTTTTGTTTTTCTGAGAATATCTTGGTTTATCCCTCTTTTCTGAAGGACACTTTACTACATACTTTTGGTTGGCATTTTTTTTTCTTTCAGCACATTAAATATGTCATATCACTGCCTTTTGGCCTCCATTTCTGAAGAGAAATTGGAATGTAAGCTTATTGAGGATCCCTCATTCATGATGGATCATGTCTCTTTGCTTTTAGCATTCTCTGTAGTTGGCATTTGACAGTTTGAATATAATGTGTCTTAGTGTGGGTCTTTTGATTGCCTCTTATCTGGAGTTTGTCGAGCCTCTTGGGTATGCATATTCAGGCATTTTGTCAAATTTGGCAAGTTTTGGCCAGTATTTCTTAAAATATTCTCTCTGCCCCTTCTCTCTCTTTTCACCTAGAAATTCTATAAAGTGCTGTTGGAATGTTTCATGTGTCTCACAGGTCTTTTAGACACTGCTCACTCTTATTATTTTCTTTATGATTAGGGTCTTGTCATGTCTCTGAGTCTGAAATGTTCCCTGGGCATGTGCCTGGCCCTATAAAGTCCCCACTTCATATGGATACTCTGAATGCCCCACTTCCCTCAGAAAATTCTCTGTAGTCTTTGCTCCTGGGTCTCTGATACTCTGTTGCCCCAGGCTGCTGCTGTTTGATTGTCCGCTTAATAATTTAGCAGTCATTTCTGCCCCTTCTCCATCCAGAGTGTGTTCTGGAACATATGAAAGAGATGAGAACTTTGGATCAGTCCTTCAGGCTGCCACCAGACAGATTGCAACAGACATATGTATACCCTGATCTGCAAATAAGATGAACTCTGCCTCGTCCAGATCCAGGACGAGGGACCCAAACTGAGAACACAAGTGGTCACTGCATTGAACCCGTGAGTGGATGGGGGAAGGACTGCTAAAAGTGCTGTGTGGCTTTCCTGCCAATTTTAAGTTTCCTATATCTTGATTTGGCATTCACTCAGTTGCTGTAAATATGTAACAGTTTCCTAGAGTTCCGAGAAAGTGGTTCAGGCAGTTTCTGTTTATTTTTCAATGTTTCTGTGGTGTATGGAATTTTGGAACTTGTCACTCTGCCAGCACTCTTGCTCCCATAACTCCAGCTCAGTGTTTTTGAGGTTTACCCACTTTGTTGCATATTTCACTAATTCATCATTTTACTGATGTGTGGTATCCCAATGTACACTAAATTTGGGTACCTTAGCTATTTTCAGGTTTTTACTATTGTGAATGAAATGGCTTTAAGACATGGAAAGATGAACCACATCTGAAGATTCATAGACCTGAATTTAGAAAGAGAAGTGGGGTTCTGCCACCAAAATTTTTCATTATGACACTTCTACACCTCTAATTTTAGCAAGATTGCTTTCTTAATCTTAAGGGAAGGAATTGGCTGTGAGTAAAGGCAGTGTGATTTGAACATGGAGAGGCCAGGATGTCTGACATTTTGTCTGTATGTGAGAATGAGGTGTTAAGGCCTTTTTTTCCTCAGATTTTATTCCTGATATAAAGTTGATGGCACTTAAGTGAATGGTGTATATGGAAGGTGTCCTGTTTAAAAATCTTTGCTGATTCCAAAATCATGAAAATATTATCCTGTATTTTCCTTTGCTAAAATGTTCTTGTTTTACCATTTGCATGTAAGTCTGAAAGCCTTCTTCATTTGGTTATTTGTATGGTATAAGGTAGGAGCCAAGTTATTTTTTTCCATATGGATAGTCAACTGACCTAGACATTTTTAAAATGTTTTCCCGTTCCTTTCAGTATAATTTTGTCATAACTCAGGTGACAATTTATGTGTGGACTTGTGTCTTTATCCTCTATTCTGTTCTATTGATATCAATTCTCATACCAATACGGTACTGTATATTGTATTGTACTATGCCTTGATATCTAGTATTGTAAGATATCCAACTTTATTCTTTTTCTTCAAAAAGATTGCTTACTCTCTTCTTGAGTCATTATACTTTTTATATGAATTTTATTATCAGCTTGTCACATCTGAAACACATGCTATAATTTTTATTAGAATTGCATTGCATATACAGTCAGTTCAGGGTGAACTGACATGTTTACAATATTGATTATTTGAATGATGAATACAGTGTGTTTCAACATTTATTTATTCCTTTAATTTACATAAGTGATAACATAGTTTTGTAAAGGAGTTTTGCACATTTTGCAAGAATTATTCCTAGATATTTGACTTTTTGATGCTATTGTGAATGGCCTTTACAAATCTGCTCACTATTCTAAGTAAATCTTCTTCCTAGTGCCCTATAGGTGATTTTTGGTAATGGCTGGTGGCAATGATAGCACAACACTGTAAGTGTCATTAATGCAACTGAATTGTATGGTCAAAAATGGTTAAAATTGCAAATTTTGTTATATATGTTGCCACAACAAAAAATAAAAATATCAAATAAAAACTGTTTTGCTATCTTATTTCATTTATACGACTTTCAAAAACATGTAAGAACAAACTAATCTATGGTTTAAAAAATCAGAACAGTCATTTCTGTTTTCAATTGACAGGGAGTAAACAGAAGGTAACTTTCTACACTGATGGTAATTTTCTATATTTCCATAGGGTACCATGTGTCCATTCATTTGTCAAAACTCATCACTTAAGATTTGTGCCTCTCACTATATGCAAATTTTATCTTAAAATGCAAGTTTATCTCTCTGAAGGCACCATTTCTACTTAGATATTTGTTGTTTGGTTGCTTTGTGAACTCAGCACTCTAATGCATTCCAAAAAAGTCCAGTCACCAATGTGAATTTATACTGGTTCTTAATTATTTTAAATGTGTGAGGGATGCTTCTTCAAACATTGTGCATCTTGGGATAGAGACATTAAGTTGGTTTTCAGTCTTTGTGTTTTAAAGGGAGTAATGAGCTCATTTATATTTAACATAATTGTTATTAAATTTGGGTTTCACTTGGCTTATGTATCTTCTCACCTTTCAAATATTTTAAGTTAATCAAGTATTTTTCTTTACTTTTTACTCTCTTGAATTGTTACTTATATATTATTTTACTGTTTGTATTGGTTATCCAATGGACTACAATATGCTTTTTAAGTTAACAAAGCCTAAAATTAATTACTGCTTATTTTGGTCTTCCTGATAATGAAAGGAATTTGGAGTGTTTCAAGTCTAGCCTTTGGCCTTCCGCATTATTTTTATTGCATTTTAGTTATATTTTAAATCTTACAAGAGCTCAATATATTGCTTTGTGCATCCATATTCATTTACATTTAACCACATTTTTAGCCTTTCAGTTTTCTCCATTATTTCCTGCATTTCCTGTATTTCTCTTTGGTATTTTTCTTCCTAAGGGAGTCTGTTTGATTTTTCTTTCTGTGCAGGTATGTTGGCAAATGATCTCTAAAAACATCTTTATTTTGTCTTCATTTTAAAGGATATTATGCTGGAATATAAAATTATTGTTTGGCTATTATTTTTCTTCAGTACTTTAGAGAAGATAATTCATTGCTTTCTGGATTGTATTATTTCTGTCTAGATATTATCTTTTAGTGTTATCATTGCTCCTTTGCATGTACTGTGTTTCTATTTTTTCATTAGTTTCTTGAAAGGTTTTCCTCAGAAAATTAGGGGTTTGTTACTTTTACTACGTGTGCCACAGGTGTGGTTTTCTTTGTGTTTATCCTGTTTGAGTTACACAGAACTTCTTTAAACTATTTGTGTCTTTCATCAGTTTTGGAAAACTTTAAGTCTTTATCTCTTCAAATGTTTCTTTGGTCACATTCTCTGTCTCTTTTAGTTTGTGGACTCTGATTCTTTATGTGTTAAATATTCTCATTGTGTCCCACATGTCTCAAATATAAAATTTCAATTATTTATCATCTGTAATTCTGTTCATATGTTTGCTATTGGCCTGTCTTCTATAGACAGTTTAGTTTCTCAACTGACATTAATAATGGAGTATTTATTTATTTATTTTTATTGTGGAATATAACATATTTACATAGAAGTGATAACTTTCCAAGTGCAATTTAACAAGTAGGGAGCAAATTTCAACAAATTGTATGAGTTACAGTTCCACAGTTTCAGTTATTTCCTTACTGTGAAATATAACAGATATGCAAGAAAGGTTATAACTTTCAAATTGCAATTTAATGGAGTTATCATTTTTAACCATTGTATCTTTTATTTCCATTATTTTTGAGTATTTTTATAGATTCTATGTTGTTTAAAACTTCTCATCTTTTCATATATTTTACATTTTCCCCTCTATTTTAGTTAACATTAATTAAAATTAGGATTTAGAATATCAGCTTACTGTGTTCTCCAGCACATATAAGGAAATTGCTTCACTAGAGTAAAGCATCATGGTGTACAGAAAAGTGACAATTGAAAGTGTCAGTAATTTAAAATTTTAATCTTGCAGGGAAAACAAATAATATTTAAGGAGGTTTTATGAGAAAAAAAGTATTAAATTGAAGTTTTCATAGATATGTCAGTGAGTAGTATTAAAGACAGACCTGGCTAAGAAATAGATTATAGTTTATTATTTAATAAAAAGAATAGTGTGCTTATGTGGTTTGTTTAGTATTCAGAAATATCATAAAGGATATCAAAATTGGTTCACTCAAACTATCAATGTTTCTCCAAATTGATGGGTTAAAATAACTTTTTAGGAGGCAGTGATCTCAGTCAGAGAGGGAATGATCAGATAACATCTTCATGAGGACAACACTACTTTTCTTTCTGGAGAGAGGCAAGACTGACTGTAGGCAGAAAGAATGTTCAAATTGCAAACAAAAGCTGTGCAGACTCCAGGCAGAACCATGAGCTCTCCCTTTTCCATCACCCACACATATCTCCCATGTGTCTGTTTCCAAACATTGTTTTCAGATGCAAAGCATGAGGAAACAGAACTGAACATTGGTTTTCATTAAAGAACCACTTTTAAAAACTCCTGGCCCTAGTTTCACGTGTTCTGGCTTATATTAGTGTGAATCACATAGCATGTCCTCAGCAGCTGTCTCCATCCTGAAGCCAGAAAATGCTTCTAGGAATGAAAGCATTGGATGAAGACAGAGACTAACAGGGACACAGCTTATGTTTGTGGGGTCATAAGTGCACTTCATAAGGCGTAACTCTTCTGTTCATGAGAACTTGCTAAATATTCCTTATACTTGTCAGCCTTTGTTTGCTATTTGTACAATTCTATTGTCTACTTCATGAAGTATCTTAAATCAATGAGTAAAAAAGTGTTTATGTACATTCTAGAGGTACCTTCATCAGAGCTCTCAATAATCCATTTTGGAGCTCAGTGGCTACAGTGCATGTCAACAGGGAAACAGGTGGTAACAGTGAGTGAATGTTGTCATGTTTTGCTCTATCTCTATAGCAACAGGACAGAAAAAGGTCTATTAAGCTTCAGGGTTCCAACAAGGAGGGAAAGGCAATTAAACGTTCCTTCCTTGTTTCCATCTCTTACCAAGACTCATCTCTTTCCATTTTCTCTAAATAAAGATAAAACAAGTGCAGAACACAGGCACAAAGAAATATGTTTACTACACAAATAAAATTATGCAGGGTTTATGAAGACACTTCAATATCAGGTTGTCCCGTTCTTACCTCCCTTCTTTATGGCAACAGATTATATTAGTGATACCAAGTATTAGTTTCTAGTTTCTTATTAAAAAGAGTTTATTGCCCTATCAAAGTCTAGGCATACAAGTTGCTTTTATCCATGGAATGTGAGCAGAAATGATGCATGCCACACCAAAGCATAGGCTTAAAAGGCATCAGGTGCTTCCATGGCTGCTTTGTCCCTGTTGTCATATGAATGACATGCCCGTCAGCCTGGATCTCGGAATGAAGAAGATGTGGAAAACTGCAGCTGACCCACAGCCAACACACAGCCAACAAAAGTTTGTGAACAAAGAGTGAATATAGGCAATTTTTAGTTGGTGAAATTTTGCATCATTTATCATAGCCATAACCTGGTGAATATTGGTGAATAAAGAAATTGGTACCAACTGGGAGGAGTGACCGGAAGAAAATACTAAAATATTCACCTCAGCTCCAAATGATAAGCAGTCACTAAGCTGATATTGAAGCCTGGAAAATAGATTGACACATCATTATTTTATGCAATTTTATTGATATATATTCACATACCATACAATCATCCAAAGTGTACAATAAATTGTTCACAGTATCATTACATAGTTGTGCATTCATCACCACAATCAATTTTTTGAACATTTTCATTACTCTGAAAAATAAGAATAAGAATAAAAATAAAAATAAAAGTAAAAAAGAGCACCCAAAACATCTCAAACTTCCCCCCATATTATTCATGAGCTTTTTGTTCCCCTTTTTTCTACTCATTTATCTATACACTAGATAAAGGGATTGTGAGCTACAAGGTTTGCACAATCACACAGTCACACTGTATAAGCTATATAGTTATATGATTGTCTTCAAGAATCAAGGATACTGGATTGCAGTTCAACATTTTTGGGTATGTGCCAGTTTGGGTGTATTATGTCCCCCAAAATGCCATATTCTTTCATGCAGTCTTGTGGGGGCAGATGTATTAGTGTTGATTAGGTTGGAATATTTGGATTATGTTGTTTCCATAGAGATGTGACCCACCCAACTGTAGGTGATAACTCTTATTGAATTATTTCCATGGAGGCATGGCCCCACCCATCTAGTGTGGGTCTTTAATCACTGGAGTCCTTTAAAAATTTTGGCACAGACCCAGACTCTAGCTGGCTTAGCTCAGAGATGCTTGGAGTTGTGGACCCCTGACGTGGCTGCAGCTGAGAGTCACATTTTGAAGACAGCCATTGAAAGCTGATGCTGACATTTTGGAGAGCGCCATTTTAAAATGCAATCTGGGGCAAGCAGATGCCAGCCACATGCCTTCCCAGCTAACAGAGGTTTTCTGGATGCCATTGGCCTTTCTCTAGTGAAGGTACCCTATTGTTGATGTCTTACCTTGGACACTTTATAGCCTTAAGACTGTAACTTTGTAATCAAATAAACCCCCTGTATAAAAGCCAATCTATTTCTGGTGTTTTCCAAAATGGCAGCATTAGCAAACTGCAATAAGGTATTTCCTACTAGCTATTCTAGTACACTGAAAACTAAAAAGGGCTATCTATATAGTACATGATAATAACCTGAAGAATGACCTCTCAGTCACAGAAATTTTCTTTTGTTTAATTTCTCTTACCCTTTTTGGTCAGTAAGGCTTTCACAATCCCATGATACCAGGTCCAGGCTCAGACCCAGAAGTCATGTCCCACATTTCCAGGGAAATTTACACCCCTGGGAGTCATATCCTATCAAGGGGGAAGGCAGTGAGTTTACCAGCCAAGTGGGCTTAGAGAGAGAGGCTACGTCTGAGCAACAAAGGAGGTTCTTTTGGGGTGATACTTAGGCAACATTTTAAGTAGGCTTAGCTTCTCCTTTTCAGTAACAAACTTCATGAGGGCAAGCCCCAAGATTGAGAATTTGGCCTACTGCAATGGTAGTCCCCAGTGCTTGTGAGAATATCAGAAATTTCCCAGGTGGGAAAGTTTAATTTTTCCACATTTTCCCCAGGCCCTCAAGGGGACTTTGCAAATACTTTTTATTCTCTGCCCAAATTACTCTGGGATATATTGGGGTTTCACACTAACCTGTAAACACCAACCACATCTCACCCCCTATCCAAGGTCCCACGTAATTATTGTGTTTGAAGAAACTGACCATACGAGTTAAATTATATAGCATGCTACAGAAAGTATAAATTTTGCACCAAATGAACATCTCTTCCTTTGGTCTCACACAGAAGTTGAGGTTTTAAATCATTCAATATCATCCTTTTCCTTTTAGATTTGTTTACCATACTTCTAATCATGTTCATTTGTTCATACCTCTAACTGACATATGATCTTTTTTTCAGCTTTGGAAACATTTGCTGTATGGGGTAATGCTGACATTCATAGCTGCTGAACTATGGCTCTAAGTCTCAGGTGTCACATAGATACCTGAAGTTACAGGGACCAATCCGCTCAGCATCTCAGAATTTAGAGATAACCATTACAACTCATGAATAGATGTGACTGCTGTAAGGGCTTACAGTCTAGGAAACTTTACCATAAACCTTCCCCTGATAACCTATGATCTCAGATTCAATTCTCAGAGTATGCACATTATAGTTAGTCGATATTATTGAGGCATTATAATGTTTGTCTTTTCAGTTCTGGCTTATTTCACTCAACGTACTGTCCTCAAGGTCCATTCACTAGGTGCATACCTCACAACTTCATTTCTTCTTGCCGCCTCTTGATATTCCATTGCATGTATACACCACAGTTCACCATTCCATTTATCAGTCAATGTGCCCTTAGGCCACTTTCCATTGTGAATTATGAATACGGCTGCCGTAAACACCAGTGTGCAATGTCCACTCATATCCCTGTTCTCAGTTCTTCCAAGTTTATACCCAATAACGGGGTTGCAGGACCATATGGCATCTTCATAAATAGTTTCCTGTGGAACAACCACACTGCCCTCCAGATGGGCTGCACCATTCTACTTCCCTACCAACATGGAATAGGTATATCTCTCTCTCCATATTTTCTCCAGCACTTGTATCCTTCTGTTTATATTTTTAACAGTTTTATTCACATACCATATAATCCACCCTAAGTAAACAATCAATGATTCCCAGTATAATCACATAATTATGCATTCACCACCACAATCTGTATGAGGACATTTCCATTTCTTCCCCAAAGATAAATGAAAAGGAGATTAAAAATGAAGAATAAAAACACAAAAGAAGAAAAATAAGAATAAAATACAATTAAAATGTCAGACAACACCACCACCACCAAGTATCCCATATCACTTCCTAATAGCATCCTCTTATAGACATTTAGCTTTGGAATATTGCCTTTGTTACAGTTAATGGAGGCATCTTACAATGTTACTGTTAACTATAGACTCTAGTTTGCATTGATTGCATTTTTTCCCTATACCATCCAATTTTCAACACCTTGTGATGTTGATATTAATTAGTTCTCCCTCACTTAAAAACATTCTTATGTTTATACATTTAATCACCATCATTGACCACTCTAGGTTTTGCTAAGTTATACCATCCCTGTCTTTATCGTCTATCTTTTCTTCTGGTGTCATACCTGCCCTTAGTCTTCCTCTTTCAACCATACTCACACTCATCTTTGTTAAGAATATTTACAATATTGTGTTACCCTCACACACTATTATGCTATCCATTCCATTTCTGGATCTATAGAATCAATCCTGTAGAATCTTCTGTACTCCTTTAGCATCAAATGCCTGATCTCTAACCTCTTTCTATCTCCTGATAACCTGTGTTCTCAACTCTCAAATTTTGCTCATCAATGCTAGTCCATATCAGTGAGACCATACAGTATCCGTCCTTTTGTTTCTGGCTAATTTCACTCAACATAATGTCTACTGTCTACCATTTGTCTTTTTGATTTTGTACATCATATCCTATTTTACTTTTATTTTTTCTTCTCCCTCTTTTTCACCCTTAATAGTCTTCATTTCTACAATCTTCTCCAAAACTCTCTCTCCTGTTTTTTTGTATCTGCCTGTAGTGCTCCCTATAGTATTTCTTGTAAAGTAGATATCTTGTTCACAAATTCTCTCAGTGTCAGTTTGTCTGAAAATATTTTAAACTCTCCTTCATTTTTGAAAGACAGTTTTCTGGATGTGGAATTCTTGGTTGTCATATTTACTCTTTCAGTATCTTAAATATATCATACCACTGCCTTCTTGCCTCCGTGGTTTCTACTGAGAAATCCTCACATAGTCTTATCAAGCTTCCCTTGTATGTGATGGATCACTTTTCTCTTGCTGCTTTCAGAGTTTTCTCTTTGTCTTTGACATTTGATAATCTAATTATTAAGTGTCTTGGAGTCCATCTACTCAGTTTTATTCTGTTTGCATTATGTTGCACTTTTTGGATCTGTAATTTTATGTCTTTTATAACAGATGGGAATTTTTCAGTGATTATTTCTTCCATTATTCTTTCTGCCCTTTTCCCTTTTCTTCTCCTTCTGGGACACCCATGGGATGTATATTCATGTGCTTCATGTTGTCATTCAGTTCCCTAGACCCTGCTCATATTTTTCCATTCTTTTCCTTACTTGTTCTTTTGTGTGTAGGATTTCAGCTGTCCTGTCCTCCAGTGCCTCTTCGAATCTCCTGTTGTATTTCTCCACTGTGTTTTTCGTCTATTCTATTTTGCCTTCCATTCCCATGAGTTCTATGAATTCTTTTTTGTAAACTTTCATGTTCTTCCTTATGTTTGCCCAGTGTCTTCTTTATATCCTTCATTTCCTTTGCCACATCTTCCCTCAACTCATTGATTTGATTTTGAATTGATTTAGGAGATTCATTTGACTAAAAATTAGTTGTCTCAATTCCTATGTCTCAGTTGAAGTACGTTTATTTCTTTGGGCCATATCTTCATTTTTTCTAGGGTAATTTTTTGATGTCTAGGTATCTAGTTTCCTTGATTGCCCCAATCAGATTTTCCCAGCTCTGAGGGGCTGAGGTCTCAGATGGAAGCTGTATTCAGTATCAGGTTTCCCTCAAGCTGAGACCCAGCAGGTTGTCAGACTTTCCTGTGAGGCCTCTAGTTTGTGTTCTTTTCCTATCCTGTCCAGAAAGTGGTACTTGCAGCCCACAACTCCCCACAAGCCTAAAGAGGTGTGGTGTATTTAATTCTCAGTGGAACCTGTCCTGGCCAGGGACTATGGATGTCAGAAGCCAAACTTAGGCTGTTTCTGTTTTTTTGCCCCAGGCCCTGGGATCTGAGTTCACTGAGGGAGGGCAACCACTTGCACTGGTCCCTGCTCCCCACCTTGTTCTTAGGGAATATAAGTCCTTTAGAGAATTATCTCCTACACTTGAGTTTTTCCTTTGACTCTAAATATCTTAACTCCACCCTTCCCTGGGTCAGTGCTGACAATTGAAACTGCCTGAGGCTTTCTCTAATGAGATACTTAGAATAAGGGAAAAAAGGTAAAAAGCAAGATGTCACCTTTTCATAGCCAGCCTCCAGCCCTTCAGATCACGAGGCAAGAACCAGAGTTGTTACTCAGTTCTGTGTGCCCCTTTTCTTGGGACACAGCCCTTTTCCAGTATTCTGAGCTCAGTGGACACCAAAAACCTCTGTTTTTCTTTACTTATATATTTTTTTTCCCTTCAGCTCTGTCTCTTCTCTGACAGGATAAATCTCCGTGTTCTTTTCCTGCTTGCTCTGGGTTTACCTGTGCTCATAGCATGTATTCAGTAGCCCAAATTCATTAATTAAAACCACAGTTGGAGCTTGGTTGAGCTACATTCCCAGCAGAGACTGCTTCTTTTTCCCACAGTGAAGTTTTGAAACTCAGCCTGCCATGCTAGTTGGGAAGGGGCACCAGCACTGCAGTTTAGGGAACTTTGCTTGCAGTTCTATGCTGTGATCTTAGCAGTTCTACCCATTCCAGACTGGTGTACAATGTTGGCTGGTCATGATTGACCCCTATTAGTTGCTCCAGACTTTCTAGTTGTTCCTGGCTATTTACTAGTTGCTCTAGGGGACTAACTAAATTCCACACCACCCTATGACACCATCTTGCCCCACCTCCTCATGCCTCATCTTTTTGATAATAAAATATTTGGTAAAATTGTGTGTGATAACTTGGAATCACCTATGATTTAGGAAATAAAATGGGAAACAGAAGGAAGCTAGCATGCCTTAATTGCTATTTGTTATGCTAGAGAAGATATTTGAAGAAAGAGATAAGCTCAGAAAAGGACTTTGAGATTTGATAGCAAAGCTGAAAGAATAAATTATTTATTCTCTGAAATCAATGAAAGATAACATTGAGAAACAAAGATCAGATAAATATAAGCATTATGTCATAGAGCAAATCAAGGGCTTGGCTTCACACCTTTTGCTACAAAACTTATAGTTGTATAAATCTTGCAAGGAGCCCAAAAAAATAAGACTAAGAGTGAGGTTTGTAGAATTGATGAAAAAGCACAATCCTCCTATATGCTGTCTACAAGAGACTCAAATTAAATTCAGAGATTTAAGTATGTTAAAAAGGAAAGGATGGAAAAATATACCATGAAAGTAGTAACCAAAAGAGAGCAGTGGTAGCTATTCCAATATCAGATAAATGAGACTTTAACTAAATATCAGTTACAAGGGATAAAGATGGTCAGTATATACTGATAATGGCATATTCAACAAGAAGTAAAAATTTACAAACAGTGATGCACCAAATAGTAGAGTGTCAGAATATATGGAGCATATAGCAACATTCAAGGGAGAAGTTGACAGTTCTACATTAATAGGAGACTTAATATACCACTTTCAATAATGGATAGAACATCTAGTCTGGAAATCAATAAGGAAATACAAGACTTGAATGATACTCTAAATCAGACCTAATATACATATATTGAAGACTTCACAGAACTAAAGGGAATAAACATTATTCTCTAGTGCACATGGATCATTCTCCAAGATAGGCCATATGTTAAGTAACAAAAAGTATTTCAATAAATTTAAAAATAATGATATCATACCATGTATATTCTCTGAATATACATTCAGTGGAATGAAGCTAGACAGCAACACAGAGGTAGAAATGGAAAATTCATAAATATGTGGACATTAAACAATGTAATCTAAAACAATGAATAAGTTAAAGTGGAAATCACAAGAAAAATTAGGAAATATCTTGAGGTGAATGAAAATGACACTGCAACATATAAAACCTTATGGAATGGTGAAAAAAACTAGGTAAAGGGCAGAACAGCAGTTCCAGGGTGCCACCAGCTGAACAGGGACCTCTACACCACACAGTGGGGACTTAGATGGAGAGGCAGAGAGACTGAACTTGAATGTATGGGGTAAGTTTATTTGATGGAGATCACTGCCAGGGACTGGTAGACCAAGCCAGCCACCAAGTGTGACAAGGAGCAGTGTTGCACACCCTGTGCACCCCTCTGAGCAGTTGGCTGGGGGAGATAACCCTTCACAGCTCCATGTCTGAGAGCTCCCATGAGGGAACTCAGAATTTAGCACTCTTGTGGTGACCAAATTCTCTATTCCTTCAGGGAAGCCTGTGTTGTGCACAGCTGAGAGATAAGTGTGCTGCATTGAAGCACAGGAACTCCTCCCCAACTCCAGAGGCTCACTGGCAAATGGCAGACAGGGAATGCAGTGCATCTGAGCTTGAGTGTGAGACACACAGCCCTAAAGCCCCAGGGTGGTCCACTCAGAACCCTGAGAACTGCTGGACCATTGTGTCCCGGAGTGGACACCCTGCCAAACTGTGCAGGGCCCACCCCCACCCATAGGGCTGGCAGTCCTCAGTGCACACAGAGAATTGTGTGCTGATTGGATTTAAACCCAGTCTTGACCCCACCTAGCACACAAGTGAAATTGGGGGATAGCTGGCTTGAGAATAAGAGGTGACTCAAGAGTGCCACCTGCTGGTAGGACAGGGAAAATGCACTCCACCAAACTGCAGCTCTGCCAAATTATAGATAAATGTTAAAATAATCCTGAATACCCTGAAATAATATCATCAAGGTAAGCAAATGCTCCAAGGCCAATAACAGAAAATCATAAAACACATGAAAAACCAAGAAGATATGGACAAGCTAAATATCCAAATTAAATGCCAGAGGAGACATAGAACTTGGAACAGTTAATCAAAGAACATACAAATCTCCAAAACAACTGCAAAGAGTTAGCTAAAGACATAAAGTGCATTAAGAAGACTCTAGAAGAGCATGATGAAGAATTTGAAAGAGTAATTAAAAAATAGCAGATCTTATGGAAATAAGAGATACAATTAAAAATATACTAGAGACACAGGACAGCAGATTTGAAGAGGCAGAAGAAATACTAAGGGAATTAGAGGACAAAGACAATTGAATGTGAATGCCTGAAAGAACAAGCGTTGAAAAAAGTTGAAAAATTTGAGATGGTTCTCAGGGAAATGATGGACAACATGAAGTGCACAAATACAACACTCGCTGGTGTCCCAGAAGATGAAAAGTGTAGGGCTAGGAAGAATATTTGAAAACACAGTCAGGGAAAAGTTCCCAACTTTTCTAAATGGTATATATATATATATATATATATATATATATATATATATATAAAATCAAAAATGCTCAATGTACTCCAAATAGAATAAATACAAATAAACCCACTCTGAAATATATGCTAATCAGATTGTCAATGCTGAAGAGAAGGATAAAGTCCTTAAAGCAGCAAGAAGCAATTCACCACACACAAGGGAAATCAAATAAGACTAAGTACTGACTACTCAGTGGGCATAATGGAGGTGAGAAGGCAGTGGTATGACACATTTAAGATTCTGAAAGAGAAAAACTGTCAGCCAAGAATTCTGTGTCCAGCAAAGCTCTCCTTCAAAATTGAGGGAAAAATTAAAATTTTCACAGACAAATGCTGAGAGAATTTGATAAGAGGAGAACTGTCTGGCAAGAAATATTAAAAAGAGTTCTACCAGCTGAGAAAAAAGAAAGAAGAGAGGTCTGGAGAAGGGCACAGAACTGAACAGAATTAGTAAGGGTAACTTAAAGGAAAGAAAAGAGAGGGTGAACAGTTCTGAGAAATTAAAACCAAAGGATAAGATAGTTAATTCAAGAACTGCCAACACAGTAATAACACTGACTGTGAAAGAGTTAAGCTTCCCAATTAAAAGACACAGACTGGCAGAATGGATTAAATCTATCAATAAGTTGTTTATAAAAGACTTATCTTAGACCAAATGATACAAAGACATTGAAAGTGAAAGAATGGGAAAAAAATCCCACACAAGCTACAGCCAGAAGAAAGCATGGTTAGCAATACTAATGTCAGACTAAACAGACTTTAAATGCAAAGATGTCATAAGAGACAAAGAAGGACAATATATGAATAAAAGAGACAACTCACCAAGGAGAAATAACAATCATAAATGTTTATGCACCTAATCAAGGTACTCCAAAGTACATGAGACAAACACTGGCAAAACTGAAGGAAGCAATAGATGTTTCTACAATAATAGTGAGAGACTTTGATACACCACTCTTTTCTTTAGATAGAACTACCATACAGAGGTTCAATAAGGAAACTGAGAACCTTAACAATGTGATAAATGAATTAGACTTAATAGAAATATATAGAGCATTACATCCCATATTACCAGGGTATACATTCTTTTCTAGCATACATGGAACATTCTCCAGGATGGAATATATGCTGGGGCACAAAACAAGCCTCAATAAATTAAAAAAGATTGAAATTATTCAAAGCATATTCTCTGACCATAATGGAGTGCAACTAGAAGTCAGTAACCACCAAAGAACCAGAAAATTTACACATAGATAGAGGTCAAACAACACACTCCTAAACAATCAGTGGTTCAAAGAAGAAACTGAAAGAAATCGGTAAATATCTAAAGAAGAATGAAAATGAGAACACAACATATCAAAACATATGGGATGCAGTGAAGGGAGTGCTGAGGGGGAAATTCATAGCTCTAAATGCATACATTAAAAAGGAAGAAAGAGCTAAAATCTCTCTTCTTTCTTTTTTTCTCAGTTGGTAGAACTCTTTTTAATATTTCTTGCCAGACAGCTCTCTTCTTAAAAAATTCTCTCAGCATTTGTTTGTCTATGAAAATTTTAATCTCTCCCTCAATTTTGAAGGAGAGCTTTGCTGGACAACTGAAGAACTGAAGAAGCTAGAGAATTATCAGCAAACTAACACAAAGCAAGTAGAAGAAAAGAAATAACAAAGATTAAAGCCAAAATAAATAATATGGAGAACAACAACAACAAAATAAAAAATTATAGAGAGAATAAATAAAACTAAAAGTTGGTTCTTTGAGAAGATCATCAAGATTTACAAAGCCTTAGCTAGATTACCAAAGTAAAAAAGAGAGATGAACCAAATAAAATAAGAAATGATAGGGGGAAATTACTGTGGGCCCAGAAGAAATTAAAAAATCATAAGGGGATACTATGAAAAATTGTGTGCCTACAAACTAGACAGTTTAGAGGAAATGGATCATTTCCTGGAAACACAAGAACAGCCTAGACTGAGAAGAAATAGAAGATCTTAGCAAACCAATAACAAATAAAGAGATCCAATCAGTCATCAAAAAGCTTACTTCAAATAAAAGTCCAGGGCCAAATGGCTTCACAGGGGAATTTTACCAAACTTTTCAAAAAGAACTGACACCATTCCTGCTCAAAAAATTGAAGAAAAAAGAACACCACATAACTCATTTTATGAAGCTAACATCACTCTAATACCAAAACCAAATAAAGATACAAGAAAGGAAAACTACAGAAAGGAAACTATATTCCCTAATGAATATAGACGCAAAAATTCTAAACAAAATACTTGCAAATTACATCCAAAGACACATTAAAAGAATCAAGCACCATAACCATGTGGGGTTCATTCCAGGTTTGCAAGGGTGGTTCAACATTAACAAAACAAAACAAAACAAAACAAAAAAAGGTAATACAAAATATTAACAAATCAAAAGGGATAAATCAAATGATCATCTCAATAGATGCCAAAAGAGCATTCAACAAAAGTCAGCAACCTTTTTTTGACAAAATCACTTCAAAAGGTAGGAATTGAAGGAAACTTCCTCAATATGATAGAAGGCATATATGAAAAACCCACAGCCAGCATAGTGCTCAATGGTGAGAGAGTGAAAGTCTTGCCCCTAAGATTGGGAATGAGACAAGGACATCTGCTGTCACCACTATTATTCAACATTTTGCTAGAAATTCTAACCAGAGGAATCTGGCACCTCAAAGAAAGAAAAGGCATCCAAACTAGCAAGGAAGAAGTGAAACTGTCATTATTTGCAGATGATATGATCATCTATTTGGAAAAACCTGAGAAATTGATAGCACAGCTACTTGAACTAATAACTGAATTCAGCAAATTTGCAGGATACAAGATTGTTGTGCAAATTCAATAATGTTCCTATACATTTGAAATAACTTAACTGAAGAGACACTTAAGAAAAAAATTCCATTCACAACAGCATCTAAAAAAATCAAGCAGAAGAAACTTAACCAAGTATGTAAAAGATCTCTATGCAGAAAATTACATAACTTTATTAAAAGCAATTAAAAGAAACCTAAAGAAGTGAAAAGATATTCCATGTACATGGATAGCAATAGTAAATGTGGGTAAGATGTTAATTCTACTCATATTTATCTACAGATTCAATGCAATTCCAATCAAAATTCCAATAACCAGCTTTACAGAATTGGAAAAGCTAGTTATCAAATTTATTTGGAAGGGAAAGATGCCCTGAATTGCTAAAAAAATTCTAAAAAAGAAGAACAAAGTGGGAGGACTTACACTTCCTGATTTAAAGCCTACTATAAAACAACAGTTGTCAAAACAGCATGATATTGGCACAAAGACAGACATATTGATCAATGGAAATGTATCAAGGCTTCAGAAATACACCTCCAGATCTACGGTCGACTGATTTTTGTTAAGGCCCCCAAATCCACCATACTGGGACAAAACAGTCTCTTCAACAAATGGGGCTGGGACAGCTGGATGTCCATATCCAAAAGAATGAGAGGACCACCACATCACACCCGATACAAAAATGAACTCAAAGTGGATCAAAGACCTCAATATAAGAGACAGTACCACAAAACTTCTAGAAAATAATGCAGGGAAACATCTTCAAGATCTAGTATTAGGAGGTAGCTTATTAGATCTTACACTCAAAGCACAAGCAAAAGGAATAAATAGACAAATGGAAACTCCTCAAAATCAGATGCTTCTGTACCTCAAAGGACTTTGTCAAATAGGTGAAGAGGCAGCCAACACAATGGGAAAAGTATTTGGAAGCCATATATCTAATAAGAGGCTGATATTCTGTATAAAAAAGAAATCCTACAATTCAATGATAATAGCACAAAGAGCCCATTTATAAAATGGGCAGAAGTTATGAAAAGACATTTTTCTAAAGAGGAAATATCAATGCCTAAAAAACACATGAAAAAATGTGCATCTTCACTAGCTAATAGGGAAATGCAAATCAGAAGCACAATGAGATATCATCTCACGCTGATAAAAATGGCTGCCATTAAACAAACAGGAAACTAAAAATGTTGGAATGGGTGTGGAGAAATTGAACTCTTATTCATTGCTGGTGTAAATATATAATGGTACAGACACTGTGGAAGAGAGTTTGACTGTTCCTCAGAAAACTAGATATCAATTTATCCTATGACCTGGCAATTTCACTTCTAGGTATATACCCAGAAGATCTGAAAACGGTGACATGAACAGACATTTGCACACCAATGTTCATAGCAGCATTATTCACAATTGCCATGAGGTGGAAACAACCCAAGCGCCCTTCAACAGATGAGTGGATAAACAAAATATGGTATATACATTCAAAGGAATACTATGCAGCAGTAAGAAGGAAGAGGTCCTGGAACATATGACAACATGTATGAACCTTTGTTCTGGTTTACCTTATGCTGCCAGAATGCAAAACACCAGAAATGGAATGGCTTTTATAAAACGGGATTTATTTGGTCACACAGTTACAGTCTTAAGGCCATAAAGTGTCCAAGGTAACACATCAGCAATCGAGTACCTTCACTGGAGGATGGCCAATGGTGTCCAGAAAACCTCTGTTTGCTGGGAAGGCATATGGCTGGCATCTGCTCCAAAGTTCTGGTTTCAAATGGCTTTCTCCCAGGATGTTCCTCTCTAGGCTTCAGTTCCTCAAAAATGTCACTCTTAGTTGCACTTGGGGTATTTGTCCTCTCTTAGCTTCTCCAGAGCAAGAGTCTGCTTTCAATGGCCATCTTCAAAAGTGTCTCTCTTGGCTGTAGCTCTTCAAAATGTCACTCACAGCTGCAGTGTGTTCTCTCTGCCTGTCAGGTCATTTATATAGCTCCACTGATCAAGGCCCACCCTGAACGGGTGGGGCCATGCCTCCATGGAAACATCTAATCAGAGTCGTCACCCATGGCTGAGTGGGGCATATCTCCAAAGAAACACTCAAAGAAATCTAATCAACACTGATAATGTCTGCTCACACAAGATTACATCAAAGATAATGGTGTTTGGGGGACATAATGCATTCAAACTGGCACAATCTTGAAGACATAATCCTAATTGAAATAAGTCAGACACAAAAGGAGAGTTATTGTAGGTTATCACTAATATGAACTCCCTGAATAATGTAAAATAATTGTCTTATAATGCAGAACATGGGGGACCTAGAGAAAGACAGAAGATAGTGATTGGGTAATGATAACCTAATAAATACAGACATGATAATGAGGAACTTGAATGTATGGGAATGGACAGGGGTGAGGATTGTTCATTAATGGGATTATAAGTGTCAGTGACACATTGAAGGTGAACATGATCATAAGTGGTTGTTTAAAGGCATGTATCCCACAGATTAGCACTACAAGTATAAATAAATGTTTATATGATATACCTTTAATGTATGACAGTGATAAAAAGAGTTAACAGAGTGGTAAATGGAAAAACTACCCATTACATATTATAGACTATATTTAATAGGGATACCTTACCAGTACTACACTAATATTAGGGATGAATAATTAAGGGCTGATAAGCACTTTGGAATGTTTAGTGCTATGATAACTGTTTAAAATCTGAGAGTGATGATGATTGTACAACAAAGTGAAGATAATGTGAGCTACTGATAGTTTATCTTGGATAGAATATATGCTATGTGAAATCAAGAACCCCCTACTTAATAAATCAAGCCCTTGATCTTGAGGCTTGCTCTTGTGAAACTCATGGCTGTAAAAGGGAGGCTAAGCCTTCCTATAATTATGCCTAACTGAAACCTCCAGAGAGCCTCTTTTGTTTCTTAGATGTGGCCTTTCTTTCTCTAAGCCCAGCTCAGCAAATAAATTCATTAACCTTCCCCGTACATGGGACATGACTCACAGGGGAATGAATCTCCCTGCGAATGTGGGACATGACTCCCAGGAATGAGCCTGGCCCTGGAATCAAGGTCTTGAAACTGCCTTCTTGACAAAAAGGGGGAAAAGAAAGGTAACAAAATAATGTTATGGTGGCTAAGAGATTTCAAATAGAGTCAAGAGGATATTGTGGTGGTTACTCTTGTGCAAGCTCCAGCTAGATATCCCAAATGGCCACAGTATGCTAAGCCCTAACCAACAATGGTCACAAAATACCTAGGTCCCTATCTGAGACTCTATAAAAGTTTCTCTCACTAAGTATATTTTTCAGAAACTTAAATCCATCAGTGTTCCTATGCCAGACAAGTCCTAAAACCCAGAGGCAATAACTTCTTAAAGAACATCAGCCAGATGCAGCCCTCTTCCCCATAATGTCATCATCCCTTTTCAATATGAACAATTTAGGGTTGTCACTTCTCAGAAATCCCTGAAGATCAAGAAAGTGATTAAATGAGAGGAAGGAGTAGCAACTGAGAAGATAGGATATAACAAAATATTATGAATACTGAATCTTTATGTAAATATATATTTTTAGGTGCTAGGTTATTAGAATAGCTAGAAGGAAATAACTAAAATGGTGGAATGGTAGCCCATAAAATTCTTTGAAATTTTCTCTATAGCTACTCATTAAATTGTACTTTGAAAGTTTCATTCTGTATATATCTTTTATTTCACAAAAGGAAATAAAGGAAAACTGTGGAAATGTAACCTATAATCTTCAAAATTTGCTCTATAGCTACTCCTTAAATTGTACTTGGAAAGTTTTCACTTTTCTGTATATATCTTACATTCCATGAGTAAATAACTGAAACTGTGGAACTGTAACCCATAATGTTCTTTGAAATTTGCTCTCTAACTACTTGTTAAATTGTACTTTGAAAGTTATCACTGTTCTATATATTTGTTAAATTTCACAATAAAAATGTATTAAAAAAAACTTAGCCTGAGCACATACACACATATATGTACACACAAAACATTACAGAACATAGCAAAATCAGTGCTGAGAGAGAAATTTATAACTCTAAATTCTTACAATAAAAAATAAGAAATGCTTCAGGTCAGTGACACAACCTCAAAACTTGAAGAACTAGGAAAAGATAATCAAACTAAACAAAAAGTGTGAAGAAGGAAGGGAATAAAAAAAGATTAGAGTTGAGTAAATGAAATTAAAAAAACAACAGAGAATAAACAAAATCAATTTTCTTGAAAAGATAAATAAAATTGACAAAACTTTAACTAGACTGACAAAGAAAAAGAAAAAGATGGTCCACATAATGGAAGTCAGAAATGAAAAGGGGGATATTACTATGGACCCTGCTTACATAAAAATGCCTATAAGAGGATATTATGAACAATTTACTATACACCAATAAATTAAGTAACCTAGATGAAATGGACAAATTGTTAGAAACACAAAAAATACCTATATTGACTCAAGAAGAAATAGAAGATCTCAGCAAATCAACTACTAGTGAGGTGTAATCAGTAATCAAAAACCTCTCAAAAAAATCCCAGGACCTGATGACTTCAGAGGGGAATTCTACCAAATATTATTACAAGAAGATAATTCCAATACTGCTTGAACTCTTCCCAAAATTGCATAGGAAGGAACACTCACTAATTCATTATAGAAGGTCAATATCCACCTCACCAAAGCCAGATAAAGATATAAATATAAAGAAAATTACAGGCCAATATCTCTTATGAATATAGATGCAAAAATCCTCAACAAAACTATAACAAACTGAATACAGTTGCATATTAAAATAATTATGCAGCATGATCAAGTGGGATTTATCCCAGGTATGCAAGGTTGCTTCAACATAAGAAAATCAGTGAAAGGGATACACTGTATAACACAATGAAGGGGAAATCCCACACAATCATCTCAATTTATGCAGAAAAGTCATGTCACAAAATACAGCACAAATTCTTGATAAAAACACTGAGAACAATAGGAATAAAAAGAAACCTCCTCAACATGATGAAGAGCATATAAGAAAAGCCCATAGCTAACATCATACTTAATGGTGAACGATTAATAGCTTTTCCTGAAAGATCAGGTATAAGACAAGGATGCCCACTGTCAACACTGTTTTCCAATTTTTTCCAGAGCAATTAGGCAAGAAAAAAATTGAAAGACATCCAAATTGGAAAGGAGGAAGTAAAACTTTCCCTATTTGCAGATGATGTGATCCTATATACAGAAAATTCTGAAAAAAAATCCACAATAGCAAAGCTACTAGAGCTAAGAAATGAATTCAGAAAAGTGATGGGGTAATATGTCAACATCCCCCAAATCAGTAGTGTTTATATACACAATGAACAAGCAATGAACAAGCAGAAGAAGAAATCAAGGGGAAAATTATGCTCAAAATAACCACTGAAAGAATCAATTATCTGGGAATAAACCTAACCCAGGATGTAAATGACTACATAGAAAAGTGCAAAACATTGCTCAGAGAAATCAAATAAGATTAATACAAATGGAAGGACATTCCATGTTCATGGATTGGAAAATTAGATAGCATTAAGATGTCAATGCTATGCAAAGGAATTTACAGATTCAACACAATTCTAACCAAAATTACAGCAACGATTCTTTGCAGAAATGGAAAAGCTAATCTTCAATTTTACACAGAATTCTTGGAAAAGAAGAATAAAGTTGGAGGACCCACACTTCCCAATTGTAGAACTTTTGCAAATCCCCAGTAATCAAAAAGGCATGGTATTGGCACAAGGACAGAAATATGTACCAACAGAACAAAACTGAGAGCTCAGAAATCAACCATCACATTCATGGCCAACTGATTTTTGACAAAGGGCAAAGAATACTCAATTGGGAAAGGATAGCCTCTTCAACAAATGATGCTGAGAAAACTTGATCTCCATTTTCAAAAATCAACTCAAAATAGATCAAAGGCCTAAATATAAAATCCAGAACTCTGAAACTCCTAGAATATAGGGAAACATCTGCAGGAGCTTTGTTAGGCAATGTTTTCTTAGACTTTACACCCAAAGCACAAGCAAGAAAAAACATAGCTAAATGGGACCTCATCAAAAGAACAAACTTTTTTACCTCAAAAGACTTTACCATGAAAGTTAGTGACTGCATTCACAAAGGGAGAAAATGTTTGTAAACCACATATCCGATATGGGTTTTACATCCAGATTATATAAAGAAATACTTCAATTTAACCAAAAGACAAAAGTCCAATTAAAAAATTGTCAAAAGACCTGAATAGACATCTCACCAAAGAGGATATACACATGGCCAGAAAGCATCTGAAAATATTCTCAACATGATTAGCCATCAGAGAAATACAAATCAAAACCACAATGAGATACAATTCAGACACAATAGAACAGCTGGTATTAAAAAATTAGAAAATAACAAGTGTTGGAGAGATTGCAGAGAAATAGTAACACCCATTCATTGCTGGTGGCAACTTAAAATGGTCCAGATGCTGTGGAAGATAGTTTGGTGGTTCTTTAGAAAGCTAAATACCAAGCTACTTTATGACCTGGCAATCCTATTACTAGGTATATAACCAAAAGAATTGAAAGCAGGGACTCAAACAGATATTTGCACACCGATATTAATAGTAGCATTATACACAATTGCCAAAAGATGGAAGTAACCCAAGTGCCCATCAACCATAAAAAGGATTGAAGTCTTGATACATACAACAACATGAATGATTCTTGAAGATATCATGTTGAGTGAAATAAGCCAAACACAAAGGACAAATATCATATAATCTCACTTATTTGAAATATTAAAATAAGCAAACTCATTGAGTTAGAATCTAGAATATGGGTTACCAAGGGATGGGGTGGGAATAGGGAATGGGAGTTAAGCCTTAAAATATACAAGGGTTCTTCTTTGGAATAATGGAAATGTTTTAGTAATGCATGGTGGTGATGGTTGCATAACTGAGAGTTATTAGCAGCATGAAAATACATATCTGACTATGATTAAATGGTGAAATATTAGATTATATATATGGTAACAGAGTAAACATTTAAAAAAATCCATGGATGTACACTACATAGTGAACCCTAAATTAAACCATGGACTATAGTTAGCACAATTATAAAAAATGTGCTTTCCTAAATTTTAACAAATATTCCACACTGATGCAAAGTGGCAATAATAGGGTGGTGTAGGGGAATCCTGTATTTTTTGCCTGACTTCTCTGTAAACCCATAACTTTTCTAATGAAGAAAATAAAGTGAGAAAAGATAACCACTTTATTGATCCCCAAGGCCAAAATAGAAATCACTCATAGACAGTGTGGAAATGGGCACAGTGAAGCAATTTATGAAAACTTTTATTTTTTTCTCTCCCAGTGACAGGCAAGAGAATGATATATTAGCAAGTGTTAACTCAGCAGGAGGGAGGTATTTTCAGGTTATGGCACTGTTCTAGTTTGCTAATGCTGCCAGAATTCAAAACACCAGAAATGGATCAGCTTTTATAAAGGGGGTTTATTTGGTTACAAAGTTACAGTCTTAAGGCCATAAAGTGTCCAAGGTAGCACATCAGCAATCGGGTACCTTCACTGGAGGATGGCCAATGGCATGCAGAAAACCTGTGTTAGCTGGGAAGGCATGTGGCTGGTGTCTGCTCCAAGTTCTGGTTTCAAAATAGCTTTCTCCAAGGACTTTCCTCTCTAGGCTGCAACTCCTCTTCAAAATGTCACTCTTAGTGGCTCTGGGGGCATTTGTCCTCTCTTAGCTTCTCTGGAGCAAGAGTCTGCTTTCAACAGCCATCTCCAAACTGTCTCTTATCTGCATCTCCTGTGTTTTCTTCAAAGTGTCCTTCTTGGCTGTAGCAAGCTCACTCCTTCTGTCTGAGCTTGTATAGTGCTCCAGTAATCAAGGCCCACACTGAATGGGAGGGGTCACACCTCCATGGAAATTATCTCATTAGAGTTATCACCTACAGTTGGATGGGGCACATCTCCCTGGAAACACTCAAAGAATTTCAATCTAATCAGCACTAAAATGCCTGATTAACATTTTAACTCTAATGAGATAATTTCCATGGAGGTGTGACCCCTCCCATTCAGTGTGGGCCTTGATTACTGGAGCACTATACAAGCTCAGACAGAAGGAGTGAGCTTGCTACAGCCAAGAAGGACACTTTGAAGAAAACACAGGAGATGCAGATAAGAGACAGTTTGGAGATGGCTGTTGAAAGCAGACTCTTGCTCCAGAGAAGCTAAGAGAGGACAAATGCCCACAAGATTGCATCAAAGAATATGGCTTTTTCTGGGGAACATAATACATTCAAACCAGCACAAGCACCCTCCCTGTTATTCCCTTATTACCTCCTTACAATCTTCCTATCCCTTTGTCAATTCAAGGAGAAGATTTGAGAACTCAGGATAACTCAACAGCATCCCTGGTTTAATGTGCAAATTAGGAGAAAGACAAAGTCACCCCCAATGAGTCAAGGCAAGTGTAGCAGAACAAAGGGAGGGTTCATCCCCAGGATATAGGGGCACTTGTTTTATATCCCACTGCCTAGATTATAAGGAGAAAAGTGCAGGAGGAAGACTCCACATTGCATCAAGAAATAGTTGGTGTTAGGAAGACACTTCCCAGCCTGACATAAGCCTATTTGCCCCCTCCACTACACAAATTGTCCATCAAGCATTTTCATTATTATAATTCTGCAGAATTTGCCCTGAAAGCAGTTTTATTCATATGTGTGTGTGTTTTAATAAGGGACACAATTTTCAAACATGTCTCCTTTCTGGCTTAACACAATACCTGCCTCTTCACCAGACAATGTTTCTGGAAATTGGCAGGATGAATAATGAGTCTGAACAAGAATCTGACTCATAGTTCAATACTTGAACATCCTCAGGTCACACTAGCCTCCAGACTAGTCTCCTGATGCTGTGGAAAACATGTATTTAGCCAGTCAGAAGTGGTTGTAGAGACCACGTTTTCTAAAGAGCAATGACTTCAAGCATTGTGAATCTAATTGCAAACATCCTGCCTTGGAAAAGAATGAGTCACACACAGCATACCTTCAGCCCCTCATCTCTGCTGCTGCTCAGAGAAACATCTGGGGATGTGTCAGACTGGTATAAGGAAGAGATGGCATCAGGGAGCTGAACACATATATTACAAATAAGTTTTAGTTCTCCAGAGGGGCTTTCTCCTTCTAGCCCACCTAAAATTTAATCTGCACATGCCTTAAACCTTTATTAAAGTGGAGCTTGCTTCATATTTCTCACAATTTTTCACAGATTATAAAGGTGGATTATTTCTTCCTATATCTAGGCTATATCCCCACATAAATTTCACCACTTTTCAGTTGTTACACTTGTAAATATAAATACTAGGGGAAAATGAGGCAACTAATTTTAAATCACACTTAGGATCCTTTTTTTGTTTTTTAAATTCAGTTTTATTGAAATATATTCATATACCATACAATCATCCATAGTATACTATCAATCAACTGTTCACAGTATGATTATATAATTATGCATTCATCACCACAATCTATTTCTGAACATTTGCCTTACATCAGAAAGAATCAGAATAAGAATAAAAAATAAAGGTAAGAAAAGAACACCTAAACCATCCCCCCATCCCACCCTATTTGTCATTTAGTTTTTGTCCCCACTTTTCTACCCATCCATCCACACACTAGACAAAGGGAGTGTGATCCACAAGGCCTTCACAATCACACTGTTACCCCTTGTAATCTACATTATTATACAATCATCTTCAGGATCCAGACTACTGGGTTGAAGTTTGGCAGTTTCAGGTATTTACTTCTAGCTATTCCAATGCATTAAAAACTAAGAGGTATTATCTATATAGTGCATAAGAATGTCCACCAGAGTGACCCCCTGACTCCACTTGAAATCTCTCAGCCACTGAAAATATTTTGTCTCATTTTGCATCCCCCTTTTGATCTTGTCAATCCCATGATGCCAGGTCAGACCCTATTTTAAGGAGTACTGAAGAAATTTCCTGTAATAAAGATGAACTCAAAAACAGGAGGAGTCTCTCAGAGAAAGGAGAAAATGAACAGGCATTATACCTTTTCTCCACCATCCACATGTCAAAGAGAGGCACTAGTGCAGCACAAAAAGCATTACCAGCTGTGATGGTTAAGTTCATAAGTCAGCCTGGCTACATTATTGTGTCCAGTTGTTTGGTCAAGAAAGCACTGTCCTGGTTGTTACTGTGGGGATATTTGTTGTAGTAAAATCATTAGTCAGTTGATTGCATCTATGGCTGATTACATCTACAATCAACAAAGGAGACTGCTTTCCACAATTAAAGAAGTTTCAATCAGTTGAAGTTCTTAAAAGGAGAACTGATAATTTCAGCAGTAAGAAAGAAGAATTTCTATGTCTACTTCTGCCACCTAACATACCCTGGGGAATTCATCAACGCCTTTATTGATGCTCCCAGCTTGTGGCCTGCCCTACAGAATTAAGATTTGCCAAACCCCACACTTGTGTAGGCTATGTCCTATAATAAATCTCATAATATGTGCACATATATATATATATATATATATCCTCTCATTTCTTTTTTCTTGGAGGTCGCTGACTTATACATATTTTGGTACCAGGACTGGATCTCAAGAACAAAATCTTAAGGATGAAACTTTTGAGTTGACTCTGGGGTCTCTGGAATTTGTTCTCTAATCTGATTATATTAAAAGCCACTGATAAGGAAGAGGCAGGTCAAGATGGTGGTGTAGGGAGGTGTGAATTTAGTTTGTTCCTTAGGGCACCTAATAAACAGCCAAGAACTGTGTGGAACTGTTTGGGGGGCTTTTGTTACCAGACAGTCATTGTAAACAAGTCTAGAATGGGTAGAAGGACCAAGACTGCAGTGCAGAACTGCAAATAATTCTCCCAAGCATGAAGGCTGGTACCCCTCCCCCACTGTCACAGAAGACTGTTTTGGAGTCACTTCCCTGGGGGCAATGGAAGACATCTCTACTTAGAATAAGGGAAGGAGAGTTCAAGCAAACTCAAAGTGTGGATTTAATTAATAAATTCAGACTGCTGAATAAAAGCTTTATATACAGATAAATCCAGAGCAGGCATGAAAGCCACCCAGAGACACTTCCTCCACAGAGAAGAGGTGGTACTGATGAAAAAAAAAAAAAGAAAACAGAGGCTTCTGGAGTTGGATGAACTCAGAATACTGGAAAAGGGCTGTGCCCCAAGAAAAGGGGCACATAGAGCCCCAAACCAACACTGGCTCTTGACTGGTGACCCTGGGGAATTGGGGACTGGGTCTGAAAAGGACTTTTCTTTTACTTTTTAGCATAAAGAGAGCAGCAGTATTTTTGAGTTGTCAGCAATGCCCCAGGCAAAGGTGAAGCTAAGGTAAGTATGTCTGGGAGACAAAATAAAGGAAGGAGATAATTCTCTGAAGGGATTATCTTCCCCAAGAAGGGGTGGGACAGGGCCCAGAATAAGTGGTGGTTCTCATTCAGAGAATTCAGTCCTAAGGGTCTGCAAAACAGAAAAAACTTAAGCCTGCACTCTACTACAGCCTCTGGTTCAACCACACCCCTGACAGGGACAGGGCCTGCTGAGAATTAAAGGCACTATACCACTATACACTAGTGGGGAGCTGTGGGCTTACAAGTGCTACCTGCTGGGTAGGATAGGAAAAGCACGGAATCAAAGGATTTCACAGGAATGACTGGAACCCTGCATGGTACCCTCCACAGGGAAACTTGATACTGATTACACCCTCTCCCTGAGTCCTGTGCATGTCTTGTCTGGGAAAATCTGACTGGGGTGGGGTAGATCCTATCTGGGGTGACCACCCTCAAAAATACTTCTATATAGGCAGTGCAAGAACCAGAAAAACAATGTCTGAGAAATTATGATAAGTTAAATGGAAGCTATGCTAGAGGTGTAGAATAAGTTGAATGTCAAATAACAGATACAGACAAAAGCCAATAAACAAGAAAACCTTAGGTATAAGAGTGAAAATGATGACCAGAACAAACTAATCAAGGAAATTAGATGCCTATGCACCAGCAAAAATTCATGACTCATACTAGGAACAGAAAGATATGGTCCAGTAAAAGAAACAAACTGAAGCCTCAACTGAGATATAGGAGTTGAAACAACTAATTAAAGAGGTTCAAACAAATCCTCTAAATCAATTCAATGAGTTGAATGAAAATGTGGCCAAAGAGATGAAGGATATAAGGAAGACACAGGGCAAGATGGTGGAGAGATGAGGTGTACATTTCAGTTACTCCTCCAGGACAGTAGGTAGAAAGCCAGGAACTGCATGGACCAGACACTGCAGAGCAATTTGACTTTGGGCATACTTAATACAACACTCATGAACATGTGGAACAGCTAAGATCAGCAAAATCTGTAAGTTTTCATGGCCAGGGGACCCATGCCCCTCCCTCCCAGGCTCAGTCCCATGGGAGGAAGGGCCATCAGTGCTTGGAATGAGGAGAGAGAACTGCAGTTGTAGGTCTTATCAGAAACTCATTCTGCTGATCCAAACTCCAAACATAGACAGACCAAGACCAGACACTGGAGAATCCAGGGGAAGCCAGCCTGGTGGAGAGGAGATAGGGATAGCAAAAACAGCAAGGAAAACCCAAAAATAAAAGTGGATACTTTTTGGAGTTCTGGTGAACATTGAATTGGGAAGGGCAGAGCTCAAGAAGAGTCAGGCTCATATGCAAATCCAGAAGGCAAGTTTCTTTTTCTGAAAAGCTGGTTTCTCTGCTCCCTGGATCATTCCTTAATGGCCCTAATCTCCTTGTCTCTTAGCATTTCAATAGCCCACTAGATCTGCAAGGAGGGCCCTTCCTTCTTTTTTTAATTTTTACCTTTTTCTCTTTTTTTAAAACATTTACCCTAAGAAGCTCATTACAGAAAGCCTCAAAGACTTGCAATTTGGGCCCAGATAATAGCAGAGCTAAGAGACCTCTGATACATAAGGCAATAAGTCCAGTGGCTGAGAAAATTCAGTAAACACCACAACTTCCCAAGAAAATGGGGCTGTCCCCTCACAGCTATCTTCCCAGTGGGCAGGGGATACTCCTGTCAGGCACCAGCTCCACAGCCCAGAGCTGCCCCAGACAACCCAGTGTGATGGAAAGTGTTTCCAACAGCACATGCATACACCACAAAATCAGGCATGGACATTAGCCTTTCCCTCACCCTCAGCTGGTTTTCCCAGAGTTGGGAAGGCAGAGATATGTGAATTAACACGCCCCAATCAGCCATCCTTTCAGCAGACTGGGAGTGTCCCTACACAGCCCTGGAGCCCAGAACCACCCTGGGGGGATAGTAATAACCTGTGACACAGCACAGTTATCCCTCAACAGAGGACCTGGGGGTGCACAGCCTGGAAGAGGGACACACTTGCAAGTCCCAGGGGTCATACACCAATACCAAGGACTTGTGGGCCAGCAGCAGAGACAAACTGAACTGAAGGATTAGACTATTGCAGCAGCTTTAAATCTCCAGGAACACCAGGGAGATTTGAATGTTAGAGCTGCCCCCTCCCTGACACATGCCCCATATACTGGGTGGGCAACACCAACTACACACACAAGCTTGGTGCACCAAATTTGACCCCACAAGATTCATACCACGCCTCACCACAAAGACAAAGTGGGGGAGAACTGCCTTGAGGGGAATAGGTGGCTCACAGATGCCACCTGCTGGTTAGTTAGAGAAAGTGTTCTCCACAAAGCTGTAGATCTGACAAATTAGAGACAAGGGTTTTAATTGGTCTATAAATCCTAAAAGAACCCTATCAAGTTAAGTGAATACCAAGAAGCCAAAAACAACAGAAAATTTTAAAGCATATGAAAAAACCAGACAATATGGATAACCCAAGCCCGAGCAACCAAATCAAAAGATCAGAGGAGACACACTACTTGGAGCACTTAATCAAAGAACTAAAGATGAAAACAAGACCATGGCACAGGATATGAAGGACATGAAAAATAGCATGACACAGGATAGAAAGGACATCAGAAGACCCTAGAAGAGCATAACGAGAAAATTGCAAGAGTAAATAGAAAAATAGATGATCTTATGGAAATAAAAGAAACTGTTGACCAAATTAAAAAGATTCTGGATACTCATAGTACACGACTAGAGGAAGCAAACAGTGAATCAGTGACCTGGAGGATGACAGAATGGAAAATGAAAGAACAAAGGAAAGAATGGAGAAAAAATCGAAAAAACGGAAATGGACCTCAGGGATATGATAGAGAATATAAAATGTCCAAATATAAGGCTCATTTTTCCAGAAGGGGAAGAGAAGGGTAAAGGTCTAGGAAGAGTATTCAAAGAAATTGTTGGGGAAAACCTCCCAAATCTTCTAAACACCATAAATACACAAATCATAAATGCCCAGCAAACTCCAAATAGAATAAATCCAAATAAACCCACTCTGAGACATATTCTGATCACACTGTCAAATATGGAAGAGAGAGAGCAAGTCCTGAAAGCAACAAGAGAAAAGCATTTCACCACATACAAAGGAAACAGCATAAGACTAAGTAGTGACTACTCAGTAGCCACCATGGAGATGAGAAGGCAGTGGCATGACATATTTGAAATTCTGAGAGAGAAAAATTTCCAACCAATAATTTTTATCCAGCAAAGCTCTCGTTCAAATTTGAGGAAGAGCCTAAATTTTTCACAGACAAACAAATGCTGAGAGAATTTTCTAACAACAGAACTGCCTTACTTGAGATACTAAAGGGAGCCCTACTGACAGAGAAATAAAGGAGAGAGAGATACGGAGAAAGGTTCAGTAGTAAAGAGATTCAGTATGGGTACATTAAAGGACATTAAGAGAGAGAAGGAAAAAATATATATGACAAACGTAAACCAAAGGATAAGATGGCTGATTCAAGAAATGCCTCCACAGTAATAACATTGAATGTAAGTGGATTAAACTCCCAAATTAAAAGATACAGATTGGCAGACTGGATAAACAAAACTGAACCATCAATATGTTGCATACAAGAGACTCATCTTAGACACAGGGACACAAAGAAATTGAAAGTGAATTGATGGAAAAAATATTTCATGCAAGCTACAGCCAAAAGAAAGCAGGAGTAGTGATATTAATCTCAGATAAAATAGACTTTAAATGCAAGGATGTTATGAGAGACAAGAAGGCCATTACATACTAATAAAAGGGGCAATTCAACAAGAAGAAATAACAATCATAAATGTTTATGCACCCAATCAAGGTGCCACAAAATACATGAAGGAAACACTGGCAAAACTAAAGGAAGCAGTTGATATTACTACAATTGTGGGAGACTTCAACACATCACTCTCTCCTATAGATGGATCAACCCAACAGAAGACCAATAAGGAAACTGAAAACCTAAACAATCTGATAAATGAATTGGATTTAGCAGACATATATAGAACATTACATCCCAAATCACCAGGATACACATACTTCTCTAGTGCTCATGGAACTCTCTCCAGAATAGATCATATGCTGGGACATAAAACAAGCCTTCTTTAATTTAAAAAGATTGAAATTATTCAAAGCTCATTCTCTGACCACAATGGAATTTAATTAGAAGTCAATAACCATCAGAGACTTAGAAAATTCACAAATACCTGGAGGTTAAACAACATGCTCCTAAACAATCAGTGGGTTAAAGAAGAAATAGCAAGAGAAATTGCTAAATATGTAAAGACAAATGAAAATGAAAAGACAACATACCAAAAACCTATGGGATGCAGCAAAAGCAGTACTGAGGGGGAAATTTATAGCACTAAACGCACATTAAAAAGGAAGAAAGAGCCAAAATCAAAGAACTAATGGATCAACTGAAGAAGCTAGAAAATGAACAGCAAACCAATACTAAACCAAGTAGAAGAAAAGAAATAACAAGGGTTAAAACAGAAATAAATGACATAGAGAACAAAAAAAGAAAATAGAGAGGATAAATAACACCGAAAGTTTGTTCTTTCAGAAGATCAACAAGATTGACAAGCCCCTAGCTAGATTGACAAAATCAAAAAAGAGAAGACCCACATAAACAAAATAATGAATGAGAAAGGTGACATTACTGCAGATCCCAAAGAAAGTAAAAAAAAATTATAAGAGGATACTATGAACAACTGTATGCCAACAAACTGGATATTGTAGAGGAAATGGACAATTTCCTGGAAACATATGAACAACTTTGACTGACCAGACCTCAGCCAATCAATCACAAGCAAAGAGATCCAATCTGTCATCAAAAAGCTTCCCACAAATAAATGCCCAGGGCCAGATGGCTTCACAGGGGAATTCTACCAAACTTTCCAAAAACAACTGACACCAATCTTACTTAAACTCTTTCAAAACATCAAAGAAAATGGAACACTACCTAACTCATTTTATGAAGCTAACATCAATCTAATACCAAAACCAGGCAAAGATGCTACAAAAAAGGAAAACTACAGGCCTATCTCCCTAATGAATACAGATGCAAAAATCCTCAACAAAATACTTGCAAATTGAATCCAAAGACACATTAAAAAAATCATACACCATGACCAAGTGGGGTTCATTCCAGGCATGCAAGGATGGTTCAACATAAGAAAATCCATCAATGTATTACAACACATTAAGAAATCAAAAGAGAAAAATCAAATGATCATCTCAATAGATGCTGAAAAAGCATTCAACAAAATCCAAGATCCCTTTTTGATAAAAACACTTCAAACGGTAGGAATTGAAGGAAACTTCCTCAATATGATGAAGAGCATACATGAAAAACCCAGAGCCAGCACAGTACTCAATGGTGAGAGACTGAAAGCCTTCCCTCTAAGATCAGGAACAAGACAAGAATGCCTGCTGTCACCACTGTTATTCAACACTGTGCTGGAAGTGCTAGCCAGGGCAATCCGGCAAGACAAAGAAATAAAAGGCATCCAAATCAGACAGGAAGACATCATTGTTTGTAGATGATATGATCTTATATCTGGAAAACCCTGAGAAATTGATGATACAGCTACTAGAGCTAATAAACAAATTTAGCAAAGTAGTGGGATACAAGGTTAATGCACGTCAGTAATGTTTCTTTATGCTAGAAATGAACAAATTGAAGAAACACTCAAGAGAAAGATACCATTTTCAATAGCAACTAAAAAAATGAATTACCTAGGAATAAACTTAAACAAAGATGTAAAAGACCTACATAAAGAAAACTGCATAATTCTACTAAAAGAAATAGAAGGGGACCTTAAAAGATGGAAAAATATTCCATGTTCATGGATAGAAAGGCTAAATGTCATTAAGATGTCAATTCTACCCAAACTCATCTACAGATTCAATGCAATCCCAATCAAAATTCCAACAACCTACTCTTCAGACTTGGAAAAGCTAGTTATCAAATTTATTTGGAAAGGGAAGATGCCTTGAATTGCTAAGAACTCTCTAAAAAAGAAAAATGAAGTGGGAGGACTTACACTTCTCAACTTTGAAGCTTATTATAAAGCCACCATTGTCAAAACAGCATGGTACTGGCACAAAGACAGACATATTGATCAATGGAATTGAATTGAGAGTTCAGAGATAGACCCCCAGGTATATAGCTGACTGATCTTTGAGAAGACCCCCAAAGCCACTGAACTGGGACATAACAGTCTTTTCAACAAATGAAACTGGGAGAGTTGGATATCCATATCCAAAAGAATGAAAGAGGACCCCTACCTCACACCCTACACAAAAATTAACTCAAAGCGGATCAAAGATCTCAATATAAAAGACAGTACCATAAAACTCCTAGAAGATAATGTAGGGAAATGTCCTCAAGACCTTGTATTAGGTGGCCACTTCCTAGACTTTACACCCAAAGCACAAGCAACAAAAGAAAAAATAGATAAATGGGAACTCCTCAAGCTTAGAAGTTTCTGTACCTCAAAGGAATTTGTCCAAAAGGTGAAGAGGCAGTCAACTCAATGGGAAAAAATTTTCAGAAACCATGTATCTGGCAAAAGACTAATATCTTGCCTATATAAAGAAATCCTACAACTCAATGACAAGAGTACAGACAGCCCAATTGTAAAATGGGCAAAAGATATGAAAAGACAGTTCTCTGAAGAGGAAATACAAATGACTAAGAAACACATGAAAAAATGTTCAGCTTCACTAGCTATTAGAGAGTTGCAAATTAAGACCACAATGAGGTACCATCTCACCCCAATTAGAATGGCTGCCATTAAACAAACAGGAGACTACAAATGCTGGAGAGGATGTGGAGAAATAGGAGCTCTTCTTCATTGTTGATGGGACTGTATAATGGCTCAGCCACTCTGGAAGTCAGCCTGGCAGCTCCTTAGAAAACTAGATATAGAGTTACCCTTTGATCTAGTGATTGCATTTCTTGGTATATACCCAGAAGATCGGAAAGCAGTGACTTGAACAGATATCTGCACATCAATGTTCATAGCAGCATTATTCACAATTGCCAAGAGATGGAAACAACCCAAATGTCCTTCAGCAGATGAGTGGATAAATAAAATGTTGTATATGCACATGATGGAATACTATGCAGCTGTAAGAAGGAATGATGTCGTGAAACATATGACAACATGGATGAAGCTTGAAGACATAATGCTGAGTGAAATAAACCAGGCACAAAAACAGAAATATTATATGCTACCACTTATGTGAACATTGAAAAATGTAAAACAAATGGTTTATAATGTAGAATGTAGGGGAACTAGTGATAGAGAGCAACTAAGGAAGGTGGAATTATAGCCCAATAACAACAGATAAGCTATCAAGGGTAAATTTAATGTTCTGGGAATGCCCAGGAATGACTATGGTCTGTTAATTTCTGATGGGTATGGTAGGAACAAGTTCACATAAATGTTGTTATATTAGGTTATTTTCTTGGGTTAGAGTAGGAGCATGCTGGAAGTAAAGTTATCTTAGGTTAGTTGCCTTTTTCTTACTCCTTTGTTATGGTTTGTTTGAAATGTTTTTGTTGTATTTTTTTTAAAAATTTTTTATATAGTTGATTTAAAAAAAAGTTAATTTAAAAAAACAATGAAAAAAATATGCAGAGCCCCCTTGAGGAGCTGGTGGAGAATGCAGGGGTATTGGCCTGCCCCACCTTGATGGTTGCTAATGTGCTCACAGACATAGGGGACTGGTGGTTTAATGGGCTCAGCCTTCTACCACAGCATTTGCCCTTGGGAAGACTGTTGCTGCAAAGGAGGGGCTAGGCCTCCCTATAGCTGTGCCTAAGAGCCTCCTCTGAATGTGGCTCTGATGTGGCCCTCTCTCTCTAGCTAATCCAACTTGGCAGGTGAAATACTACCCTCCTCCCTATGTGGGATCAGACACCCAGGGGAGTGAATCTCCCTGGCAATGTGGAATATGACTCCTGGGGAAGAATCTAGACCCAGCATCATGGGATGGAGAACATCTTTTTGACCAAAAGGGGGATGTGAAAGGAAATGAAATAAACTTCAGTGGCAGAGAGATTCCAAAAGCAGCTGAGGTCACTCTGGTGGGCACTCTTATGCACAATATAGACAACCCTTTTTACGTTCTAGTGAATTGGAGTAGCTAGCAGTAAATACCTGAAACTATCAAACTACAACCCAGAACCCATGGATCTTGAAGACAATTGTATAAAAATGTAGCTTGTGAGTGTTGACAATGTGATTGGGAAAGCCATATGGACCACACTCCCCTTTGTCTAGTTTATGGATGGATGAGTAGAAAAATGGAGGAAGGAAAACAAATGAACAAAGGCACCCAGTGTTCTTGTTTACTTTATTTGCTCTTTTTCACTTTAATTTTTACATTTATTATTTTTGTGTGTGTGGTAATGAAGGTGTCAGGGATTGATTTTGGTGATGAATGCACACCTATGTAATGGTAATGTGAAAAATTGAATGTACTTTTTGTTTTGTATGACTGCATGGTATGTGAATATATCTCAATAAAGTGAATTAAAAAAAATGGTTGTGGCAATGTGCATCCTGCCAGCTATATGTGAAAGTTGCAATTGTGTCAAATTCTTCTCAAATGTTGGTATTGTCAGGGTTTTTTTTTTTCATTTTTAGCAATTCTGGTGGGAGTATTGTCACTTTCTGGTTTATTTTGCAGTTTCCTGATGAATTTGATGAAATTTTCATTTTTTTGGTCTATTGAATATGCCTTTTTTTGTGAAGTGTCTGTTAAAGTATGTTGTCCATTTTACTCTTGCATTGTCTGTCTTTTTGTTATTAATTTTTAGTTCTTTGTGAATTCTGGATACAAGTCATCTGTTGGATATATGTATTGCAAAGATCTCTTAATTTGTGGGCTGCTAGTTCACTCTCTTATGGAATAGAAAGTCTTCATTTTAGTGAAGCCATATTATCGATGCTTTCTTTTATGGTTCATTATCTTTTTGTGTTTTGTTTAAGAAATTTTTTCCTAGCCCTAAACATAAAAGTTTTTCTTCTAGGAGTTTTATTGTTTTCATAATTCTGGTATTGCTTTTTATATGGTGATTGATAAGGATTAATTATTTTCTGTGTATATTCAGTCAACCCACTCATTTATTTATTTATAGGACTATCCTATCCTTCTGCATTGCAGTGTCACCTTTGTTATCAATCAAGTGATTATGTGTATATCTACTTCTAGAGCCTCTGTTTCCTGTAGAATAAAGCCAATAGCACACTGTCTGGGTTAAGATAGCTTTATAATAAATGCTGATATTTCATGGTGAAAAAAAAGACACAGGGTGTCCATATAGAAGAACACAAAAGTTGAAAAAATGGCAGAACTTGTGAGAATGAAGGGCACAATAGAAGAGATGAAAAACACAATGGAGGGGCGGGGCAAGATGGCAGACTGGTGAGCTGTATGTTTTAGTTACTCCTCCAGGAAAGTAGGTAGAAAGCCAGGAACTGCGTGGACTGGACACCACAGAGCAATCTGACTTTGGGCATACTTCATACAACACTCATGAAAACGTGGAACTGCTGAGATCAGCGAAATCTGTAAGTTTTTGCGGCCAGGGGACCCGCGCCCCTCCCTGCCAGTCTCAGTCCCGGGGGAGGAGGGGCTGTCAGCTCCGGGAAGGAGAAGGGAGAACTGCAGTGCCAGCCCTTATCAGAAACTCATTCTACTGATTCAAACTCCAACCATAGATAGACTGAGACCAGACACCAGAGAATCTGAGAGCAGCCAGCCCAGCAGAGAGGAGACAGGCATAGAAAAAAAACAACACAAAAACTCCAAAATAAAAGCGGAGGATTTTTGGAGTTCTGGTGAACATAGAAAGGGGAAGGGCCCTGAGGCGCATATGCAAATCCTGAAGAAAAGCGGATCTCTCTGCCCTGTGGACCTTTCCTTAATGGCCCTGGTTGCTTTGTCTCTTAGCATTTCAATAACCCATTAGATCTCTGAGGAGGGCCCGTTTTTTTTTTTTTTGTTTTTTTTGTTTTTTTTTTTTTTTAATCCTTTTTTCTTTTTCTAAAACAATTACTCTAAGAAGCCCAATACAGAAAGCTTCAAAGACTTGCTATTTGGGCAGGTCAAGTCAAGAGCAGAACTAGGAGAGCTCTGAGACAAAAGGCAATAATCCAGTGGCTGAGAAAATTCACTAAACAACACAACTTCCCAAGAAAAGGGGGGTGTCCGCTCACAGCCATCATCCTGGTGGACAGGAAACACTCCTGCCCATTGCCAGCCCCATAGCCCAGAGCTGCCCCAGACAACCCAGTGTGACGGAAGTGCTTCAAATAACAGGCACACACCACAAAACTGGGCGTGGACATTAGCCTTCCCTGCAACCTCAGCTGATTGTCCCAGAGTTGGGAAGGTAGAGCAGTGTGAATTAACAAAGCCCCATTCAGCCATCATTTCAGCAGACTGAGAGCCTCCCTACACACCCCAGCAGCCCAGAACTGCCCTGGGGGGACAGCACTCACCTGTGACATAGCACAGTCATCCCTCAACAGAGGACCCAGGGTGCACGGCCTGGAAGAGGGGCCCACTTGCAAGTCTCAGGAGCCATATGCCAATACCAAGGACTTGTGGGTCAGTGGCAGAGACAAACTGTGGCAGGACTGAACTGAAGGATTAGACTATTGCAGCAGCTTTAAAACTCTAGGATCACCAGGTAGATTTGATTGTTAGAGCCACCCCCCCCTCCCTGACTGCCCAGAAACACGCCCCATATACAGGGCAGGCAACACCAACTACACACGCAAGCTTGGTACACCAACTGGACCCCACAAGACTCACTCCTCCACTCACCAAAAAGGCTAAGCAGGGGAGAACTGGCTTGTGGAGAACAGGTGGCTCGTGGATGCCACCTGCTGGTTAGTTAGAGAAAGTGTACTCCACGAAGCTGTAGATCTGATAAATTAGAGATAAGGACTTCAATTGGTCTACAAATCCTGAAAGAACCCTATCAAGTTCAGCAAATGCCACGAGGCCAAAAACAACAGAAAATTATAAAGCATATGAAAAAACCAGACGATATGGATAACCCAACCCCAAGCACCCAAATCAAAAGACCAGAAGAGACACAGCACCTAGAGCAACTACTCAAAGAACTAAAGATGAACAATGAGACCATAGTACGGGAGACAAAGGAAATCAAGAAGACCCTAGAAGAGCATAAAGAAGACATTGCAAGACTAAATAAAAAAACGGATGATCTTATGGAAATTAAAGAAACTGTTGACCAAATTAAAAAGATTCTGGACACTCATAGTACAAGACTAGAGGAAGTTGAACAACAAATCAGTGACCTGGAAGATGACAGAATGGAAAATGAAAGCATAAAAAAAGAATGGGGAAAAAATTGAAAAAATTGAAATGGACGTCAGGGATATGATAGATAATATGAAACGTCCAAATATAAGACTCATTGGTGTCCCAGAAGGGGAAGAAAAGGGTAAAGGTCTAGGAAGAGTATTCAAAGAAATTGTTGGGGAAAACTTCCCAAATCTTCTAAACAACATAAATACACAAATCATAAATGCTCAGCGAACTCCAAATAGAATAAATCCAAATAAACCCACTCCGAGACATATACTGATCACACTGTCAAACACAGAAGAGAAGGAGCAAGTTCTGAAAGCAGCAAGAGAAAAGCAATTCACCACATACAAAGGAAACAGCATAAGACTAAGTAGTGACTACTCAGCAGCCACCATGGAGGCAAGAAGGCAGTGGCACGATATATTTAAAATTCTGAGTGAGAAAAATTTCCAGCCAAGAATACTTTATCCAGCAAAGCTCTCCTTCAAATTTGAGGGAGAGCTTAAATTTTTCACAGACAAACAAATGGTGAGAGAATTTGCTAACAAGAGACTTGCCCTCCTGGAGATACTCAAGGGAGACCTACAGACAGAGAAACAAAGAAAGGACAGAGAGACTTGGAGAAAGGTTCAGTACTAAAGAGATTCGGTATGGGTACAATAAAGGATATTAATAGACAGAGGGGAAAAATATGACAAACATAAACCAAAGGATAAGATGGCTGATTCAAGAAATGCCTTCACGGTTATAACGTTGAATGTAAATGGATTAAACACCCCAATTAAAAGATATAGATTTGCAGAATGGATCAAAAAAAATGAACCATCAATATGTTGCATACAAGACTCTGATCTTAGACACAGGGACACAAAGAAACTGAAAGTGAAAGGATGGAAAAAATATTTCATGCAAGCTACAGCCAAAAGAAAGCAGGTGTAGCAATATTAATCTCAGATAAAATAGACTTCAAATGCAGGGATGTTTTGAGAGTCAAAGAAGGCCACTACGTACTAATAAAAGGGGCAATTCAGCAAGAAGAAATAACAATCGTAAACGTCTATGCACCCAATCAAGGATACTATGAACAACTGTATGGCAACAAACTGGATAATGTAGAGGAAATGGACAATTTCTTGGAAACATATGAACAACCTATACTGACCAGAGAAGAAATAGAAGACCTCAACCAACCCATCACAAGCAAAGAGATCCAATCAGTCATCAAAAATCTTCCCACAAATAAATGCCCAGGGCCAGATGGCTTCACAGGGGAATTCTACCAAACTTTCCAGAAAGAACTGACACCAATCTTACTCAAACTCTTTCAAAACATTGAAGAAAATGGAACACTACCTAACTCATTTTATGAAGCTAACATCAATCTAATACCAAAACCAGGCAAAGATGTTACAAAAAAGGAAAACTACCGGCCAATCTCCCTAATGAATATAGTTGCAAAAATCCTCAACAAAATACTTGCAAATCGAATCCAAAGACACATTAAAAAAATCATACACCATGACCAAGTGGGGTTTATTCCAGGCATGCAAGGATGGTTCAACATAAGAAAATCAATCAATGTATTACAACACATTAACAAGTCAAAAGGGAAAAATCAATTGATCATCTCAATAGATGCTGAAAAAGCATTTGACAAAATCCAACATCCCTTTTTGATAAAAACACTTCAAAAGGTAGGAATTGAAGGAAAGTTCCTCAACATGATAAAGAGCATATATGAAAAACCCACAGCCAGCATAGTACTCAATGGTGAGAGACTGAAAGCCTTCCCTCTAAGATCAGGAACAAGACAAGGATGCCCGCTATCACCACTGTTATTCAACATTGTGCTGGAAGTGCTAGCCAGGGCAATCCGGCAAGACAAAGAAATAAAAGGCATCCAAATTGGAAAAGAAGAAGTAAAACTGTCATTGTTTGCAGATGATATGATCTTATATCTGGAAAACCCTGAGAAATTGACGATACAGCTACTAGAGCTAAGAAACAAATATAGCAAAGTAGCGGGATACAAGGTTAATGCACATAAGTCAGTAATGTTTCTATATGCTAGAAATGAACAAACTGAAGAGACACTCAAGAAAAAGATACCATTTTCAATAGCAACTAAAAAAATCAAGTACCTAGGAATAAACTTAACCAAAGATGTAAAAGACCTATACAAAGAAAACTACATAACTCTTCTAAAAGAAATAGAAGGGGACCTTAAAAGATGGAAAAATATTCTATGTTCATGGATAGGAAGACTAAATGTCATTAAGATGTCAATTCTACCCAAACTCATCTAGAGATTCAATGCAATCCCAATCAAAATTCCAACAACCTACTTTGCAGACTTGGAAAACCTAGTTATCAAATTTATTTGGAAAGGGAAGATGCCTCGAATTGCTAAAGACACTCTAAAAAAGAAAAACGAAGTGGGAGGACTTACACTCCCTGACTTTGAAGCTTATTATAAAGCCACAGTTGCCAAAACAGCATGGTACTGGCACAAAGATAGACATATAGATCAATGGAATCGAATTGAGAATTCGGAGACAGGCCCTCAGATCTATGGCCGACTGATCTTTGATAAGGCCCCCAAAGTCACTGAACTGAGCCATAATGGTCTTTTCAACAAATGGGGCTGGGAGAGTTGGATATCCATATCCAAAAGAATGAAAGAGGACCCCTACCTCACCCCCTACACAAAAATTAACTCAAAATGGACCAAAGATCTCAATATAAAAGAAAGTACCATAAAACTCCTAGAAGATAATGTAGGAAAACATCTTCAAGACCTTGTATTAGGTGGCCACTTCCTAGACTTTACACCCAAAGCACAAGCAACAAAAGACAAAATAGATAAATGGGAACTCCTCAAGCTTAGAAGTTTCTGCACCTCAAAGAAATTTCTCAAAAAGGTAAAGAGGCAGCCAACTCAATGGGAAAAATTTTTGGAAACCATGTACCTGACAAAAGACTGATATCTTGCATATATATAGAAATCCTACAACTCAATGACAATAGTACAGTCGGCCCAATTATAAAATGGGCAAAAGATATGAAAAGACAGTTCTCTGAAGAAGAATTACAAATGGCCAAGAAACACATGAAAAAATGTTCAGCTTCACTAGCTATTAGAGAGATGCAAATTAAGACCACAATGAGATACCATCTAACACTGGTTAGAATGGCTGCCATTAAACAAACAGGAAACTACAAATGCTGGAGGGGATGTGGAGAAATTGGAACTCTTATTCATTGTTGGTGGGACTGTATAATGGTTCAGCCACTCTGGAAGTCAGTCTGGCAGTTCCTTAGAAAACTAGATATAGAGTTACCATTCGATCCAGCGATTGCACTTCTCGGTATATACCTGGAAGATCGGAAAGCAGTGACACGAACAGATATCTGCACGCCAATGTTCATAGCAGCATTATTCACAATTGCTAAAAGATGTAAACAACCCAAATGTCCTTCAACAGATGAGTGGATAAATAAAATGTGGTATATACACACGATGGAATACTACGCGGCAGTAAGAAGGAACGATCTCGTGAAACATATGATAACATGGATGAACCTTGAGGACATAATGCTAAGCGAAATAAGCCAGGCACAAAAAGAGAAATATGATATGCTACCACTAATTTGAACTTTGAAAAATGTAAAACAAATGGCTTATAATGTAGAATGTAGGGGAACTAGCAATAGAGAGCAATTAAGGAAGGGGGAACAATAATCCAAGAAGAACAGATAAGCTATTTAACGTTCTGGGGATGCCCAGGAATGACTATGGTCTGTTAATTTCTGATGGATATAGTAGGAGCAAGTTCACAGAAATGTTGCTATATTAGGTAACTTTCTTGGGGTAAAGTAGGAACATGTTGGAAGTTAAGCAGATATCTTAGGTTAGTTGTCTTTTTCTTACTCCCTTGTTATGGTCTCTTTGAAATGTTCTTGTATTGTATGTTTGTTTTCTTTTTAACTTTTTTTCATACAGTTGATTTAAAAAAGAAGGGAAAGTTAAAAAAAAAAAAAACAAGGAAAAAAAAAGATGTAGTGCCCCCTTGAGGAGCCTGTGGAGAATGCAGGGGTATTCGCCTACCCCACCTCCATGGTTGCTAACATGACCACAGACATAGGGGACTGGTGGTTTGATGGGTTGGGCCCTCTACCACAGGTTTTACCCTTGGGAAGATGGTTGCTGCAAAGGAGAGGCTAGGCCTCCCTATGGTTGTGCCTAAGAGCCTCCTCCCGAATGCCTGTTTGTTGCTCAGATGTGGCCCTGTCTCTCTAGCTAAGCCAAGTTGAAAGGTGAAATCACTGCCCTCCCCCCTACGTGGGATCAGACACCCAGGGGAGTGAATCTCCCTGGCAACGTGGAATATGACTCCCGGGGAGGAATGTAGACCTGGCATCGTGGGACGGAGAACATCTTCTTGACCAAAAGGGGGATGTGAAAGGAAATGAAATAAGCTTCAGTGGCAGAGAGAATTCAAAAGGAGCCGAGAGGTCACTCTGGTGGGCACTCTTACGCACACTTTAGACAACCCTTTTTAGGTTCTAAAGAATTGGGGTAGCTGGTGGTGGATACCTGAAACTATCAAACTACAACCCAGAACCCATGAATCTCGAAGACAGTTGTACAAAAATGTAGCTTATGAGGGGTGACAAGGGGATTGGGAAAGCCATAAGGACCACACTCCACTTCGTCTAGTTTATGGATGGATGAGTAGAAAAATAGGGGAAGGAAACAAACAGACAAAGGTACCCAGTGTTCTTTTTTACTTCAATTGCTCTTTTTCACTCTAATTATTATTCTTGTTATTCTTGTTTGTGTGCTAATGAAGGTGTCAGGGATTGATTTGGGTGATGAATGTACAACTATGTAATGGTACTGTGAACAATCGAAAGTACGATTTGTTTTGTATGACTGCGTGGTATATGAATATATCTCAATAAAATGAAGATTAAAAAAAAAAAAAAGACATAATGTTGAGCAAAATAAGCCAGGCACAAAAAGAGAGATACTGTATGTTACCACTAATGTGAATTCTGTGAAAAATGTACAATGTTTTATACTGTAGAATGTAGGGGACCTAGAGATACCAATTAGTGGAGGGGGAATGATAATCTAATAAGAACAGATAAACTATGGAGGGTAATCTCAATGTTATGGGAATGCTCAGGAATGATTATTGTTTGTAAACTTTCTTGGATATAGTAAGATCATGTTGGAAGTAATAGAGCTATTTTAGGTTTTTTTTTTCTCTTATTCGTTTGTTTTCTTAGGGGTTGTTAATTTTCTTGGGGTATGGTAGGAACATGTTGGAAGCAATGTAGTTATTTTAGATTATTTGTTTTTCTTACTCCTCTGTTTGGACATGGTTTATTAATTTTCTTGGGGTATGGTAGGAACATATTGGAAGCAAAGTAGTTATTTTAGGTTATTTGTTTTCCTTAATCCATTGCGTTGTTTGAAATGTTGTGGGGTTTTTTTGGTTGTTGTTTGCCTGTTTGTTTTTAATTTTTTGATAAACAAAGTTAAAAAATTGAAAAAAAATCAGTAGAAAAATGGGAGTAAAAACTAAATGACAAATAGGGTGGGATGGGGGGATGGTTTGGGTATTCTCTTTTCACTTTTATTTTTTATTCTTATTCTGATTCTTTCTGATGTAAGGAAAATGTTCAGAAATAGATTGTGGTGATGAACGCATAACTATATGATCATACTGTGAACAGTTGATTGTATCCCATGGATGACTGTATGGTTTATGAATATATTTCAATAAAACTGAATTAAAAAAAATACAATGGAAACACACAACAGTAGATTTGAAGATGCAGAAGAAAGGATTAGTGATGAGAACAGAGGACATTTGAAAATCTACACACAAAAGAACAGATAGAGAAAATAATGGGAAAATATGAGCAGGGTCTTGGGAACTGAATTACAACAGGAAGCACATGAATATACATGTTATGGATGTCCCAGAAGAAGAGAAGGGAAAATGTGCAGAAAGGATAGTAGAGGAAATGATCATTGAAAAAGTCCCAACTTTTATGAAAGACATAAAATTACAGATCCAAGAATTGCAGTATACCCCATACATAATAGATCTGAATAGACCTACTATAAGACACTTAATAATCAGATTGTCAAAGGTCAAAACAAAGAGAGAATTGTAAATGCAACAAGAGAAGAGCAATCTTTCACATATAAAGGAAGCTCAAAAAGACTATATGTGGATTTCTCAGAGAAACTGTGGAGGCAAGAAGGGAATGGTATGATATATTTAAGATGCTGAAAGAGAAAAATGGGCAACCAAGAATTGTATATATGGAAAAACTGTCCTTCAAAAATGAGGGAGAGATTAAAATATTTTCAGACAACCATATATTGAGAGAGTTTGTGAACAAGAGAACTGCCCTAAGAGTAATACTGAAGGGAGTGCTACAGGCAGATAGGAAAAGACAGGAGACAGAAGTTTGGAGACAAATGTAGAAATGGAGATTATCATTAAGGGTAAAAAGAAAACAGTAAGATATGATATATAAAATAAAAAAGACAAAATGTTAGAAGAGAGTACTGCCTTTAAAAGTTAAGAACACCGGTTATCAGAGGATAGAAAGAGGGTGGAGATTAAACATTTGGTCTGAAGGAGTACAGAATGTTCAACAGGATTGATTGTAAAGATCCAGAAATGGGTAGCACAATACTATATGTTGGTAGCTAAATACCATAAGTATAATGAACAAAGCTGAGTATGAGTATAGTTGAAAGAGGAAGGATAGGGACACATATGATACCAGAAGCATAGATAGAGGATAAAAACTTGGGCTGTATAACTTATGGAAACCAAGAGTGGACAATGATGGTGATTAAATGCACAAATATAAGGAAGTTTTTATGTGAGTGAGAACAAATGAATGTCACTATTGCAAGGGGTTGAAATGGGATGGTGTTCCAGTTTGCTAATGTTGCCTTTTTGCAAAACACCAGAAATGGATCAGCTTTTATAAAAGGGAGTATATTTGGTTACACAGTTACAGTCTTAAGGCCATGAAGTGTCCAAAGTAATGCATCAACAATTGGGTACCTTCACTGGAGGAAGGCCAATGGCATCCAGAAAACCTCTGTTAGCTGGGAAGGCACATGGCTGGCATCTACTCCAGATTTTTGATTTCAAAATAGCTTTCTCTCAGGACATTCCTCTCTAGGCTGCAGCAGCTCTTCAAAATGTCATTCTCTGTTGCTTCTGTCTGAGCTCCTTCTGTCTGAGCTTCTATAGAGCTTCAGTGAATGAATCAAGGCCCACTCTGAATGGGCAGGGCCATACCTCCATGGAAACATTCAATCAGCGGTCAAACCCTAACCAAAGATTTCATGCACAGTTGGGTGGGTTACATCTCCATGGAAATAATCAAAGGTTCCAACCTAATCAACTCTAAGACATCTGCCCCCACAAGATTGCATTACAGAATATAGTTTTTTTTGGGGGGGGCATAATATATACAAACTAGCACGGATGGTGTTCCAGTTTGCTAATGCTGCCAGAATGCAAAACACCAGAGATGGATTGGATTTTATAAAAGGAGGTTTATTTGGTTACACAGTTACAGTCACAAGGCCATAAAGTATCGAAGGTAATGCATCAACAATTGGGTACCTTCACTGGAGGATGGCCAATGGTGTTTGGAAAACCTCTGTTATCTGGGAAGGCACGTGGCTGGCATTTGCTCCAAAGTTCTGGTTTCAAAATGGCTTTCTCCCAGGACATTCCTCTCTAGGCTACAGTTTCTCAAAAATGTCACTCTTAGTTGCACTTGGGGTATTTATCCTCTCTTAGCTTCTCCAGAGCAAGAGTCTGCTTTCAATGGCCATCTTCAAACTGTCTCTCATCTGCAGCTCCTGTGCTTTCTTCAAATTGTCCCTCTTGGATGTAGCTCCTCTTCAAAATGTCACTCACAGCTGCATTGAGTTCCTTCTGTTATGTCAGCTCATTTACATGGCTCTGCTGATCAACTTAGACCCACCCCGAATGGGCAGAGCAACACCTCCATGGAAATTATCCAGTCAGAGTCATCACCCACAGCTGAGTGGGGTGCATTCTAAAGAAACACTCAAAGAATTACAATCTAATCAACACTGATAACATCTGACCACACAAGATTGCATCAAAGATAATGGCATTTGGGGGATACAGTATATTTAAACGGGCACAGATGGTATAAGCAAAACATACAACCAATGCACACTAGAGTCTATAGTTAACAGTAACAGGGTAATATTCTTCCATGAATTATAACAAAGGCAATATATCAAAGCTAAATGTCAATAAGATGGGGAACTAAGTGAGGATATGGGATTCTTGTGGTGGTGGTTCTTTCCTTTTTATTTTTATTATTCTTTATTTTTAATTTTTTTTCCTCTTCTTCTATCTTTGTGGAAGAAATGGAAATGTTCTCATGCAGACTGTGGTGGTGAATGCATACCTATGTGATTATACCAGAAGCCATTTATAGTTCACTTAGGATGAATTGTTTGTGTGTGAATAAAACTGTCTTAAAAAGAAACAGAAAGATGCAAGTGCTGTAGAAGATGTGGAGGGAGATATATACTTATTCTCTTTTGGTAGGTGTTCTGGTTTGCTAAAGTGTCATTAAGCAAAATACCAGAAATGTATTGGCTTTTGTAAAGGGGTTTAATTTTGTTACAAATTTACAATTCTATGGCCCTAAAAATGTCCAAGTAAAGACATAAACATGAGTAAACCTTCACTAGATAAAGGTCAATGGTGTCTGGGAAACCTTTATTAGCTCTGAAGGCACATGGCCTGCATCTGCTTGCTCCCAGGTTGGGTTTCAAAATGGCATTCTCCAAAATGTCTCTAGGCTTAGCTTCTTGGAGAAAACTCTGGACTAGCATCTCCAAAGCATCAGCAAAAGTCTGCTTTTGATAGCTGTCTCCAAAATGTCTCTCTAAGCTGCAGCAGCACTGAGATCCTTCTGTCTGAGCTTTATAGGGCTCCAATAAACTATTCAAGACCCAGGCTGAATGGCTGGGGTCATACTTTCATGGAAATAATCTAATCAAAGGTATTACACACAGGTGGGTCACATCTCCATGGAAACAACCTAATTCAAATATTCCAACCTAATCAACATTGATACATCTGCCCCTGCAAGATTGCATTAAAGAACATGGCATTTGGGGGGACATAATACATCCAAACTGGCACAGTAGGTGTTCCAGTTTGCTAATGCTGCCATTATGCAAAATACCAGAAATGCATTGGCTTTTATAAAGGGGGCTTACTTGATTACAAATTTGCAGACTGAAGGCCACGAAAATGTCCAAATTAAGGAACCAACATGAGTATACCTTCACCAAAGGAAGGCCAATAGTGTCTTGAAAACCTTTGTTAGTTGGGAAGACACATGGCTGGCATCTGCTGATGCCAGGTTGTGTTCCAGCTCCTCTCTCAGCTCCTGTGTATTCTTCAAAATTTTTCTCTTGTGGCACTCTGTCCTCTCTTAACTTCTCTGGAGCAAACACTGGGCTAGCATCTCCAAAGTGTCAGCAAAAGCCTTCTTTCAATGACTGTTTCCAAAATGTCTCTCTTAGCTGCTCTCCAAAATGTCATTCTCAGGTGCTCTGAGGTTCTTTGGTATGTGAGCTCATTTATAGGACTCCAGTGATTAAACCAAGACCCACCCTGAATGGGCAGGGCTCATATCTCCATGGGAATAATCCAATCAAATGTTTCACTTATGGTTGATTGAGTCACATCTTCATGGAAACACTCAAAGGATTCCAAGCTAATCAACATTCATATGTCTGCTCCCACAAGACTGCATTAAAGAAAATGGCGTTTTAGGGGACATAATACATCCAAACTGGCACAGTAGGGAACTAGAACACTGCAGCACATCTGGAGGGCAGTGTGGTGGTTCTACAGGAGGCTTGCTGTAGGTCTTCCATATGATCCTGTAGCCCTCTTACATCATGTATATTTGGGGGAACTGAAAGCAGGGACACAAATAGACATTTGTACACTGAAGTTTATAGTGACATCATTCACAATTTACAATTGATGGAGGTGGCCTAATGGTACATCAATGGATGAACAGAGGGACAAAATGTGGTGTATACATACAATGGATACAATGGAATATTGAGCAGTTGCCAGAAGGAATGAAATCAAGTAGGTGAATAAATCTAGATGATTATGTTGAGTGAAATAAGTCAAAAATGAAGGGACAAATATTATAAGTCCTCACTAATATAAAAAAGTATAATGAGCAGATGTTGAGAATTGAATTCAAGAACATAGGATATGTGGGGGTAGAACAGGGGCAGAGATTGGGAAATTGGTGATTAAGGAGTACAGAACGTTCAACAAGGCTTATTGTAAAGGTTCCTAGATTGTAAGCTCTTACAGCAGTCACATCTATTCCTGAGTTTTAACTGTTATTTCTAAATTCTGAGATGCTGAGCTCTTTGTGTATAAGCTGGTAGTTCCCTGGAAATTTGGGTATATGTGTGACACCTGAGACTCAGAATTAGAGTTCTGCAGCTTGAAAGTCAGCATTACTTCATACAGCAAATGATAAAGAAGCTGAAAAAGGACATCAGAGTGCAATTAGAGATATGAATGAAATGGACTTCATTAGAACTAACGTAAATTAGAATACATGGTAAAGGATGATATTTACTGCATTTTAAAACTCCAACTTCTGTGTGAGATCAAAGGAAGAGAGGCTTATTTGGTACAAATTTTATATTTTCTGTAGCACACTGTCTAATTTAACCTGTCTGGTCAGTTTATTTAAACAATGTAATTACATGGAACCTAGAGACCTTGCTATTCTGTACAGGCCAATGTAATAACCCAATACATCCCAGAATATTTTTGGCAGACAATAGAGGAGTCCCCTTGAGGGACTGGGGAAAATGTGGAAATATTATACTTCTCCATCTGGGGGTATTCCTGCTATTCTCTTAAGCAATAGGGGCTTCAAATTTAATAAGACAACCCCTTGATTTAGAGGCTTGCTCTTATGAAACTTATCTCTCCAATGATAAAGCTGAATCTATTTATAACTATGCCTAAGAGTCACCTCCAGAGAACCTATTTTTTCCTCAGATGTGGCCTTTATCTCCAAGCCAACTCTTCAAATTAACCCTCTACCCTCTCCCCAATGTGGTGCATGACTCCCAGAGTTGCAAGTCTCCTTGACAATGTGGGACATGACTCTCAGGGTTGAGCCTGGCCCTAGGATCATGGAATTGAGAATTCCTTCTTTACCAAAATGGGGAAAAGAAATAAAAATATAGTTTCAGTGGCTAAGAGATTTCATATAGTATAAAGAAGTCATTTGGAGGGTATTATTATACATTATATAGATATTCCTTTAATTTCCTAGTGTATTAGGATAGATAGGAGGAAATACCTGAAACTGAACTGTAATTCTGATGATGATTGTGTAACTATATAGCTTTTATCATGTGACCATGTGATTGTGAAAACCTTGAGACTGACACTACCTGGATCCAGTGTATGGGCAGATGAGTAATAAAATAACCACAAAAATATTTATAAATAATTGGGGGGATTCATGGAATGGGATGTTTTGGGTGTTCTTTTTTATTTTCATTTTAAATTATTTAAAAATTTTTTTTGAGTTATGAAAATGTTCCAAAATTGATTGTGGTGATGAATGCACAACTATATGATGATACTGTGAGCCACTGATTGTACATTTTGGGTGGATTACATGGTGTGTGAACATATCCCAATATAACTGCATTAAAAGAGCCACAATGACTCTACTTTCAATGATCAAGGTGGCATGATAGTCTGTGTTGTTATTAGAGATATGCAAAGTATCACCATTGGATACTGCTACTCAAATGTTTACAAGATTCAAAGCTTTAGGTGACAGCATATTTGATATCTTGAAAGAGTTTCATGGAGTTGAAAAGTATGATGATGTTGGCTGGTTGTTCCTAAATATGCTATATATTTGTTAAAGAAAGAGATGGAGTCTATGTTTCAAATTCCCAGCTCAAGTGCTGCACAAAAAGACAAGAAAGTTTCTATGTGTGCCCTGAAAGAAAATCATATTTCTTATAGTCACATGCATGAGATATTTGAAAACCAGACCAGAGCCTCATCATGTGAATGGCTGAATTACAAGGTAAATTTAACCCCCAATGTTCCTGGGTATCTGCTAGTAAAATGAGGGCATTGACTGGAAAGGAATGGGATCCCAAAAAATTGAATGGGGATGTATGAATTCATAATGATTATGGTGGGGGCATCAAAACTCTATATTCTGCTGAGTCTTCTTTACCAGATAAACCTGGAAAGGTCTTTCTTGTGTAATCAGCCAGGAGAGCTCTAGTTTGCCCTGAGGACTCAGCTATCCTGTCTCCACCTGAAAAGATTAATTGTGCAACCCCTGATAAATCTTTAACTGCTATCCCTTAGGTAACAGCCCTCACACCTCAATCTGAAGAGATTAACCAGATAAAACTGTAATGGAATGCCTTGAGATAGGTGGCTTGCCAGAACAACTGCTAATTCTTATCAAGACACATCCTCACTACCTGTCTTTTCTTGCAGAATTATAACTATACTGAAGTCCCAACAGTCTCCAAATGGTGAGATACAAAATGTGACCCATGATATGGAGTGTGGGGCTAGAGAGGGCTCTAACAGTTTGGCTTGTTGTCAGAAAAATGGACCAACATTTGGCCTACATTACAGTAAGTTGAGATATAAGTACTGCCTTGATGTAATGTAGATAAGGGGATCCAAAGGCTTAGAAAGATTGGAGTGGAGAGTGAATTTAATATGTAAGACCTGTTCATCCAACCCAGAGAACACACCATTCCCCAAGACTGTGAGGAATAAATTTGTGAGACTAACTCCATTCTCCTTGAAGAGTTCTGTGGTTGTTCTTATCTGTAGGTCAGAAATTACTGTGTGAACTGATGTAATTGAACTTAGATCCTTAAACACAAATAATTGGATCCTGGGCTGGCAGGAACAAAGTGGCAGCACTTAGTTGCCAAAGGAAAGGTGGGCATGACAACCGTAATGGACAGTAAATTCAAGACAGTAATCAGAATTGTGTTACTCACAGAAACCTATGGTGTTGAATAGTTAATCATGGGGTACCTAGAAGTGATATAGTTGGGCACTTCACTAAATTACTTGATCTTGATTTTCTCAAGAGGATAAAAGCCGAACTTGAATTCTCACAACAGAGTTATGTTCTCTCAATCAATTCCCAGGTTTGAGACAGTCTACAGACACAGAAACCCTTGAAGGGCCAGTTCCTTTGGAGAAGAACCCTGCTGCATTTATACTATCAATCTCCCTTCCAGCATATCCCAAAAGGGACCTACAGCATTTTACCAGCTTGACTGTGCATTGGGGAAAAGAAAATGATCAGAAATTTGGGGGGAATATTAGACACTGTCTCAGAACTGACATTAATTCCAGCAAACTCCAAATATCACTGTGTTCCACCAGATAGAGTTCAGGCTAATGGAAGTCAGGTGATCAAAATGTTGACTTAGCCCAGTTCTGTCTCACAGAGGGTCTAGTGGATGCTGGAACACATTCTGTGTTTTTTTCCCCCAGTTTCAGAAAGCATAATTGGAAAAGACATACTTGGCAACTGGAAGAATCCCCACATTAATACCGTGACTTGTGGAGTGAGGACTATTACAGTAGGAAAGCCACTAAAAGTGCATTCTTGGAGGGATTGCACAGACGAGTGCTACCATGAAAGACTTAAAGAATGCAGGGGTTGTGATTACCACCATATCTCCATTGAACTCTCCTATGGGGCCTATGCAGAAACAGATAATATTGGAGGAAAACAGTGAATTATTGCAAACTTAACCAGGAGAGATTCCAGTTGAAGGTACTGTTCCAGATGTGATATCATTGCTTGAGAAAATAAACATATCCCATGATACCTGGTATGCAGCTATTAATCTGGGAAACCCTTTTATTGATACCTGTTAACACCACCAGAAGTAGTTTTCTTTCAGCTGGAAAGCCCGACAATATGCATTCAATTTCCTCCCTCAAGGGTATATCAATTATTCAGCCCTATGTAATCTAGTCTGAAGATAACTTGATCACCTTTCCATTCCACAAGATTGCAATGGTTCATTATATTGATGGCATTATTTGATTAGCCTTAGTGTGCAAGATGTAGCAACTACTCTGGTCTTATTAATAAAGTGTTTGCATATCAGAGGGTGGGAGATAAATCCAACAACAATTCAAGGGCCTTCCTTCGTCCTCAGTGAAATTTCTTGCTGTTCAGAGGTCTGGGGCATGTCTAGATATTCCTTCTAAGTGAGGGATAACCTATTGTTTTTCTGGTCTCTCCTACAACCAACGAGGCACAACCCCTAGTTGTCCTCTTTGGATTTTGGAAGAAACATAGTCCTCATTTGGATGTGCTACTCTGTCCCACTACCAAGTGACCTGTAAAGCTGCTAGATTTGAGTGGGGACTGGAACAAGGGGAGGTTCTATAATGGGTCTAGGCTGCCATGCAAGCTGTTCTGGCACTTGGGCCATATGGTCCAAAAGATCCAATGTTCCTGGAATTTTCAGTGGCAAATAGAGAAGCTGTTTTGTGCCTTTGACAAGCCCTATAGGAGACTCACAACACAGACCCTTGGGATTTAGGAGCACAGCCCTGCCATCCCTTGCAGCTAATCACTCTCCTTTTGAGAAACAGTTTTTGTCCTGTTACTGGGCCTTAGTAGAGACAGAATGGGCCACCAAGTTACCATGAGAACTGAGTTGTCTATCATAAACAAGGTGGTGTCTGACACATCAAGCCACAAAGTTTGACATGCACAGCAGCACTCCACCTTCAAATACAAGTAATATATATGATACTGGGCTCAAGTAGGTCCTAAAGGTGCAAGAGAGTTACACAAGGAATTGGCCCATATGGCCATAGAACCAACTCATGCCACATTATCTTCTCCTTCCCAGCCCACAACTATGGCCCATGGGGAGTTCCCTATGATCAGTTGACTGAAGATGAAAAAACTTGGGCCTGGATTATAGATGGTTCTGTATGATACACATGTAGCACTTGAAAGTGGCCAGCTGCAGCACTATAGCCCATTTCTGAGACATCCCTGAAGAATACTGATAAAGGGAAATTCTCCCAGTGGGTAGAATTTTGAGCAGAGCACCTGGTTATTCATTTTGCTTGGAAGGAAAACTATCCAGTGGTGCATTTGTATAATGATGGGCTGTGGGCAGTGGTTTGTCTATATGGTCAGGGACTTGTAAGGAACATTATTGGAACATTAGTGACAATGAGGTTGAGGGGATAGGCATGCAGATAAAACTTTCTGAATGAGTGAGAACCATAAAGGTATTTGTGTCCTATGAGAATGCTCACCAGAGGATGACTTCAGCAGAGTAGGATTTTAATAATCAAGTGGATGGGATGGGGATGACCCATTCAGTGGATAGCTTTCAGCATTTTCCCCTGCCACTCATTTCACAAAGTGGCTATGGTGATAGGGATGCCAGTTATGCATGGTGTCCTAGTTTGCTAATGCTGCAGAATGCAAAACACAAGAGATGGACAGGCTTTTATAAAACGGGGGTTTATTTCACTACACAGTTACAGTCTTAAGGCCACAAAGCGTCCAAGGTAACACCTCAGCAATCGGGTACCTTCACCGGAGGATGGCCAGTGGCGTCCGGGAAACCTCTGTTAGCTGGGAAGGCAGCTGGCATCTGTTCCAAAGCTCCAGCCTCAAAACGGCTTTCTCCCAGGACGTTCCTCTCTAGCAAGCTTGCTCCTCTTCAAAACATCACTCCCAGCTGCTCTCAGTTTCCTCCCCCCGAGTCAGCTCATTTATATAGCTCCACCGATCAAGGCCCACCCCAAATGGGCAGGGCCATGCCTCCATGGGAACATCTCATCAGAATCATTACCCACAGATGGGTGGGGCATATTCCAAGCAAATCCAACCAGCACCAAAACGTCTGTCCCAGAAGACTACAAAGACAATGGCATTTGGGGGACATAATACATTCAAACCGGCACATTCCACCCCCTGGACCCCAAAATGACATTATCTTTCCAAATACAAAATACATCCATCCCACAACAACATCACAGAAACTTACATCACCTCAGTAACAATAGTTAAGCACAAAATCTCATCAAAATCAATTTAGGCATGGTCAGTCCTAAGGCACAATTCTCCTCTAGCTTTGGATCTGTGGAGTTAGAAGAAGTTATATGCTTCCAACATACAAAGGAGAGACATTCATAGGATAAACATTTCCATTGCCATAAGGAGAAACAGTAAGGAAAACAGGGTTAACAGGAGCAAAACAGTTCCTAAAACCCACAGGACAAACTCCATTAGATTTCAAAGTCCGAGAGTCATTTACAGAACAATGTTGCATCCTTGGGGCTTGAGAGAGAGGGAGTCTAACGCTTCCTAAGTGTGTTTGTGGCAGCCCTTTTCTCTCCAAATGCTTGGGTGAGTGCTCCAACATATCCACACATTGGGGAGACCACCTTCTCGGCCCCAACCTCCTCAAACATCGGGGCAGCTCCCGGATTCCCTTCCATCTCCGGGGCACACGCTCAACCCCTTCAGAACAGTGTGGTGGCAGCCAGGCTCTCCCCAATTCCCTGGGAATGTGCTCTGCCCTCTTTGGAACCTCAGATGGCAAAACTCTTCCAGAGCATCGAGGCGGAAAGCCCGCCCTCGACCTCCAGGTCAAACTCACCCTTTCCATGCATGTGGGCTGCTCCGCTCTCCCAGCCCTAAACCTCTTGACTCCAGACCTCAACCTCCATGGCTCTGTCTTTGAAGAAATTTTTCCTTTAATTTTTTCCTTGTCTGTCTCCTCCAGTCCAGACTGGCAATGGCTCTGTCTATAAAGATCTCACAAAAATTCTGTTGGCTTTGCATGAAGCACACAGGGGTCAAAGCCATTAGACAATAGGACTTTCCACAAATCCTTTCTGGATAATTCCATCTCCAATCTTGGCTTGTACTGAAATGGCGGCTGGGTTCCATGTTTGGTTACATCCTCATGTTGGGCTGTAGCTTCAGGGATTCCACCCCCTGGAAGCTCGTAATTTTCCAAGTGACCAGGTTCTGATTTTTTTGAACCCAAGAGTTCAGTTCTAAGTTTATCTCTCTCCGCCCGCATTCTACTATAACCTGCAAGGAGAAGCCAGGAAGTCTGGAGTTCTCCTCAGCTAAGTATTCCAGGTTGTCGCTTTCAAATTCTTCCTTCCATCTGACACCAGGACTCAATTTTGCCAAATTCTCTGCCACTTTAAAACAAGGATTGCCTTTCTTCCAGTTTGCAACAACACATTCATCATTTCTGCTCAAGTCCTCATCAGAAGTATCTATAGAGTCCATATTTCCGCAAACAGTCTCTTTAAAGCAGTTTTGGCCTTTTCTATCAAGCTCCTCACAATTCTTCCAGAAACTTCCCCTTATCCATTTAAAAAGCCTTTCCAACATGTTTGATATTTGCAAACTCAGCAGCAAAAGCACCCCACTTCTCTGGTACCAAAATCTGTTCTAGTTTGCTAATGCTGCAGAATGCAAAACACCAGAGATGGATTGGCTTTTATAAAAAGGGGGTTTATTTGGCTATACAGTTAGTCTTAAGGCCATAAAGTGTCCAAGGTAACACATCAGTAATCAGGTACCTTCACTGGAAGATAGCAAATGGCGACCAGAAAACCTCTGTTAGCTGGGAAGGCACGGGGCTGGCGTCTGCTCCAAAGTTCTGGTTTCAAAATGGCTTTCTCCCAGGACATTCCTCTCTAGCAAGCTTGCTCCTCTTCAAAACGTCACTCACAGCTGCACTCAGTTCCATCTCTGAGTCAGCACGTTTATATGGCTCCACTGATCAAGGCCCACCCTCAATAGGTGGGGCCATGCCTCCATATCCCATCAGTTATCATCTACAGTTGGGTGGGGCATATCTCCATGCAAACAACCTAATCCAAACTTTCCAACTTAATCCCCACTATTATGTCTGCCCCACAAGATTGCATCAAAGAATATGGCTTTTTCTGGGGGACATAATACATTCAAACTGGCACACATGGTGTAACATGGACTTCCACACATGAAGGCTGATCTGTAAATAGTCATTGCTGATTGCCCAATCTTCCAGCAGCAGATATTGACACTTAATCCCTGAAATTGAGGTGACCAGTCTACTACCTGGTGGAAGGTTGATTGCATTGGACCACTTCCATTATGCAAGGAGTAGCATATTGTTTTTACTGGAATGGACACATTCTCTGGATATGGATTTGTGTTCCCTGCATGCAATGCTTTTGCCAAAGCCACCATCTGTGGACTTACAGGATGAAGTACACAAATTGCAAATGTTCATGTTACTCACTGGTCTCACCATAGTCCTCATTAACCTGATGCAGCACAATTGATAGAATGATGGAATGGTCTTTTTCCCATTGTTAAAACTGAGATTGTTCACATACCATACAATTATCCAAAGATCCAAAGTGTACAATCAATTGCCCATGGTACCATCATACAGTTGTGCATCCATCACCACAGTGAATTCTTTTTCAAGTTTTAGGACATTTTCATTACTCCAGAAAAGAAATAAAGACACACACACAAAAGGAAACTCAAACCCTCCCATAGCCCTAACCACCCCCCTCCATTATTGATTAATAGAATTGGTATAGTACATTTGTTATTGTTGATGAAAGAATGCTAAAATACTAACTGTAGTATATAGTTTGCAATAAGTATATATTTTTTTTCCTATATGCTCCTCTATTATTAACTTCTAGTTATAGTGTCATACATCTGTTCTCATGAGAGAGATTTCTAATATTTGTAAAGTTAATCACAGACATTTTCTGCCACAAGATTCACTGTTTTATACATTCCCATCTTTTAACCTCCAACTTTCCTTCTGGTTACATATGTGACTCTGAGCTTAACCTTTCCACCACATTCATGCACCATTCAGCATTGTTAGTTGTTCTCACAGTGTGCTACCATCACCTCTGTTTATTTCCAAACATTTAAGTTCACCCTAGTTGAACATCCTGCTTATAATAAGCAACCACTCCCCATTTGTTAGCCTTGTTCTATATCCTGATAACTTACATTTCATGTCTATGAGTTTACATATTATAATTAGTTCATATCAGTGAGATCCTGCAATAGTTGTCCTTATGTGTCTGCCTTATTTCACTCAATATAGTGCTCTCAAGGTTTCTTCATCAACCCATTTTTTAATTAAGATTTATTCACATACCATATTATCATCCAAAGTATATAATCCATTTATCACATTGCCATCATATAGTTGTTCATTTGTCGCCCTGATCTATTTTTTTAAACATTTTCCTTGTACCAGAAAAAACTGAAAGTAAGAATAAAAAGTTGAGTAAAAACAGAACACCCAAATTCTCTCCCCCACCCTATTTTTCCATTAGATTTTTTTTGCCTCCATTTTTCTACTCATCCATCCATACACTGGATAAAGGGGAGTGTGATCCACATGGCTTTAACAATCACATTGTCACCCCTTGTAATCTCCATTGTTATACATTCATCTTAAATCCATTTTTAAGATGATTTTGTTCCCACACCATACATTCCATCCTAAGTAAACCATCAATGGTTCCCTATATAATCATGTATTTATATATTCACCACCATCACCACTATCTGTATAAGGACATCTCCATTTCTTCCACAAAGGAGGAAGAAGAGTCAAAGAAGGTAGAGAGACAGGAGAAAAAGGAAAAAAAAGAGAGAAAAAGGAAAAAAAAAAAACATGACAGATAGGAAGCAACAAAAGGAAAGATAGCCTTAAACTAAAGTAGAATAAAGAGTCAGACAACATCACCAATGCCAAGAGTCCCATACTCTTCCCCTATGTCCCCTCATATGAATTTAGCTTTGGTATATCGCCTATGTTATATTAAAGGAAGCAAAATACAATATTTCTGTTAACTGTAGTCTCTAGTTTGCATTGATTGTATTTCCCCCAATCCCACCCTATTTTTAACATCTTGCAATGTTGACATTCATTTATTCTACCTCATGTAAAAACATATTTGTACCTTTTATCACATTCATTAAGCACCCTAGATTTCACTGAGTTAAACAGTCCCAGTCTATCTTTCCTCTTTCTTTCTGGTATCCCACATGCTCCTAACCTTCCTCTTTCAACCATACTAACAGTCATCTTTGTTCAGTGTACTTAAATTGCTGTGCTACTATCTCCCCAAATTGTTCCAAACCTCTCACTCCTGTATTTTCCTTTCTGTCTGTAGTGGTCCTTTTAGTGTTTCCTGTAGTGCAGGTATCTGGTTCACAAATTGTCATTGTCTGTTTGTCAGAGAATATTTTAAGGTCTCCCTCATATTTGAAGGACAGTTTTGCCAGATATAGGATTCTTGTTTAGTGGTTTTTCTCTTCAAGTATCGTAAATATATTACCACACTTCCTTCTTGCCTCCATGGTTTCTATTGAGAAATCCACACATAGTCTTTTCAAGCTTCCTTTGTATGTGATGGATCACTTTTCTGTTGCTGCTTTCAGGATTATCTTTTTATCTTTGATGTTTGCTAATATGATTATTTAGTGTCTTGGCATAGGCCTAAACAGATCTATTCTGTTTGCGGTGTGCTGTGCTTCTTGGATCCATAATTTTATGTCTTTCATAAGAGATAGGAAATTTTCATTGACTATTTCCTCTATTATTTCTTCTGCCCCTTTTCCCTTCTCTTCTCCTTCTGGGATACCAACAACATGTACATTCCTGCATTTCATTTTGTCCTTAAGTTCCGAGAAACATTGCTCATATTTTTCCATTCGTTTCTCTATCTGTTGTTTTGTGTGTAGGCTTTCAGGTGCCTTGTTCTCCAGTTCCTGAGTGTTTTCCTCTGCCTCTTGAGGTCTGATGTTGTATGTCTCCATTGTGTCCATCTTGTGTGTTGTGCCTTTCATTTCCATAGATTCTGTCAGTTGTTTTTTTTTAACTTTCAATTTCTACCTTATGTACACCCAGTGTTTTCATTATACACTTCATCTCTTTTGCCATATCTTCACTAAACTTTCTGAATTGATACAGCACTAGTTGTTTAAATAACTGTATCTGAGTTGAGGTGTCTGTTCCTTTGACTGGGCCATAACTTCACCCCTCCAAGAGTAGGTTGTAGTTTTCTGTTGTCTAGGCATCTTACCCCTTGATTACCCCAATCAGGTTTTCCTAGACCAGAAATGGCTCAGGTCTTGGAAGGAGGCAACAGTTTCAGGTCTCCCTGATGGTGTGTTAGAAGACTGATGCACCCTGTGAGTCCTTGAGTCACTGCGCTTTTCTGCCCAGCTCCACCTCTTTCCTCTTAGGGAAGATATACCCCCTAGGGAGAGGTCAGTTGCATTTGAATTGTCTCTGACTCTGCTATCTCCAACCTTGTCTGGGTCTCAGTGCTAGGAATTGAAAAGGGCTGAGGCTTTCTTCACTGAGCTGAAAAATGGACAGAAAGATCTCCTTCAGGGTAAGTCTGTGGGCCCACTCAGTTTCATCCATCAGCCAGAGACAGCACCCGGAGGTCGTCCAGCTCCCCAAGGTCAGTCATCACCAAAACCCTCTGTCTGCTTGTTGGGGATTCATGGCTTTTATTGAGCAGTCCATGTGTGCTAATTAAAAACACAGTTGGAGCTCAGCTGAGCTATATTCACTTGCTTGGAGAGTGCTGCTGTCTAGCACAGTGAGGCTTTGAAGTTTGGGAGAGTGTTACTCTCTAACACCATGAGGCTTTGCAGTTTGGGCCATGGGTGGATGGAACTCCTGGCTCAGGTCCACAGTTTTTACTTACAGATTTTATTCTGCAGTCTTGGACATTCCTCCAAATTCAGGTTGGTGTGTAATGAGAGGACAGTCACATTTGTCCCCCACAGTTATTCCAGATTATTTTCTAGTTGTTCCTGCATGTTCATTAGTTGTCCCAGAGGGACTAACTAATTTCCACTCCTTTCTATGCCACCATCTTCTTTATCTCTGGAATGGTCTTTTGAAGACACAAACTAGATGTAAATACAGGGCTGGGCAATGGCCTCCAGGGGGTGTATATATTCTAAATCAGCATCCACACTATGGTACTGTTTCTCCCACAGCCAGGACTCATGGGTCCAGGAATCAAGGGGTGGAAATGGGAGTGGCACAAATACTGTTGCCCCTAGACATTTAATAGAAAATTTTTGCTTCCTGTCACCATAACCTCAGGTTCTGCTTGTCTACAGGTCTTATCTCAAGAAAGAGGTGTGCTTCCACCAAGAAACACAGCAATTATTCCTTTGAACTGGAAGTTAAGACTGCACCTGGCCACTTTGGGCTCCTCATGCCTCTGAATCAATAGGTAGAGTAGAGAATTACTATACTCACTGGGGTAATTGATCCTGCTTATCAAGGAAAAATAGAACTGTAACTATACAATGGAGGTAAAAACCTAGTTTGCCTGTAATACAGAAGATCCCCTAAGGTATTTCTTAGTACCACCATGTTCTGTGATTAAAGTCAATGGAAAACTGCAACAACCCAATCCAGGCAGGACTAACAATAAACTTTCAGGAATGAAAACTTGTGTCACCCTCTAGGCAAAGAACCAAGACTGGCTGAGATGCTTGCTGAGGGTAAAAGGAATATAGAATGGACAGTGGAGGAACTGATGATTTCAGCAGTGAGAAGGAAGAACTTCTATCTCTACTTCAGACAGACAGCTTCTCCTAGGGAATTCATAAAAAACTTAATCAGATTTCCCAACTTGCAGCCTGCACAATGGAAATCAGTCTTGCCAATCCCTAGAGCTGCATGACAATATCTATCTATCTATCTATCTATCTATCTATCTATCTATCTATCTACCTATCTACCTATCTACTACGTATCTCTATATCTTGTCAGTTCTGTTTCCCTGAGGAAATATGACTAATGTAACTGAAATCCATAAACAACCCTCTCCAGTTTTAATATAAGGAACACAGCTATTGCCCTGACAGGTCTTATGCCAGCATTTGATCTAAATTTTATTATTTATCTATTTATTTTTATCAGAAATGTGTCTTTACAGAACAATCATTCATAAAGTACAGGATTCCCATATACACTGCTTTATTACCACCTTGCATTGGTGTGGTATATTTGTTACAACTGATGAAAGTGCAATTTTTATAATTATACTACTAACCATAGTCCATTTAATGTAGTCACTGGTTTCACAGTTCATGTAGTGCAGTTTCATTGATTTTAAAAAAATTGTATATTATTAACATACACATATATAACTTAATGTTTCCCTTTTATGCCCTTTCAGATATATATTACAGTCTATTGATCATGTTCATATTGTGCTCCCATCACCACCATCTATTACCAAAATATTTCCATCATCCCACATAGGAACTCTGTACATCTTAAGCCTTAACACCCTGTTCCCTATCCCAACCCCATCCCCTGGTAATCTATAATCCAGTTTCTGACCCTATGAGTTTGCTTTTTCTAATCATTTCACACCAGTGGATAATACAATATTTGTTCTTTTGTGTCTCTCTCATTTTGTACAGCATAATGTTTTCAAGGTTCATCCATATTGCAAAATGTATCAAAACTTCATTCCTTTTTATGGATGAGTAATATTCTATTGTATGTATATATCACATTTTGTTTAGCCAGTCATCAGTTAATGGACACTTGGGGTGCTTCCATCTATTGGCAATTGTGAATAATGCCACCAAAAACATCAGTGTGCAAATACTGCACAAGTCCCTGCTTTCAACTTTTTTGGGATATACACCCAGAAGTGGGATTGCTGGGTCAAATTGTAATTCTGTAATTAACTTTCTGAGAAGTTGCCAAACTTCTGCTGGCAGTGGCTGCACCACTTTGCCTTGCCACCAGCATTGACTGATGTTCCTGTTTCTCCACGTCTTCTCTAACACTTGTAGTTTTCTATTTTTTTAAATAGTAGCCACTGTAATGGGTGTGAAGTGGCACCTCACTGTGGTTTTGATTTGCATTTTCTTAATGGCTAATGTTGTTGAGCATCTTTTTATGTGCTTTTTGGTCATCTGTATATCTTTTTTGAAGAGATGCCTAGTCAAAACTTTTGCCCATTTTGTAATTAGGTTTTTCATCTCTTTGCTTTAGAAAGATATCTTGATATATTCTGGATATTAAACTTTTATCAGATATATGGCTTCCAAATATTTTCACCCATTGTGTATGTTGTCATTTTACTTCAAGTCCTGTGAGGCAAAAAAAGTTTTAATTTTGATGAATTTCCATTCATCTTTCAGTTCTTGTCTTTGATCATAATTTTCTTGATCTAGTTAAAACATCCTTGCACTCATCAGTAAATTCATAATTATTCTTTCCATCTAGTCTCCACCATGTACACTGAGAAATCATCTGGGACTGAGCCATTTCCAATGAAGAATGCAGCTCATCTGGGCATCCCTCATATTTTTTGGATCAAAACTTATCTTCTTAAAACAAAACAAAAAAATAACATGAGAAACTCCTCTTCCTTCAGTTGCATCTTCTTCACTTATCAAACTACCATCTCATTTTCCTTTCATGTCATTTTCACACATTATCAGGGTTTGCCCTCACTTGATTGCTACTTACGTGAGGCATTTCCATGACTCATGCATAGGACATGGCCATAAGAGGGCAAATTGGAGATATTTTTAGAGAACAATCTTTGGTGTATATTGACAGTGATGGCTTATCACGAGCAAGGGGCATGCAAGAAGGGGAAGCATTTTCAGCAACTCTTTATCTACTTAGTGTTGAGTCATCTTCTTCTGGCTTCTCTTTAGTTTTTCCTCTCTACAGCTTGCTCCCATTTTCTATATGGAGTTTAGAAGTGTATGCCATGTCAGGAAAACCCTCCAGCACAGGAAAAGTTTCCATGCTCCGAAAGGACACTTCCTAGTCTACAAGCTGCCAGAACCCCATAGCAGGGGTGTTACTCTCATCTTTAAGAGAAAATCAGTGCAAACATTTTGGTGCATATTAGCTTGGCCCATGTAACATGTTCTGAGTGCCACGTCCATAGCCTCAGAAAGGGGCAAGTGAGAATCACAATGAGGAATGGGGTTTCTACCATTGATAGTTTTTTAAATTTTTGGTTATTAAACAATGAAGTTGCTATGAACATTACTGCATGTATTTTAATGAACATAAGCACTCACTTGTCTTGAGTATGTCTTCAAGATTGAAACCTCTGGCTATAGGGTATATGCATGTTTAGCTTTATCAGATATTGCCACACATTTTCTCAAAGTGCTTAAACCTATTTCCACTCCTAGGAGCAGTATACAAGAGTTCAATTTCCTCCAAAAATGATTAGCATTGTCAGTCTTTAAAATTTTAATTATTCTGGTGAAGGTATGTTGCTATTTCTGATGACTAATTGTGTTGAGTACTTTTTCATTTTTTTTTTTTTTTGGCCATTTGAATGTCATGTTTTGTGAAGTGCCAGCAGTGTTAGCCAAGTCTTTTGTCCATATTTAATTATGGTGCCTGCTTTTTTTTTTTTTCTCATTCAATCAGCAACTCTTTAATTTGTGATTGTTATTATATGCTTTTTTTTTTCCCAAAAGGGTAATGTACTTTATTGAAATTTTTTTATTGAGATATATTCACATACCATGCAGTCATACAAAACAAATCGTACTTTCGATTGTTTACAGTACCATTACATAGTTGTACATTCATCACCTAAATCAATCCCTGACACCTTCATTAGCATACACACAAAAATAACAAGAATAATAATTAGAGTGAAAAAGAGCAATTGAAGTAAAAAAGAACACTGGGTACCTTTGTCTGTTTGTTTCCTTCCCCTATTGGTGCCTGCTTTTTAAAACTATTTATTAGCAGGCTTTGTTTATAAATTCTGACTATGAGTCCTTTGTGCTGTGTGTATATTGATAAAATAGCTTATCCCAGTCTATATCTTACATTATCATGTTTTAATGTTACCTTTTGATGTTCAGCAGTTATTAATTTCAGTGAAGTTCAAATTACCTATCTTTTAAAAATAATTATTGCCATTTGTATGTTGTCCAATAAATTCTTTCATATCTCAAAGTCATGGGAATATTATTTAAATACTTTAGTACATATATGTCTTCATTTGTCAAAGTTTCTTGAAATTAGAAGCAGGAGTAAAGCTTAAAAGAAGCCCAACTCTTTCTTTCAGTAACCACATGAGATTCCCAGAAAGGATCTGAGGAAGGCTTACACAAGCCTTATCATGGGGAAGGAAGGTATCATTATGAAACATGCCCAGGGCATTCTCCAGACTTCACCAGAGTGCAATTATGAAACCTTAATCCAGCTAAGGAAAATGAGTTAATCCCCACTCTATCCTCTCTAGACTTCCTCTCTCACCTGTGAGAAATAAAACAAAAAATGGAAGAAAATGAAAACTGTACTCAATATAGACAGATATTCAAGGAAACAGATTCAAAGCTTTGCAGCCATCAAAGGGAAAAAGAAATATGTGGGAGGAAATAGGGATACTCCTGGATAAGGGACAGAAATACCTGTGAAGGACACAGCCCTGAGATATAAGCAAGCTAGAAGATTGAGGTTTTATCATAAGAATGTGGAATGCTCCTTCTTCATCCTGTATCATGACACAAAGGTAGCCCCAGTGAAATGAAGTGGATTACATCTGAAACAGCTGAAGACACAGACTCTTTCTAGGTGGCAGAAAACAGGGAATCCCCAAAGCTAAGCAGTGAAACTAAAACAAGGTCATTAAAGGAGTGTGAAGCCTCTGGTACCTGTAGATACAATGAACTTAAACACAGGATAACACCTAGAGAGAGTATTCACAAATCACCACAGTAAAGTTACTACTTAGCTCAGTTCTGTTAATTGATATAACGTGTAGTTTTCAGAAAAAATCACAAGGCATGTGAAAAGGCAAGTGTGCTGGTTTGAATGTATTCTGTGCCCCAAATGTCATTATCTTTGATGCAATCTTGTGTAGGCAGATGTATTAGTGTTGATTAGATTGTAATTCTTTGAGTGTTTCCCTGAAGATGCGATCCACCCAACTGAGGATGATAACTATAATTGGATAGTTTCCATGGAGGTGTGGCCCCACCCATTCAGCATGGGCCTTGATTAGTTTACTAGAGCCCTATATAAGCTCAGACAGAAGAATTGAGCTTGCTACAGGCAAAGGGACACTCTGAAGAATGCCCAGGAGATGAGAGAAGAGCTGCATATGAGAGTTTGAAGATGGCTGTTGAAAGCAGACTCTTGCTCCAGAGAAGCCAAGAGAGGAAAAATGCTCCAAGAGCAACTAAGAGTGACATTTTTGAGGAACTTCAGCTTAGAGAGGAATGTTCTGGGAGAAAGCCATCCTCCAGTGAAGGTTCCTAATTGTTGATGCATTACCTTGGACACTTTATGGCCTTAAGACTTTAACTGTGTGATCAAATAAACCCCCTTTTATTAAAGTCAATCCGTTTCTAGTATTTTGCAAAAAGGCAGCATTAGCAAACTAGAACAGCAAGGAAAATGACAGACTGAGGAGACAAAGCAATCACTGGAACCAGACTTAGGTATGACACAGGTATTGGAAATATCAGATGGGGAATTTAAAATAACTATGAATAATATAATAAGACAATGGAAAAAGTAGACAACCTGCAAGTATAGATGGGTATGACAACTCAACAATAAAAAAGACAACCCAATTAAAAAATGGATGAAGGACTTGAATAGACATTTTTCAAAAAAGGATATACAAATGGCCAGTAAGCACAGGAAAAGATATTCAGCATCATTAACCATTGAAGAAATGGAAGTCAAAATCACAATTTAATACTACTTCACACTCATTAGTATGGTTATTATTAAAAATAAGTTTAGAGGACTGTGGGAAATTGGGGGGTACAGAGTTCCAGGACTAAGTCTTTCCACCAGAACATCTATTAAACAGGCATAGTCTTGACACATGTGACAACATGGGTGAAATTTAAAGACATAACATTGAGTGAAATAAACTAGAAAAAAGAACTGATATTGTATGATTTCACTGATTTGAAATAATTAGAATAATCAAACTCAGAATCTCAGAATCTAGAATAGTTTACCAGGTGACAGGGAGGGAGTAGGAAATGGGACATTAAGGCTTAAAATATACAGGGTTCCAATTTGGACTGATGGTAATGTTTTCATAATGGATGGTGTGATATCAGCACAACATTGTGAATATTATAACAACACTGAAGTATATATCTGCATGTGATTAAAAGGGGAAATTTTAGTTTACATGTATGGTAACAGAATAAAAATAAAAAAACATGCACAGAGCTGCATTATGCAGGAACCCAAAGTTAAAACATGGTCTATATTTAATAGTACAAATATAAAAATGTACTGCCATCAATTCCAATAAATATTCTATACCAATGTAAGTTGTTAATAATAGGGTGGCATATGGGAGCCCTGTATTTTGTGTATGATTTTTCTGTAAACCCCATCTATAAGCATACAAACAAACAAATAATAAATAAATAAAATAACATGCTGTTGAGAAAGTGAAGAAACTGGAACCCTTGTACATTGTTAGTGGAAGTATAAAATGGTGTAGCCACTGTGGAAAATAGTTTGGCATTTCCTCAAAAGGTTAATAATGAAATTACCATATCATCTGACAATTCCACCTCTAGGTATATGTCCTAATGAATTGAGAACAAGGACTCAGATACTTATGCACAATGTTTATAGCAGCATTATTTGCAACTGACAAAATGTGGGGGCAACCCAAATGTCCATCAACAGATGAATGGAGAAACAAAACCTGACATACAATTTGTGATGGTTTGAAACTGTATGTACCCCAGTAAATATAATGTTCTTATAGCTAATCCACTCCTGTGGGTATAGACCTATTGTGGGTGAGTGGGACTTTTTGACTGGGTTATTTCAGTTGAGGCATGCCCTAGGTGGGTCTAAATCCTCTTACTGGAGTCCTTTATAAAAGGATAAAAGACAGTAAAGGTGCAGACAAAAAGCCCCGGAGAAGCTAAGAGACAGAGAAGTTCAGAGAGAAAATCAGAGAAGCTGAAGGGGGACACACAAAAAATGGAGAGAAACCACAGAAACAGAGAAGAAGCCACTGAAGCTAGAATCTGGAAGCAACCCAGGAGAGAAAGAAAAGACCAGCAGATATCACCATATGTCTGGCCATGTGACAGAGGAGCTGAAGATCACTGATTGCCAGTCTTCAGGGAGAAAGCATCACCTGTTAGTGCCTTTATTTGGACATTTTCATGGTCTAAGAACTGTAAGCCTGTAAGTTTAAAAATCCCTATTGTAAAAGCAAACCCATTTCTGGTATATTGCATTTTGTCAGCTTTAGCAAACTAAAGCAACTATAAAAAGGAATGAAGAGGGGCAGGGTGAAATGACTACTTGGTGAGGTGTGAAATTCAGTTACTCCTCTAGGGCAGCTGGTAAATAGCCATGAACTGTCTGGAGCAATTGCTTGGGGAGACTTCTGTGACTGGACATGCATCATACACAAGTCTGGAACAGGTGGAATGGCTGAGATTGCAGTGAAGAATTATAAGTTTCCCCAGTCAGGGGGCAGGTGCCCCTCCTCCCACAGGCATGGCAGACTTTCTCAAAGGAAAAAGAAACAGTCTGTGCTGGGAGCAAGGAGGGAGACTCAACCAGGCCCCAGTTGCAGAATTAATGAACAAATTCAAACTGCTGACTAATAGCTCTGAGCATAGATAAAGAGATAGCAAAAAAGGAACTGGGAGGTTTCAGCCCAGCAGAGAGAAAGCAAGGCTAAAACAACAAGAAAACAGACACCTTTGGAGATTGGGGTGATTGGAGTGCTGTAAAAAGCCTGGGCCCTGACAAAAAAGGGCACATAGAAAGTGAGTACCAAATCCAGCTCTTGTTTGCAAACCTGGGAATCTGGGGTCCAGCCCTGTAAAGGGTTTTTTTTTCCCCCCTTGCTCTCTTTCTTTTCTTTCTTTCCTTTCTTCTCCCTTCCTTCCTTCCTCCCTCCCTCCCTCCCTCCCTCCTTTCTTCCTTCCTTCCTTCCTTTCTTTCTTTCTTTCTTTCTTTCTTTCTTTCTTTCTTTCTCTTTCTTTCTTATTTTTACTCTTCAATAGACATTAGAGTTGCTGAGACTCTCAGGCTTCAGCACTGCCCTGGACAAGGGTGGAATTAAAGTTGTCTGAAAGTAACTAGGCAGGTGAAGGACACTATTCCCTAATGGCATATCTTTAAATAGACTATATTACTGTGGTGGTTTGGATGTATTATATCTTCCAAAATGCCATGTTCTTTAATGCAATCTTGTGAGGACAGGTGTATTAGTGTGGATTAGGTTGGAATCTTTGGATTAGGTTGTTTCCATGGAGATGTGACACACCCAACTGTGGGTATTACCTTGGATTAAATTATTTCCATGGAGGTGTGGCCCCACCTATTCAGTGTGGGTCTTAATTAAATCACTGCAGGTCAGACAGCAGGAGCTCAGTGCTGCAGATTAAAGAGACATTTTGGAAGTAGCCTTTGAAATCAGACTTTTTGGAGATACTAGCTCAGAATTTGCCCTGAGAAGCTAAGCCTAGAGACATTTTGGAGAATGCCATTTTGAAATGCAACCTAGGAGCAAGTAGACACCAGCTACATGCCTTCTGACCTACGAGAGGTTTCCCAGATGCCAATGGCTTTTCTTCAGTGAAGGTATAATAATATTTATGCCTTGTTTTGGACACTTTTAAGGCCTTAGGAGTATAACTTTATAACCAAATAAACCCCCTTTATAAAGAATGAATCCATTTCTGGTATTTTCCATAATGGCAGCATTAGCAAACTGGGACAACAGGGAACAAGGAAAAGTAGCTAGACAAAGCTGAAACTGTGGCTTTAATCCCTGCAGAGAGGAGGCAGGGCTGACAGGAAAAATAAAATGTAATATAATGAAACAGAATAAACATGTAGGCTTTTGCAGTCAGCTGAGCTCAGAGTGCTGAAAAGGGGCTGTCCCCTGAAAAGGAGGGTGCATGGAGATGGGTACCTGCCCTGGCTCCTGGTTTGTAAAACTTTGGAGCTGGGGAAAGGCTCTGAAAAGAGACTCTCTTCTTTTCTTTTCTTTCTTTTTTCCTTTTCTTTATTTCATTGTGTTTTTTATTTTTTATTTTTTCTCTTTTTTTAAAAAAGCTATTCTAAGTAGCTTGGTAGAGAAAGCCTCAGGCATTTTCAATTGGCAGCTGGACACAGTTAAGTGTAGAGCTAAGATAGGTCTGTGAGAAAAAGCAATGAGTCTAGTGGGGGAGATAATTCCCTAAAGGGCAAAACTCTCCAAGAAAAGGGGGTGGAGCCCAGCTCAATTGTTGGGCCTTTTTCAGAGAACTCAGATCCCAAGGGTTGGATAACATAAACAGCCCAAAGCAGCCATGCTCCTGGCAGGGACAGCAGCTGCTGAGAATTAGAGGCACTGCACCTCTTTACACAGGTGGGTGGGGAGCTGCAGGCTGGAAAGCACCACCTGCTGGACAGGATAGGAAAAACACAGAGTCTACAGGCTTCAAAGAAGGGTCTGACAACCTGCAGAGTTTCATTCTCAGGGAAACTTGATACAGATTACTTCCTCCTCCCAAGACTTGGGCCTGTTTGGACTGGGCAAACCTGATTGGGATTGATCATATTTATGGAGACACCCACATAAAATGGTTACATAGAAGCATGGCAAGGACCAGAAAAACAACAGCCGAAAATTTCTAATCAACTAAACAGAAGCTATGTTAGAGGTCTAGAAAAATTTGAACTCAATGCCAAAGAATAGACAGAGAACAAAGCCAACCACCATGAAACCCTAGGTAAGAGTGAAAACAAGCTCCAGAATAAACTCATCAAGAAAATCATATGGCTAGGGAGATAAATAATGAGTAATACTAGGAAACATGAAAATATGGACCAGCAAAAGGAACAAACTAACACTTCAACTGAGATACAGGAGTGAAAACAATTAATTAAAGATGTCCAAAAAAATCTTCTAAATCAAATTGATTGGAGGAAAATGTGGCAAAAGAGATGAAGGATATAAAAAGACACTGGATGACCACAAAGAAGAATTCATAAGCTTGAAAAAACAAATGGCAGAACTTATGGGAATGGAAGGCACAATAGAAGAGATGAAAAGCACAATGGAGACATACAACAGTAGATCTGAAGAGGCAGAAAAAAGGATCCATGAACTAGAAGACAGGACATCTGAAATCATACACATAAAAGAACAGATAGGGAAAAGAATGGAAAAATAATAGCAGGGTCTTAAGGAACTGAACGACAACATGAAGCACATGGGATATGTGTTATGGGTGTCCCAGAAGGAGAAGAGAAGGGAAAGGGGGCAGAAAGAATAATGGAAGAAACAATCACTGAAAATTTCCCAACTCTTATGAAAGACATAAAATTACAGATTCAAGAAGTGCAGCATACCCCAAACAGAATAGATCTGAATAGAACTTATCCAAAACACTTGCTGATCAGAATGCCCAATGTCAAAGACAAAGAGAGGATTCTGAAAGCTGCAAGAGAAAAGTGGTACATCATTTATAAGGGAAGATCAATAAGACTATGTGCAGATTTCTCAGCAGAAACCATGGAGGCAAGAAGGTAGTGGTATGATATATTTAAGGCACTGAAAGAGAAAAATTGCCAGCCAAAAATTCTGTATCTGACAAAACTGTCCTTCAATAATGGAGGAGAGACAAAAGAGTGTAGAATTGAAGATTACTAGGAAGGGTAAAAGGAGAGAGAGAGAAAAAATAAGATTGATATATAAAATCCAAAAGACAAAGTGGTAGAAGAAAGTACTGCCCTTATGGTAATAACATTAAATGTTAATGGATTAAACTTCCCAAGAAAATGTCATAGGCTGGCATAATGGATTAAAAAACAATACCCACCTACACACTATCTATAAGAGAGTCACTTCAGACACAAGGACAAAAGTATGTGGAAAGTAAAAGCTTGGAAAAGGACATTTCACACAAAGAACAACCAGAGAACAGTGAGGGTAGCTTTATTAATATCAGACAAATTAGACTTCAAATGCAACACAATAAAAGAGATAAATAAGGACATTTATTTATGTGTATTAATATATAATTAATATTTATTTATTAATGTGTATTAATAAAAAGGACAATTCATCAAGAAGACATGAAAATCATAAATATTTATTCACTGAGCTACAGTGCTCCAAAATACATGAGGCAAACACTGACTACACTGAAGGGAGCAGTAGATACCTCTGTAATAATAGCTGGAGACTTCAACACACCACTGTAAGCAATGGATAGAACATGTAGACAGGGGATCAATAAGGAAACAGAGATGTTGAATTGTATGATAAATGAACTAGACTTGAAAGAGACTTATAGAACCCTACACCCCACAAAAGTAGGATATACATTTTTCTCAAGTGTTCATGTATCATTCTCTAGAATAGACCACATGCAGGGTCACTAAGCAAGTCTCAAAAACTAAAAAAAATATAGATATTATATGAAATACTATCTTGGATCATAATGGAATGAAGTTTGAAATCAATAATAGGCAAAAGGTCAGAAAATTTAAAAATATATGGAGGCTAAACAACACTCTTAAACAACCAGTGGGTAGAGGAGGAAATTACAGGAGAAATCAGTAAACATTTTGAGGCAAATGAAAATGAAAACACAACATATCAAAACAGGATGCAGTAAAGGTGGTGCTGAGAGGTAAATTTATTGCCCTAAACACATGTATTAAAAGAGAAGAAAGAAAATAAATTGAGGACTTAATCTGGAGAAACTAGAGAAAGAACAGCAAATCACCCACAACACAAACAGAAGGAAAGAAATAAAGATTACAGCACAAATAAATGAAATTGGGAATATGAAAACAATAGACAGAATCTACAAACTCAGAAGTTGGTTCTTTGAGAAAATCAACAAAATCAAATCAATGGACCCTTAGCTAGGCTAATGAGAGGGGGGTGAGAGAGAGAGAGAGAGAGAGAGAGAGAGAGAGAGAGAGAGAGAGAGAGAGAGAGACTGAGAGAGAGATTGCACATAAATAAAATCAGAAATGGGAAAGGGAACATAAATACTGATTGCTGCAGAAATAAAGGAGCTAATGAGAGGATGTTAGTATGAACTGCAAGCTAATAAACTAGACAACTTAGAAACATGGACAACTTCCTAGAAAAGCAAGAAAAACCAACATTGCCTTGAGAAGAAATAGATGACCTCAACAAAGCAATCACAATTAAAGGGATTGAGTGAGTCACTAAAACCTCCCCCAAAAGAAAACCCAGGACCAGATGGTTTCACATGTGAATTCTACAAAGCATTCAAGAATTAGCACCGATCCTGGTCAAACTCATCAAAAAAATTTAAGATGGGGGAAAGCTACCTAACTCATTCTACAAAGCCAACATCACCTTAATACAAAGTCAGACAAAGATACTACAAAAAAGAAAATTATACACAAATCATGTTAATGAATATAGATGGAAAAATCCTCAACAAAATATTTGCAAATCAAATCCAACAGCACATTAAAAGAATTATATGCTACAACAAAATGGGATTTATTCCAGGTATGCAAGTCTGGTTCAACAAAAGAAAATCAATTAATGCAATACACCACATAAGTAAATCAAAGTGGAAAAACCATATGATCATCTCGATTGATGCAGAAAAGTTATTTGACAAAATTCAACATCCTTTCTTGATGAAAACACTCAAAATGACAGAAATAGAAGGGATCTTTCTCAGTATGATAAAGGCAATATAAGAAAAACCCACAGCTAACATCATATTCAATGGGGAAAGACTGAAATATTTCCTTCTAAGATCAGGAACAAGACAAGGATGTCCACTGTCACCATTGTTATTCAACATTGCGCTGGAAGTTCTAGCTAGAGCAATTAGGCAAGAAAGAGAAATAAAAAGCATCCATGTTGCAGAGGATGAAGTAAAATTTTCACTCTTTGCAGATGACATGATCCTATATGCAGAAAATCTGGAAAAATCTACAGCAAAGCTACTAGAGTTAATAAACGAATACAGCAAAGTGGCAGGGAAAAATATCAACATGCAAAAATCAGTAGTGTTCCTACACACCAACAATGAGCAACAGGATGAGGAAATCAAGAAAAAAAAATCCATTTACAACAGCCAGCAAAGGAATCAAGTATTTAGGAATAAACTTAACCAAGGCAAAAAAAGGGATCTATACAGAGAAAATGACAAGAAACTGCAAAAATAAATCAAACAGGACCTAAAAAAATGGAAGAACATACTGTGTTCATGGATTGGAAGACTAAATATATTTAAGATGTCAATTCTACCTCAACTAATTTATAGATTCAGTGCAATACCAATTAAAATCACAACTTACTTTGCAGAAATATAAAAACTAATAACAAAATTTATTTGGAACGGCAGGATGCCCTGAATAGACAAAAATATCTTGATGAAGAGGAATGAAGTGGGAGCTCTCACACTACCTGACTTTCATGCATATTACAAAGCTACAGTAGACAAAACAGCTTGGCACTGGCATAAAGATAGATATACTGACCAATGGAACCAAATTGAGTGTTCAGAAACAGACCCCTCATCTATGCACAATTGGTCTTTGATAAGGTAGTCAAGGCAACAAAACCAGGATAGAGCAGACTCTTCAATAAATTGTGCTTGGAGAACTGGATATCCATATCCAAAAGAATGAAAGAGGAAGCCTATCTCACACCTTATACAAAAATTAAACCAAAATGGACCAAAGACCTAAGTATTAGCACTAAGTCTATAGAACTTTCAGAAGAAAATGTGGGGAAATATTTTAAAGATCTTGTGGTAGGAGGTAGTTTCCTAGACCTTGCACCCAAAGTGCAAGCAATGAAAAAGAAATAGATAAATGGGATCCTCTCAAAATTAAACACTTTTTACCTCAAAGGATTTTTTCATAAAAGTAAAAAGGCAACCTATGAAATGGGAGACAATATTTTGAAACCACATATCAGAAAAATATTTAAATATCCAGAATATATAAAGTGATCTTACAACTCAACAACAAAAGGACAAATTTATACAATTAAAAAATGGATAAAAGACCTGGACAGATATATTTCCAGAGAGGAAATACAAATGGCTCAAAAACATATGAAAAGGTGCTCAACTTCATTGCCTATTAGGGAAATTCAAATCAAAACCACAATGAGATAATCATTTCACACCTGTTAGAATAGCAATTATAAAAAAGAAAAAGAAAACTGCAAGTGCTGGAGAGGATGTGGACAAAGAGTCACAATTGTTCACTGTTGGTTGGACTGTAGAATGGTGCAACCACTCTGGAAGGTAGTATGGTGGTTCCTCAGGAAGCTAAGTATAGAATTGCCTTATGTTCCTGCAATTCCACTACTAGGTGCATATTCAGAGGAACTGAAGTCAATGTCATGAAAGGACATTTGTAAGTCAATGTTTATTGTGGCATTATTCATGATTGCCAAGAGATGGAAACAGTCCAAATGTCCTTCAATAGATGAATGGATAAACAAACTGAAATACACAGATGATGGAATATTATGTAGCTGTAGGACACAAAAGTCACAGAGCATATAACAACATGGGTGGATGTTGAGGATGTTATATTGAGTGAAAATAACCAGAAAGAAAAGGACAAACACTGTATGGTCTCACTAATATGAACTAACATTAATGAGCAAACTTTGAGAGTTAAAGCTGAGAACACAGGCTATCAGGAGAAAGAGTATAGAGACTGGACATTTGATGCTGAAGGAGTATAGAGTGTTCAACAGGATTGATTGTATAGATCCAAAAATGGATAGCACAATATTGTGTGATGGTAGCACAATGGTTTATGTATACTGAACAAAGATTTATGTGAGTCAAGTTAAACGAGGAAAGTTAGGGCATGTGTGACACCAGGAGAAAAGAAAGAAGATAAAGGCAGGATCTGTATAAATTAGTGAAATCTAGAGGGTCACTGATGGTGATTAAATGCACAAATATAAAAATGTTTTTACAGGTAGAAGAACAAATGAATGTCAATTTTGCAAGGTGTTGGAAAAGGGATGGTAATGGGGAAAATATAATCATTTGCAAACTTGATTCTATAGTTAACAGTAACATTGAAATATACTTCAACTGATTGTAACAAAGGCAATATACCAAAGCTAAATGTCTGTAAGAGGGGGATGAAAGGGGGGGGTATGGAATTCTTGGTGGTGGTGGTGTTGTCTGTCCTTATTATTTTATTTTATTTTTATTTTTTGTTTTATCATTTTTACTATTCTTATTGGAATATTTTTGGAGTAATGAATGTGTTCAAGTGCTGATTATGGTGATGAATGCACAACTATATGATTATATTCTGAACAATTGATTGTACACCAAGGGTGATTGTATTGTATGTGAATATCTCTATAAAATTGGAGGGGAAAACATAAACAGAGGGTGTTCCAGTTTGCTAATGCTGCCATTTGCAAAATACCAGAAATGGATTGGCTTTTATGAAGGGGGTTTATTTGGTTGCAGAGTTACAGTCTGAAGGTCATAAAAGTGTCCAAACAAAGGCATCAACAATAGACTACCTTCACTGAAGAACACTGACGGCATCCAGAAAACCTCTGTTAGCTGGGAAGGCACGTGTCTGACATCTGCTCCAGGGTTCTGGTTTCAAGATGTCTTTCTCACAGGACATTTCTCTCTAGGCATCTGAGGATACTCTTAGTTTCTTCCAGGCAAACTGCAGACTAGCAGAAGTCTGCTTTCAATGGCCATCTCCAAATGACTTGGCTGCAGCAGCATTGAGTTCCTTCTGTTTGTCAGCTCTTTTACATGGCTCCAGTGATTTAATTAAGACCCACCCATTCAGGTCTTGTAACACCTCCATGGAAATTATCCAATCAAAGTTCTTGCCCACAGTTGATGGAGTGACATCTCCATGGAAACAATTAATAGGTTCCAAGCTAATCAACACTAATACATCTGCCCCTATGAGATTGCATCAAAGAACATGGGATTTTGGGGGACATAAGTCATCCAAACCAGCACAGAGGGATAAAAGTGCTGGAGAAAATATCTAGAGAGGGTTGTACCTATTTACTGTTGGTGAGTAAGTAGAATGGTGTAGCCTATCTGGAGGACAGTGTGGTGGTTCCACAAGAAGATAAGTATGTGGTTGCCATAATGTCCTGCAACTGTATCATTGGGTATATACTTGGAAGGACTGAGAGCAGGGGCACAAATGGATATTTGCACAGTGATGTTTATGGTGGAAGTATTCATGATTCGCAATGGGTGGATGTGGCCTGTGATGATTGGGTTCATGTGTCAACTTGGCTAGGTGGCACTGGCCTGATGATTGCTGTGAGGATATTTGAGGCTGGTTAATAATCCAACGGGCTGGTTTGTCAGATCATCAGTCAATTGACTGCAGCTGACTGATGACTCATCAAGGGGCTTGCCTTCCACAGTGAGAGAATGCAATTGGCTGGATTTGGTCCGGGTGATCAGTTGGAGGCTTATAAACCGGATGGTTAGAGAACCTTCACTTCTTCTTCAGCTGCTCAGTGAAGCATTTCCTGGGGAGCTTGTCGAAGTTGCCAGTTCGTTTCCTGAGGAGTTCGTCAAAGTTGCCGGTTCGTTTCCTGAGGAGTTCGTCAAAGTTGTCGGTTTGTTTCCCGAGGAGTTCGTCGGACGTCTTCCTTGGAGTTGACAACTTGTTGACAGCTCTGCAGAATTTGGACTCGTGCGCTCTTGCAGTTGTGTGAGTCACTTTTACAATTTGATAATCAGAGACATCTCTCATTGATTCTGTTTCCAAGGAGAACCCTAACTAATACATGGCCTAAGGGTACATTGATGAAGAGAATGGTGAATTGTGTATGCACACAACAGAATATTGAGCAGCTGCAAGAAAGAATGAAGTTTTGAGGCATTCAACTAGGTGAATGGTTCTTAAGGATGGCATTTTGAGTGAAATAAGCCAGAAACAGAAAGACAAACATTATAATGCCTCACTAATATGGATTAACTATAATGTGTAAACTCTGAGAATTGAATCTGAGAGCACAGGTCATCAGGGGAATGCTTATTTTAAAGGTTCTTAGATTGTAAGATCTTACAGCAGTCACATCTATTCCTGAGTTGTAATGGTTGTGTATAAACTCTGAGAATCTGAGATCTTTGTGTATAACCTGGCTGATCCCTGAAATTTTGATTATCTGTCTGACACCTGAGGCTCAGGGGTAGAGTTCAGCAGCTATGAATGTCTGTAGTACCCCATACAGCAACTGTTAAAAACCTGAAAAAGAGTTCAGATTTCAATTAGAGATAAGAATGAAGCAGCTCTAGTTAGGACTAAGGCAAATAAGGCCAAAGGGTAAAGGACAATATTGACTTTGTTTTCAAACTTCAACTTCTGTGTGAGACCAGAGGAAGAGATCTTTATTTGGTGTAAAATCTATATTTTCTGTAGCACACTAAATAATTTAACTTGAAGAAATGGTCAGGAAGTGAGATTTGGTAGGCTTGTACAGGTTAGTGTGAAACCCTGATACATCCAAAAGTAATTGAACAGAGAATAAAAATGTATTTGCAAAACCCTCCCTCAGGAACTGGGGAAAATGTGGAAATATTAAACTTCCACACCTGGGGAATTCCTGATATTCTTGCAAGCATTGTGGACTACCAATTTAGAAGGCCGAGCCCTTGATCTTTGGGTTTGCCCTTATGAAGTTTGTTACTGCAAGGAAGAGGCTAAGCCTACTTATAATTTTGCCTAAGAGTCACCCGCAGAGAACCTCTTTTGTTGCTCATATGTGGCCTCTCCCTCTCTAAGTCCATTCAGCAGGTAAACCTCCTGCCCTCCCCCCTAAATTGTATATGACTCCCAGGCATGTATAATCTCCCTGGCAACGCAGAAAATGACTTCCAGGGATGAGCCTGGACCTGACATCATGGGACTGAGAAAGCTGTCCTGACTGAAAGGGGGAAGAGATGAAACAAAATAAAGTTTAAGTGGCTGAGATATTTCAAGTGGATTCAAGAGGTCATTCTTGAAGTTATTCTTATGTATTATAAAGATATCCATTTTTAGTTTTTAGTGTATTGGAATAGCTAGAAGGAAATACCTGAAACTGGGGAACAGCCACCCAGTAGCCTTGATTCTTGAAGATGATTGTGTAGCTAGGTAGCTTATATGGTGTGACAGTGTGATTATGAAAAACTTGTGGCTCACACTCCCTTTATCCAGTATGTGGACAAATGAGTAGAAAAATGGGGACAAAAACTACATGAAAAATAAGGTGGTATGTGGGGATAATTTGGGTTTTCTTTTTTACTTTTTTATTATTTCTGATGTAAGGAAAATGTTTAAAAATGGATTGGGGTGATGAATGCAGAACTATATGCTGGTACTGTGAACAGCTGACTGTACACCATGGGTGATTGTAGGATATGTGAATATATCTCAATAAAACTGAATAGAAAAAAATTAAAAAGAAGGAATTAAGTAAGGATACATGTTACAGCATGTTTGCATCTGGAAAACATTACATTGAGTGAAATAAGACAGACACAGAACAAAGTTTGCATGACTGCATTACATGAAAACTCTAGAATAAGCAAATTCATAGAGAAAGACAGTAGATCAGAGGTACCAGGGACTTGGGCAGGGGGATAAAAAGAGGAGTTATATTTTAAAGGGTACAGGTATTAGGTTTGCGAAAAAATTTTGGTAATTCATGGTGGTGATGATAGCTCAATACTGTGGATGTAATTAATACCAATGAATTGTTCACTTAGAGGAACAAGCAAGGAAGCCCACTTGTGCTGCTGTTATTCACCATTTTACTGGAAGTCCTTTCCATAGCAATTAGGCAAGAAAAAGCCATAAAAGCTACCCAAATTGTAAAGGAAGAAGTACAACTGTATCTATACCCAGATAACATACTTCATATAGAAAGTTTCAAATAATCCACAAGAAAAGTAATAGAACTAGTAAACAAATGCAGGAAAGTTGCAGGCTTCAAGATTAATAACAAAAAATAAATTGGATTTCTATACACCAGCAAACAATATTTTGATATGGAAATTATTTGACAACAACAACAACAACAGATCCAAATAGAATAAAATTCATAAAAATAAATTTATCCAAGGAGTTGAAAAATGTGTATACTGAAAATGACAAAACTCTTCTGAAAGAAATTAAAGACCTAAATAAGTGCAAAGACATCGTTTTCATGGATCGGAATAATTAATAATATTAATATGTCAATACCACCCAAGACTATCTATCTACAAATTCAATGCAATACCTATCAAATACACCAGCAGACTGTTTTTCAGAATGGAAAAGCCAATCCTCAAATTAATATGGAGTTGAAAGGGGCCACAAATAGCCAAATCATTATAGAAAAAGAAGACAATGTTAGAGGTCTTGCAATTCTCAGTTTCAAAACATGCTACAAACAACAGTACTCAAAACAGTGTGGTACTGAATTAAGGACAGACTATAGACCTCTGGAATAGAATTGAGAGTTCAGAAATAAACTCATATATCTATGCCAAATGATTTTTGGCAAGGGTGCCAAGTATATTAATTTAGGAAGAAAAGTCACTTCAATAAATGGTGCTGGGAAAGCTGGATATTGCCTTGCAAAAGAATGATGTTGGATCCCTACCTCACACCATACAAAAATTAGCTCTAAATGGATCACAGACTTGAAAATACGAGCTAAAACCATAATACTCTTAGAAGAAAATATATGGAGAACCTTCACAACCTTAGAGTTGGTCATAGTGTCTTAATATGACACCAAAATCACAAGCAAGAAATGAAAAAAAAAAACAACAGGTTAAATGGACTTCAAAGTCAAAAACCTTTGTATGTGAAAGGACAGTCTCACAGAAGTGAAAAGACAATCTACAGAATGGTAGAAACTAATTGCTAACCTTATATCTGATAAGGGGTTAATATCCAGGCTATAAAAAGAAGTGATACCACTCCACAATAATGAAAAAGACAAGTAGCTAAATTAAAAAGTGAGCCAAAGATTGAATAGACATTTCTCCAAAGAAGTTATACAAGTGGCCAATAAGCTCATGAAAACAAGCTCCCAACACCATTGGTCATCAGAGAAATGCAAATCAAAGCCATAATGAGATACCACTTCAAGCCCACTAGCATGGCTATATTAAAAAACAACAGAAAATAATAAGTTCTACTGAGGAGTTGGAGAAATAGGAACATGTAAACAATGTTGTGGCATTATAAAATGCAGCCACTGTGGAAATTAGTTTAGCTGTTCCTCATAAAGTAGAAAACAAAATTATCATATGATCCAACAATCTCACTTACGATATATACCTCAAAGAATTGAAAGCAGGAACTTGAACAGATATTTGTATACCAATGTTTGTAGCAGCATTATTAACAATAGCCCAAACATGAAAGCAACCCAAATGTCCATCAAAGGATGAAAGGATAAAAAAAAATGTGGTATGCACACAAACGGAATACTCAGCCATAAAAGGAATGAAATTCTGATGCATGCTACAGTATGGATACTTTGAAGACATCATGTTGAGTGAAATAAGGCAGACTGAAAAATGACAAATATTGTATGATCTCTATTATATGAAATACATGGAAGAAGCAGATTTCATATAGGCACATAATAGGTTCCTGGGACAGGCAGGTATGGGGAGAGTGAGTTAGTGTTTAATGGGTGCAGAGCTTTTTTTTTTTTGGAGGTGATTAAAAATTCGAGTTAATAATTGCTGATTTTCTCACAAACATTGAGGACTGCTAATTTAAAGGGCCAAGGCCTTGATCAGGGGCTTACTCCTGTGAGGCTAGTTGCTGCAAGGGAGAGGCTAAGTTCCCTTGTGCCTAGGATTTTCCCCCAGAGAGGCTCTGCGTTGCTCAGATGTGCCCCCACCAAGCCCACTTGGCAAGTGAACTCACTGCCCTCCTCACTATGTGTGACATGACTCCCAGGGGTTTGAACCTCCCTGGCAAGGCAGGAAATGACTCCTGGAGATGAGCCTGGACCCAGTACTGTAAGACTGACAGGATCTTCTTGACCAAAAAGGGGAGGAGAGATGCAACAAGATAAGGTTCCAGTGGCTGAGAGATCTCAAATGGAGTAGAGTGGTCACTCGGGGGGGGGGGGATATTCTTATGTGCTATGTAGATATCACCTTTAATCTTTAGTGTGTTGGAATGGCTAGAGGGAAATACCTGAAGCTGTCAAACTGCAACCCAGTGACCTTGATTCTTGAAGATGATTGTATAACTATGTAGATTGCATAGTGTGACTGTGTGACTGTGAAAACCTTGTGGCTCACACTCCCTTTATCCAGCATATGGACAGATGAGTGGGAAAATGGGGACAAAAATTAGATGAAGAAGAGGGAGGAATGAAGGGGAATGGAAAGAATTAGGGGATCTTTTTAGCTTCTATTTTTATTTTGGAGTAAGGAAAAGTTTCAAAAATTAATTCTCGTGATGAACGCACAACTGTATGATGTATATTGTGCTGTGAATAATTGATTGTACACTGTGGATGACTGTGGGGTGTGGGAATATATCTCATTAAACTGTATCAAAAAAGCAAATGAACCATGGTGGGAGGAGGGGAGGGAATGGGATGTTTTGAATGTTCTTTTTAATTTTAATTTTAATTTTATTTTTTGAAGTAATGAAAATGTTCAAAGTTTGTGGTGATGAAAGCACAATTATATGATGATATTGTGAACAACTGATTGTACACTTTGGATGATTGCATGTTATGTGATTATATCTCAATAAAATTGCATTAAAAATTTGAACTAATAGATATTGTTGATGGTAGCACAAAATTGTAAAATGTAATTAATACCACTGAATTGTATACTTGAAAGTCAATTATATGGAAAATTTTGAGTTGTATATATGTTAGCAGAGCAAAAAGTTAAAATAAAAGAGCAAACAGACCCTCAGGGTTTCATTGAAATTTGACTTTCCTCTAGAAAAAAGTAGTTAAAATGGAAAATTTTGAATTATATATTTGCTACCAAAATAAAAATTTCAGTAAGTATCTATGGGCAAGCAGGATGATGAAAATGCTAAGAAAGAATGAAAAGGGAATTTTTAAAAATGGCAAAAATAATAAATAATGCCTTCGACAGTCTCTTCACTAGATACAATATGGCAGAGGACAGAATCGTGAACATCAAGATAAGTCAATAGAAATTTCCTATGAACAATGGGGAAAAAAACTGAGTAGAACATCCAAGAACTAAGTGAAAATATCAAATGGTATAAAGTACTCTTACCCTGAAAACCAGAAGAAGAAAGAGATAATGGAGTAGGACAGACCAGTATTTATTCTTCCTATGAAGTAATAATGCCCAAGAACTTCCAATACTGTTGACCAACATCAAAGCACAGATCCCAGAAGCTCATAGAACACCAAGAAGGAAAAATACCAAATAAGCAAACAAAAACACAAACCCAAATGAAACAGATATACCAAAACACCTAGGCCTATTGTATTAAGACTTCAGAAAATCAAAGACAAAGTGATAATCTTAAAAGAAACCAGGTAGGGGAGCGGCATCTTATATATAAAAGAGTATGGATGAGGATTGCAGCAGAAAACAATGGAGAAACTCGAAACCAAAAGCTGTTTGCTTGAAAACTCTTAGCCATGTTATTCACTAGAAAGGAGAGAAGATAAAAATACCAGTATAAGAAACGAAATAGGGAAAATCGCTATTAATCCCATAAATGGTAAAAGGACGATAAAGGCACATTATAAACATCTTTATGCCCACAAATTGGATAACTTTGATGAAATGGACTAACTCCTCAGAAGAAACTACTACCATATCTCACTCAAGGAGAAACAGATAGACTTACTGTCTCAATATTTATTTAAGGAATTTAACTTATAATTAAAACCCTTCAAAAATAAAGTAGCAGACCTAGATTGTTTCATGGATTAGTCTAACAACATTTAAAAAGGAAATAATATCCATTTAACATAATATCTTCCAGAAAATAAAAGCAATGAGGGCATTTCCCAACTCAATTTATGAGGCCAACATTATTCTATTGCCAAAATCAGATTAATACATTATGAAAAGAAATAACTATGGATCAGTATCTCTCATGGACACAAATGAAAATATCCTTAACAAAATATCATCCAGCAATATATAAAAGTTATAATATATCACAACCAAGGAATATTACTTTCAGTAATGGAAGACTGGTTCAACATTTGTAAATCAGTAAATGTAATTCATTATATTAACATACGGAATAAAAAAGTTTACATGATAATATCAATAGATGCAGAAAAAGCATTTAACATAATTCAACACATATTAATAAAAAGAACTCTCAATAAACTAGGAATAGAAGGAAATTTCCTTAACCTACAAAAGGGTATATATGGAAAATCAATAACATCATATTTAATGCTTAGAGACTGAATGCTTTCAGCCTAAATTAAGAAACAAAGCAAGGTTGTCCTCTGTTATAATTATTTTTTATCATTGTACTGGATGTTGTAGCAAGTATAATCAGACAAAGTACAAAGGTAAATAAATTGGAAATAAATAAATAAGAATTCCTTTATTTGCAGATGATCTAATGTTCTATGTAGAAAACCTCAATGAATCTATGTAAAACCTCCTGGAACTAATAGGCAAGTTGTCAAAGGTCACAAGATACAAAGTTAATAAACAAAAACCAATTATTTTCATGTAATACAAAACTGAATAATTGGAATTTAGGGTAAAAAGCAATGCCACTTACAATGGTACCAAAAAATGAAACACTTAGATGTAAATATATACAGGATTTCTATGTGTAAAACTAGAAAACACTGAAGAAATAAATCAAATAAGATTTAAATAAATGGAGAGATCATCAATTTGCAAGTATTAAAAGACTCAATACTATTAAAATATCAATTCTTCCCAAACTTCCCAGTGAATCTATAGGTTTAACACAATTCCAGTCAAAAATCCCAGGAAGCTGTCATACAGAAATCAACTAACTGATTCCAACATTTTTATGAAAATATTGAAGAAATCAAACAAAGTTGGAGGATACACACTGCCTGTTTCAAGACTTCACATAAAGCTATATAATCAAGACAGCATGATATTGGTGAAAAAAAAATAGATGTATATCAATGGAACTGAAGAGAGAGCCTGGAAAAAGTCTCACACGAATACAGTGAACTGATTTTTGACAACGGCACAAAGGTAATCCAATGAAGAAAGGATAGTGTTTCAACAAATGGTGTTGGAACAATTGGTCATCCATAGGCTAAAAAATGAGCCTAGACATAGAACTCATGCTTCATGCAAAAAGTTATCTCAAAATGGAATATAGACCTAAGTATAAAATGCAAAACTATGAAACTTCTAGATTAATCATAGGGAAAAAAAGCTCTAAGTGACCTTGGGTCATGATTCATGAAAGAAAAATTTGATAAATTAGACTTCATTAAACAACTACAAACAACAAAACTTCTGTTCAGGAAAAAATACCGGGAGAATGAAAAGTCAAGCTACAGGCTGGGAAAAATATTTTTCAACACAAATAAGAGAAAGTACTTATATGCAAAACACACAAAGATCTCTTAAAACAGCACTATTAGAAATTAAAAACTAGGCAAAATATTTGAACAGACACTTCATTACAGAATATAAACAGATGCAAATAAACATGAAAAGATGCCCACCATCGCTTTTGTTAGGGGAATGCAAATTAAAGCAACAATTAGTTACCACTACACTATTCGAATGACTAAACTCGAAGAAAATGATAATACTAATTGCTGGTGATTTTTTGAAGCAGTAGAATATCTCATTCACTACTGGTAGCAAAGCCACTTTGGAAGAGTTTGGCAGTTCTTTACAAAAGAAAACATAGTTATTTCCTTATGACCAACAATAACACACCTAGGCATTTACCCAAATGAGATGAAAACTCATTCCCACAAGAATTCTGCCACTGAATGTTTACAGCAACTTTATTCCTAATTGCTAAACATCGGAAGCACCTACAAGGTCAATTCCATAGGTGAATGGATAAACTGGTACACCCATACAATGGAATACCATGCAGCAATAAAAAGAAATGAGCTATCAATCCACACAAAAACATGGGCAAATCTTAATGCATATTACTAAGGAAAGAAAGCCAGAATGAAAAGGAAACATACTTTAGGATTCTATTTATATGACATTCTGGGAAAGGCAAAACTATAGAGACAGCAAAAATATCATTGGTTGTCAGAGGTTTGGTGAGGGAGAAGTTTGAGATGGTGAAGCAGAAGAGGATTTTTTAGGACAGTGAAACTATTTTGTATGATTCTGTAATGATGGATACATGACACCTTGCCTTTCTCAAAACCCATAGAAGTTTACAACACAATCTTCTCAATCCCCTACATTCACAGTCAAACCAGTAAGTGCAGGAAAGACCCTGACTACCCACTGAATACTTTTTTGATTTCAGGAAGATTATTTTGAAAAAGAGATATGAAATTCATCCTCATATGCCTAACTCTCTGTACACAAAATATTCCATTTGGTTTCCATCATCTTTAGTCTTTATCCCTGAACTAGAAACTTGCACAGATTCCCCTTAAGGAAGCCAGATGTAAACATTCAGATTTCCATAGGTGCTCAGCACCCCATTTCTACTCCAAGGCAGATGGGGTTCTTGGGGGACAGAGGGTCAAGGAGGAGTGGGTTGACAGAAAAACTGTGCTCAGATTTCTCATCTCACAAGCCTTTAATTACATCTTGATAATGTCATTTGGTCTTTTATTCCATATCATCATACTGAGATGAAATGGATGTTTTGAATCTATTTGTTCTACATCTAAATTTGGGATACTCATAGCCCATACCTAATCATAGCCCACTGCTTACACACACAACACACGCAACAGCTGCGTAATTCTAACAGTGTTCACATCTGCGGTGATAAGTGAGAAGATTGGTTTATTAAAAATCAAGACGTCACTAAGTGGGAGGGAAAAGCAGTTAGATAAAAACAGTGCACCCTTTCCTTCCCCTACCTTCTCCACAAAATCCCCCACTATGTGACCTAGGCACACGCAGGGACCGAGTAAGTACCTGCAGTGCAGTAAGAGCTGTGTGCAAGCTCCCAGAAGACCCCTCCCAGCACTGACAGACCCTGCTCCCCACCCCTCTCTGCTGCTACAAACACAAGTAGTTCATCATGAGCTTTGTTCTCAAAACACAGCCTTTACTGATAGCCCTGGAAACAGCTTTTATTCAAGAGCCCCCCTTTCAAACATTCAAGTCTTTCTACACTGATGAATATAATTAATATTTAAAGATAGGACCCTTCCAGCAATCTGCAATAAGCTTTGTCATGAAAAGGACAGAAAAGGAAAAACAAACAAACAAACAAAAACCTGCATTGATGTGGTACTGGAGAAACCAAAATGGCAAATATTCTGGAATGATCATGTAGAATATCTTCAGCACCCTGTACCCATTCTCTGCTAGACAAGCTTCTGGGGATTAGAAAGGTAAAGTGGGGGCAACAGGCTTTCAATAAGCGCATTTTATATTTCTAATATTAAGGCTTCCTAAGGCTCTGCTTTTGTTGGGGGAGAGGGATTGTTATTGAAGTCAGCCTTTGCTCCATCAAGTTCTTAACTTACCTCTTGTAGAGTTCCATCTGCCTTTAAATTCCACATGTTAAATCATAGATGATCAGGATTTTTCCATTCATTCACACCTGAATCGAAGACCCCAATATTCCATCCCAAATGTTAATACCCACAGTTAAATTTGGATGGAGAGCAGATGGGCAATTTATTTGGAACCACTGAAGGCAGTCTTCATAGTAATAGAACAAATGGCTGATGAACCGCTGTCAGCCCAAAGAATGGCCAAGTGGAAGGCGAAGCATTAGCTGTCTGTATCTCTATACTATTGCCTTCCCTGCTTCTGCAAAGGAAACACAAGCACAATGAAGAACTTGCCAGGAATCAGAGAAAAGAGTGTGATGCCGGAAGCCCCCTCCTCTCAATAGGAGGGCTCACAACTTGCCCCCTCCCTCCCCCCACTCCCCCTCCCAGCTGTCTGTCCACACATTTGTTCTCAGAAACAAAGCTCTCACAGCAACAGACCAGTGCACCGATTTCCCTAGAACATCTCCAATCTCAAACATTCTGCTCTTATTCTTGTTGAATAACAGAGATATCACTTCTGCATCCCATCCTTGCCTAGTAACTGCAATTGAATGTTGGGTTTGGGAGATGTGGAATAACGAACGTGGCTGTCAATGTTTCAGAAATCATGGTTGAGCTACCTGAAGCTTTAATGATTAATTCATTCAGTTTTCTCTGAGATTCCTCTCCCCTTCACACGCTTTATTCACATTGTCCAGCACCAGCTTTATGTGATTCCCTGTCTGAATCCAGAGACTCCCGATGTTTTTGTTAACCTTTTGTTCCACATGTGAACCAAAGATTCCTCTGGTCCTTTAAGTAGCATTTTAGCTGATTAGGGCAACTTAAGTGGAGGCATTTTAAGTCTGTCTTGAAGAGTTATAAAATGTAAAATAGATGATTTGGGCTCTTCAGCTCAGAGTGAATAAGCAGCCAGGGTTCAGATGGAAAAGCAGCACAGCCCTCACCTCCCCAACCCCCAACACCACTCCTCCCCCAGCAGTTTGCTTCTCAGACACAAAAACAACCCCTTGGTACACAAAGCCCAGTTTGGAGACCTCTTATTGCACAAAAAGAACTGCCCCTTGTCTTCCCCACACTGCAGCTGGGGTCTGCCTGCAGCTGCTTCTCACCTTTAACTTCTCCACATATATGGCTGTCCACCACTTTTCCTGAAGTGCCTTAATTTCAAGCATTCTGCTGTAGGATTATTCATGTGGGATGTATCCTGAAACAAAGTCGATCACTTTTTCTTGGATTGGAGTGTGAAGTGAGGTTAATAGGGAAATAGTGAACATTTCTGAAATTGCAGCAAGTTTTCCTAAACAGCAGCTGTTCCACCCTATTTCTGACACTGTTTCAGACCCTCATGGTCATCACCGTGTGGTTTGTCTAGTTTCACCCTTTTTCCCATTCTCAGTATTCCTTTGCCTCTACCAACCTGAAGCTATCAAGACAGAGAAGTAGTGTGTGTCAGTCATGTGAGGCCACATCCAGACTGCTCCGTCAGGAAACCCTATGAAGTTTTCCAGTTAAAATCCCCAAATCAGAAGGGGCTGAGGAAGAATGATGGGGAAAGAAAACTTTTCCCACCTCTCTGTGCCCCACCCCCACTTCTGCAGCGAGCTAAGGGATAAAAGAGATGCCAGTGCTCCTGGAAGACATTCTGGAGAGGTGGGGGCCCCCTTTTGTCTCCCTCTCCTCTCTTAAGCCTTCCTTCTCAGCTCTCTGGCACTGCCAGCTTTGTCTTTACAAGTAAAGCCTGTGCAAAATAAGCTACTATACCAGACTCCCTTCTGGAAGCCCCAATTTCAAACATTTTGCCCTGTACTTGGCCACAGGATTGAACTTTAGTTCTGTGATGCCACCCAGGATACCAAAGTATGTGTTTTCGAGAATAAGGCAATGCTACTTCTTTTCTTCCTTCAGTCTTTATGATTCCTTCTTACTCTGCCAAGCTCTTATCCAACTCCTTGTCAAAGCCCTGCAGCCTTTTTATTCGGGTGTAAAAAAGGTCACAGAATATGAGAGCTTAACTTTTCCTTATACATCAATATCAGAGACCTCAGTTTCCTAGTTCAAATCCAAAGACCCCGCAGTTACAGGGAGGCTGATTAGTGAGATGGCAGAATGAGGCAATGCTCAAGGAGAAAGGCATAGTCTTGATTCTGCAGTAAGACATCAAAAGGTGGCTCATCCATTCCTGAGAGCTCAGACAGAGGGTGTGGCAGAGAAGGAGACCTTCATTCTCTTCCTCTGCTTCTGCATCCCCACACTCCCTAGTGAGAGTAACCTAAAGGCAACAGCTGTAGAGGGGAGCATGGACACACCAGGAATCTTGGTCTGTTATTACAGAGGGACAACAACTGAGCAATCACTTCTCTTTCAGTGTTCTCCAAGCCAACTCAAAGTTTCAACATTATGCAGTTACTGCAGACAAAGGGCTGGCAAGTAGGATAGAACCATTAATACGAAACTTTGCTTATGTTTGATTCTCAACCAGTAACTGCATATTTCCAAAATCTCAAATTCAAACATCCCAATCATGTTCTCTAGAAAGTCAATGTAAATGGTCCATTGATCCCCATGTAATTTACTTTTTGACCCTTTTTAAAAAATTTTCTTTTCACCTCTTCCTTGTTTCTTTTCCTGTTCCACTTGTATCCTGCAGTCCAACATATCTACATCCGCCTCCCCTCTCCATCCTATTACTTCTTACCATACCTCTAAGAACCAGAAGACTCAATTGTGGTTTTTTTACTTCACTTTTAAATTAGAATCACAGACTTCTGCACCTGTTAAGGATAGACTAAATGCTCCTGGTTATGCCCTCCCACTGTTAAAGCTAGAAAACTGCACAAAACATATAAAACAATTGTCCTCAGACACTGGACAACTGGCATGATAAAACTTGCACTTTTGACAGAAGGGAAACCATATCTGTGAGTCCTACACTTATCCAGATTTCTGCCTGGAGGTACACTCTGTACAGCCACACCAAGAGAGGAAACCCAAGGGTATTATGGCACTCTTACTTAGTGGAGAAAAGGAAGATGAGAGTTTGCAAAGACAAAGGAATCTGGAATATATAGTGAAGACAGCAAGAAAGGAATGAGTTACACAGAGAAATAGAGCCCAAAATTTTCATAGTGTTCTCCATGTCACTGTTGCTGAATACTAAGTTGTATCTGTTCAGGTGAAACTCTACAAGGAGTTTTGGAGATGAGCTATATCCTGAACAATTGCCAGAGTTACAGAGGGTTGAGATTCTTTTGTGTTCTTACCAGACAGAATACAAACCTTGCTGAGAACCTGGGGCATTAAGTAGCGACACCAAAATGGCCATACCTTAACAATAGTGCCAGACTAGCCCTAGAATAAAAGCTACTGTTGATCAGCCACAAAAAAGCCTAAATACACCTCAAAAGTGTCACACCAACTCATACATATTTCATGTATGGATGTTCATGTTCAAACAACTCCAATATTCTTTAAATGAAGACAAAAAACCCAGATGATCAATAGTGTAAAATCACATTGTTGAGCATCCAAAAAAAATCTCCAGATATTCAAGGAAGCAGGCACATGGAACCCATAGCCAAGAGAAAATTCAGTCAAAATAAGCATATCCAAGAATGACAGGGATGATGGCATTAGGAAATAGCTACTCTAAAATATCTATTATCATATGCTCAAGTATTTAAAGGAAAACTTGAATATAGTTAGAAACAACTAAAAGTATGAAAAAGCAAAAATGGAACTTGTAGAGTTGACAATACAATAATCTAAGTGAAAATTTCATTGGACAGGATTAGCAGAGGTTAATATTGAAGAAAAATGACCAGATAAATCCAAAATGTTGCAATAAAAACTATCCTAACACCAGAATAGAGGTAAAGATATAAACAGAGACATAGAACTTTGGGGACTTTAATTGTAGTCATAGAGAGAGAAGAGTGGTGAAGAGAAATAATGGTCGAAAATATTCCAAATTTGATAAACACCATAAATTCCCATATACATCAGAAACCTATGAGTGATAAACATAAAGATAACCATGCCAAGGTCAATAGTAATCAAATTGCTGAAACCCAGTGATAATGGCAGAGACTACACAGAAACCAATGAAAAAAGATGTATTAAATTCAAGAAAGCAAAGAATGAACTCAGATTTCTCTTAAGGAACAAATAAAAGCCAATGTTGTCATCCATGTTGTCATATGTATCAGGACTTCATTCTTATAATGGCTGAATAATAGTCCATTCTGTTTATATGCCATATTGTGTTTATCCAATCATCAGTTGATGGACACTTGCATTGCTTCCATCTCTTGGCAATTGTCAAAAATTCTGCTATGAACATCACTGTGCAATTATCTGTTCAAGGTCCTGTTTTCAGTTCTTTTGAGTATATACCTAGAAGTAGGATGGCCAGATCATACAGTAATTCTATACTTAATTTTCTGAGGAACTGCAGAACTAACATCCACAGTGGCTGTACCATTTTTCATTGCTGCCAGCAAAGATTAGTGTTCCTGTATCAGTGCATCTTCTACAACATTTGTAATTTTCTGTTTTTATAATAGTAGCCATCCTAATTAGTGCAAAATGGTATCTACTGTGTTTTTTTTTAAATAGTTTTATTCACATACTGTACAACCCACCCAAGGTATACAATCTACGGATTTCAGTATAATCAAAGAGTTAGGCATTCATAACCACAATCAATTTTAGAAAATTTTCATTACTTAAAAAAGAAAAATCCCATACCCCTTACACCCTGCTATTATTGACACTTAGCATTGGTATGGAAGCTTTGCTATAATTGATGAAAAAATATTACAGTATTACAGTTAACTACAGTCCATAGTTTTCATTAGTTTTATTTTTTCACATATACCAACCAATTATTAACACCTTGTAATAGTGACATACATTTGTTCTAGTTCATGGAAGAACATTCTTATATTTGTACTATTAACCACAGTTATGATCCACAACAGGATTCACTATGTTATACAGTCCCATGTTTTATCCTCTAGCTTTTCTTAGTGACATAAACAACCCTAAACTTCCTATTTCAACCACAATCACATCCATAATTCAGCATTGTTAATTACACTCAAATAATGTGCTACTATCATCTCATTTTCAAATATTTACAATAAATCTTATTAAAAATTCTGCATGAATTAAGCATTAGTTCCTCATTCTCTAACCTCATTCTATCTCCTGGTAACCTATACTCTAGATTTTAACTCCATGAATTTGCTAGTTATAATTATTTCATATTAGTGAGAGCATTCAATATTTGTCCTTTTGTGTCTGGCTTATTTCACACAACATAATGTGCTAAAGGTTCATCCATGTTGTCACAAGCATCAGGACTTCATTCCTTCTTACTGCTGAATAGTATTTCATTGTATGTACAAAACACATTTTGATTATCCATTCATTGTTTCATGGACACTTGGGTTGTTTCCATCTTTTGGAAATTGTAAATAATGCCACTATGAATGTTGGTGTGCAAATATCTGTTCATGTCCCTACTTTCTTCTGAGTATATATTCAGTAGTGGGATTGCTGGATCACATGGCAATTCTGTACTTAGCTTTCTGGGGAACCACCAAACAGTGTTTCATAGCAGCTGAGCTATGCTACATTCCCACTAGCAGGGAATACGTGTTCCTATTTTTCCACATCCTCTCCAACACTTGTAGTTTTTTTTTTTTTTTTAATAGTGGTCAATCTAGAAGGTGTAAAATGATATCTCATTGTGGTTTTGATTTGCATTTCCCTAAAAGATAATGATATTGAGCATTGTTTCACATGCACTTTAGCCATTTGTATTTCCTCATTGGAAAAATTCAACTCTTTTCCCATTTTTAAATTGGGTCGTTTGTCTTTTTATTGTTGAGTTGTGAGATTTCTTTATATATTCTGGATATTAAATCCATATTGGATATGTGGTTTCCAAATATTTTCTCCTATTGAACAGGCTGCCTTTTTCTTGACAAAGTCCTTTGAATGACATAAGTATTTTATTTTGAGGAAGTCCCATTTATCTATTTTTCTTTTGTTGCTTGTCCTTTGTGTATAAAGTCTAAGAAACCATCACCTATTACAAAATATTAAAGATGCTTCCCTACATTTTCTTCTAGGGATTTTGTATTCCTGGTTCTTATATTTAAGGCTTTGATGCATTTTGAGTTAATTTTTTATATGGTGGGAGGTAGGGGTCCTCTTTTGTTATTTCAGAAATGGATAAACAGCTCTCCCAGAAGAAGAGAAAGTTCTGTCCCAGTTGAGTGGATTTGGCAGCCTTGTAAAAAATTGATTCGCCATAGAAGTGATAGTCTATTTTGAATGCTAAATTTGATTCCATTGATCAATATATCTATCTGTATGCCAGTACCATGTTGTTTCGGCCACTATAGCTTTGCAATGTGCTTTATTTTTTTTTTTTTATTTTTTATTTTTTTAAATCTTCATTTTATTGAGATATATTCACATACCACGCAGTCATACAAAACAAATTGTACTTTCGATTGTTTACAGTACCATTACATAGTTGTACATTCATCACCTAAATCAATCCCTGACACCTTCATTAGCACACACACAAAAATAACAAGAATAATAATTAGAGTGAAAAAGAGCAATTGAAGTAAAAAAGAACACTGGGTACCTTTGTCTGTTTGTTTCCTTCCCCTACTTTTCTACACATCCATCCATAAACTAGACAAAGTGGAGTTTGGTCCTTATGGCTTTCCCAATCCCATTGTCACCCCTCATAAGCTACATTTTTATACAACTGTCTTCGAGATTCATGGGTTCTGGGTTGTAGTTTAATAGTTTCAGGTATCCACCACCAGCTACCCCAATTCTTTAGAACCTAAAAAAGGTTGTCTAAAGTGTGCGTAAGAGTGCCCACCAGAGTGATCTCTCGGCTCGTTTTGGAATCTCTCTGCCACTGAAGCTTATTTCATTTCCTTTCACATCCCCCTTTTGGTCAAGAAGATGTTCTCCATCCCACGATGCCGGGTCTACATTCCTCCCCGGGATTCATATTCCACGTTGCCAGGGAGATTCACTTCCCTGGGTGTCTGATCCCACGTAGGGGGGAGGGCAGTGATTTCACCTTTCAAGTTGGCTTAGCCAGAGAGAGAGGGCCACATCTGAGCAACAAAGAGGCATTCAGGAGGAGACTCTTAGACACAAATACAGGGAGGCCTAGCCTCTCCTTTGCAGCAACCGTCTTCCCAAGGGTAAAACCTACGGTAGAGGGCTCAGCCCATCAAACCACCAGTCCTCTATGTCTGTGGTCATGTTAGCAACCATGGAGGTGGGGTAGGCGAATACCCCTGCATTCTCCACAGGCTCCTCAAGGGGGCACTAAATAATTTTTTTTTTTTTTCCTTGTTTGTCTTTTTTCTTTCTTTCTTTTTTTTTTTTTTAACTTTCCCTTCTTTTTTAAATCAACTGTATGAAAAAAAAGTTAAAAAGAAAACAAACATACAATAAAAGAACATTTCAAAGAGACCATAACAAGGGAGTAAGAAAAAGACAACTAACCTAAGATAACTGCTTAACTTCCAACATGTTCCTACTTTACCCCAAGAAAGTTACATAATATAGCAACATTTCAGTGAACTTGTTCCTACTACATCCATCAGAAATTAACAGACCATAGTCATTTCTGGGCATCCCCAGAACGTCAAATAGCTTATCTGTTCTTCTTGGATTATTGTTCCCCCTTCCTTAATTGCTCTCTACTGCTAGTTCCCCTACATTCTACATTATAAACCATTTGTTTTACATTTTTCAAAGTTCACATTAGTGGTAGCATATAATATTTCTCTTTTTGTGCCTGGCTTATTTCGCTCAGCATTATGTCTTCAAGGTTCATCCATGTTGTCATATGTTTCACCAGATCGTTCCTTCTTACTGCCGCGTAGTATTCCATCGTGTGTATATACCACATTTTATTTATCCACTCATCTGTTGAAGGACATTTGGGTTGTTTCCATCTCTTGGCAATTGTGAATAATGCTGCTATGAACATTGGCGTGCAGATATCTGTTCGTGTCACTGCTTTCCGATCTTCCGGGTATATACCGAGAAGTGCAATCGCTGGATTGAATGGTAGCTCTATATCTAGTTTTCAAAGGAACCGCCAGACTGACTTCCAGAGTGGCTGAATCATTATACAGTCCCACCAACAATGAATAAGAGTCCCAGTTTCTCCACATCCCCTCCAGCATTTGTAGTTTCCTGTTTGTTTAATGGCAGCCATTCTAACCGGTGTTAGATGGTATCTCATTGTGGTCTTAATTTGCATCTCTCTAATAGCTAGTGAAGCTGAACATTTTTTCATGTGTTTCTTGGCCATTTGTATTTCCTCTTCAGAGAACTGTCTTTTCATATCTTTTGCCCATTTTATAATTGGGCTGTCTGTACTATTGTCATTGAGTTGTAGGATTTCTTTGTATATGCAAGATATCAGTCTTTTGTCAGATACATGGTTTCCAAAAATTTTTTCCCATTGAGTTGGCTGCCTCTTTACCTTTTTGAGAAATTCCTTTGAGGTGCAGAAACTTCTAAGCTTGAGGAGTTCCCATTTATCTATTTTCTCTTTTGTTGCTTGTGCTTTGGGTGTAAAGTCTAGGAAGTGGCCTCCTAATACAAGGTCTTGAAGATGTTTTCCTACATTATCTTCTAGGAGTTTTATGGTACTTTCTTTTATATTGAGATCTTTGGTCCATTTTGAGTTAATTTTTGTGTAGGGGGTGAGGTAGGGGTCCTCTTTCATTCTTTCGGATATGGATATCCAACTCTCCCAGCCCCATTTGTTGAAAAGACCATTATGGCTCAGTTCGGAGACTTTGGGGGCCTTATCAAAGATCAGTCGGCCATAGATCTGAGGGTCTGTTTCTGAATTCTCAATTCGATTCCATTGATCTATATGTCTATCTTTGTGCCAGTACCATGCTGTTTTGGCAACTGTGGCTGTATAATAAGCTTCAAAGTCAGGGAGTGTAAGTCCTCCCACTTCGTTTTTCTTTTTTAGAGTGTCTTTAGCAATTCGAGGCATCTTCCCTTTACAAATAAATTTGATAACTAGCTTTTCCAAGTCTGCAAAGTAGGTTGTTGGAATTTTGATTGGGATTGCATTGAATCTGTAGATGAGTTTGGGTAGAATTGACATCTTAATGACATTTAGCCTTCCTATCCATGAACATGGAATATTTTTCCATCTTTTAAGGTCCCCTTCTATTTCTTTTAGTAGAGTTATGTAGTTTTCTTTGTATAGGTCTTTTACATCTTTGGTTAAGTTATTCCTAGGTACTTGATTTTTTTAGTTGCTATTGAAAATGGTATCTTTTTCTTGAGTGTCTCTTCAGTTTGTTCATTTCTAGCATATAGAAACATTACTGACTTATGTGCATTAATCTTGTATCCCGCTACTTTGCTAAATTTGTTTATTAGCTCTAGTAGGTGTATCGTTGATTTCTCAGGGTTTTCTAGATATAAGATCATATCATCTGCAAACAATGACAGTTTTACTTCTTCTTTTCCAATTTGGATGCCTTTTATTTCTTTGTCTTGCCGGATTGCCCTGGCTAGCACTTCCAGCACAATGTTGAATAACAGTGGTGACAGCGGGCATCCTTGTCTTGTTCCTGATCTTAGAGGGAAGGCTTTCAGTCTCTCACCATTGAGTACTATGCTGGCTGTGGGTTTTTCATATATGCTCTTTATCATGTTGAGGAAGTTTCCTTCAATTCCTACCTTTTGAAGTGTTTTTATCAAAAAGGGATGTTGGATTTTGTCAAATGCTTTTTCAGCATCTATTGAGATGATCAATTGATTTTTCCCTTTCGAGTTTTTAATGTGTTGTAATACATTGATTGTTTTTCTTATGTTGAACCATCCTTGCATGCCTGGAATGAACCCCACTTGGTCATGGTGTATGATTTTTTTAATGTGTCTTTGGATTCGATTTGCAAGTATTTTGTTGAGGATTTTTGCATCTATATTCATTAGGGAGATTGGCTGGTAGTTTTCCTTTTTTGTAGCATCTGTGCCTGGTTTTGGTATTAGGTTGATGTTAGCTTCATAAAATGAGTTAGGTAGTGTTCCATTTTTTTCAATGTTTTGAAAGAGTTTGAGTAAGATTGGTGTCAGTTCTTTCTGGAAAGTTTGGTAGAATTCCCCTGTGAAGCCATCTGGCCCTGGGCATTTATTTGTGGGAAGATTTTTTGATGACTGATTGGATCTCTTTGCTTGTGATGGGTTGGTTGAGGTCTTCTATTTCTTCTCTGGTCAGTCTAGGTTGTTCATATGTTTCCAGGAAATTGTCCATTTCTTCTACATTATCCAGTTTGTTGCCATACAGTTGTTCATAATATCCTCTTATAGTTTTTTTAATTTCTTCAGGATCTGCAGTTATGTCACCTTTTTCATTCATTATTTTGTTTATATGGGTCTTCTCTCTTTTTGATTTTGTCAGTCTAGCTAGGGGCTTGTCAATCTTGTTGATCTTCTCAAAGAACCAACTTTTGGTGATATTTATCCTCTCTATTGTTTTTTTGTTCTCTATGTCATTTATTTCTGCTTTAATCCTTGTTATTTCTTTTCTTGTACTTGGTTTAGGATTGGTTCGCTGTTCATTTTCTAGCTTCTTCAGTTGATCCATTAGTTGTTTGATTTTGGCTCTTTCTTCCTTTTTAATATATGCGTTTAGTGCTATAAATTTCCCCCTTAGCACTGCTTTTGCTGCATCCCATAGATTTTGGTATGTTGTGTTCTCATTTTCATTCGTCTCTATATATTTCGCAATTTCTCTTGCTATTTCTTCTTTAACCCACTGATTGTTTAGGAGTGTGTTGTTTAACCTCCAGGTATTTGTGAATTTTCTAAGTCTCTGATGGTTATTGACTTCTAATTGTATTCCATTGTGGTCAGAGAATGTGCTTTGAATAATTTCAATCTTTTTAAATTTATTGAGGCTTTTTTTATGTCCCAGCATATGATCTATTCTGGAGAAAGTTCCGTGAGCACTAGAAAAGTATGTGTATCCTGGTGATTTGGGATGTAATGTCTTGTAGATGTCTGTTAAATCTAATTCATTTATCAGATTGTTTAGGTTTTCAATTTCCTTATTGGTCTTCTGTCTGGTTGATCTATCTATAGGAGAGAGTGATGTGTTGAAGTCTCCCACAATTATTGTGGAAACATCAATTGCTTCCTTTAGTTTTGCCAGTGTTTCTCTCATGTATTTTGTGGCACCTTGATTGGGTGCATAGACATTTACGATTGTTATTTCTTCTTGCTGAATTGCCCCTTTTATTAGTATGTAGTGGCCTTCTTTGTCTCTCAAAACATCCCTGCATTTGAAGTCTATTTTATCTGAGATTAATATTGCTACACCTGCTTTCTTTTGGCTGTAGCTTGCATGAAATATTTTTTTCCATCCTTTCACTTTCAGTTTCTTTGTGTCCCTGTGTCTAAGATGAGTCTCTTGTATGCAACATATTGATGGTTCATTTTTTTTGATCCATTCTGCGAATCTATATCTTTTAATTGGGGAGTTTAATCCATTTACATTCAACGTTAAAACCGTGAAGGCATTTCTTGAATCGGCCATCTTATCCTTTGGTTTATGTTTGCCATATTTTTCCCTCTCGCTATTAATATCCTTTATTGTACCCAAACTGAATCTCTTTAGTACTGAACCTTTCTCCAAGTCTCTCTGTCCTGTCTTTGTTTCTCTGTCTGTAGGGCTCCCTTTAGTATCTCCAGTAGGGCAGGTCTCTTGTTAGCAAATTCTCTCAGCATTTGTTTGTCTGTGAAAAATTTAAGCTCTCCCTCAAATTTGAAGGAGAGCTTTGCTGGATAAAGTATTCTTGGCTGGAAATTCCTCTCACTCAGAATTTTAAATATATCGTGCCACTGCCTTCTTGCCTCCATGGTGGCTGCTGAGTAGTCACTACTTAGTCTTATGCTGTTTCCTTTGTATGTGGTGAGTTGCTTTTCTCTTGCTGCTTTCAGAACTTGCTCCTTCTCTTCTATGTTTGACAGTGTGATCAGTATATGTCTCGGAGTGGGTTTTTTTGGATTTATTCTATTTGGAGTTCGCTGAGCATTTATGATTTGTGTATTTATGTTGTTTAGAAGATTTGGGAAGTTTTCCCCAACAATTTCTTTGAATACTCTTCCTAGACCTTTACCCTTTTCTTCCCCTTCTGGGACACCAATGAGTCTTATATTCGGACGTTTCATATTATCTATCATATCCCTGAGGTCCATTTCAATTTTTTCAAATTTTTTCCCCATTCTTTCTTTTATGCTTTCATTTTCCATTCTGTCATCTTCTAGGTCACTGATTCGTTGTTCAACTTCCTCTAGTCTTGTACTATGAGTGTCCAGAATCTTTTTAATTTGGTCAACAGTTTCTTTAATTTCCATAAGATCATCCATTTTTTTATTTAGTCTTGCAATGTCTTCTTTATGCTCTTCTAGATTCTTCTTGATTTCCTTCATATCCCGTACTATGGTCTCATTGTTCATCTTTAGTTCTTTGAGTAGCTGCTCTAGGTGCTGTGACTCTTCTGGTCTTTTGATTTGGGTGCTTGGGCTTGGGTTATCCATATCGTCTGGTTTTTTCATATGCTTTATAATTTTCTGTTGTTTTTGGCCTCGTGGCATTTGCTGAACTTGATAGGGTTCTTTTAGGGTTTGTAGATCTATTGAAGTCCTTATCTCTAATTTATCAGATTTACAGCTTCGTGGAGTACACTTTCTCTAACTAACCAGCAGGTGGCGTCCACGAGCCACCTGTTCTCCACAAGCCAGTTCTCCCCTGCTTAGCCTTTTTGGTGAGTGGGGGAGTGAGTCTTGTGGGGCCCAATTGGTGTACCAAGCTTGCGTGTGTAGTTGGTGTTGCCTGCCCTGTATGTGGGGCGTGTTTCTGGGCAGTCGGGGAGGGGGGGTGGCCCTAACAATCAAATCTCCCTGATGATCCTAGAGTTTTAAAGCTTCTGCAATAGTCTAATCCTTCAGTTCAGTCCTGCCACAGTTTGTCTCTGTCACTGACCCACAAGTCTTTGGTATTGGCGTATGGCTCCTGAGACTTGCAAGTGGGCCCCTCTTCCAGGCTGTGCATCCCGGGTCCTCTGTTGAGGGATGACTGTGCTATGTCACAGGTGAGTGCCGTCCCCCCAGGGCAGTTCTGGGCTGCTGGGCTGTGTAGGGAGGCTCCCAGTCTGCTCAAATGATGGCTGAATGGGGCTTTGTTAATTCACACTGCTCCACCTTCCCAGCTCTGGGACATTCAGCTGAGGTTGCAGGGAAGGCTAATGTCCACGCCCAGTTTTGTGGTGTGTGCCTGTTATTCGAAGCACTTCCGTCACACTGGGTTGTCTGGGGCAGCTCTGGGCTATGGGGCTGGCGATGGGCAGGAGTGTTTCCTGTCCACCAGGATGGTGGCTGTGAGCGGACACCCCCCTTTTCTTGGGAAGTTGTGTTGTTTAGTGAATTTTCTCAGCCACTGGATTATTGCCTTTTGTCTCAGAGCTCTCTTAGTTCTGCTCTTGACTTGACGTGCCCAAATAGCAATCTTTGAAGCTTTCTGTATTGGGCTTCTTAGAGTAATTGTTTTAGAAAAAGAAAAAAGGATTTAAAAAAAAAAAAACAAAAAAACAAAAAAAAAACAAAAAACTGCCCTCCTCAGAGATCTAATGGGTTATTGAAATGCTAATAGAGAAAGCAAACAGGGCCATTAAGGAAAGGTCCACAGGGCAGAGAGATCAGCTTTGCTTCGGGATTTGCATATGCGCCTCAAGGCCTGAGCTCCGCCCTTCCCCTTTCTGTGTTCACCAGAACTCCAAAAATCCTCTGCTTTTATATTGGAGTTTTTTGAGTTGTTTTTTTTCTATGCCTGTCTCCTCTCTGCTGGGCTGGCTGCTCTCAGAGTCTCTGTGGTGTCTGGTCTCAGTCTATCTATGGTTGGAGTTTGAATCAGTAGAATGAGTTTCCGATAAGAGCAGCCACTGCAGTTCTCCCTTCTCCTTCCCGGAGCTGACAACCCCTTCTCCCCCGGGACTGAGCCTGGCAGGGAGGGGCGCGGGTCCCCTGGCCGCAAAAACTTACAGATTTCGCTGATCTCAGCAGTTCCACGTTTTCATGAGTGTTGTATGAAGTATGCCCAAAGACAGATTGCTCTGTGGTGTCCAGTCCACGCAGTTCCTGGCTTTTTACCTACTTTCCTGGAGGAGTAACTAAAATTTACAGCTCACCAGTCTGCCATCTTGCCCCGCCCTCTGCAATGTGCTTTAAAGTCAGGTACTATGAGTCCTCCAATTTCATTTTTCCTTCTCAAGATGTTTTTGGCTATTGGGGCTAATTTCCCTTCTAAATAAATTTGATGATGGGCTTTTGCATATCTGAAAAGCATGTCACTGGAATTTTGATTGGGATTTTGTTGAATCTGTAAATCAATTTGGGTAGACTTAACCTCTTAATATTTAGTTTTCCAATCCATGAACACGGAATGTCCTTTCAGTTATTTATGTCTTCTCTGATATATTTTAGTAATATTATGTAGCTTTCTGTGTACACATCTTTACATCCTTGGTTAAACGTATTACTAGATTGTTTATTCTTTTAGTTGTTATTGTAAATGAAAATTTTCTCTAGATTTCCTCCTAAGATTTCTCATTACCAGTATATGGAAACACTACTGATTTTTGAGTGCTGATTTTGTACCTTGCCACTTTGCCGAATTCATTTATTAGATCTAATAACTTTGTGGTAGATTTTTTGGGACTTTTGAAATAAATGATTATGTCATCTGCAAATGGTGAAAGATTTCCTTCTTTCTTTCCAATTTGGATGCATTTTATTTCTTTTTTCCTGCCTAATCACTCTAGTTATATCTTCTAGTGCAGTGTTTAAAAACAGTATGACAATGAGCATCCTTGTCTTGTTCCACTTCTTAGAGAGAAAGCTTTCAGTCTTTCAGCATTGAGAAACTGTGGGTTTTTCATATATGACCTTTATCATTTTGAGATGTTCATTTATATTCCTATCTTTTGAAGGATTTTCATCAGGAAATGATGGATTTTGTCAAATGCCTTTTCTGCATCAATCAAGATGATCATGTGGTTTTTCCTCTTTGATTTGTTAATGTGGTATATTACATTAATTGATTTTCTTGTGTTGCACCACCCTTGCATACCTGGGATGAAACCCATTTTATCATGGTATATAACTTTTAGTGTGTTTTTGGATTCAATTTGCTAGTATTTTGTTGATGAAGTTTGCTTTTATACTCATTAGAGAAATTTGTCTGTGATTTTCTTTTCTTGCAGTATATCTCTGAATTTGGTATTAGGATGGTGTTGGCTTCATAGAATGACCAGGTAGCATTCTTTCCTCTTCAGTTTTTTGGAAGAGTTTGAGCAGGATTGGTAGATTTCAACAATGAAGCCATCTGCTCCTGGGATTTTTCTTTGTTGGGAGGTTTTTGATGACCATTTCAATCTCTGTTTGTGATTGGTTTTGTGCCAGTTTGGATATATTATGTCCCCCCCAAAGCCATATTCTTTAAGGCAATCTTGTGAGGGCAGACACTAATCTTTGATTGAGTGTCTCCAAGGAGATGTGACTCAATCAACTGTGGGCTGGACCTTTGATTAAATTATCTCCATGGAGATATGGACCCAGCCTATTCAGAGTGGGTTTTAATTAAATCACTGGAGTCCTATAAGAGAGACTCCTGGAGAGATGTTTGCTGACACTTTGAGATGCTAGCCCCAACTTTGCTCTGGAGAAGCTAGGAGAGGACAAAATGCCCTCAGAGTAGCTGAGACAGACATTTTGGAGAGAAGTTAAGAGCTGACACTGATGCTGACACTTTGAGATGTTTAGAGATGCTTGGAGTTGTGGACCTAAGGACATTTGGAGATGCTAAGCTAAGGATGCACAATTGCTGAGAGAGGAGCCAAAACACAACCTGGGACCAGCAGATGCCAGCCACATGCTTTCCCAGATGACAGAAGTGTTTCAGATGCCATCTGCCATTCTTCAGTGAAGGTATCCTCTTGTTGATGCCTTAGTTTGGACACTTTTATGGCCTCAGGACTGTAAATTTGTAACCAAATGAAACCCCTTTATAAAAGCCCATCCACTTCAGGTATTTGGCATAATGGCAGCATTAGCAAACCAGAACAGATTTTGATATCAGAAAAGTGGGGTGCTGGTGCTGCTGAGTTTGCAAATACCAAACATGTTGGAACAGCTTTTTAAATGGATAAGGGGAAGATTCTGGAAGAATTGTGAGGAGCTTGATAGGAAAGGCCTAGATTGCTTTGAAGACACTGTAGAAATATGAATTCTAAAGATAAGTCCAATGAGGCTTTGAAAAGAAATGTTGAATGTGTCATTGCAAACTGGAAGAAAGGCGATCCTTGTTTTAAAGTGGCAGAGAATTTGGCAAAACTGAGCCTTGGTGTCAGATGGAAGGCAAAATATGAAAGTGATGAGGTGTGATACTTAGCTGAAGAGATCTCCAAGGTAAAAGTTGAAAATGCAGCCTGGTTTCTCCTTGCAGCTTATAGTAAAATGCAAGAGGAAATAGATAAGTTCAGAACTGAACTCTTGGGTATGAAGAAACCAAAAAGTGATAGTTCAGAAAATTCTGGGCTTTGAGAAAGTGAGACCCCAGATGATGGTGCCCCATGTGAGGATTTAACCAAACATGGAAACAGCCAGCCATTTCAATACAAGCCAGGATTGGAGATGGAGTTATCCAGAAAGGATTTGTGGGAAGTCCTATTGTCTGATGGTTTTGATCCATGTATACTTCATGCCAAGCCAATAAATTTTTTTGCAAGATCTGTATAAACAGAATCACTGCCAGTCTGGACAGGAAGGGACAGAGATGGGACAAATTGAAGGAAAAATGTCTTCAAAGGCAGAACCATGGAAACTGAGGTCTGGAATCAAGAAATCTTAGGCAAGGAGAGCAGAGCAACCCAGGCACATGGAAAAGGTTAGTTCACCCTGCAGGCAGAGGGCAGGCCTTCCACCTCGATGTTCAGGAAGAGTGCTGCCACCCCAGGCCCCAGAGAGGGTGGAGCACATTCCCCAGGGATTGGGGAAAGCCTGGCCTTGAGCTCACTTTCAGAGAGGGGAGAGCCTTTGCCTTGGAAAGTCAGAGTCCAGGTGGCACCCCGATGCTTGAGGAGGGTTTGGCCAAGAAAAGGTGGTCTCTCCAGTGCATGGATATGTTGGAGCACTCACCCCAGCATTTGAAGAGAACAGAACTGCCACATAAGCCTTGGGAAAGGATGGGACTGCTGCTCTCTCAAGCCCTGTGGATAAAACACCATTCTATAAATGACTCTCAGACTTTTAAATCTAATGAAGTTTTCCCTGTGGGTGTTAGGAACTGTTTTGGTCCTGTTAACCTTGTTTTCCTTTCAGTTTCTCTCTATGGCAATGGGAATGTTTATCTTATGAATGTCCCTCCTTGGTATATTGGCAGCAGATAACTTGTTATGAGTTTCACAGGTACACAGCCAGAGGAGAATGTTGCCTTAGAACAGACCACACCTGTATTGATTTTTGAAAATTTCTTGTACTTACCTATTGTTGTTGAATTGATTTAAGTTTTTGTGATATTGTGATAGGATGAATGTATTTTTTATTTGGAAATAATACATCTTTTTCAGGTCCAGGGGGTGGAATATGCCAGTTTGGATATACTATGTCTCCTCAAAAGCCATATCCTTTAAGGTAATCTTTTGAGAGCAGACATTATCTTTTGATTGTTCCCATGGAGGTATGACTCAATCACTGGAGTCCTTTAAGAGAGACTTCTGGAGAGATGCTGGCTGCTGCTTTGTTATAGCTTGCTCTGTAAAAGCTAAGAGAGGACAAAATGCCCCAAGAACAGCTGAGAGGGACATTTTGGGAGATGCTAAAAGCTGACACTGACACTGATGCTTAGAGATGCTTAGTGTTGCTGACAGAAGGATGTTTGGAGATGCTAAGCTAAGGATTCACAGGAGCTGAGAGAGGAGCTGAAACATAAACCTGGGCCAGCAGATGCCAGCCACATGCCTTCCCAGCTGACTGAGGTGTTCTGGATGCCATTGCCCATTCTTCAGTGATGCCTTAGTTTGGACACTTTTATGGCCTCAGGACTGTAAATTTGTAACCAAACAAACCCCCTTTATAAAAGCCTATCCATTTCTGGTATTTTGCATTAGCAAACTGGAGCAGGTTTGTTGAAGTCTTCTATTTCTTCTAGATTCAGTGAAGGTTGTCCATGCATTTCAAGGAAATCATCCATTTCATCTAAGTTGTTTAATTTGTTGGCACACAGTAGTTAATAGACTCCTTTTATGATTTTCTTTTATTTCTGTGGGGTCATTAGTAGTATCCCCCTCTCATTTCTTGTTTTATTGGTTTGCATCTTCTATCTTTTTTCTTTGTCAGTCTATCTAAGGGTTTATCAATTTTATTGATTTTTATGAAGGACCAAATATTGGTTTTGTTGATTTTCTCTACTGTCTTTTTATTCTCAATCTCATTTGTTTATGCCCTAATCTTTGTTATTTATTTCCTTATGTTTGTTTTGGGGTAGTTTGATGTTCTTTTTCTGGTTCATCCAGGTGTGCTGTTAGGTCTTTGATATTAGCTTTTCCTTTTTCTTTAATGTAGGCATTTATGGCTGTAAATTTCCCTCTTACCAGTGCCTTCACTTAATCCCATGAGTTTTTATATGTTGCATCCTTGTTTGTATTCATCTCCAGATATTTTCTGATTTCTCCTGCAATTTCTTCTTTGACACACAGATTGTATGAGTGTGATTTTTAACCCTCATATATTTTTTAATTTTCCAATTCTCCAGCTGTTACTGATTTCCAGCTTCATTTCATTGTAATGAGAGAAAGTCTTTGTATGTTTTCAATCTTTTTAAACTTATTGAGACCTGGTTTTTGATCTAATATGTGGTCTATTCTTGTCAATGATCCATGGCCACTTGAGAAGAATGTATATCTTACTGGTTTGGGGTGGAATGTTCTGTAAATGTCTATTAGGTCTAATTCATTTATCATATTAAATAATAATGAATTATTGATTCATTTATCATATTATTATTAAAGGAGAGTTTTGCCAGATAAAGAATTCTTGGCTGACAGTTTTCCTCTTTCAATGCCTTAAATATATACCCTCTTTAGATGCATAAATATATTATTGTTATTTCTTCTTGGTGGATTGCCCCTTTTGTCAATATATAATGTCTTTCTCCATCTCTTTTAACAGTTTTGCATTTAAAGTCCATTTTCTCTGCTATCAGTATAACTACACACACTCTTTTCTATTTATTGTTTTTATGGAATATCTTTTTCCAGCCTTTCACTTTCAACCTACTTGTGTCCTTGGGTCTAAGGTGAGTTTCTTATAGAAAATTATAGATGGATCATATTTTTATATATTCTTCTAATCTCTGTCTTTTAGTTGGGGATTTAATCCATTAACACTTAATGTTATTACTGTAAAGGCAGTACTTATTTAAACCATTTTATACTTTGGCTTTTGTATGTCATGTCTTATTTTGGTCCCTTTTTTTTTACCCCTTTGCTTACCTTTACTTATAATCTTCATGTCTACTCTCTCCTCCAAACCTTTTCCTTTCAACCTGTAGAATTCTGCTTAGTATTTCTTATAGGGTAGTCCTCTTGTTTACAAACTCTCTCAGTTTCTGTTTATCTGTGAATATTTTAAAATCTCCATCATTTAAAGGAGAATTTTGCCAGATAAAGAATTCTTGGCTGACAGTTTTCCTCTTTCAATGCCTTAAATATGTTGTAGCACTGCCTTCTTGCTTCCATTGTTTCTGGTGAGAAATTGAACAGAATCTCATTGAGCATGCATTATATGTGATGAACTGCTTTTACTGCTTTCAGAAGTCTCTCTTTGTCTTTGGCATTTGACATTCTGGAGCAGGTCTATTAGGATTTATTCTGTTTGGAGTACACTGTGCTTCTTTGACATGGACAGTTATGCCTTTTATAAGGGTTGGGGATTTTTTGGCAAATATTTCCTCAAATATTCTGTCTTCCCTCTTTTCCCTTCTCTTTATGGGATATCCATGACACATATATTTGTGTGCCTCATGTTATCATTCAATTTCCTGATATCCTTCTCCATTTTTTCCCGTTCTTTTCTCTATCTGTTCTTTTTCCTGTGATATTTCAGATGTCCTATCCTCTGGCTGGCTGAGCCTTTCTTCTATGTGTTCAAATCTGCTTTCTTATGCCTCCAGTGTATTATTAATCTTTTCTATCATCATTTCCTTTCCCAAACACTGTTATTTGTTTGCATACTTTTAAATTCTTCTTTATACTCACCCAGCATCTTCTTACTATCTTTTACCTGTTTTGTCATATTTTCCTTCATCTCCTTGGATTGATTTAGAAGTGTTGTTTGAACATCATTGATTAGTTGTTTTAAATCTTGTGTTTTGTCTGAAGTTTTAATTTGTTCCTTTGTGCTTTATCTTCCTGTTTCATCGTATGGCTTGTGATTTTTTCTGATGTTTAGGCATCTGGTTTTCTTGATGAGTTTAATCTGGTTGTCATTTCTTTATCTCTTGCCTAGGGTTTTCTTATTGTTTGACCTTATGCTAAAGCTCTTCCTTGACACTTGATTCAACTTGTTCTATACCTTTAGAATAGCTTGTATTTAACTGATTAGTTTTTTTCAGCTCTTATTCATCTGTTCCTTGTCCTGTATATAGAGTACAATTTTTGAGATTGAGACTATTTGTGCAATTGTTTCACCCCTCAGAGAAAGCTTTCTTTCCTCCATTCTTCCTCTGGGAATGTTGAAGTGTTCTGTTTGTATTTGATTTGCCTCTATATAATTTTAACACTCCTTTCATTCTCTCTAACTTCTTTTACCTGGAGAGCTAATTCATCGAGATGGGTACTCCTGGAATGGACTTTCCCAAGTCAGTTTTCTCAGTCAAAACAGGCCCAGTGACTAAAGAATGGGTGCAAATTGCTATGAGATGGAGACCCAGAACTACACCAATCTTTTCTTTAAGGGATCCTTGAATTTGTGCTTTCCTGGCCTGACCAATAGGTGGAACTCTTCAGCCAACTGCCCCCTGCAGTCCTAAGGTCGTACTGTTCTTTTAATTCTCAGCTGATCCTGTTGGTAGTGTGATTGAGAGAGAGACTGTCAGATGCTTTTGGCCAGGGAGGGTTGAAACTGTTTTTCAGTTCCCAGATCCCATGATCTGAATTCTCTAATCAAAAGCCAGAAACTGTGCTGGGCTGTGCCACCCATATTTTTTCTTGGGGAAGAGATGCCCTTCAGCAAACTGTTCCCTGTGACCCAAAGAAGGCACTGTGTCTTTTGTTTTCCAATCAACTGTGCTTCCTCCTCTGAAAGGAGTTGAGTTGAAACAGAGCTTGCTTGCTGTTCTATGTTCTGGGAAGTTTGAAAGTGTATCTATCCTCAGAGCTGGAAGCCAGTGGTATGAATTCCCTAAACAAAAGCTGCAGTCAGTGTCCAGTCAAGCCCTCTTTATTTGGGGAAGATCCACCTTTAAGCAAACTGTTCCCACCACCTGAGAAGTTATTGTTTCTCTAAATAAGCCCTGCTTCCTTGCCTGCTGGAGGTGGGGTTGAAACACAGGCTGCCAGCTGCTTTGTGTCATGGGAAGATTGGAAATTTAGTTGTCCTTGGAGCTGGAACCAAGCAATCTGAATTTGCTAATCAAAAGCCACAATTTGTACGTGGCTTTTCCTGCCCCCCTGACAGATTCTTGGAAAGGAGGACTTCCATTTTCAGCCAGGAATTGGTTCCTGAGGTGGTCATCCATGCCACTGTAAGGTGGATACCAGTCTCCACAGCATGAAGAGTTCTACTCACAAATCTTCACTGTAGTTTATCAGTATCTTCCTTTGGTTCTTCTCTGGATGGTGTACAGTGTTCCTCTGGTCTCTGTAGCCACAAAACAGTGCTTCAAACAGCTCCTTGCTGTTTTCTAGATACCCTGGAGGACGAACTGAATCCGAGAGCTCACTATTCCGCCATCTTGGTTTGCTCCATCTCTTATTCTGGTTTTGAATTGCATTTCCCTGATGGCTAATGATGTTGAGCAACTTTTCATGTGCTCTTATTTTCTCTAGAGAGATGTGTACTCAATTACTTTTCCAATTTTAGTTGTGTTGTCTTTTTGTTGTTAAGTTGTTAGATTTCTTTATATATTCTGGATGTTAAACCTTTATTGTCTATGTGATTTCCAAATATTTTCTCCCATTGTATAGATTATCATTTTACTTTCATGATAAAGTCCTTTGAGGTGTAAAAGTTTTTAATTTTGATGAGGTAACATATATCTATGTTTTTCTTTTGCTGCTTTTGCTTTGATTGTAAGGTCTCAGAGACATTTCCTAATACAAAGTCCTAGAGATGCTCCCTATGTTTTCTTCTAGGAGATTGGTAGTTCAGGTTCTTACATTTAGTTCTTTGATCCATTTTGAGTCAATTTTTGTATATGGTGTGAGGGAGGGTCCCCTTCCTTTTTTTTCAAATGGAGATTCTGTTTCCCCAGCACCATATATTGAAGAGACTGTTCTTTCCCAATGGAATGATTTTTACCTCCTTGTCAGGATCAGTTGGCCATAAATATTGGGGTTGATCTAGCCAAGGAACTAACTTTTGGTTTTGCTGATACTCTCCACTGTTTCTTTTTGTCATTGTTTTGTATTCCATATATCTCCACTCTAATCTTTATTATTTCCTTTCTTCTTCTTGTTTTTAAATTTTCTCTTCTTTTTCTAGTTCTCCCAGTCTTGAGGATAGGTCTCTGATTTAAAATGTTTCCTCTTCCTAATGCCAGCATTTAGAGCTGTAAATTTCTCTCTCAGCATTGCCTTTCCTGCATCTCATAAGTTTTGGTATGTTGTATTTTCAATTTTATTCATCTCAAAATATCTCCTAATTTCCCTTGTGAGTTCCTCTTTAACCTCTTGGTTGTTTAAGAGTACATTGTTTAATTTTCACATGCTTGCAAATTTTCCATACTTCCTCTGTTATTTGTTTCTGGCTTTATTCCTTTGTGTTTGGAGAAGGTTCATTGTATGATTTTGATAGTTTTGAATTTATTGAGACTTGTTTGTGACATAAGATATGGTCTATCCTGGAGACTTATCAATGTGCAATCAAGAAGAATGTGTATTTTGTTGTGGGATGAAGGGTGTTACATATGGCTATTAGGTCTAGTTGGTGTAGAGATCAATCAAATCTTGTATTTCCTGATTGATCACATGACCACATGCTCTATCCATTATTTTGAGTGGTGTATTAAAGTCTCCTACTATTAATGTATAACTGAAAATTTCTCACCTCAATTCTGTCAGGATTTGCTTCATATATTTTGGGGCTCTGCTGTTGGATGCATAAATATTTATAATTGTGTTTTCTTGTTGACTTGACCACTTTATCAGTGTATAATGGTCATTGTCTCTCGTAACTGTTTTTGACTTGAAGTTTATTTTATCTGATATGAATATAGCTACACCACCTTCTAATTTCCAACCTACTTGTGTCTTTGAATTTTAGGTGAATTCCTTAGAGACAGTATATAGCTGTGTCATGCTTTTTTACCCATTCTTCCAATCTTTGCCTTTTGACTGTAGAGTTTAATCCATTTGAATTTAAAGTCACTACTGATAGTAAATCTCTTTCTTCTGACATTTTGCTCTTTAGCCTTTGTAAGTCTTATACGATTTAACATCCTAAGTGTATTACAATCATATTTGGTTTGATAGCAAATTAACTTCAATTGTGTGCACATATACTTTCCCTGTACCCCTCTGTCTCTCACCTTTTTTTGGTATTTGTTAGCACATATTCTTGTACATTGTATGTCCAAAAACAGATTTATCATTACTTCTGTAAATTTGTATTTTAGCACCCATAGGAAGTAAGAAGTGGAGTTACATACCAAAAAACACACCAAAATAGTTCAAGCATTTACAGCTATGAAATGATTACCTTTACCAGAGATCTTTATTTCTTATGCCACTAAACCACCATTTAGTGTCCTTTCCTGTCAGTCTGAGAAACTCCCTACATTGCTTGTAAGGCAGGTCTAGAGGTGATGAACTCATTCAGTTTTTGTTTATGTTGGAATGTCTTAATATATTGCTCATTTTGACAGAAATTCTCACCAGACATAAAATTCTTAGCTGCCAATTGTATTATTTCAGCACTTCAAGTATTTCTACCCATTGCCTTCTTACCTCCATGTTTCTGATGAGAAATTGATCCCCAATCTAACAGGTACTCCTTTGTATGTAACATATTGCTTTTCTCTTGCAGCTTTCAGAACTCTCCCTGTTCTTTCAGTTCAACAGTTTTATTGATATATGACAGGGTGCATTTTCCTTAATATTTATCCTCTTTGATGTTTTCTAGTCTTTTTGCATGTGCATATTCACATTGTTTGCTAAGTTTGGGAAGTTTGCTTTCATTATTTTTGTGAATATTCATTCTGCCCCTTTCCATTTTTCTTCATATTCTGGAACTCCCATAATGCATATATTGGTATGTTTGATGGTGTCCCAGAGGTCCAATAGACTCTTTTCATTTTTATAATTCTTTTTCTCTTTTTTGCTCCTCAGCCTGTTTCAGTTTGCTAATGCTGCCATTTTGCAAAACACCAGAAATGGATTGGCTTTTATAAAGGGGGTTTACTTGGTTACAAAGCTACAGTTTTAAGTCCATTAAGTGTCCAAGGTAAGTCATCAACAATAGGGTACCTTTACTGGAGGATGGCCAATGGTGTCTGAAAACCTCTGTTAGCTGGGAAGGCATGTGGCTGGTATCTGCTTGCTCCCAGGTTGCATTTCAAAATGGTGTTCTCCAAAATGTCAGTATCAGCTTCCAATAGCCATCTTCAAAATGTTTGCCTCAGTTGCAGCTCCTCTGAAGTCCTATTTCTGAATTTTATAGGGCTCCAGTAATTAAATCAAGACCCAAGCTGAATGGGTGGGGCCACATCTCCATGGAAACAATCCCATCAACAGGTCACACCCTAATCAAACATGTTATTAGTCATATCTCTGTGGAAACAACCCAATCCAAAGGTTCCAACCTAATCAACACAAATGCATCTAACCCCACAAGATTGCATCAAAGAACATGGCTTTTCTGGGGGACATAATATATACAAACCAGCACACTGAAGAAAGGCCAATGGCATCCAGAGCACCTCTGTCAGCTGGGAAGGCATATGGCTGGCATCTGGTGTTCCTTTGTTCTGGTTTCAAAATGGTTTTCTCCAAAATGTTTCTGGGCATCTGTCTCTGTTAGCTTCTTCTCTCTCTCAGCCTCTGTGCATCATTGCTTTTTCTCCCAGGGCATTTCTATCTAAGCATCTGGGGGACTTCTCTTAGCTTCTCTGGGGCAAACTCTGGGCTTCATCTCTAGCTTAGCATCCCCAAACATCCGTCTGCATCTCTCAGCATTTCCAAGTGTCTGGGTCTGCATCAGCTCTCAGCTTCTCTCCAAACTCCCTCTCTCAGAGTCTCTGAGCTCCTTGTTTTTGTGAGCTCTCTGAAAGGACTCCAGTGACATAATTAAGACCCATTCAGAATGGGTGGGGTCACATCTCCACGGAAATAATTTAGTCAAAGTTCTCATAGTTAGGTGAGTCACATCTCCATGGAAACACTTAACTAAAAGTTTCCACCCTAATCAAAAGACTAATGTCTGTCCCCACAAGATTGCATTAAAGAACATGGCTTTTATAGGGGACAGAATAGATTCAAACCAGAACATTTCACCCCCAAACCCCAAAAAGGTGTGTTCTTTACAAATGCAGAAATGCATTCATTCCATCACAATATTAAAAAGCTTAAATCATTTCAGTAACAACAGATAAGTACAAATTCTTATCAATATAAGTTACATGGTTTGTTCTAAGGCAACATTCTCTGGCTGTGAACCTGTGAAACTTAAAACAAGTTACCTGCTGCCAATTTACAAAGGAGGGACAGTAATAGGATGAACTTTCCCATTGGCATAGGAATAACTGGAAAGGAAAACAGGGTTCATGGCACCAAAACAATTCCTAAAACCTGCAGGACATACTTCATTAGATTTCAAAATCTGAAAGTCATTTATCAAATGGTGTTTCATCCTTGGGGCTTGAGACAGCAGGAGTCCCACCCTTTCCAAATGCCTTCACAGTGGCCCTGTTCTCTCCAAATATGACTGCTCCAACATATCCATGCACTGGGGAGGTCACTTTCTCAGCTCCAACTTCCTCAAATATCTGTGTGACATCTAGACTCTCTACCATTGCTAGGGCCCATGCTCAACACCTTTAGAACAGTGGGGTGGTGGCCATTGCGGGGACTGAGCTTGTACCTCGGCTTGCCAGGCCTGGGCCAGGGGACCTGATCACCCCCTGGGGAGGGTAGTAGGTACGGGCGTGAGTGCCCTCTGCAGCCCCCCCGAGCCTGAGGAGCGAGGTCAAGGCAGCTCCCTTTTCCTCACCCAAAATGCCACTGGCAGGGGAGGCTTGCCGGAGGAAACCGCCTTTCTCCCAACTGCCCTTTCCACACTTCCTTATCTTACCCACTCGCTCCCTGGTGCCAAGGCCACTCCTGCCACCGCCAGCGCGCATGCACCGTGGCCCAAACAACCCCCGCCCGCTGCAACGGCTCCTGAATCCTCTCAGAACCAATCCTAGCCCCTCTCCCTTCAATATTGCCATTTTAGGCTACTTCACCTCCTTTCCAGCCCTGCCCCTCTTACCAGCCTATATAACCTGTAATCACCCCTGAATAAATCTCTTTGGCGCATACCCCTACTGGATGAAGAGTGTTTTTGTCCTTATCGCCGCCCTCCTTGCACGCCTCTCGCCGAGGACTCTGGCCAACGTCCTCCGCCTCGCCCTCGCCTCCGGGAAAGAGCCCCCGCCGCCGGTAACCTTTAAGCAGCCCCGAGAGCTGAGGGCTCGGCTACCGGCCGCCACTCCCCCTAGAAGCAGTAACCCCGACCGCAGCCATGATCTCCCCAATCCCCAAGGAATGTGCTTTACTCTCTTTCAGGTCTGGAATGGCAGTAGTCTTCCTGAACATCGAGGTGGAAAGCCTGCCCTCTGCCTCTGGGGCAAACTCATCTTCTTCACATGTATGGGTTGGTCTGTTCTCCTGGCTCAAGATTTCTTCTCTTCAGACCTTGGCTTCCATGGTTCCACCTTTGAAGAAATTTTTCCTTCAGTCTGTCCCTTTTCTGTTATTTTAGTACAGGCTGGCAGTGGTTCCATTTATATAGATCTCACAAAAAATTTCTTGGCTCAGCATGCAGCATCCAGGGGTCAAAACCATCAGACAATAGGACTTTCTACACATCCTTTCTGGATAACTCCATCTCCAATCCTGACTTGTACTGAAATGACTGGCTGGTTCCAGGTTTCATTAAATCCTTATGTGGCTCATTATCCTCTGGTGTCTCACTTTCTGGAAGTCCAGAATTTTCCAGAACATCAATTTCTGGTTTCCTTGTACTGAAGACTTCAGTTCTCATCTTATCTCTTTCCTCTCACATTTTACTATAAGCTGCAAGGAGAAGTCAGGCTGCATTTTCCAAATTTAGTTTCAAGATCTCTTCAGCTAAGTATCCCAGCTTGTCATGTTCAATGTCTGCCTTCCATCTGACATCAGGACTCAATCTTGCCAAATTCTAAGCCACTTTAAAACAAGTATGGCCTTTCTTCTAGTTTGCAATAACACATCAAACAGTTCTTTCTAAGGCCTCACTGCGAATATCTTTAGAGTCTGTATTTCTACCAACAGTCACTTCAGAACAACTTAGGCCTTTCTATCAAGTTCCTCACAATTCTTCTGGAATCTTTCCCTACCCAATTAAAAAGCCATTCCAAACTCAGCAGTACCCCACCTCTGTTACCAAAATGTTTCAGTTTGCTAAGCCTGCTGTTGTGCAAAATATCAGAAATGGATTGGCTTTTATAAAGGGGATTTATTAGGTCACAAATTTACAGTTCTAATGCCATAAAAGTGTCCAAACTATGGCATCAACATGAGGATACTTAAAACTGAAGAAAGGCTGATGGCACACAGAACACCTCTGTCAGTGTGGAAGGCATGTGGCTGGTATCTAATGTTCCTTTGCACCTGGGTTCATGTTTCAAAATGGCTTTCTCCAAAATGTTTCTGGGCGTCTGTCTCTCCTAGCTTCTGTCTGTCAGCCTCTGTGCCTCCTTGCTTGTTCTCCCAGAGCATTTCTCCCTAAGCATCTTGGGGGTTCTCCTTAGCTTCTCTGGGGCAAACTCTGGGCTTCATCTCTAGCTTAGCATCTCCAAACATCCTTCAGACTGCATCTTCCTGCATCTCCAAGTGTCTGGGTCTGTGTCAGCTCTTAGCTTCTCTCCAAACTCTTTCTCTCAGCTTCTCTGAGCTCCTTGTTTCTGCAAGCTCTCTTAAAGGACTCCAGTGATCTAACTAAGGCCCACCCAGAATGGAAATAATTTAACCAAGTTCTCACCTACAGTTAGACGAGTCGCATCTCCATGGAAGCACTCAATAAAAAGTTTCCATCCTAATCAGAAGACTAATAAGTCTGTCCCCACAAGATTGCATCAAAGAACATGGCTTTTGTGTGGGACATAATAGATTCAAACCAGAACACTGGCACATTTCAAGAGTCTTATCTTTGAGTTGCTGACTTTTTCTTCTGCAAGCTCCAAACTGCTGTTGAAATCCCCCCTGGGAATTTTTTCCTTTCTGTTATATTTTGGTCTTCAACTCTAGTGTTTCTCTTCATTTCCTTTTAAAAATTTCTCTTTGCTAAGATTATCATGTTGCTCATTTATTGCTTTCCTGATAACTTCAGTTCTTTCCCTGCATTTTCCTTCATTTTCTTGAACATTTTTAAGATCATTTCTTAAAAGTTATTTTTCGTCATATCCACAATCTGGTCTTCTTCAAGGATATTTCTATATTGTATACTGTTCCTTTGGAGGGACATCATATCATGTTTATTCATTTATCTTGTGCTCTTTGATTGAACACTTTATTAAAATTTACATTTTAATAGTTTGAAGTGTTAACTCTGGGGCTTATTCTCTGAGATATTTGTTTCTTGATTTTGTAACCAGCTTGTGATATGATAAAGGTTTTCTTAAGTGTCAGCCCAAATTGAATGCAAATTGAAGGGTCCTCTCTGTATTTTCTGGGTCTGTGTTTTGTCCTGGCTTCATGCTTGCTAGTGGCTTTGGAGTTCTTTTGCTTACAGGAGTTTGGATGCCCCATCTATTCCCAAGAGACCATCTCCCTCTCCCCAGTGTTTAAAGCAGGTAAGCCTGTTCCTGAGACCATCTGCATCAATGGTTTCTTATACTGTTTCCCTTTTCCCAAGCTGCTTTGGCCTGGATGGCAAATTCTGTGTGTGGACACACTGGAGAGGAGTTTCCCAAGTCACTCTTTCCCAGACAAAACCAGGCCAGGGTCCCATGAAGTGAACACACACCAGCTCCAAACTGCCCAGGAAGGGTGCAAGGACTTTTTCCATCCCTTCACAAAGCTGTGCTTTCTTGGCTTAAACAGCAAATGAGTCATTCAACTGTTATCTGCAGCTCTGAGGAAGCATAGCAATTTTCAGTCTCCTCAGTCTTGCCTTTCTGGAGTGGGTTGGTACAATGGTGGTTCCTCAGTGATCAGAAGTCATTGATCAAAAGCTGTGACTTTTGATTGTACCTGCTCACACCTGATCTTGGGGAAGTGTATTTTTATATCAAGCTAGCTAGGAGCCATATCCCACAGTGGCCTGCTACAAGATGGGTGATGGTTGCTGGTAACTGCTACACAGAGAGAGCAATTTACTAGTGTTTACTGTAATTTACCAGTATCTTCTTCCTGCTCTTTCCTGGATGCCCTACAGTGTTCTGTTGGACTCCAGAGTTTCAATACCATTGTTTCAGACAGATATTTTCTGTGTAATAGTTGTTCTGGTGGACAGACTCCACCAGCTTGCCACAATCCTCCAAAATGGCCCTTCTTAACTGTGCCCAGCCAGTTGAAACACCTTGAAGAAAGGATGACTAGAGAGGGAGAATTGTCTACTAGGGTAGAGGGGGATGGCACTTCTGAGAGGGTGGTTGTTTACTCATATAGTCTTTAATCCTTCAATTTTTCCACCCCTGATCAAAACTAACCCCTCCTTAGAAAATTCCTGACTCTCTTTTGTCCTTATCTTAAACCATACAACCCCAGGAGGCTTTGTCTCTTCCTTCCATATTTTAACCAAGGACTACAACAGCCTATTCCATGTCCTTACATCCCATGATGATATCTAGAACAATAATAGTAGGATTACTGGACAATTTATTTACAGCCACCACCTAGCCTGACTTTTCAATGATAGAGGAGCTGTCCACTAACAATTATGAATCCAGAGAGATAAATCAACAGACAGGATAAAAATATGACATGGCGTCACTTCACTTTGCTCATAAGTGAAGTGCTTATTTCACTTCTTTGCTCAAACCAAGAGCTTATTGATTTCTGGCAGAGCTGACCTGCTCAGAGCTCTGCTCCTTTACACTCCCCATAAGCATGTGCCACTTTAATCCCAGAAATCAAGTTTTCACAGATAGAGTTGGAACACCAGATTTCTTAGGAGAACCTCATTTTTAAATAAATATTCAGGCCTGGAACTTGCTGAATAATATAGAAAATATTCAATGTCTAATCCTCTCACCTACTTTCTTCTTGTTCCATCCTAAAACCATAGATGTCTTCTAGAAACAAGAAGCCTGGAATGAGAAATTCAGCTGTCAAAAAACATAGCTTTTGTTTCTTAAACTAGGGTAGTGTTTTATAACTCCTGGTATAGTGGATTGAATAGTGTCACACAAAAGGATATGTCAAGTCCTAATCTGCAGTACTTGTGAATGTGGTGTTAATTGGAAGTCTTTGTAGATGTAATTGAATGAAGGATTTTGGGATGAGATCATTCCAGATTTAGGCTGGCCTCAAATCCAATGACTGTTGTCCTTATGAGAGAAAGGTGAGGGATATTTGAGACACAGACACACACAGAGACGATAGCAGCAGATATTGGATTGATGCATCTACAAGCTAAGGAATGCCAAGCATTGCTGGCAATGACAAGAAGCTGACAGAGGCATGAAACAGATTTTCCCTCAAAGCCTCCAGAAAGAACCAATCCTGCTGATGTCTTGATATCAAACTTATGGCTTCCACAGCTATGAAAGAATAAATTTCTGTTGTTTTAAACCACTAGGTTTGTGGTATTTCGTTATGTCTGCCCTAGAAATCTAATACATCAATTATATTCACATAGATTTCCTGCAGACCTCTCACCTCATAAAGACTTCTTAACATTGTTAAATTCCAGCCTCCTTTTAATTCTACCTCTTAAATCATGCCAAATAGGATAGTATTGGATGACAAGTGGAATTTTTCCTGTTACCTGGGAATATTTGTTAAGGCCCAAAGGTGAGGGAACAAGAGCCTAAGTGACTCATGTTGTAAGCTAAGGGAATGGTTAATCTTAACTCCCTCTCCATTGATTAAGACATTATTTCTTGCCATTCCTATATGCTGACTATCCAGTCAGTATTGGTGGCAGAGAGGGAAAGAGGACTAGAACCTCATTCTGAGGGAATGAGTGAGTATAAACTGAAGCTATTCCATACCATTATCTTCCTTTTTGGAAGAAAAAGGGGTTGTCTTAATTAATGAAAATCAAGGATAAGAGGAAATTATGCCCAAAGAAACACAGTAGTTAAGTTAGACAACCACTATGCTTGTGTTTTGGCATTTTTCCTTGGTGTGGTGGTTAAGTTCGTGTCAATTTGGCCAGATGATGGTGCCCAGATCTTTGGTCAAGCAAGCACTGGACTACCTCTGGCTGCAAGGATATTTCATGAAGTTAAATCATCAGTATGTTGATTGTATCTGTGGCTAATTACATCTACAGTAAGCCAAGGGGAATGTCTTCCACAGTGAGAGGTGTTTAATCTCATCAGTGATAGGCTGATTTGGAGAGGGTGGGACTGCAGATCTCTTAAGCCCCAAGGATAAAACAACTTTCTGTAGATGACTCTCAGACTTTGAAATCTAACGGAGTTTGCCCTGCAGGTTATCAGAACTGTTTAGGAACTTTGACCCCTGTTTGTCTTCGAATTTCTCCCTATGGAAATGGGAACATTTATCCTGACTGTCCCTTCTTTGTATATTGGAAGCAGATAACTTGCTCTGAGTGTCACAGGTCCACAGCCAGAGGGGAATTCTGCCTTAGAATAGACCATGCCTGTAACCGATTTTGATGAGACTTTGTATTTATTGTTACTGAAATCATTTACACTTTTGTGACATTGTGATGGAATGCATGTGTTTTGCATATGGAAAGAACATATCTTTTGGGGGTCCAGAGGGTGGAGTGTGCTGTCTTGGAGCTGTTATATACCCTAGGAAAGGCCATGTTCTTTTAATCCATTCTTGTGGGCACAGACTTATGTGGGTGAGACCTTTTGATTATGTTGTTTCCATGGAGATGTGACCCTGCCCATTCAAGGTGGGTCTTAATCTCTTTGCTGGAGTCCTTTATGAGAGGATAAAAGACAGATGAAACTCAGAGAGCTCAGAGAAGCTAAGAGATGAATGCCAGGGTTTGCACCAGAGAAGCTAAGAGGACCCACAGACACTCAGGGAGAAATGCAAAGAGGGACATTTGGAGAGAGCCATTGAAACCAGAACTAGGAGAGAAAGACCAGCAGACATTGCCATGTGCCTTCTCATGTGACAGAGTAACCCTAGAGATCAGCACTCTTTTCTAAGAGAAAGTGTCTTCCTCTTGATGCCTTAATTTGGACATTTTCATGGCCTTAGGTAAATTTGTAACCTAATAAAACCCAATTGGAAAAGCCAGCCAATTTCTGGTATATTGGATTCTGACAGCTTTAGCAAAACAAAACACCTGGTTAATTAGCTGATTAGTCAGTGGACTTGTTACTTGCTCCATTTCCCCAATGATGTTAATATATTAAGGAATTTGTTTATTTCATCTGCTGTCAAATTTATTTGCAGGAAAAGACTGCATAATATTCTTGTATTATCTTTTAGATATTTGTAGTATCTTTGATGATGTAATATCTTTTCAAACATGAACTTGGTAATTTGTGTCTCTGCATTTTTGTTATAAATTTATCAATTTTATAGATCTTTCTAACGAATTTGTAATTAAAAGCTTTCCCACAAAGAAAAATAAAAATCCTAACCCAGATAGCTTCACAGATTAATTCTACAAAATATAAGTATATCAATCCTACCAAAACTCTCATCAAAATGACAAAGTGGGGATTTATTTCAACTCATCTTTTCAGGCCTGATTATTCAGACACAGAAACTTAATAAAGCCATTACAAGGAAACTGCAGACTAATATCCTCATAAGCTTGGACACAAAAGTCCTAACAAAATGTTAGCATTTTAATCGAGCAATATGGAAAAAAAGATGTAACAGTGGAGATTATGTAAGTTAAGTGTAACATTAAAAAATCAATAATTGTAATTCACCATATTTACAGAATAAAGGATAAAACTATCATAATCTCAAAATATGTAGAATAATCGTTTGACAAAATTCAGCATCAATGCATGGTAAATATTCTCTGACAACTAGCAATGGAATTCCCTCAAACTGATCAAAGGCATCTGAGATATACCATTATCAAAAATTATAATAATGATTAAGAATGCTTTCTTCCTAATTTTAGGAAGAAGGCAAGGATGCCCATTCTCATCACTTCTATACAAATTTTACTGGGAGTTCCAGCTAAGCAACAAGGTCATAAAATAGAAAAGCCATATGGATTTGAAAGAAGAAATAAAAGTCTTTATTCAAAGACAACATATAAAACCCTATGTAAGCTACCAAAAAATTCTTATAACTACTAAGTAAATTTAGCAAAGTTGGAGAATATGGTATTGACAGGATGGGCTGAATAGCAGAACAGAGGGATTATGCAAAAGAGTCAGTGAACTTTAAGATAGTGCAGTAGAAATTATTGATTCTTAATAAAAAATGAGCAAATAGAAAAAAACAGACCCTGGGTACCTGTGGGACCATAACAAAAGATCTAAATATGTTGTTGGAGTCCTAGAAGGAGAAGAGAAAGGATGGAGCTATAACATGGCTCAAATAAATAATGGCTGAAAACTCCCCTAATTTGGTCAAAGGTATAAATTTACATATTCAAGAAGCTGAACAAACCACAAACAAGATAATCCCAAGGAAATCCACACCAAGATACATCATTGTCAAACTTCAGAAACTAAATACAAAGAAAAAATCTTGAAAACAGTGATAAAGAAATGACATTGTATCTACAGGGGAGAAAAACAATTTGAATGACAGTAGAATTCTCTTCAGAAACTGTGGAGGTCAGGAGTGAGTGGGAAAGCATTTTTCAAGTGCAGAAATAAAAGAATTATTGATTTAGAAATTTATAACAAGTGAAAATATCTTTCAGGAATGAAGGGGAAATAAATTTTCAAATTAGGGAAAACTAAGAGAATATGTCATCAGCATATATATTGAGAAAGAATGGCTAAAGAAAGTTCTTTAAGCAGAAAGGAAACATTTGAAGAAAGAATCTGTAACATTATGATAGATGTTCAAAAGGAAGAAAAAGCGTAGTAAGTAGAAATATGGGAAAATGCAATAGACATTCTTTCTCCCCTAGAGACTTAAACTTATGTTTGATGGTTGAAAAAAAATTATAGCTTTTTCTGATGTGTTTGTAAATGTAGGTGGAGGGAATAGCTAATATAAATATATTATAATTGGGGTAATGCAAAGAGATGTAAAGAGAAGGAAGGTTTCTACAGTTCAGTTGAACTGATAAAATGAAAACATCACTGGATTTGATAAGCTTTGTATAAATAATGCAATACTTAGATTAATCACTTAAGAGTTACATGAGGTATACACTCAAAACCACTAAGCATAATTACATTGAATTCTAAAAGATGTTTAACTAACCCATGGGAAACAAGGAAAAGTATAAAAAAAGGAAATTAAAAAAAAACATGCGGGACACTGTTATCGAGTTCTGACTTGGCGGGCCTGGGCCAGGGGAACTGATCAGCCCCTAGGAAAGGTAGTGGGGCACGGGTGGTTGCGCCCTCCACGGCCCCCCGGGCCTGAGAAAGTGGAGCCGAATGCAGGCCCCATTTCCTCACCCCAAAGTAAAAACCATTGGGGAGGGCTTGCCGGAGAAAACCGCCCCCTTTGCCTTGCCCACCCACTCCCCGTTACCGGAGCAACTCCCGCCCCTTTTCAATCAACCTCCGCGCCCTCTCAGAACCAATCCAAGCCTTTAACCCCTACAGCTACCCCGCCCTCTAAACGGCCCAATATAAGCTTGTACTCTCCCCTAATAAACGCTCTCTCTCTTGGTTTTCATCATCCTAAAAGAAACGTGTCCCGCCTGTTCCTTTCTCGCCGCCCTCCATACTTGCACGCCTCCCGCCGGGGACCTGGCCAAGTCCCCCGCCTCGCCCTCGCCTCCGGGAAAGAGCCCCCGCCGCCGGTACCCTCAGAGCAATCCTGGGAGCCTAGGATTTAGCAACTGGCCGCCACCCTCCCCCAGACGAATCAACTGCGACCGCAACTGGCGCCCAACGTGGGGCCCCTGGAATTAAAAGTCCTCTCCACGCAGCGGTCCAGTGAAACCACCCGCTCGCCCGGACGCCTCTCCAGCTCCCCTTCTCCTCGCCTGCAAAGTAAGGGCCGCCTCTCCCTCGCCGCCCCGCGGAGCTGCCCCTCCCTTGCCGCTCCACGTCTGGAGCCGCCCCTCCCACGCCGCTCCGCGCCCGGGCCGCTCTTCCTTTCCCGCGTTAACCTAACTCTTACCCCTGACTACCTTTCGTCTTCTCTTCCTATATCCCCCACATTCCTCCTAACACTCTTCCTCCAGTAGCTTTCCCTCTTCCCCTCCATTACTTTGCTGTGGTCCTCTGTGTCTTTGTTTCTTTGTTTCGCGCGGTGTGCCTCTTTGCAACCGCCCCTCCCCCCAAACTGCTCTCGCTACTAGAGGCTCCTGCCTTCCATTCTCACCATCTCCTTCGGCCTCGCTGCCACAGTTTACCTCATTTTCTTTACTCAATAATCAACCCCCCTTTTTTCTCTTTTCTCACTCCGCTATGGGTAATCGTCTATCTGCACGCCAAGCACCCCAAGTTCGCGCTCTGGCGGGTCTCCTAGACACACATCGCTGTAAAGTGTCTGTCCGGCAGCTGCAGGTATACTGGGACCTCCTGCTGCCCTTTAACCCATGGCTCACCACTTGCCATCTTTGGGACCCTGTTACTTATGATCGCCTTATTGATCGGGTCACCAACGCCATGGAACATGAGAGCAAGCGCTTCCCTCCCGGCTTGCTCCCCACCTTAATAACCATCTGCTCCTGCCTTCAAGGCTCCCTCCCCCCTGATCGAGGCCCCATTAAATCCAAGGAGGCCCTATCAACCCAGCCAACAGATTCAGACAGCGATACTAATGTAGACCACGATTCAGACACAGAATCCTTAGTCGAGCAAATTAACAACGCGCTCGAAATCGCCCCCCAAAAACAAAGCAATACTAAGCCTCGCCAAGATGGCGAACTTCCTCCTTCTTCTTCCATCGAGGGGAGGAAGTGCTCCGGCGATGACGTCAGCCCTAAGCTGGGCCGGAAACCGCATGCGCTTTACCCCGCCCTTTCACAGGGCGGAGCTAGTCCGCCATCTTATGCCTTGGGCCCCGCCCTTTCACAGGGCGGAGCTAGTCCGCCATCTTATGCCTTAGCCACTCCCACCGCGCCGCCGTCTTGCGACACTTGGGGCCTCCCACTTCCGCCTCCCCCCTCCGGCGAGCTCCCCCTCGGAGCCGCTACCGGCAGCTGCCGCCGCTCCTCCCACCCTGCCGACTAACAACCCCTGGCTGCCTTCTACACCTCAAGGCAACCCTTGGGGCAACGCTCCCCCTACCCCCACTCCCGCGCCAAGCCCTCTGCAAGCGCGTCCTCCTTTCTCTTGTGCCTTTCGCTGCTTTCCTCTTAACCTTACCCCCACACCACAGAAACCGTATGACTGGTATCCCATTGACTCTAATACTATTAAGCAGCTTCGCAGGGCCGTCAAGGAGGACGGGTTGGGTAGCCCATACGCTTCCCAAATACTGCAGGATCTCGGCATGGACTTTTGCATCCCCCAAGACTGGGCCTCGCTTGCCCGTTCCATTCTTAACCCCGGCCAGTTTATTGATTGGCGTGCTCACTTCCAGGCGGAAGCAGCTAAGCAAAGTGAGCAAGACGCAGCCACTGGAGTCTATCATCCCCCCGAAGCCTATTTAGGCACGGGAGCATTTCTAAATGCGTCTGCTTATATTAATGTCCCTGCCACCTTCTGGACTATCCTCAGAGGCATCGCCTTACGTGCGTTTGCCAACTGCTCTGCCCGTCGACCTGACAGCTTTACCAAGCTCCTCCAGGAGCCAAACGAACCTTTCGCCACCTTCGTATCCAGAGTCGAAGAAACCTGCGCTAGAAAAGTTAGCAACCCCCAAGCCCAGCTAGCTCTCACCCGAGAACTCATTCTAGAAGGGGCTAACCCCCCCTGTAAGCAAGCCATTCTCCCCTTGAGGGAAAAAAGTCTAGATGACTGGGTTCTCGCCTGCAGCGCCTTTGACCCAGCTGCCACGTCCCTAGCCCAGGCTGTCTCTGGCGCTGTCACTGCCGCCTTAGCCGCCACCACCGGTTGTTTTAAGTGCGGGCAGAGTGGTCATTTTGCCCGGGAGTGCCCCAATGCAGAAGTCAACCGCCCGCCTTTCATGCAGCGTAATGGGCGCCCCCCTCCCACTCCTTGCCCACGCTGCCAGCGTGGCTATCACTGGGCGCGCGATTGCAAGAGCAGCCCCAGAGATCTTAGCAAGGATAGCTTAAAAAACCTCTGCTATCCCTGGTGCCCTGACGGCAGTCAGCGCCAGGGCACTGAGCAAGCTTTAAACTCCAAGCGGGGCAAGCCTCAGCCCCGCCCCTAAGAGGCAGCGTGCCGGCCGGTTCTAATAAAACTAATCACTTCACCGGCAGTAAAACGCTTCTCTGGACAGTCCCTATCACCCCAGAAAAGCCTACTCGTAAGTTAAGAATAGAGGGGCAATGGTACACGGGCACGCTCGATTCAGGGGCAGAGGTCTCTTGCATGCCCGCTCAGTATGCCACCATGTGCATGGTTCTCGATGGTCCCTCAGTAGTGGGAGCCACTGGTACCTCCACCTCTCTTCAGGCCATAGGGCCCATTAAGTGGGAGGATGAAGAGGGCCACTCAGGCACCTTCCGCCCGTTATTTCTACACACCATAGACCAAATTTTATGGGGCCGTGACATCCTCGCCACCTCTGGGGCAGTGCTTACCACGCAGCCCCCCCAATAATGTGCGCCACTGCTCGTTTAACACCTCCAGCGCCCGTTCCTCTGCAGTGGGATACTGAGGAACCTATATGGGTGGAGCAGTGGCCCCTTCCCACGCATAAATTAGTAACACTCCAAGCCCTTGTCCAAGAACAATTGGACGCTGGCCACATAGAGCCTTCTACTAGTCCCTATAATTCGCCAGTGTTTGTTATTCACAAAAAAACCCCTCTGCCATTGGTCCCAATAAAGTCATTAACCCCCTTTTTCCACAGCTCTCCAGCCACACCTCCGCTCCAACCAGCCGCACCTCAGCTGCAAACGGCGCGTTGCCAACCCCACCACCCCGACCTCCTCTACCCCCCTCTCGCTACTCCTCTCGTTACTCCTCTCCCCTCCTCAGCCTTATCCAAGCAACCTTCACCTCACTAAATGTCTCCTACCCCAATCTTACCTCCTCTTGTTGGCTTTGCCTCTCCACCTCTTCCTCACTGTATGAGCCCGTCGCCTCCAACCTCTCCTTTTCAGAAAATGCAGAAGACAACCCCTCGGAATGCAATTGGAATACCTCAGCCGTCCCCCTAACCTTTCATTCAGTCTCCTTTACAGGAAAGTGCATCCGCCCTCGCTCAAGTAACTCTCCCAACCTCACAGCCTGTGCCAACTACTCATCTCCCAGCAGCTCTGCCAAGTTTCTTATTCCCCACAACTCCTCCCAATGGCTCTGCTCCTCTACAGGACTTACCCCCTGCCTTAACGTGCAGACCCTCAATACAACTCATGAAACTTGCCTCCTAATTGTCCTTATCCCTAGGGTCCTATACCACAGCGAGGAAGACTTCTTCCTCCGCCTGGAAAGAACTGCAGCCCCTGCTCCTCTGCAAAAGCGAGAGCCCATCACCGTCCTCACGATTGCCTCCCTCCTAGGTCTTGCAGGCGCTGGCACCGGAATCGCTGCATTAGCCAGTCAAGGCTCCGCCCTAACTCACCTCCGGGCGGCTGTTGACGAGGACATTCGTCACCTACAAGACGCTATTTCTCATCTTAAAAATTCTGTCAATTCCCTCTCTGAGGTCGTACTCCAAAACCGCCGAGGCCTCGACCTTCTCCTCCTCAAAGAAGGAGGCCTCTGCGCCGCCCTAGGAGAAGAGTGCTGTGTATATGCCAATTCCACAGGTCTCGCCGAGAACAGCCTAAAAAAGGTCCGAGAGGGACTGGAACAACGCAAAAAAGACCGTGAAGCCACCAGCTATTGGTCCCACATCTTTACCCCCCTCCTCCCATACCTCCTCCCTCTCATCGGCCCCCTACTAATGATTATTCTAGCTCTCACCCTAGGGCCCTGCATTATCCGCAAAATTGTTCAGCTTGCTAAGAACCAAGCCAATGCTGTCTTTTCATCATTTGTGCAAGTCCAGTATCAACAACTTGCCTCCACTGAAGAAGCTGACCCTCCGCAGCGTTGCCACCCTCGTCCATCCCGCAAGCAGCGAGGCCCCTCTCGAACGCCCGGGCACCACACCAACGTCGAGCTCCAGCCTCTCTGACTACCATCTACCCCTATCCCTTCCCCCACCTCCCCTTTCCCTCATCCCTTGGCGGATCTCTCCGGTAAGCTTCTTCCTCTAATTAGAAAAGAAGGGGGAAATGCGGGACACTGTTATCGAGTTCTGACTTGGCGGGCCTGGGCCAGGGGAACTGATCAGCCCCTAGGAAAGGTAGTGGGGCACGGGTGGTTGCGCCCTCCACGGCCCCCCGGGCCTGAGAAAGTGGAGCCGAATGCAGGCCCCATTTCCTCACCCCAAAGTAAAAACCATTGGGGAGGGCTTGCCGGAGAAAACCGCCCCCTTTACCTTGCCCACCCACTCCCCGTTACCGGAGCAACTCCCGCCCCTTTTCAGTCAACCTCCGCGCCCTCTCAGAACCAATCCAAGCCTTTAACCCCTACAGCTACCCCGCCCTCTAAACGGCCCAATATAAGCTTGTACTCTCCCCTAATAAACGCTCTCTCTCTTGGTTTTCATCATCCTAAAAGAAACGTGTCCCGCCTGTTCCTTTCTCGCCGCCCTCCATACTTGCACGCCTCCCGCCGGGGACCTGGCCAAGTCCCCCGCCTCGCCCTCGCCTCCGGGAAAGAGCCCCCGCCGCCGGTACCCTCGGAGCAATCCTGGGAGCCTAGGATTTAGCAACCGGCCGCCACCCTCCCCCAGACGAATCAACTGCGACCGCAAAAACAGAACAGAGAAATATCAAAATGGTGGGCTTAAACTCTATTGGTAGTTATATTAAATGTAAATTGCCTGCATACATTAGTGAAAAGACAGAGATTGGCAGAATGGATTAAAAGACAAGACCCAACTGTCTCTTTTCTATGAGAAATTCACTGCAAATATAAAATATAAGAAGGTTGAACATAAAAAAATAGAAGCAAGCATATCATGAGACATTAATCAAAAGAAAGCAGATTAGGCATATTAATATCAGATACATTTGACTTCAGGGCAAATAAAATTACCAGAAAAGGGGAGGGAAATTTTATAATGATAAAGGGTAAATTACTGAGAAAAAATAGAAATTCTATATGTGTATGCCACAAACAACATAGTTGCAAAATATGTGAAGCAAAACTGATAGGAATTAAAAGAAATTGTTAAATCCATAATTACAGTTAGAGACCTGAACTCTCCTCACTCAAAAATTGATAGAACAAATAATAGAAATCAGCAGGTATAGAGGAACTCAATAACATTGTCAATCAACAAGACATAATCAATAATTATAGACCACTAAGCCAACCACAGAGTAATAGTCATCCTTTTCAAGAGTCCACAGAAAATATACCGGGTGGACCATAATCTGGCCAAAAAAAAACAAATCACAATAAATTTCTAAGTTTGAAATAATACAGAGCCATAATGGAATAAAACTACAAATAAATAACAGAAAGATAACAGAAATATCTCCAAGCATTTGGCAACTAAAGAACACACTTCTAAGTAATGCATGAATAAGAAAGAAAACCTAAAATTAAATTACAAGATTCCTTGAAATGCATAAAAATGAAAATACAACTACCAAGAATTTTGGAACACAACTAGCAAATTGCTAAGATGGAAATTTATAGCTCTGAAAGCACACATTAGACAAGTTGAAGATCCTTAAAATAGTAATCTCAGCACCCACCTCAAGAACTTAAAAAAGAAGAGCAAAATAAATCCAAAGGAATCAGAAGAAAGAAAATGATTAAGAGCAGAAACATTCATTTAAAATAGCAAAAAAGTAGAGAAAAAAATCAACAAAACCTACAGCTGACTTTTGAGAATGATCAATAATATTGACAAACCTCTAACAAGACTGACAAAGAATAAAAAAGAGAAGACAGAAATTACTGACATCAATAATTAAATGGGTATTGCTAAAGACCTTGAAGGCATAAAAAAGATAATAAAAGAATGCTACAAACAGCTTTACATATAAAATTGACAACTTAAATGAAATGGAACAATTCCTCTAACAATGCAAACTGCCAAAGTCTGCCTGATATGAAATATATTATTTGAAGATCCCTATAACTATTAAAGGAATTGAATTTGTAAGGTAAATTCCCCTCCAAATAAATCCCTAGACCAAGTTGGTTTCATTGGAGAATCCTAACAGACATTAAAAAGATATCAACAACAACACGCAAATATTTTCTAAGAATTAGAAGAGGAAGAACCCGTCCCAATTCACTTAATGAAGCTAGTCATGATATCACTGACACCAAAACCAGGCAAAGACAGAACAAAAAGAAAAAATGAAAGAGCAAAATACAGATCTATATCCCTCACAGATGTGGATGTAAAAATCCTCAAGAAAATAAAAGCCAATATAATTCAGCAATATACAAAAAGAATTATACATGATGACCTAGTGGGGTTTATTCCAGATATATAAGGCTGGTTCAATATTTGAAAAGTGATCAATGAAATTGACCATATTAATGGCTAAAGAAGAAAAATCATATGATCTTATCAATCATTACAGTAAAATGAGGAAATTCAACCCCTTCTAAAGTAATTGAGCAGACACTTCAGTGGCCACACAAGAAAATGAATACAAACCTCACAAAATTAATTCAGAAAAGGCACTACTAAACAAACCTCAAAGAGCAACAAAAACAATCCCTTTTGATGGGAAAGAGTCTAATTGTTCAGAGTTGCACATTATAATATTTAAAATGTCTAGTTTACCAGAAAAAGGAGACATGGAAATAAACAAAAATATATGGTTCATGCACTAAAAAGAAAACTAATAGAAACCCTCCCTGAGGAAATCAGATGTTGGATTTACTAGCCAATGACTTTAAATCAATGATTTTAAGCCAAGTATTTCAAAGAACTAAAATGAATCATGTTTAAAGAACTAAAGGAAACTTGAGAATGATGCTTCACCAATATAAAATACTTTAAAGAGAAATAATTAAAAGAACTAAATAGAAATTCTGGAGTTGAAAAGTACAATTATTGAAATAAAATTATGCTAGAGGGGCACAACAGCTGATTTAAGCTGGCAGATGAAAGAATCAGCACACTTGAAGATAGCACAATTGAGGATACCCTCTGAGAAGAACAGGAAGGAAAAAAGAGAATTAAGAATACATCACAATGAAAGGAAAACTGCAGAATAACATCCCTTATTACTATAGATGGAAAAATTCTCATCAAAATATTAGCAAACAAAATTCAGCAACATATGAAAATGATTACACACCATGACAAGTGGGATTTATTCCAGGAATGCAAGGTTGGTTCAGTACATGAATATCAATCAATATAATTCACCATATAAATAATAAAGAACAAAAAAATACTTGGTAATTTTAGCAGACAGAAAAAAATCAATTGACAAAGTCCAGTACCCATTCATGATAAAACCACTCAACAAACCTTGAATAAAAAAGACACTTCCTCAACCTCATAAGCAGCATATATGATAATCCCGCATCTAGTATCATTAGTTAATGGTGAAAGGCTGAAAATATTACCTGAAGATCCAGGACATGACTGGTATATTCACTCTATCTTTATTCAATATTGTACTGGAGGTTTCAGCCAGGGAATTTTGGCAAGAAACGTAACAAAACATATCCAGGACTTTAGTGGAAAAGGTAAAGCTACTTGTATTTCATATTGCCTAATTTTGTGATTAGAAATTCCTAACCTAGGCAAGGTTACAGAATAGTGGATCAATATTGAAAAATAAATTGCAGAGGTGACCAAGGTGATAGGATTGGGTAATGGGTGCCCAAGCTTCTGCCTCCGGCCCACTCTGCCCACAGCCTCTTCTGGCAGCAGCTGTGCCCATTGCTCTGGCCCAGAACAGTGTGACCTTTTAAGACCTGGCTCCATATTTCTCCTGGGCTCCTTGATGATGCTCAGAGATGCCTATGCCGTGATGTGATGCTGGAGAAATGTTGCTCTTGTAGCCTCACCAGGTGACTGGCATGGAACAGAGGATGAGGAGGGACCTTCTGAAGACAGTGTGTCTGTAGAAGGAGTGTCACAGGCCAGGACTGACAAGGCAGATCCTTAAACTCAGAATACAAAACCGTGTGACATGTGTGTCCCAATATTGAAATATATTTTGCACTTGGCTGAGCACCAGGGAACTCATCCCAGTCAGAAACCATATGCATGTGGGGCACATGGCAAACAATCCTATTTAGTTGCAGATATTCACCAATGCCAGAACCAGTACACTGGAGGTAAACCCTTCAGAACTGGTGTGGGCAGGATCTTGCTTGTAAAGAGCTGTAAATTCCATGAGTCAGAGAAGCCCTTTACCTGAAGGGAGGTTGGGAAGTGCTCCCTGGTCAGTTCAGGACTTCTTCACCAACAAGCCAGACACACCAAGGAGAAACCAAACAATGGCACTGAGTGTGGAGTGATCTTTCATAGTGGAAAAAGTGATGAGAAAGGCCTTCTGAATGTAGTGAGTGTGGAAAATTCTTTACCCACAACTCCTGGGGCAAGGCCTTATAGGTGCCGCAAATGTGGAAAATCCTTTAGCCAAAACTCAGGCCTCATTCATCACAGGACAGTTCACACTAATGAAAGGTCTTGTGACTGCAGTGAATGTGGGAATCATTGAGCCAAAGCTCCAGCCTCATCACACATTGGAGAGTTCACAGTGGAACAAGACCTTATGAGGGTGACAATTGTGAGAAATGCTTTTGCCAAAGTTCTAGCCTCGTTCAACAAAGGAGGGCTCACACTGGAGAAAAGCCTTATGCATGCATGGAATGTGGGAAAGTCTTAAGTCAAAAGTCTTACCACACTGGGCACCAGAAAGTTCACACAGGAGAAAGGATTTAGATGTGTGGTGACTGCCCCTTTTCCTTGTTCATTATAACATTGGAGAGTATTTGTAAGGGAGCCATCTGTCTGAACTGAATATCATATGCAAACATTCACATTGGGGATATTTCCCATAAGCTTCATGTCAATGGGAAGCTTTAAAGAGCTGTGTTGCACTCTGTAGCCTTGCCAGATTTCTGTCACTACCATTGGCTGTGGCAGAAGCATTTCACCTCTATCACCCCAATGTAATCAGGGAAGCAGACATCTGTGCTCTGTCACATTCACTGGAGGAAATCATGACTAGCCTGAGCCCTTAAGGGATCCTATTTCTTTCCCTGTGACTAGGTGGGGCATGGATCTCACTTAGTTTTGGCCCAGAGGACCTTATCTGTATTCTGGTGGTGCCTTCAGAGAAGCGCTACTGTTTTCAGGGATATTGTTGATCTCAGGTGATGTTTGTGAATAGAAGTTTCTGGCCTCCAATTCATCAATGTGGGAAATACATATCTCACCTTGCTCTCATATGGACAATAATAATGATATTGTTGTTTAGGACACCTTTAATCCTGGAAGTTTTATTAATTGCATGGCTTGGATTGAAGACAGAATTGCATGAAGGGTGAGTAGCTTTTGTGGGCATCCCAAACTTCATGTGCATCAGGGGAGAGTATGAGAGCAGATTATGCCTCCCCAGTTTGGGCCTAATTTGCATTGCTCTCTGTGCTGGTTTGGATGTATTATGTCCCCCAAAATGACATGTTCTTCAATGCAATCTTGTGGGGGCAGACATATTTGTGTTAATTGGGTTGGAATCCTTTGAGTGTTTCCATGGAGATGTGACTCAATCAACTATGGATGAAACATTTGAATAAATTATTTCCATGGAGATATGGATCTCACTCATTCAAGGTGGGTCTTGATTTAATCACTGGAGTCCTAGAAAATAGTTCACAAACAGAAGGACCTTAGAGCAGCTGAGACAGGCACTTTGGAGACGGCTGTTGAAAGCAGACATTTGCTAATGCTTTGGAGATGGTATCCCAGAGTTTAGTCCAGAAAAGCTAAGAGAGGACAAAATGCCCCAAGAGCAACATTTTGAAGAATGCACAGGAGCTGAAAGAGAAGCTGGAACACAATCTGGGATCAGCAGATGCAAGCCATGTGCCTTCCAAGCTTACAGAGGTTTTCTGGGCACCATTGACCTTCTTTGGTGAAGGTATACTTGTGTTGATGCCTTAATTTGGACATTTTCATGGCCTTCAGACTGTAAATTTGTAACCAAATAAACCCCTGTTATAAAAGCTAATCCATTTCTGGTATTTTTCATAATGGCAGCATTAGCAAACCAGAACACTCTCCTAGGTTTCCTAGGAAAGCCTGCAGAGCTTTGTGGTTCTAATTTGTGGCCTGGATGCCAGGATTTTTTGTGTGCTCAAAAGTCACCCTTAGGAGTGGAAGTTGTGACAGCCTCCAGTGCTTCTGGGAGCAGCCTGAATGGGATATCACATAATTCCCAGCACTGCTGAAGGAAATATTATCCTTCAGGTCCTTCAAAGGAGCATGTGCCCTGAGTTAGGCTAGTGTCACTGGTTGTGAGTTTAGATAGGCAGGGGAAACCATAATTGTATAGAAACACTGGATCATTAGAGAGAGGAGGAGACTGTAGCATAGTTGGAATGTGCCTTTTCTCAAAGTGCATCCACCAATATGCCAATGGGGCATGTGGGATGCTGTATAAGTTCTCAGGACTTCCATGTCTGTGAGTCTTTTGTAGCTGAGGTCATTATCAGGGAACATAAGACATTGTGGGTCCTGTAGCTTTTCTGAGATAGTCATGTCAGGGTTATTCCTGAACAGGCAGAGAAACAAGGATAGAGAGAAGGGAGATCCTACAGTCCAGGGATATGGCTTCTGAGACCTAGCCAGCATTTCTGTTGGCTCAGATGGAAATGGCTTTCATTGCTCACCAATATTTGCTGCTCCTAAGGCAAGGCTGCACCTCCCATGAGATGAGAGATGATAGAGTCAATATGGGGTTGCCAGACCTGATTTTCCAAACTGTCAGAGATACAGATTTTCATTCTGAACTATTTTGAAGGTTTATTAGGGTATAACTTACATACAATAAACCACACCTATTCAAAGTGTACAGTTTGACAAGTTTTGACATAGGTATAATCCTGTGAGACCATCATCATAGACCTGATAATGAATATATCTGTCACCTCTAATTTGCTTCATGGTCCTTCATAATCTTTTTTATTTCTGTACAAGAGATTAGTGTCCATTTTCTAGAATTTTATGTGATTGGAATCCTTTATTTTTATTTTCTGGTTCCCCTCATTCTGCATAATTATTTTGAGATCCATCGATGGTGCTTATATGAGTAGTTCATTCTTTTTATGTTGCTGCATAGTATGCTCCTGTATGGATATAACACTATTTGTTTACCCATTTATCCATGTATATTTGGGTTGTTTTTAGTTACTGGCTTTTGCAAATAGAGCTGCTACAAAAAATTAACTGAATTTCTATGCACTAGCAATAAACTATCTGAAAATGAAGCTCAGAAAAGAATTCCATTTTCATGTCTTCTGCTAGAAGTACAAGTCATATAATACAAGAAGTAAAAGAAATGCACAGAGAACATTAAAAATATCATTAAAAGGAATTTTATAAGCATAAATAAATGGGAAGTTGTCCCGTGTTCAGATTAGAGTGTTAGGATGGCAATATCCTACAAATTGATCCATAGATCAATCCTTATCAAAATCCCTGCTGATTTCTTTTCTTTTTCAAAAATTGGCTAGCTGATCCTGAAATCCATATGGACATGTAAGGGGCCCAAAACAGCAAAAAACAACCTGTAAAAAAAGAACATAGATGGAGGACTCTGACAGTCCAATTTCAAAATTTACCTTACAGCTACAGTAAGCAATAAAGTGGGGGTTACTAACATAAATATAGACAGATATATCAATGAATAGAACTGAGATCCCAGAAACAAGCCCACACATTTACAAGCAATTTGATTTTCACCAACAAGGGCTGCAAATTAAATCAGAGGGGAAAGAATAGTCTTTTAAAGAAATGCTGCTAGGACTACTGCATATCATGCAAAAAATTAACTGAAAATGGATCAAAGTCCTAAGTGTAAGAATGAATACTATACAACTCTCATAAGAAAATATAGGTGTAAATTTTCATGATCTTGGACGGGGTACTGGTTTCTCAATATGGCACTAAAACTACAAGCAACAAAAGAATAGTTAAAATGGACTTCGTCAACATTAAAACTTCTGTGGATCAAAATACACTATTAAAATGTGAAAATACAACCCCAAAAATGAGAGAAAATATTTGCAAATCATCTATCTGGTAAGGAGCTAGTAACCAGAATATACGAAGAACTGCTATAACTTTAAAAAAAAAAAGACAGATAACCCAATTTTTAAAATGGGAATGGATTTTAATAGACATTTATCCAAAGAAAATATGAAATGGCCAATAAACACATGAAAAGATGCTCAGAATGATTAGTTATCAGAGGTATGCAAATCAAAGGCATGATGAGATACCACTTTACATCCACTTAAAGAGTGATAATTTAAAAAAGACAGACAATAACAACTGTTTCCCAGGATATGTTGAAATCAGAGCCTTCTTACATAGCTGGTAGGAACATAAAATGCTGCATGTGATTTAGAAAACAGTCCGACCATTCCTAAAAATTGTTAACTATGAAGTTCCCATATGACCCAACAATTCCATCTTTTGGTATATAACCTTGAGAAATGAAAACATATGTCCACAAAAAAAAAACTGGTACATGTATTTTCATAGCATTATTCATATTATCCAGTGCATCATTATTCATATTATTCAAAAAGTAGAACCAACCAAAGTATTCATCAGCTGAAGAATGCATAAACAGAATGAGGTGTGGTATATGCACAAAATGGGATATCTTTTAGAAAAAGAAAGGGATAAAGTACTGCTACATGTTACACTGTGGATGAACTTTGAAAACATTATGCTAACTGAAAGAAGCTAGCCACAAAAGGATGAAAATTGCATGATTCTATTTATGAAATGCTCATAAGAGGCAAATCTATAGAGGCAGAATACAGATAAGCATTTTCAGCATTCAAGGGGGAGGAGAGAATGAGGACTGACTGCTAACACATTCATGGTTTCTTTTGGGGATAATGAAAATGTTCTGGAACTATATAGTTGTGTTGGTTTCACTACCTTGTGAATATATAACCACTGAAGTTGACACTTTAAAAGTGTGAGTATTATGGTTATGTGAATTATATCTCAATAGTTTGTGGTGCTGGCAGAAGAATAGACACAATAGATCAAGGATACAGAATATGTAACTTAGAAACAGACCTATGCATGTATGACCATTTGATTTTTGACAAAGTTGCAAAAGCAATTCAATGGAGAAAGGAGAGTGTTTTCAAGAAATGGTTCTAGAACAATTGAACATCCATAGGCCAAAAAAGAAAAAGAACCTCGACCTAACTCTGTCAGATTACCCAAACTTAACCAAAAATGGATCACAAACTTAAATGCAAAGCTAAAATTATGAAACCTTTAGAAAAAAACTGGAGAAAAATTTCAGGATATACAGCTGATAAAAGTGTTCTTGTACTTGACACCAAAAGTATAATCCAAAAACTGAGACATTGATGAATTGCATTTCATTAAATTAAATATTTTTTATGTGAGGGGCACTGGTAAGAGCATAAAAATACAAGCTACAGAATGAGCCAAAGTAAGTGTGGATCACATATCCAACAAAGGATTCATACCTGAAATGTATAAAGATCTCCTAAAACCCAATAGTTAAAAAAGAACTAAGTAAAGAAAGGGATAGCGTCAGATAAGATAGAATTTAACAATTACAAATCTGAATCTTTATACAATTTTTTCTTAGTTGCTAGGTATTAGAATAGCTAGAAGGAAAGTACTTAAATGGTGGAACTGTAACCCATAGAATTCTTTGAAATTTGCTCTATAGCTACTTGTTAAATTGTACTTGGAAAGTTATCACCTTTCTGTATGTATGTTATATTTCATAATACAAAAATAACAAACTATGGCACAGTATCCCACAACATTCTTTGAAATTTCCTATATAGGAAATCATACTTTGAAATTTATCATCTTTCTGCACATATATTTCACAATAAGGAAATATCTGAAACTGTGGAACTGTAACCCATAACATTCTTTGAAAATTGCTCTATAGCTACTCATTAAATTGTATGTTGAAAGTTATCACCTTTCTGTATACATGTTATATTTCACAAAAAAGGAAATAGCAGAAACTGTAGAACTGTAACCCATAACATTCTTTGAAATTTGCTCTCTACCTACTTGTTAAGTTGCACTTTCAAAGTTATCACTTTTATGTCTAGATGGTATACTCCACAATAAAATGTGAAAAAAGAACTAAGTTAAATGAGCAAAAGACATGATGAAGATAAAATTCACCAAAGAGCATATACAGATGAGAAATAATTACATAAAAAGATGTTAATCATCTTTAGGCATTAGGAAAATGCAATTTAAAACCATTATAATTTATATAGAGATATTATGGCTAATCTGTTAGAGTGGCTAAAAAACTAACAAACAAGAATGGTTACAACACTGAACTCTGACTAGGATGCAGAGAAAGGGATAACTCATATATTGCTTGTGGGAATGTAAAATGGTACAGCTCACACTGGAAAACAAGCAGATACTTCAAAAACTATATGTGCAATTATCCAAACAACACAGGAATTGAACCCCTGGATATTCATCCAAGAGAAAACTTATGTTTATACAAAAACCTATCCATGAATGCTTATAGTATATTTAATTCATAATAGTAAAAAAGTGAAACAACCCAGATGTCCTTAAACAGGTGCTTGATTAAACAAACTGCAGTACATCCATTCCATGGAGTACTACTCAGCAATAAAAAAGAATAAATTACTGATACATGCAACAACCTAGATGAATCTTCAGAGGCTTATGCTTAGTGAAAAATGCCAAACACAAAAGGTTACATATGGTATGATTCCACTTGTATAAAATTCTTGCAATGACAAATTATAGAAATGGAGACCAGAATAATGGTTGCCTGTGGCTAAAGATGGGGGTAGGTGGGTATGGAAGTGGGGGCTAAATAAGGGCAGCATGAGGAATCCATGCAGTTATGGAGATGTTCTTTACCTTGATTTTATCAATGCAATATCTTAGTCATGCTGTTGTACAGTAATTAACATGCCTGATATATATGCCTGTATCAACAGTCTTATGTGGGGCTTATGCAGGAAAGAGAACATAAAGCTTAGCAGTTGACGGCTCTTTCATGCTAGAAGCCATACCTGTATCTGTGTATCCCCTTTCCTTAATGAGTCCCAGAGCAACCAGACTTGGCCAAGGCAATTCTTTTCACTTGCCATAGGAAGATGCAGTTACTGGGTCTTCTCCATTGTACCTTACTCTTAGAGGGTGCAGTTTCAGTACATAGGAAGCATATCTGACGTAGACCTCATGATTCTTCCCCTGTTCTCTTTTACTGCTTTTTTACAATGAGGTCACAAGATGATGGGGAAGCTTTTACAAGGAAAAGAACCCAAGGATCTGAGGATGATAAATGGCACTAAGTTCTTAAGCAAAGAACTACCACCACCACTACCATCAGCAAAGCAACAAAAATAAAAGGAAACATTGCAAGAAATATTACAGAGCCCTTGTTCTCTCCATTAATCAATTCTTCCTACTGTCAATAAATAAATAATGAATAATCAAATGATAAGCATTAAATTATACACACACATACAAAATTATACACACATTGAAAATGTGGATAATTTGAACTTTGCAAATTATTAAATGAAAGCAAAGTTCTAATTAATAGTTATTAAAGTTCCCTTATTTGAATGTGAAATTAGTTAACACAATAATTTGCAATTCTTATGTACAGCTGCAAAACTGATGCAATAATACATGGCAAGGGTCAGTAGAGATTGAGCTATTACATTCAGAAACCAATTGGCATCATAATATTTTCTGCCATAAAAATATTTTCACCCTTTGCCCACTGGCACTACCCCAAAGAATTTATCTTACAATGAATCAGTAAAAGATGAGGAAAATTCTCCTGCATATCCAGATCTTCAATGTAACATCATTTAAAGTAAATGGAAAAATTGGAAGCAAGATTTCTAACAGTAGGGGATAATAATTTATTGAATAATCATTTATTTTTCCAATCAATTCATAATTTACCCAGAAAAATTAGAGCTCTCTATCAGTCTGGAAAATGCTTGTGCAATTATTGCTAGTGAAAATCAGAATATAAATTACATATAGCTATCATTTGAACTACTCAAGGAACAATTACTCATATGCCAAAAAAAAAAAAACTGGCCAGGCAAACACACAATATTATAATGTGTATTATGGGGGTGGTATTGAAATTCATTTAATTGGGAAAAAGGAATGTAAGATAGAGGAATGGTAGGGAATGTGTAGGGAGGGAAGGAAATCAGTCCTTAGGCAATGAGATAAATGGTCACTGTTGCCAAGGAGACAGGTTACTAGGCTCCTGAAATAGCATAAATGAGAGATGATGAAATTTGAAACCATGACAGAGGCTGCAGGGATAAAGGAAATGGAAATATCAAGATCACTATTTTATTTTATTTTTTTAGAAAAGATGGACCATATCAGAAAATATGAACGCATTACATTTATTCAGAAAAATAAAAGCTGAAAGTAAAAGTTCCTTGGTCCTTCTGGTTATTAGAATAATTTGAAATGAAAATATTAGGTAACTTTTTAAATTACTTGCCTGATAATTACCTGTTGTGCGCTTTTTTGCAGCTTATTAAGTTGTTTCCATCAGTATGTTCAATTTGAAGAGGAGACAATTGATGCAGAGAGAGTGAATTACCCTGCGCACATCACATATTTGGTCAGTGGGAGATGTAGAATTCCTACCAGAGAAGGGACTCTAACTTACACCCCGCACTACATACCCAAAGCCTGTGCAAGAAAGTTGGGGGTGTATAGATATGAACCAATACTGAAAATCACACTTCTCCCTTTGTTTAATTTTTTTGTTATCATATTTCTAGAGCCCTTGATCTTTCCTGTGCTGGTTGCTTTGCTATTCCAGAGATTTGGGTTTGCAGTATTTGCCCCTTTGTGGAAGATGAATAGCTAATACTCATTAAGGAACAAAGTTTGTGAATTTCCTTCCAAATTAAAGAAAGAGCTGAGTGGTTATGTCCACCCTTCAAATATTTGTTAGGGACAGAGAGAGGAGGTTAGGAGTAAGCAGAGGTGGATCTAAAGGAATATCAAGGGTATATGCAAGGAAAGTAAGAAGCCCAAGTTCCTGGGCTGCTTTGCCATACATCCCTGGATGAAAATTGGAAGGAAGAAGAGAAAACCACGTGAATGTGCTAAAAGACAAGCTTGGAGATGAGCACTGGAAGCAGAAGGTGGACATCAGTGAGGATTGTATGATGAGCCAATAGTGAAAAAATACATAAAGGGGCAATGCAGCACATAAAATAGACATTGAAAAAATGACTACATGAGAATTCTCCAAAATCAAAAGCTGTTGGTTTAGAGTGGTGGGCTTTTAACAATATTTTGTTTCTTTCTATATTTTCCAAATTCCATAATAAGTATATTGTTAATAAGGATATCCTTACTTAATGAATTAAAACCCAATGAATTCATTTGCCCTATTTACTGGGCTCTTACTGGGAACTATTAGTAGCACTGTCTTTGTCCCCATATGTATCCAGGAACTTACCTGCTTCTCTTCAAAACTTAAAATAATAATCTTGCCCCTATTTTGTCTTCTCAGGAGCTCCTATTAACTCATGAGTTACTGGTCCAAGACAGAGGTCCTTAAGACAAGTATGTTGGTCAAGGTGGACATCCCTGGCTTACATCTATTTCTGAGCTGTTAGTGAAGCATAGAGAAGGGCAACTCTAAATGAATCAGCAGAATTAATCACGGTGAGTGGCTGACTTGATTCACAAATACCGTTCTACACAAGAAATAGCAGAAAGATTAACAGGTAAAAAAAGATGGAGGAGAGATTATTTGCCACACATGTGGTCAACAAATAGTATCCTGACTCTATGAGTAAGAAAATGATCATGCAAAAGCAAGAACATCCCCTTTACATTTAGACAGAGAGAATACACATTATAAGATTATCAACCTCACTGGTAATCAAAATACATTTAATTTTAAAAGAAAGCTATGACTATGCTGTGCTAATGTACGCATTGAGAAATGAGCATCGATGGGCAGCTGGGGTACTGTAAACTTGTGTAAATGTGTAAGAAGGCAATTTGGCAATATGACAAAACATAATTTAATCATATATGTTAATACAGAAGTTTCATTTCTAGAAACATGTTGAATAAGTATTCAAAAATATTTGCATAAAGATGTGTATTACAGTAATTAATGCAAGTAAAAACCAGAAAAAATCCTAAATTATCTATCCATGAGTAATGTATTATGCCCAATCAACCTTAAGGTGTATGAAATATTGATGTGGAAAGATTCTATTATTATTAAAAGTAGTATAAAACATGCAAATAAATTATCCTATTTGGTTTTTACAAAGCATACAGATATACAAACTTATTGGAAAAATATAAGCTAAACTATGATTATATTGAAGGGAAGTGTAATTACTGGAAGATGTTCCCTTTATTTAGTTCTGTGTTGTTTTCATTGTTTTATATTTTAATTTAATAAATTTAAATTATATAAGCATAAAACAATATATTACTTTGTAAAAAGATAAACACTCATAAAAATTGGCAAATGATAGGGACAATTCAGAGCAGAAATATTAATGACAATATAAGGAAAAAGGTTTGACTTTCCAAATAAGATTTCCAGGATCACAGGATGATATATGAGTTCCACATATCCAATTATCAAATATTTTTAAAAAATAAATGTACTGAAAAGTTGGTGATACAATATAATGTCTCTTGTACCAAAAGGAATCAATTTGGTAAACATTAGCAAGTACCCTAAAAGTGCCATACTCTTTTTCTGAAAGTCCACACTCAAGAATCAGTCACAAGAAAACTATTAGACAAAATTTTCTTTACAGAGATGTTAACAATTGTGTTGTTTGACAACAACCTAAAATTAACAGAACAAAAAACAGATAAAAATTGAATGTACTGTACAATGAAAAAGTTATGTTTTGTAGAATTTTTTGAGTTGGCAAGGTCTAGCAATCTAGACACACTCAAGTGTTTTGCATACTAATCAAAGGTCAAGGTGAATAGGGCTTTCGGAAGGTGTATAGAGCAGTCAAGATGGAAATAACCAACTCCCTTTAGCTACTTTAGTGTCTACAGGAGGTAGAGATACAGTACTAAAATAAACAATTTACTTAAGAATCCCATGTTATGTGACCAATACAGTTGGGCAACATTGTGGTGCACACTCCATCTGCATAACTCATAAAATGACTATTAGTCTTACATACAGGAGCAGAACTTCACAGGAAAATGAAGAACTAAATTAAATGGCTTTTGGAAGCCTTTAGAGTCCAGCTACTGTCCATTGATAGGAACTATTTCAGAATTAAGACTTTAATGTAAGAGATCATATAACTACATTTTTATTAATAAAATTATTATATTCATACTACAAAGGCAGAAAGCTAACATTACCAAAAATTTACCTCTGAAGTTGTCATTCTTCATTTGGTTTCAGGTAATATTTGTCCTTAGTTGACTAGTGGCAAGCTACTTTGTGAAACGAGTTTCCAGCCTTGATTTAACTAATTCTGATCTATTATCCATATAACAACTTCAATTGAGAACCACAATTAATGGTTTATGGGTTGATGAGAAACCCCTTTCTCTGCATAAGAACAGTTGGTGAAGGAGAGTGATTAATGAATGGTAAATGATGCTGTTCTTCAATTGGCTTTGAATTCCAAAATATAATGTGAGACTTAAAGCTCTCAGAGTTTGCATTCAAGGAAGGAAACAAAACCAAATTTAAGAATGACAGGACAGTTGCTCTTTTCAGAAGCTCCAAAGTAATTTTAAGAATTAAAAAAAGTAACTTAATTGAATCTATAATAATATTGGATTAGATGTAAAAAAAAACAATAGCTATGTATTTTATGGAGCTTCAGTGGTGAATTAATTGAGAAAAAAAAGAGCCAAAATTTTCAGTGGTTGCTATAATATGTCCATTTTAAGAAACTACTTAAGTTTAGGGAAAAAATTCTAAAAAAAGTAGAATTGATAGCACCTAAGCCACACATAGACTGGGGAAAATATCTCTTCCAATAGCTGTATTGGAAAACCTCATGTAGAGAACAAGGAAAAATTTTCCTCAGTGGTGGGGAACAATTACACATAGACTGAGGACTGATCTTGTCTCACCTAATAAATCATTAAAACCTCAATAATTTAATGAATTGCAGAATATCTGAATCAAGAATATACAGATAAAAAATACAGTAGTCCCAAAAAGATAACATTCACATCTGGTAGCCAACACTGGGCATATAAAAAAGCTGGAAAACACAACACATAAGGAGGAGGAAAATCAATAAATGGAAATTGATCTAGAACTGACACAGATTAGGATTAGCAGCAAAGAATATTATAACAATTATTATAACTGTATTCTACATGCTCAGAAATTTAGAAAGAGATGTTAAAGATGTAGAAAGGTTCCAAATCAAACTTTGAGAAATTAAAATTACAATGTGTAAGATGGAAAAAGCACTAGATAGGATCAATTACAAACCTGATGTTGTATAAAGAAATATTAGTGAACTTAAAAACACAGCAATAGAAGGCAGGGCAAGATGGCATCATAAAGAGGTATGGAATTTAATTTATCCTCTAGGGCAGCTAGTAAATACCCAAAAGTGTTTGAAATAACTGTCTGGGGGATTCCATGACCAGACACATATCGTAAACCAGTTGGGATGTGGAAGGGCTGAGATCACAGCACAGAAATGTAAATAACTCTCCCAAGCTTGGAGGTGGTGCTTTTCCCCCCACAGGCATGGCAGGCTGTTTTGGGGGTCACTTCCCTGGAGGAAAATGAAGCAGTCTCTACTAGGAGTAAGGGAAGGAGAGCTCAGGCAAACTCCTATTGTGGATGCAATATAACAAATTCAGACTGCTGAATACAAGCTCCAGATACAGATAAATCCAGAACAAGCAAAAAAGCAACCCAGAGGTAGCTCAAATGCATAAAAAAGGCAGAGCAGATGGAAAGAAAAAAGAAAACAGTGGAATTGGATGAGCTCAGAATACAGGAAAGGTCTGTGCCCCAAGAAAAAGGATACACAGAGCCAGGTACCAATTCTGGCTCTTCCTGGTGAATGCAGGGAACTGAATGACAATATGAAGCACATAATTATACAGGTAATCAGTGTCCCAGAAGGAGAAAAGAAGGGAAACATGGCAGAAAAGATAATGGAGGAAATAACTGAAAATTTCCCAACACTTATGAAAGACACAAAATTACAGATCAAAGAAGCACAGCATACCCCAAACAGAATATATTCTTTAGTTTGTAGGATTTCAGATCCCTGTCTTCTAGTTTCATTAATTCTTTCTTCTGCTTCTTCAAATCTTCTGCTGTATATTTCCATTGATTTTTCATTTCTTCTATTGTGACTTTCATTCCCATAATTTCTGCCATTTGCTTTTTCAAGCTTTTGAGTTCTTCTGTATGGACACCCTGTTTCTTTTTCATATCCTTCATCTCTATGGCCACATTTTCCTTCAACTCATTGAATTGATTTTGAGGATTTATTTGAACCTGTTTTATTAGTTGTTTCTACTCATGCCACTCAATTGAGGTGTTAGTTTTTTCCTTTGGGCTATATCTTTGTGCTTCCTAGTACTAATTGTGATTTTTTTTCCACTGTCTAGGCATCTGATTTCCTTGCTTCATTCATTCTGGAGGTTGTTTTCTCTCTTTTACCTAGGGTTTCTTGTTTTTTGGCTTTGCTTCATGTCTGTTCTTTGACAATCAGATCAACATATTCCAGATCTCTAGCACAGCTTCTGTTTAGTTGATCAGACTTTTTCTGCTCTTGTTTTTTGGTTCTTGCCCTGCGTATATTGAAGCTGTTTTTTTTGTTTGTTTGTTTGTTTTTTGAGGAAAGTCTCCCCAGATAGGGCCTACCCTACCCCACTCTGATTTTCCCAGACAAGACAGGCCCAGGACTCAGGAAGAGGGTGAAATCAGTATCAAGATTCCCTGGGAAGGATACCCTGCATGTTGCCAGTCTTTCTTGTGAATCCTCTTGCTCTTTTCTTTTCATAGCCTGCCCAGCAGGTCATACAGTGCCTTTATTGGTGTAAAGTGATACAGTGCCTTTAATTCTCAGCAGACCCTTTTCCTGCCAGGGATGTGGTTGAGTCAGAGGCTGAGGTATAATATAAGTTTAAACGGTTTCTGTTTTCCATCCCCTGGGGTCTGAATTCTCTGAATGAGAGCCACTCCTTGTGCTGGGCTCTGCCCCACCCCCTTCTTTGGAGAAGATATGCCCTTCAGCGAATTATTTCCTTCACCTGACTAGCTGTCTCTTTGACTCTCAGATATACCTTAGCTCTGCCCTTGCCTGAGGCAGTGCTGATAACTGGAAAATCCTTCTTTCTTTTTGCTAAAAAGTAAAATCCTTTTCAGTCCTGGTCCCCAGGTGATGGTGTCCACGTGTCTGGTCAATCAAGCACTGGCCTAACTGTTACTGCAGGGATATTTGTGGTTGGTTTATTAAATCATCAGTCAATTGACTGCACATGTGACTGATTATATCAAGAAGGGCATGTCTTCTGCAACGAGAGAATTCAATCAGCTGGATTTAATCCAATCAGTTGAAGACTTTTAAGAAAGAGAGGGAGAGGACCTTCACTTCTTCTTCAGGTAGCCAGAGAAGCATTTCCTGAGGAGTTCATCAAACACCTGCATCAGAGTTGCCAGTTTGCTGCCTGAGAAGCTTATCAAACAAGTTAATTGGAGTTGCTAGTTTGCTGCCTGTCCTACAGAATTTGGATTCATGTATACCCACAGTGGTGTGAGATACTTTTACAAAACCTTATATTTATAGATATCTCTTGGTGATTATGTTTTACTAGAGAACCCAACTGTGAGGAATAAATTCATGAGACTAGTTCCATCATCCCTGAAGAGCTCTGTAGCTACCCTTTTCTGTAGGTTAGATATTACTGTAGGAACTGCTGTCACTGAGCTGGAATCCTTAAACACAATGGGGATAATTGGATCCTGAGCATGCAGAAGACATTTGACAGCAGTTAATCACCAAAGACAAGGTTGGCATGGCTACCATAATGGAGAACAGGCTCAAAACAGCAGTCAAAATAATCTGACTCACAGAGATTTATGGTGTTGGCTACTAGATCATGGAGTACCTAGTAGAAGAGTAGATGGGCTGTCTACTAAATTCTTGTTTGATCTGTATATGCAGAAGAATTCTATGTCATGTGAACAAAAGTCTACCCTGAATTACAAAGAGAGAGTCAAGTCCCCTTAAACAATTCCAAGACTTGAGAGTGTTTACAGATGCAGAGCCACTTGAATGAGGGGAAGGCTGGGTACACTTGGGGAAGGACCCTGTTAAACTTCCAAAAACTTATACTGTTAATCTCCCTCCCAGCCTTCCCCAGGGGGACCTATGGCTTTTTTCCAGGATAACTGTGCAATTGGGGGAAAGGAAATGATCAGGTACTTTGGGGATTATTAGACACTGGTTCACAAGTGATATTCATTTCAGGATACCCAAAACATCACTCTGGTCCACCAGTCACAGTTGGGACTTATGGAGGTCAGGTGATTGATGGAGTTTTAGCTCAGATACCTCTCTCAGTGGGTCCAGTATGTCCCTGGACCCATTCTGTGGTTATTTTCCCAGTTCTTGAATGCATCATTGGAATAGACATACACAGCAACTGGAATAATCCTTACACTGGTTCCCTGAATCATGTAGTGAGGGCTATTATGGTGGGAAAGGCCAATTGGAGGCCACTAGAACTGCCCCAGCCTAGTAAAATAGTAAACCAGAAGCAATACTGGATTCCTGGAGAGATTGCAGAGATTAATGCCACTCTTAAGGACTTGAAGGATGCAGGGGTAGGGATTCCCACCACATCCCAATTCAACTATTTTGCCTGTGCAGAAAACAGATGGGTCTTGGAGGATGACAGTGAATTATCATAAGCTTAACCAGGTGGTGACTCCAATTGCAGCTGCTGTTCCAGATGCAGCATCATTGCTTGAGTAAATCAACACATCCCCTTGTAATTAGCAGGCAACTACTGATCTGGTGAATGCTTTTTTATCAATAGCTGTTAGTAAAGACCACCAGAAACAGTTTTCATTCAGCTGGCAAGGCCAGCAGTATGCATTCACTGTGCTATCTAAGGGGTATATAAACTCTCCAGCTCTAAGTCTGCAGGAATCTTGATCGTTCCTCCCTCTCACAAGACATCACACTGGACCATTATATTGATGATGTTATGTTGATTGGACCTAGAGAGCAATAAGTAGCAACTACTCTAGATTTGTTGGTAAGGTATTTGCATGTCAGAGTATGGGAGATAAATCCAAAAAATACAGGGGTCTTCCATCTCAGTAAAATTTCTAGGTGTTCAGTGGTGTGGGGGGACATGTTGAGCTATCCCTTCTAAGGTGAAAGATAAGCTGTTTGCATCTGGCCTCTCCTACAATCAAAAAAGATTCACAATGCTTAGTTGTCCTTTTTGGATTTTGGAGACAATGTATTCCTCATTTGGGTGTGCTACTCTGGCCTATTTACAGAGTGACCAGAAGAGCTTCTAGTTTTGAGTGGGGACTGGAACAAGATGAAGCTCTGTGAGAGGCCCAGGCTGCTGTGCAAGCTTCTCTGCCACTTGGACCCTATGATTCATCTGACCCAATGGTGGTAGAAGTGTCAGTGGCAAATAGAGATGTTGTTCGGAACTTTGGCAGGCTCCTATAGGAGAATCACAACACAGGCCCTTGGATTTTGGAGTAAAACCCTACCATCCTCTGCAGATAACTACTCTCCATCTGAGAAAGAGCTTTTGACCTGCTATTGGGCCTTAGTAGAGACAGAACACTTAACCATGGGCCACCAAGTTACCAGAAGATCTGAGTTACCTATCATGATCTGGGTGTTGTCCAACCCACAAAGTCATAAATTTGGGCATGCACAGCAGCACTCCATCATAAAATTAAATGGTATGTATGAGATAGAGCTCCAGCATGTCCTGAAGGCACAAGTAAATTACATGATGAAGTTTCCCAAATGCCAATGGCCCCCACTCCTTCCATCTTACCTTCTCTTTCCCATCCCACAGCTATAGCATCTTGGGGAGTTCCTTACAGTTAGTTGACTGAGGAAGAGAAAACTTAGGCCTGGTTTACAGATGGTTCTGCATGATATGCATGCACCACCCAAAAGTGGACAGCTGCAGCACTGCAGCCCTTTTCTGGGATGTCCCTGAAGGACAGTGGTGAGGGGAAATCATCCTAGTGGGCAGAACATTGAGCAGTACATCTGGTTGCTCACTTTGCTTGGAAGGAGAATTGGTCTGAGATGCATTTGTATACTGATTCTGGGCTGTTGCTAATGTTTTGGCTGGATTGTCAGGGAATGGGAAGGAACCTTATTGGAAAACTGGAGACAAAGAAGTCTTTGGAAGAAGTATGTGGATGGATCTTTCTGAGTGGGCAAAAACATGAAGATATTTCCCATGTGAATGCTCAGCAGTGGGTGTCTTCAGCAGAAGATTTTAATAACCAAGTGGATAAGATGACCTGTTTGGTGGATACTAATCATCCTTTTTCCCAATTCATCCCTGTCATTGACCAACAGGCTCATGAACAAAGTGGTCATAATGGTAGGGATGGAGGTTATGCATGGGCTCAGTAACATGGACTTCCACTCACCAAGGCTGACCTGGCCAAAGCCACTGCCGAGTGCCTAATCTGCCAGCAGCAGAGACCCACACTCAGTCCCCAATATGGCACCATTCCCTGAGGTGTTCAGCCAGCTACCTGGTGGCAGGTTGATTTCATTGGACCACTTCCATCATGGAAGGGGTAGAAATTTGTTCTCACTGGAATAAATACATACTCCAGATATGGGTTTGCCTTCCCTGCATGCAATTCTTTTTCCCAAACTACCATCTGTGGACTTATGAAATGGCTTATGCACCATCATGGTTCTCCACACAGCATTGCTTCTGACCAAGGTACCCATGTCACAGCAAATGAAATGAGGGAATGGGCACATGCTCATGGAATTCTCTGGTTTTACCATGTTCCCCATCATCCAGAGGCAACTGGATTGATAGAATGGTGGAATAGCTTGTTGAAGACAGAATTGTGGTGCCAACTAGGTGGCAATACCTTGCAGGGCTGGTGTAGTGTTTTCCAGGAGGCTGTGTATGCTCTGAATCAGCATCCATTCTATGGTGCTGTTTCTCTCATAGCCAGGGTTCATGGGTCCAGGAATCAAGGGGTGGAAACAGGAGTGGCACCACTCACTATCACTCCTAGTGATCCACTAGGAAAAGTTTTGCTTTCTGTTCCTGCAAGTTTAAGCTCTGCTGTTCTACAAGTCTTAGTTCCAAAAGGAGGAGTGCTTACACCAGGAAACACAACAATAATTCCACTGAACTGAAAGTTAAGACTGCCACCAAGCCACTTTGGGCTTCTTATGCCTCTGAATCAGCAGGCAAGTAAGGGGATTACTGTACTGGCTGGGGTGATTGATCCTGACTATCAAGGGGAAATAGCACTGCAACTACACAATGGAAGTAAAGAAGAGTTTTCCTGGCATACAGGAGATCCCCTAGGGTGTCCCTTAGTACTACCATGCCCTGTAATTCAAGTCAATGGAAAACTGCAACAATCCAATCCAGGCAGGACTACCAATGGCTAAGAAACTTCAGGAATGACGGTTTGGGTCACCTCTCCATGCAAAGAACCATGTCCAGCTTAAGTGCTTGCTGAGGGTAAAGGGAAAATGGAATGGGTAGTGGAAGAAGGTAGTGATAAATATGAACTATGACCGCATGACCAGTAATAGAAATGAGGACAATGATGGTGTGAATATTTCCCCTTTGTTTTGTTGTGAGTATTGTGCTGGTTTGTATATATTATGCCACCCAGAAAAAAACAATATTTTTAATGAAATCTTGTGGGGGCAAATTTATTAGTGTTTATTAGATTGAAATTAATTGATTGAGTGTTTTGATAGAGATGTGACTCAATCACCTGTGGGTGAGAACTTTCATTGGGTTACTTTCATGGAGGTGTTATCCAACCAAATCAGGGTGGTACTTAATTGGATCACTGGAGTACTTTAAAAAGAGCCACACAGACCCAGTAGATTGCTGCAGGTGAGAAACAGTTTGAAGATGGCTGTTGAAAGCAGATTTTTGCTCTGCAAAAGCTAAGAGAGGACAAACACCCCAAGAGCAAATGAGAATGACAGTTTGAAGAGCAACTGCAGCTAAGAAAGGACAAAACTCCCCTAGAGCAACACTTTGGAGAATGCCATTTTGAAATGCAACCTGGGAGCAAGCAGATGTCAGCCACATGTGTCCCCAGCTAACAGGTTCTCTGGATGCCTTTCTCCAGTTAAGGAACCCTTTGTTGATGCCTTACCTTGGACACTTTATGGCCTTAAGACTGTAACCAAATAGACCCCCTTTATAAAAGCCAACCCATTTCTGGTGTTTTGCAAAAGGGCATCACTAGCAAACCAGAACAGATTTTGGTACTAGAGAAGTGGGGGTGCTGTTGAGATTGCAAATACCAAACCTGTTGGAACAGCTTTTTAAATGGATAAGGGGAAAATTGTGGAAGAATTGTGGGGAACTTGATGGAAAAGGCCTAGACTGCTTTGAAGAGACTGTTGGTAGAAATATGGACTCTGAAGATACTTTCGATGAGGCCTTGAAGAGAAATAATGAATGTGTCATTGTCAACTGGAAGAAAGGTGATCCTTGTTTTAAATTGGCAGAGAATTTAGCAAAATTGAGTACTGGAAGGAAGATTTTGAGAGAGATGAGCTGGGATACTTGGCTGATGAGATTTCAAAACTAAAAGTTGAAGATATAGTATGGCTTCTCCTTGAAGTGTGTAGTAAAATGCAACAGGACAGAGATAAGCTGAGAAATGAACTCTTGGATACAGAGAAACTGTAAACTGATAATTTAGAGAATTCTTGGCTTCCAAAATTGAGACCCCAGAAACTACAGCTCAATTTGAAGATTTAACCAAACATGGAACCTAACTGTCATTTCAGTAGAAGCCAGGATTGGAGATTGAGTTATCCAGAAATGATTTGTGAAAACTGTTGTCTGAAAGTTTTGACCCCTGTATACTTCATGCCAAGCCAACAAGATTTTTTTGAGATCTATTTAGATGGAGACACTGGACTGGAGAAGGGACGAACTGAAGGAAATATTTCTTCAAAGACAGAGCCATGGAGGTTGAGGTCTGAAGTCAAGAGGTCTTGGGCAAGAAGATTGGAGCAGCCCATCCATGAGAAAAGGACGAGTTTGCCCCTGGAGGCAGAGGGTGGGCCTTTGGCCTTGATGCTCAGGAACAGTGCTGCTACCCCAGACCCCAGAGAGGGTGGAACATATTCCATAAGGATTGGGGAGAGGCTGGCACCACTCCACTGTTCAGTGAGGGGAGAGACTTTGCTCTGGATATGCAGAGTCTGGGTGGCACACTGATGTTTTATGAGGGTGGGGCCAAGAAGGTGGTCTCTTGAATGTGTGGATATGTTGGAGCCCTCACCCCAGCATTTGGAGAGAAAAGGGCTACTGCAAAGGCCCATAGGCAGGGTTGAATGCCCACTCTCTCAAGTCCCAAGGATGTAACATCATTCTGCAAATGACTCTCAGACTTGAAATCTAATGGAGTTTGCCTTGTTGAGTGTTAGGAATAGTTTTGGTCCCATAAACCCTGTTTTCCTTTTGATTTCTCCTTATGGCAAGAGGAATTTTTATCCTGTGACTTCTTTTTATATCGGAAGCAGATAACTTGTCCTAAGTTTCACAGGTCCACAGATAGAGAAGAAATTTGCCTTAGAACAGACCATGCCTGTAACTGGGATCTTGTACTTACCTATTGTTACTTATTTATTGTTGTTATATTGTGATGGGATGAATCTATTTTGTATCTGGAAAGAATGTGTTTCTCTGGGGTACAGGGCATGGAATGTGCTGGTTTGTAAATATTATGATCCCCAGGAAAAGCCATATTCCTTAATGCAATCTTGTGGGGCAAATGTATTGTGTTGATTAGATTGGAATTATTGATTGAGTGTTTCTATGGAGATGTGACTCAATCAGCTATGGGTGAGAACTTTCATTGGATTATTTCCATGGAGGTATTACCCCACCCATTCAGGGTGTGTCTTAACTGGATCACTGGAGTACTTTAAAAAGAACCACACAGACCCAGATGATTGCTGCAGATGAGAGACAGTTTGAAGATGGCTGTTGAAAGGAGACTTTTACTCTGGAAAAGCTAAGAGAGGACAAACACCCAAAGAGCAACTGAGAGTGACACTTTGAAGAGCAGCTGCAGCTAAGAGAGGACAAAACTCCCCTAGAGCAACACTTTGGAGAACACCATTTTGAAACACAACCTGGGAGTAAGCAGATGCCAGCCACTTTGTGTTCCCAGCTAACAGAGGGTTTCCAGACACCAATGACTTTTCTCCAGTTAAGGTAACCTTTGTTAATGCCTTACCTTGGGCACTTTAAGGCCTTAAGACTGTAACTTTGTAACCAAATAAACCCCTTTTTAAAAGCCAATCCATTTCTGGTGTTTTGCAAAAGGGCAGCATTAGCAAACCAGAACAATTATGTTTGTATTTTTCTGTAAAGCAAATGTCTTTGTTTTCCTCTCTGTCTTATCCCCTTATCATGTGACATAATCTGTATTGTTCATTTCACATTATTTAAGTTAAAGGAAATCAAGTTTAAGAGTCAATGTCACCCAAGGACTTGCACCCTATCCTGGAGAGAATTAGTGTGTTTCTAATTATACACAGGACAGCTGAGTATTGTTGGGTGAAATATATGTCTGTTATTGTTCTCTACTTAGAGATAAAGTATGATTTAAGTTGACAAGGGGTGATGATTAGGTTCATGTGTCAACTTGGCCGGTTAATGGTGTCCAGGTGTCTGATCAAGCAAGCAGTGGACTTACTGTCACTGTAAGGATATTTGTGGATGATTAATAAATCAGAGACTGGTTTATTAAATCATCAGTCAATTGACTGCAGCTGTGACTGATTATATCAATGAAAGGTGTGTATTCCACAATGAGTGAATTCAATCAGCTGGATTTAATCCAGTCAATTGAAGACTTTTAAGCAAGAGAGGGAGATGACTTTCACTTCTTCTTTGGTTAGTCAGTGAAGTGTTTCCTGAGGAGTTCATCAGATGCATTCATCAGAGTTGCCAGTTTGCTGCCCAAGGAGTTCATCAAACAAGTTCATTGGAATTGCCCATTTGCTGCCTGCCCTACAGAATTTGGACTCATGCATACCCACAGTTCCCTGAGACACATTTTTAAAATCTTATATTTATAGATATCTCTTGTTGATTCTGTTTCCCTGGAGAACCCTAAGTAATACAGTGTTTCTATACACTAGTAAGGAGCAATGTGAGGAGAAAATATGAAAAAATTCCATTTACAATATCAACAAAAATAAACAAATATTTAAGAATAAATTTAATGAAGGATGTAAAAGATCTGTACAGAAAAAAGCTACAAAATATTGATAAAAGAAATGAAGGAAAACCTAAATAAATTAAATAAATGGAAGGCTATACTGGGTTCATGGATTGGAAGAATAAATAAAGTTAAAAAGCCAATTCTACCAAACTTATTTGTATGGCTTCAATGCAATATGAATTAAAATCCCAACAACTTACTTTGCAGAAGTAGAAAAATGATAATCAAATTTATTTGGAGTGACAGGATGCCCTGAATAGGTAAGAATACCTTGAAAAAGAAAAATGAAGTGGGGAGTCTCACAGTACATGACTTTTAAGCATATTACAAAGCTACAGTGGTCAAAACAACATGGTACAGGTATAAAGATAAATATATTGAACAATGGACTATAATTGAGTGTTCAGAAATAGACCCTTTCATCTATGGAAAATTGATCTTTGATAAGGCTGAAGTTGACTCAATTGGGACAGAAGAACCTCTTCAACAAATGGTGCTTGGAGAACTGGATATCTATATCCAAAAGAATTAAATTGGACCTCTATCTCACACCTTATACAAAAATTAATTCAAAATGGATCAAAGGCCTAAACATTAAAGCTAAGGCCATTAAACTATTAGAATACAATGTAGGGTAATATCTTAGAGATCTTCTGATAAGGAGGTGGTTTCCTAGATTTTACACCCAAAGTGTGAGCAATGAAAGAAGAAATAGATAAATGAGATCTCCTCATAATTAAACACTTTTGTACATCAAAGGACTTTATCATGGAAGTTAAAAGGCAGCACATGAAATGGGACAAAATATTTGGAAACCATACATCAGATGAGGTTTTAATATCTGGAATATATAAAGAGATCCTGGAGGCGGGGCAAGATGGCAGACTGGTGAGCTGTATGTTTTAGTTACTCCTCCAGGAAAGTAGGTAGAAAGCCAGGAACTGCGTGGACTGGACACCACAGAGCAATCTGTCTTTGGGCATACTTCATACAACACTCATGAAAATGTCGAACTGCTGAGATCAGCGAAATCTGTAAGTTTTTGCGGCCAGGGGACCCGCGCCCCTCCCTGCCAGGCTCAGTCCCGTGGGAGGAGGGGCTGTCAGCTCCGGGAAGGAGAAGGGAGAACTTCAGTGGCTGCTCTTATCGGAAACTCATTCTACTGATCCAGACTCCAACCATAGATAGACTGAGACCAGACAACAGAGAATCTGAGAGCAGCCAGCCCAGCAGAGAGGAGACAGGCATAGAAAAAAAAAAACAACACGAAAAACTCCAAAATAAAAGCAGAGGATTTTTGGAGCTCTGGTGAACACAGAAAGGGGAAGGGCGGAGCTCAGGCCCTAAGGCGCATATGCAAATCCCAAAGAAAAGCCGATCTCTCTGCCCTGTGGACCTTTCCTTAATGGCCCTGGTTGCTTTGTCTCTTAGCATTTCAATAACCCATTAAATCTCTGAGGAGGGCCCATTTTTTTTTTTAATCCTTTTTTCTTTTTCTAAAACAATTACTCTAAGAAGCCCAATACAGAAAGCTTCAGAGACTTTCAATTTGGGCACGTCAAGTCAAGAGCAGAACTAAGAGAGCTCTGAGACAAAAGGCAATAATTCAGTGGCTGAGAAAATTTACTAAACACCACAACTTCCCAAGATAAGGGGGGTGTCCACTCACAGCCACCATCCTGGTGGACAGGAAACACTCCTGCCCATCGCCAGCCCCATATCCCAGAGCTGCCGCAGACAACCCAGTGTGACAGAAGTGCTTCAAATAACAGGCACACACCACAAAACTGGGCGTGGACATTAGCCTTCCCTGCAACCTCAGATGATTGCCCCAGAGTTGGGAAGGTGGAGCAGTGTGAATTAACATAGCCCCATTCAGCCACCATTTGAGCAGACTGGGAGCCTCCCTACACAGCCCAGCAGCCCAGAACTGCCCTGGGGGAATGGCACTCACCTGTGACATAGCACAGTCATCCCTCAACAGAGGACACGGGGTGCACAGCCTGGAAGAGGGGCCCACTTGCAAGTCTCAGGAGCCATACGCCAATACCAAGGACTTGTGGGTCAGTGGCAGAGACAAACAGTGGCAGGACTGAACTGAAGGATTAGACTATTGCAGCAGCTTTAAAACTCTAGGATCACCAGGGAGATTTGATTGTTAGGGCCACCCCCCCTCCCCGACTGCCCAGAAACACGCCCCAGAGACAGGCAGGCAACACCAACAACACACGCAAGCTTGGTACACCAATTGGGCCCCACAAGACTCACTCCCCCACTCACCAAAAAGGCTAAGCAGGGGAGAACTGGCTTGTGGAGAACAGGTGGCTCGTGGACACCACCTGCTGGTTAGTTAGAGAAAGTGTACTCCACGAAGCTGTAGATCTGATAAATTAGAGATAAGGACTTCAATAGGTCTACAAACCCTGAAAGAACCCTATCAAGTTCAGCAAATGCCACGAGGCCAAAAACAACAGAAAATTATAAAGCATATGAAAAAACCAGACGATATGGATAACCCAAGCCCAAGCACCCAAATCAAAAGACCAGAAGAGACACAGCACCTAGAGCAGCTACTCAAAGAACTAAAGATGAACAATGAGACCATAGTACGGGATATAAAGGAAATCAAGAAGACTCTAGAAGAGCATAAAGAAGACATTGCAAGACTAAATAAAATAATGGATGATCTTATGGAAATTAAAGAAACTGTTGACCAAATTAAAAAGATTCTGGACACTCATAGTACAAGACTAGAGGAAGTTGAACAACGAATCAGTGACCTGGAAGATGACAGAATGGAAAATGAAAGCATAAAAGAAAGAATGGGGAAAAAATTTGAAAAAATCGAAATGGACCTCAGGGATATGACAGATAATATGAAACGTCCAAATATAAGACTCATTGGCGTCCCAGAAGGGGAAGAAAAGGGTAAAGGTCTAGGAAGAGTATTCAAAGAAATTGTTGGGGAAAACTTCCCAAATCTTCTAAACAACATAAATACACAAATCATAAATGCTCAGCGAACTCCAAATAGAATAAATCCAAATAAACCCACTCCGAGATATATTCTGATCACACTGTCAAACATGGAAGAGAAGGAGCAAGTTCTGAAAGCAGCAAGAGAAAAGCAATTCACCACATACAAAGGAAACAGCATAAGACTAAGTAGTGACTACTCAGCAGCCACCATGGAGGCGAGAAGGCAGTGGCACGCTATATTTAAAATTCTGAGTGAGAAATATTTCCAGCCAAGAATACTTTATCCAGCAAAGCTCTCCTTCAAATTTGAGGGAGAGCTTAAATTTTTCACAGACAAACAAATGCTGAGAGAATTTGCTAACAAGAGACCTGCCCTACTGGAGATACTAAAGGGAGCCCTACAGACAGAGAAACAAAGACAGGACAGAGAGACTTGGAGAAAGGTTCAGTACTAAAGAGATTCGGTATGGGTACAATAAAGGATATTAATAGAGAGAGGGGAAAAATATGGCAAACATAAACCAAAGGATAAGATGGCCGATTCAAGAAATGCCTTCACGGTTATAACGCTGAATGTAAATGGATTAAACTCCCCAATTAAAAGATATAGATTCGCAGAATGGATCAAAAAAAAAAAAATATGTTGCATACAAGAGACTCATCTTAGACACAGGGACACAAAGAAACTGAAAGTGAAAGGATGGAAAAAATATTTCATGCAAGCTACAGCCAAAAGAAAGCAGGTGTAACAATATTAATCTCAGATAAAATAGACTTCAAATGCAGGGATGTTTTGAGAGACAAAGAAGGCCACTACATACTAGTAAAAGGGGCAATTCAGCAAGAAGAAATAACAATCGTAAATGTCTATGCACCCAATCAAGGTGCCACAAAATACATGAGAGAAACACTGGCAAAACTAAAGGAAGCAATTGATGTTTCCACAATAATTGTGGGAGACTTCAACACATCACTCTCTCCTATAGATAGATCAACCAGACAGAAGACCAATAAGGAAATTGAAAACCTAAACAATCTGATAAATGAATTAGATTTAACAGACATCTACAGGACATTACATCCCAAATCACCAGGATACACATACTTTTCTAGTGCTCACGGAACTTTCTCCAGAATAGATCATATGCTGGGTCATAAAACAAGCCTCAATAAATTTAAAAAGATTGAAATTATTCAAAGCACATTCTCTGACCACAATGGAATACAATTAGAAGTCAATAACCATCAGAGACTTAGAAAATTCACAAATACCTGGAGGTTAAACAACACACTCCTAAACAATCAATGGGTTAAAGAAGAAATAGCAAGAGAAATTGCTAAATATATAGAGACGAATGAAAATGAGAACACAACATACCAAAACCTATGGGATGCACCAAAAGCAGTGCTAAGGGGGAAATTTATAGCGCTAAATGCATATATTAAAAAGGAAGAAAGAGCCAAAATCAAAGAACTAATGGATCAACTGAAGAAGCTAGAAAATGAACAGCAAACCAATCCTAAACCAAGTACAAGAAAAGAAATAACAAGGATTAAAGCAGAAATAAATGACATAGAGAACAAAAAAACAATAGAGAGGATAAATATCACCAAAAGTTGGTTCTTTGAGAAGATCAACAAGATTGACAAGCCCCTAGCTAGACTGACAAAATCAAAAAGAGAGAAGACACATATAAACAAAATAATGAATGAAAAAGGTGACATAACTGCAGATCCTGAAGAAATTAAAAAAATTATAAGAGGATATTATGAACAACTGTATGGAAACAAACTGGACAATGTAGAAGAAATGGACAATTTCCTGGAAACATATGAACAACCTAGACTGACCAGAGAAGAAATAGAAGACCTCAACCAACCCATCACAAGCAAAGAGATCCAATCAGTCATCAAAAATCTTCCCACAAATAAATGCCCAGGGCCAGATGGCTTCACAGGGGAATTCTACCAAACTTTCCAGAAAGAACTGACACCAATCTTACTCAAACTCTTTCAAAACATTGAAAAAAATGGAACACTACCTAACTCATTTTATGAAGCTAACATCAATCTAATACCAAAACCAGGCAAAGATGCTACAAAAAAGGAAAACTACCGGCCAATCTCCCTAATGAATATAGATGCAAAAATCCTCAACAAAATACTTGCAAATCGAATCCAAAGACACATTAAAAATATCATACACCATGACCAAGTGGGGTTCATTCCAGGCATGCAAGGATGGTTCAACATAAGAAAAACAATCAATGTATTACAACACATTAAAAACTCGAAAGGGAAAAAATCAATTGATCATCTCAATAGATGCTGAAATAGCATTTGACAAAATCCAACATCCCTTTTTGATTAAAACACTTCAAAAGGTAGGAATTGAAGGAAACTTCCTCAACATGATAAAGAGCATATATGAAAAACCCACAGCCAGCATAGTACTCAATGGTGAGAGACTGAAAGCCTTCCCTCTAAGATCAGGAACAAGACAAGGATGCCCGCTGTCACCACTGTTATTCAACATTGTGCTGGAAGTGCTAGCCAGGGCAATCCGGCAAGACAAAGAAATAAAAGGCATCCAAATTGGAAAAGAAGAAGTAAAACTGTCAATTTTTGCAGACGATATGATCTTATATCTAGAAAACCCTGAGAAATCGACGATACAGCTACTAGAGCTAATAAACAAATTTAGCAAAGTAGCGGGATACAAGATTAATGCACATAAGTCAGTAATGTTTCTATATGCTAGAAATGAACAAACTGAAGAGACACTCAAGAAAAAGATACCATTTTCAATAGCAACTAAAAAAATCAAGTACCTAGGAATAAACTTAACCAAAGATGTAAAAGACCTATACAAAGAAAACTACATAACTCTACTAAAAGAAATAGAAGGGGACCTTAAAAGATGGAAAAATATTCCATGTTCATGGATAGGAAGGCTAAATGTCATTAAGATGTCAATTCTATCCAAACTCATCTACAGATTCAATGCAATCCCAATCAAAATTCCAACAACCTACTTTGCAGACTTGGAAAAGCTAGTTATCAAATTTATTTGGAAAGGGAAGATGCCTCGAATTGCTAAAGACACTCTAAAAAAGAAAATCGAAGTGGGAGCACTTACACTCCCTGACTTTGAAGCTTATTATAAAACCACAGTTGCCAAAACAGCATGGTACTGGCACAAAGATAGACATATAGATCAATGGAATCGAATTGAGAATTCAGAGATAACCCTCAGATCTATGGCTGACTCATCTTTGATAAGGCCCCCAAAGTCACTGAACTGTGTCATAATGGTCTTTTCAACAAATGGGGCTGGGAGAGTTGGATATCCATATCCAAAAGAATGAAAGAGGACCCCTACCTCACCCCCTACACAAAAATTAATTCAAAATGGACCAAAGATCTCAATATAAAAGAAAGTACCATAAAACTCCTAGAAGATAATGTAGGAAAACATCTTCAAGACCTTGTATTAGGCGGCCACTTCCTAGACTTTACACCCAAAGCACAAGCAACAAAAGAGAAAATAGATAAATGGGAACTCCTCAAGCTTAGAAGTTTCTGCACCTCAAAGGAATTTCTCAAAAAGGTAAAGAGGCAGTCAACTCAATGGGAAAAAATTTTTGGAAACCATGTATCTGACAAAAGACTGATATCTTGCATATACAAAGAAATCCTACAACTCAATGACAATAGTACAGACAGCCAAATTATAAAATGGGCAAAAGATATGAAAAGACAGTTCTCTGAAGAGGAAATACAAATGGCCAAGAAACACATGAAAAAATGTTCAGCTTCACTAGCTATTAGAGAGATGCAAATTAAAACCACAATGAGATACCGTCTAACACCGGTTAGAATGGCTGCCATTAAACAAACAGGAAACTACAAATGCTGGAGGGGATGTGGAGAAATTGGAACTCTTATTCATTGTTGGTGGGACTGTATAATGGTTCAGCCACTCTGGAAGTCAGTCTGGCAGTTCCTTAGAAAACTAGATATAGAGGTACCATTCGATCCAGCGATTGCACTTCTCGGTATATACCCGGAAGATCGGAAAGCAGTGACACGAACAGATATCTGCACGCCAGTGTTCATAGCAGCATTATTCACAATTGCCAAGAGATGGAAACAACCCAAATGTCCTTCAACAGATGAGTGGATAAATAAAATGTGGTATATACACACAATGGAATACTACGCGGCAGTAAGAAGGAACGATCTCGTGAAACATATGACAACATGGATGAACCTTGAAGACATAATGCTGAGTGAAATTAGCCAGGTACAAAAAGAGAAATATTATATGCTACCACTAATGTGAACTTTGAAAGATGTAAAACAAATGGTTTATAATGTAGAATGTAGGGGAACTAGCAGTAGAGAGCAATTAAGGAAGGGGGAACAATATTCCAAGAAGAACAGATAAGCTATTTAACGTTCTGGGGATGCCCAGAAATGACTATGGTCTGTTAATTTCTGATGGATATAGTAGGAACAAGTTCACAGAAAGGTTGCTATATTATGTAACTTTCTTGGGGTAAAGTAGGAACATGTTGGAAGTTAAGCAGTTATCTTAGGTTAGTTGTCTTTTTCTTACTCCCTTGTTATGGTCTCTTTGAAATGTTCTTTTATTGTATGTTTGTTTTCTTTTTAACTTTTTTCTTCATACAGTTGATTTAAAAAAGAAGGGAAAGTAAAAAAAAAAAAAAGGAAGAAAGAAAAACAAGGAAAAAAAAATGTTGTAGTGCCCCCTTGAGGAGCCTGTGGAGAATGCAGGGGTATTCGCCTACCCCACCTCCATGGTTGCTAACATGACCACAGACATAGGGGACTGGTGGTTTGATGGGTTGAGCCCTCTACCATAAGTTTTACCCTTGGGAAGACGGTTGCTGCAAAGGAGAGGCTAGGCCTCCCTATATTTGTGCCTAAGAGTCTCCTCCTGAATGCCTCTTTGTTGCTCAGATGTGGCCCTTTCTCTCTGGCTAAGCCAACTTGAAAGGTGAAATCACTGCCCTCCCCTCTACGTGGGATCAGACACCCAGGGGAGTGAATCTCCCTGGCAACGTGGAATATGACTCCTGGGGAGGAATGTAGACCCGGCATCGTGGGACGGAGAACATCTTCTTGACCAAAAGGGGGATGTGAAAGGAAATGAAATAAGCTTCAGTGGCAGAGATTCCAAAACGAGCCGAGAGGTCACTCTGGTGGGCACTCTTACGCACACTTTAGACAACCCTTTTTAGGTTCTAAAGAATTGGGGTAGCTGGTGGTGGATACCTGAAACTATCAAACTACAACCCAGAACCCATGAATCTTGAAAACATTTGTATAAAAATGTAGCTTATGAGGGGTGTCAATGGGATTGGGAAAGCCATAAGGACCACACTCCACTTTGTCTAGTTTATGGATGGATGAGTAGAAAAATAGGGGAAGGAAACAAACAGACAAAGGTACCCAGTGTTCTTTTTTACTTCAATTGCTCTTTTTCACTCTAATTATTATTCTTGTTATTTTTGTGTGTGTGCTAATGAAGGTGTCAGGGATTGATTTAGGTGATGAATGTACAACTATGTAATGGTACTGTAAACAATCGAAAGTACGATTTGTTTTGTAAAAAAAAAATATATAAAATAAAGTGGAGGGAAAAAAAAAAAGAGAGAGATCCTACAACTCAACATTAAAAAGACCAACAATCCAATTTAAAAATGGGCAAAATGCATCAACAGACACTTTTCCAAAAAGGAAATACAAATGGCTCAAAACACATGAAAAGATGCTCAATTTCACTGGCTATTAGGGAAATAAAAATCAAAACCACAATGAGATGTCATCTCACACCTACTTGGATGGCCATTAACAAATGAACAGAAAACTACAAGTGCTGGAGAGGATGTGGAGAAAGAGTTACACTTATTCACTGTTGGTGGGAATGTAGAATATTGCAACCACTCTGGAAGGCAGTTTGGTGGTTCATCATGAAGCTAAGTATGGAATTGTTTTATGAACCATGAATCCCATTACTAGGCATATATTCAGAGGAACTGAAGGCAGGGACATAAATGGACATTTGCACAACAATATTTGTAGCAGCATTATTCACAATTGCCAACAGATGGAAATAGCCCAAATGTCCATCAATGGATGAATGGATAGACAGACTGTGGTACATAAATACCATGGAATGTTGTGCAGTTATAAGATGGAATAAATCCATGATGCATACAACAATGTGGGTGAAACTTGAGGACATTATGTTGAGTGAAATTAGCTAAAAAAAAGGACAAATACTGTATGGTCTCCCTGATATCAACTAACTAACTCATAGAGCTAAAGTTAAGAACACATGTTTTCAGGGAATAGAAAGAAGGTGGACATTGGGCATTTGATGCTGAAGGAGTATGGAATGTTCAACAGGATTGTTTGTAAAGATCCAGAAATGCATAGCACAATGCTATCTGATTGTAGCTCAATACTTCCTGTATAATGAACAAAGCAGAATGAGAGTATAGTTGAAAGAGGAAGGCTAGAGACATGTATGACACCATGAGAATAGATAGAGGATAAAAACTTGGACTGTATAACTTAATGAAACCAAGAGAGGACAATGATGGTGATTAAATGTACAAATATAAGGAAGTTTTACATGAGGGAGAACAAATTAATGTCACCATTGCAAGGTGTTGAAAATGGAATGGTATATGGAAAAAAATGCAATCAATGAAAACTAAGGTCTATAGTTAAGAGTAACAATGTACTATTCTTCCATTAATTTTAATAAAGTAAACATACTAAGCTAAATATCAGTTATATGGGAATCTAAGGGAGGGGTAGGGTATTACTGTTGTGGTGGTAGTTCTTTCCTTTTTAATTTTTATTATTCTTTATTTTTCCTTTTCTCTTTGTAGAATAAATGGATATGTTCTCATGCAGACTGTGGTGGTTAATGCATAACTGTGATTATACAGGACCCATTGATAGTTCGGTTAGGATGATTTGTATAGTGTGTGAATGAAACTGTTTTAAAACAAACAGAAAGATACAAGTGCTGGAGAAATTTGTAGAGATATATATATCTATTCACTGTTGGTTGGGAAGTAGAGTGGTGCAGCCCCTCTGGAGGAAATGTGGTGATTTCCACAGGAGTCTGGGTGTACGGCTGCCATATGATTCTGCAAACCATTTATGTGGTGTGTACTGGAAAAAACTGAAAGCAGAGTCACAAATAGACATTTGCATACTGATGTTTATGGTGGCATTATTCACAATTTTCAACAGATGGAGGTGTCCTAATGGTACACCAATGGATGAATGGAGGAAAATGTGGTGTATAATACAATGGAATATTGAGCAACTGCAAGAAGGACTGAAGTTGTGAAGCATGCAACTAGGTGAATGAATCTTGAGTACATTATGTTGAGTGAAATAAGCCAAAAATGAAGGGATAAATAATGTAAAGACTCACTAATATAAACTATTATGAGCAAATGCTGAGAATTGAATTTGAGGGCATAAGTTATCTGGGGATAGAATGGGGTCAGAGATTGGGCAATTGGTGATTAAGGAGTACAGAATGTTCAACAAGGCTTATTGTAAAGGTTTCTAGATTGTAAACACTTACAGAAGTCACATATATTCCTAAATTTTAACTGTTATTTCTAAATTCTGAGATGCTGAGCTCTTTGTGTATAACCTGGTAGTTCTCTGAAAGTTTGGGAAACTGTGTGATGCCTGAGACTCATAATTAGATTTCTGCAGCTTAAAAGTCAGCCATACTCCATAGAGCAGCTCTTTAAAATGCTGAAAAAGAGATCAGGCTACAATTAGAGATATGAATGAAATGAACTTGGTTAGGACTAAAGTAAATTAGAATACAAGGTAAAGGATGATTCTATATTTTAAAACTCCAACTGTGTGAGACCCAAAGAAGGGAGGTTTATTTGGTACACAATTTATGTTTTCTGTAGCACACTATCTAATTTAACCTGTCTGGTCCAGTCAGTTCTTCCATGTAACAATGTAATTACATAGAACCCAGAATAGGGAATGAGACCTTGTTATTCTGTACAGGCTAATGTACTGCCCCAATACATCTTAGAATACTTTGGGCAAAAAATAAAAATGTATTTGCAAAGTCTCCTTGAGGGACTGGGGGAAAAATCTGGAACTATAAAACTTACCCAACTGGGGAATTCCTGATATTCTCTTAAGCAATAGGGGCTCCCAATTTAATAAGCCAAGCCCTAAATTTAGACACTTGCCCTTTTGAAACTTATGTCTCCAATGGCAAAGCTAAGCCTGTGTATAACTATGCCTAAGAATCATCCCACATAAACCTCTATTTTGCTCAGATGTGGCCTGTATCTCCAAGCCAACTCTGCAAATTAACTCACTACCCTCCCCCTGATGTGGGACATGATTCCAGGGGTGTAAGTCTCCCTGGAAATGTGGGGCATGACTCCAAGGGATGAGCCTGGCTCTTTCATCATTGGATTGAAAATGCCTTATTGACCAAAAGGGGGAGAAAGAAATGAAAGAAAGCATTGCCTTCAGTGGCTAGGAAATTTTAAACAGTCTTCATGTTATTTTGGAGATTATTATACATTATATAGATATTCCTTAATGTTTCTAGTGCATTAGAATAGCTAAAAGGAAATGTCTGAAACTGTTGAACTGCAATGCAGTAGCCTTGATTCTTTACAATGATTTTACAACTATATAGCTTTTATCATGTGACTCTGTGATTGTGAAAACCTTGTTACTGACATTCCCTGGATCCAGTTTATAGGTAGTGTTCTGGTTTGCTAATGCTACCAGAATGCAAAATACCAGAAATGGATTGGCTTTTATAAAGGGGGTTTATTTGGTTACAAAGTTACAGTCTTAAGGCCATAAAGTGTCCAAGGTAAGGGGGTAACCTCACTGAAGGATGGCCATTGGTATCTGGAAAACCTCTGTTAGCTCAGAAGGCATGTGTCTGGTGTCTCCTTGCTCCCAGGTTACATTTCAAAATGGCACTCTCCAAAATGTTGCTTTTGGGGCATTTTGTCCTCTCTTAGCTGCAGCTCATCTTCAACATGTCACTCTCTGTGCTCTTCAAATGTCCTCACAGTTGTACTGAGTTCCTTCTGTTGTCAGCTCATTTATATGGCTCCAGTGATTTAATTTAGACCCATCATGATGGGTGGGGGTAACAGCTCCATGGAAATTATCCAATCAAAGTCATCACCCACAGCTGGGGTGGGTCATATCTCCATGGAAATATCCAATCAAAAGGTCACATTCTAATCAAAAGATTAATCAATCTGCCCCACAAGATTGCATCAAAAGATACATAGTGTTTTGGGGGCCACAATACATCCAAACCAGCATGGGTAGATGAATAATAAAATAAAGAAAAATAAATAAATAATTGAAAGGCGTGCAAATTTGGTATATTATGTCCCCCAGACACATCATATTCTTTAATGTAACCTTGTGGGAGCAGACTGATTAGTCTGTTGATTAGGGTGAAATTTCTGATTAAATTATTTTCATGGAGGTGTGGACCCTGCTCAGGGAGAGTCTTGATTAGTTTACTGGACCACTTAAGGGTGCTCTGGGGCTGGAGCAGAGAGATGTTCTTAGAGATGCTTGGAGATATGGACAGAAGAATGTTTGGAGATGCTAAGCTAAGAGATGAAGCCCAGAGTTTGCCCTGGAGGAGCAAAAATATGACCTCCAGATTCTTAGAGATAAATGTCCTGGGAAAAAGAAGCAAAGACCTATGAGCTGAGACAGAGGAACCAAGACAAATGCCCAGAGACATTTTGGAGAAAGTCATTTCAAAACAAAAATTGGGAGCAAAGGGCCATAAATGTAGAACAAATAGAAATTGTCAATAAAAGAAAATTCTAAAAGGAACCACACAGAAATTATGGAGCTGAAAATTCCAATAACAGAAATGAAAAATTCATGAGTTGGGTTCAACAGCAGATTTGAGCAGGAAGGAAAGAATCAACAAATCTGAAGAAAGGACAATTGAAATTACCAGTATATGGAGCATAAAAAAAATCATGAAGAAAAAATGAATAGGACCCCATGAACAGTATTAGGCACAATCAAGCATAGCATAATATGCATTGCAGGAAGAATATTTGAAGAAATAATGCCATAATGACACAAATTTGATAAAGATATGAATCTACACATCCGGGAAGCTCATTGATCTCCAAGTAGGTATAAACTCAATGGGATCCACAATGATACTTTATATAAAGCCATAAATGTCCAAAGGCAAAGAAAGAAGTGACCATTACCTCCAAAGGAATTCTTAATAAGAATAATAGCTGATTTCTCATCTGAAACCATGGAGGCCAGAAGGCAGTAGGATGTCATATTTAAGTGCTGACAGAAAAAGCAAAATTGCTAAATAAGAATTCTATAATCAACAAAACTATAAAAGTAACTTTCAATAATGAAAGGGAAATTAAGGCACTCCTAGATAAATAAAATCTGAAAGAGTCCACCACTAGTAAATCAGTCTTACAAGAAATGGTAAAAGGGGGTCCTTTAAGCTGAAATGGATTCAAAACCATATGAAGAAATCTGTGACAATTACAACATAAAGCAGCAGTTGAAGCTCTATCAGAGCTGAGTTTTATATGCTATTGAATCTAAATTAGTACCTATGCAAACTCAATTGTTATAAATTTAGGATTAATTGTAATCCCCACTGTAACTGCTAAGAAAATAAATTAAAACTACAAAGTAAATGAAATGAAGGTATATTCAAACTGCTACACTAGACAAAATCAATCAAAAATGGTGATATGGAAGGAATTGAGGAACAAGAAGTATATGACATATAAGAAATAAATAAATACATAGAAATGGCAAAGGTAAGTTATTGTCTATCATTATTCACTTTAATATAAATGGATTAAATCCACCATTAAAAGACATACACTAGCAGAGTGGATTAACAAAAATGATCCAATTATGTGCTGCATACAAGAGACTAAATAAATCTGGACTTATATAATATTATTAAAATATTTTAAGTAAAAAAAGGTTGCAAGAGAGAAATAAGGTAATTATATAGTGATATAGGGTCATTTTCTCAGAAGAGAAAACAATTTAAAACATATATACATCAAACAACATAGCCCCAAAATATATGAAGCAAATATTCACAAAATTGAAGGGAGAAACAGACAGTTGACAAATAATATGCACAGTCTACTACCCCACAATAAAGAATTATCCAACCCATAATATCAATAGTGCCAAGGTTGAGAAATCATGATGTACAGAAAGGGAAAAAATAGAATCAGTTATGGTATCTACATTAATTTTTTTTTAAAAATAGTGAAAATAAAAATCTAGAGTTTCTATAACATTTGTAAAACTGAAATGTTGGAAAAACATAGAACAAAGATCAACACGACTGAAATAGTAGTATGCTTTTTTAAGGTACTGCTTAGGCTTCAGCATGGCCTCAAGTTAGTACAAATCAGGATAGACCAGGATATCATTGCAGAAGATTTGGAAACTAACCTGACATTTCAAACACAGCATGCAAAATTGCACTAGCACAGGGATGTGGAACCAAGAACTTTGAATGCTAGAAGAGAACACTTAAACATGACCAGGAGGCTCATAACAAATTACTAAAAATGCCATGATAATACAATCCAAAATTGCTCATTATACCAAGATCCAGGAAAATGTTAATTGAAATAAGAAAAACCATAATGGGTGTCAAATCTAAAGTGATACATATGTTGAAAATATCTGACACATATTTTAAGCTGAATTCATAAAAATGCTCCAGCAAGCAATTATGAACACTCTTGAAATACATGAGTAAAATAGAAAAGTTAATAAATAGAAGACATAATGGAGAACCAAAAGAAATTTTAGAACTGAAATAAAATAATTGAAGGTTTAAACATGTGATGATCTTATGCTCATTACAGAAATGAAAGAGGAATGAATGTTAACTTGAATATAGATCAGTTTAAAACATCCAATACAACAACAGAGAGAAAACACAAAATGAAGACAGTCTCAGGGACCTATGTTAAAATAACCAGATTTGTAACATTTTTTTCATTTGACTTCCTGAAGGAGGGGATAATGAACATAGGGCTGAAAAAATAATTAAAGAAATAATGTTTGAATACTTCCTAAATTTGTCAAAAGACATAAACATACAGATTAAAGAAGCTAAAAAAAAAAAAAACCCTTAAAAGAATAAATTCAGGTAAATCTGCATTCAGTTACATCATAAACAGTATTTTTTATAACTAAAGACAAAGAAACAGCCTCAAAAGCACTGTGGATTTATCATCCGACACCATAGAAGCGAGAAGGAAGAGGGACATTTTTCAAGTCCTGGAAGAAAAGAATCATCAACAGGGAATGCTATATCCAATGAAAATTTCTTCCAGGGATGAAGGTAAATAAAGACATTCCCATACAAAGGAAAAATAAGAGTATTTATCTCCAATAAACATGTTTGAAAAGGAGTGCTAAAGGAACTTCATCATTCCAAAAGGAATGAAAACAGAAAGAAATTTGGAAAATCAGTATTGTTTGAATTGTGTACCCACAAAATATATGCTTAAATCATAATCTCTGGCTCAGAAAATAGGGCCTTTGACTATGTTAAGATGAGGCCAAACTAGATTAGGTTGGACCGTACTGCAATATGACTGGTGTACTTATAAGGAGAGGGAAATTGGACACAGAGACAGACACAACAGGAAAGACAGCCACAAGGAAATGGATGTAGAGATTGGAATGATGCAATGTACAACCCATGAATGCCAAGTATTGCTGGCAAGCACCTGTATCTAGAAGAGGCAAGGAAGAAAACTGTCATACAGGTTACATAGAGAGCATGGCCCTGTTGATATTTTAATTTCAGGTTTCTATCCTTCAGACATGTGAGACAATACATTTCTATTGTTTTAAGCCACCTAGTTTCTGGCATTTTATTATGGCAGCCCTAGGAAACAAATAGAATCAGAATTAAAAAAGAGCAATAGAAAAGTTTGAAAAGTAAACTCACACATGGACACACACAATATTCGAGTCAACTAATAGAACTGCAAAGAACCAATTCTGTATTAACGGGGGTAAGAAAATAAATTATGCTAGCATTATTTATAACCCAAAGGAAAATGATATATCCATGAGTCCATCCTGACTAAATAAAGGGTTACATAAGTAAAAGAGGAAAAAACAAATCTTACAGAAGACTTTCTATATTAATAAATATAGAAAGACTGAGGTCAATAGAACATCACCATTAGAACATCACAGTAAAAATTGCTTCGTTCAAGTTTCAAGAGAAATACTAAAATTAGTGCATGAAACTTTATGGAAAAAGGATATTCTCATCCAAAATATGTATAATTATTGTGGTTACTTTAACATATGTCCAAAAATTGTTAGATATTAATCCCTTTAGGAAGTGTAACTTAATCCTCACTTCTTGAGTGTGGTGTGGTATTAATGATTTCCTTTTAAAAAGTATAAATGGAAAAATAGTAACATTGTAATGGAAAAATCTGGCAGACACTAGCATAAGAATCCAGGTTAACATCATTGGTAAAAATAATATTGATACTATGCACACTCTGATATTATACTGTGAGAAAGGCTTTTCACTTCTATGTTTTCTGCCCTAGAAACCATAACCCAAGTATAATCATGAGACAACATCAACAAACCTAAGTGAAGGGACATTCTTCAAAATGCCTCACCAGTTCTCTTCAAAAGGTAGTGAAAGACAAGAGTAGATGAAGAAACTCACAGTTTGAAGGACACTAAGATAATAGGATTGCTAATGTAAGGAGGAATTCCAGAAGAGTGAAAGACATTCATAAAAAATTAAAAAGCTGGTGAAATCCAATTAAAGCCTGTAGTTTCACTAATAGTATTCCACTAATGTTCATTTCCTAGTATCCACAAATGTACTGTAATTATATATGATGTTAATCTTAAGGAAAATTGAATGATGGATATATGGAAGCCCTTTATATTATCTTTGCAATGATTCTCTAAATCTAAAATCATTTCAAAATAAAAATCTTAAAGGAAATAAGGTAAAATGTGGGTGAGAAGATGGCAGAGTAGGGAGAAACAGGATACAATCAATCCACAAAAACAACTATTACAATAGGAAGGAAATGTTTGAAACATCTATTGTGAAACTCCAGAGGCCAAAAGAATGCCACACAGCATCCAGGGAAGAGCAGGAGGACTAGGATGATAAATTATGGTAAAGAACAGTAATGGCTCTCTCTGCACAGTGGCTATTGGCACCCATCCCAAACTCCCACAGCAGGCTGTCATGGCATTGGGTCCCTGGTGAGCTCACTGATAAAAGAAGGTGACGTAAATATCCTCTTTCCCAAGCACAATGGTGAGCATGTCTGATCACTGATCATGACTTGATTACTGAATTCAGATTGCTGGGTTTCCAGATGGGGGCAGATATTGTTTCAACTTTCTCTGGACAAAGATAGAGTCAGCTGTTGTTTCAACCTTCCAGACAAAACGGCAGCATCCATTTTTCAATATTCTGCAGACAGGGGTGGTGGCAGTGGAGAATTGAATGTGCTGTGGCCCTTCAGGGCTGTGGAGGACTGAAAGACTTAATTTTCTGGGAGCTCAGTGTATTAGTCAGGATTCTCAAAGGAAACAGAATCAACAGGAGACATCTGTAAATAGGGAACTTTATAAAAGTGTCTCATGAAACTGTGGGAATGCACAAGTCCAAATTCCATAGGGCAGGATGCACAAGTCAAATTCCATAGGGCAGGCAGCAAGCTGACAACTCCAGTGAAGGTCTTCAATGAACTCTCCAAGAAAGGCTGGCTAGCTGAAGATGAAATATTCCATAGAGTAGTCTGTGAGCTGGAACTCCAATGACATCTGCAATAAATTCCTCAGGAGGGGCTGGCTGAAGAAGAAATGAAATTTCTCTGTCTTCTTCCTCAAAAGTCTTCAACTGATTGGATTACATCCAGCTGATTAAATTCTCTCATGCAGAAGACACATGCTTCTTTGATGTAATCAGAAACAGATGCAATCAATTAACTGATGATTTAATAAACCAGCCTTCTGGTTTATTAACCAGCTACAAATGTCCTTGCAGTAATGGTTAAGCCAGTGCTTGCTTGACCAGACAACAGGGCAAAATCATCTTGCCAAGTTGACACATAAACCTAACCATCACAGTCACTCCTTGTCAACTTGGCATTTATAAACATCACCTTAAATCATAAATAATCTCTAAACAGAACAAAATGGACATATGTTTCACATAACAATACTCAGCTGTCCTGTGTACAACATGAAATGCACTAAATCTCTGCAGAATAGGGTGCAAGTCCTTGGGTAACATTCACTATTAAACTTGATATCCTTTAATTTAAATACTATGAAATGGACAATGCAACTTATATCATATGATAAGGGGAAAAGACAGAGAAGAAAACAAATATATTTGCTTTATGTACAAATACATACTCATAACAAAACAAGGAGGAAATATTTTTGCCATCACAGTCATCATTTCTGTAACTGATCACTTAGTTGACATTCATATTTATCACTACCTCCTTCCACTAAGCATTCCATGTTCCATTTACCCACAGCAATCACTTCAGCTGGCCATGTTTCTTTGCCTGGTGGGGTGACCCAAACCTTCATTCCTGAAATTTCTGGGGCATTTGTAGTCCTGTCTGGATTGGGTTGTTGTGGTTTTCCATTGACTTTAATCATAGGGCATGGTAGTAGTAGGAAATTCCCTAGGGTATCTCCTGTATTCCAGGAAATTCTTCTTTGCCTCCATTGTGTAGTAGCATTCATATTTCCCCTTGATAGTCAGGATCAATTACCCCAATCAGTAGGGTAACACCCTTTCTTGCCTGTTGATTCAGAGGCATGAGAAGCCAAAGTGGCCAGGTGACAATCTTAACTTCCAGTTCAATGGAATTAATGTTGTGTCTCCTGGTGGGAGTACTCCTCCTTTTGGAACTAAGGCTTGTAGACCAGCAGAGCTTAAGGTTGAAGGAAGAGGAAGCAAAAATTTTCCTAGTGTATTGATAGGGGTGATAGTGAGTGGTGCCAGTCCCATTTCCACCCTTAGATTCCTGGACCCGTGAATCCTGGCTATTGGAGAAACAGGACCATAGAGTGGATGATGTTTCAGAGCATACACAGCCTCATGGAGAACACTGCCTCAGCCCTACAAGTTATTGCCACCTAGCTGGCACCATAATTGAGTCTTCAAAAGGCCATTCCAGAGTGGGGTGGGGAAAGATAGCAGAATGGTGAGGTATGGAATTTAGTTACCCCTCTAGGGCAGCAGGTAAGCCAAGAACTGTATGGAACAGCTGTCTCAAGGAAGTCTGTGATCAGTCACACATACAGCAGTCTGGACTGGATGAAATGGCTGAGATCACAGTGAAACCTGTAAGTTTCCCTGGCCAGGGGGCTGGTGCCCCCCCCCCCCAGGCATGGCACACTGTCTTGGAGCTAGTTCCCCAAGGGAAAATAAACAATCTGTACTGGGAGCAAGGAGGGGGTCTCAATCCAGCCCCAACTGCAAAATTAATTAAAAAAAATCAGACCGTCAAACGAAGGCTCCAGGCACAGGTGGGCTGAGAGCAGGTACTGAAGAATCTGGGAGCTGTCAGCCTGGTAGAGAGGAAGCAGGGCTGACAAAGGCAATGAAAGAAGCAGAGACCTTTGGAGTTGGAGGTGTTCAGAGTACTGGAGGAGGGCTGAGCTCCAACAAAAAGGGGCACATGGAAACTCCCTTCTGCAAACCCAGGAAGCTGGGGTCCTAATCTGAAAAGGAAATTTTTAAACTTTTTTTCCTCTTTTCTTGCTCTCCAACTCTATTGTTTTGCATTTCAATGGACTGTAAGTGTTCATGCTTCAGCCCAGGACCCAACAAGGGTGAAATAAAGTTGTTTCAGAGTAACTAATTAGGTGAAAGAGACATAGCCTCAAGGGCTTATCTTTAAATAGTCTATACTGGGACTGACAAAACTGGGGGCTGGGGAAAGTTCTTGAAAAAGAATTTCTTTTTCTTTGTTTCTCTCTTTTTGTTTTTATTGTCTGTTTTCTTAAAAATTGAAATAACTATTCTAAGTAGCTCAATACAGAAAGTTTAAAATGTTTGCAATTGGCTGCTAGACACAGGCAAGAGTGGAGCTAAGATAGTTCTAAATAAAGCAATAAGTCTAGTAGGGGAGACAATCCCCTGAAGGGCATCACTTCCCTAAGAACAGGAGAGGGTGGGTGCCAGCTCAAGTGGCCTCTCTACTTCAGAGAACTCAGTGCCCAGGGGCTGGAAAACTGAAACTAGCTTGAGTCAGCCACACCACCATCAGGGACAAGGTCCATGGAGAATTAAAGGTACCTGTAGCATTTCTTTACACTGGTGGGGAGCTCTGGGTTGAATAGTGCCACCTGCCAGACAGGATAGGAAAATCACAAAGTTCAAAGTCTTCACAGGAAGGTCTGACAACCTGCAGGCTCTTATTCTCAGAGAAACTCCATGCCCTCCTCCTGAGACCTAGGCCTGTCCGGACTTGGAGAATCTGATTGGGGTCCATCAAATCTGGGGGGACTCTCTCACAAAAAGGTTACATAGAGTCAGAGCAAGAACCAGAAAAACAAGAGGTGAAAAACTCTGATCCACTAAACAAAAGGTACAGTAGAGCTCTTAAAAACTTGAATGGAATGCCAAAGAACAGAAAACAAAGCCAACCAACAAGAAAACCCTAGGTAAAAGAGTGAAAACGAGCTCCAGAATAAATTAATCCAGAAAATCAGATGACTAGACAGTTAAAGATAATGAGCCATAATAGGAAACATGAAAATATGGACCAGTCAAAGGAACAAGCTAACACTTCAACTGAAATACAGGAATTGAAAACTAATCAAAGATGTTCAAACAAATCTAAATCAATTCAAAAATCAAATTAATGAACTGAGGGAAGATGTGGCAAAGCTACAAAATTGATAAAGAAATGAAGGAAAACCTAAATAAATTAAATAATGGAAGGCTATACTGGGTTCATGGATTGGAAGAATAAATAAAGTTAAAAAGCCAATTCTACCAAACTTATTTGTATGGCTTCAATGCAATATGAATTAAATCCCAACAACTTACTTTGCAGAAGTAGAAAAATGATAATCAAATTTATTTGGAGTGACAGGATGCCCTGAATAGGTAAGAATACCTTGAAAAAGAAAAATGAAGTGGGGAGTCTCACAGTACATGACTTTTAAGCATATTACAAAGCTACAGTGGTCAAACAACATGGTACAGGTTAAAGATAAATATATTGAACAATGGACTATAATTGAGTGTTCAGAAATAGACCCTTTATCTATGGAAATTGATCTTTGATAAGGCTGAAGTTGACTCAATTGGGACAGAAGAACCTCTTCAACAAATGGTGCTTGGAGAACTGGATATCTATATCCAAAAGAATTAAATTGGACCTCTATCTCACACCTTATACAAAATTAATTCAAATGGATCAAAGGCCTAAACATTAAAGCTAAGGCCATTAAACTATTAGAATACAATGTAGGGTAATATCTTAGAGATCTTCTGATAAGGAGGTGGTTTCCTAGATTTTACACCCAAAGGTGAGCAATGAAAGAAGAAATAGATAAATGAGATCTCCTCATAATTAAACACTTTTGTACATCAAGGACTTTATCATGGAAGTTAAAGGCCAGCACATGAATGGGACAAAATATTTGGAAACCATACATCAGATGAGGTTTTAATATCTGGAATATATAAAGAGATCCTGGAGGCGGGGCAAGATGGCAGACTGGTGAGCTGTATGTTTTAGTTACTACCTCCAGGAAAGTAGGTAGAAAGCCAGGAACTGCGTGGACTGGACACCACAGAGCAATCTGTCTTTGGGCATACTTCATACAACACTCATGAAAATGTCGAACTGCTGAGATCAAGCGAAATCTGTAAGTTTTTGCGGCCAGGGGACCCGCGCCCCTCCCTGCCAGGCTCAGTCCCGTGGGAGGAGGGGCTGTCAGCTCCGGAAGGAGAAGGGAGAACTCAGTGCTGCTCTTATCGGAAACTCATTCTACTGATCCAGACTCCAACCATAGATAGACTGAGACCAGACAACAGAGAATCTGAGAGCAGCCAGCCCAGCAGAGAGGAGACAGGCATAGAAAAAAAAAAACAACACGACGAAAACTCCAAAATAAAAAGCAGAGGATTTTTGGAGCTCTGGTGAACACAGAAAGGGGAAGGGCGGAGCTCAGGCCCTAAGGCGCATATGCAAATCCCAAAGAAAAGCCGATCTCTCTGCCCTGTGGACCTTCCTTAATGGCCCTGGTTGCTTTGTCTCTTAGCATTTCAATAACCCATTAAATCTCTGAGGAGGGCCCATTTTTTTTTTTAATCCTTTTTTTCTTTTTCTAAAACAATTACTCTAAGAAGCCCAATACAGAAAGCTTCAGAGACTTTCAATTTGGGCACGTCAAGTCAAGAGCAGAACTAAGAGAGCTCTGAGACAAAAGGCAATAATTCAGTGGCTGAGAAAATTTACTAAACACCACAACTTCCCAAGATAAGGGGGGTGTCCACTCACAGCCACCTCCTGGTGGACAGGAAACACTCCTGCCCCATCGCCAGCCCCATATCCCAGAGCTGCCGCAGACAACCCAGGTGACAGAAGTGCTTCAAATAACAGGCACACACCCACAAAACTGGGCGTGGACATTAGCCTTCCCTGCAACCTCAGATGATTGCCCCAGAGTTGGGAAGGTGGAGCAGTGTGAATTAACATAGCCCCATTCAGCCACCATTTGAGCAGACTGGGAGCCTCCCTACACAGCCCAGCAGCCCAGAACTGCCCTGGGGGGAATGGCACTCACCTGTGACATAGCACAGTCATCCCTCAACAGAGGACAACGGGGTGCACAGCCTGGAAGAGGGGCCCACTTGCAAGTCTCAGGAGCCATACGCCAATACCAAGGACTTGTGGGTCAGTGGCAGAGACAAACAGTGGCAGGACTGACTGAAGGATTAGACTATTGCAGCAGCTTATAAAACTCTAGGATCACCAGGGAGATTTGATTGTTAGGGCCACCCCCCCCTCCCCGACTGCCCAGAAAACACGCCCCAGAGACAGGCAGGCAACACCCAACAACACACGCAAGCTTGGTACACCAATTGGGCCCCACAAGACTCACTCCCCCACTCAACCAAAAAGGCTAAGCAGGGGAGAACTGGCTTGTGGAGAACAGGTGGCTCGTGGACAACCACCTGCTGGTTAGTTAGAGAAGTGTACTCCACGAGCTGTAGATCTGATAAATTAGAGATAAGGACTTCAATAGGTCTACAAACCCTAAAAGAACCCTATCAAGTTCAGCAAATGCCACGAGGCCAAAAAACAACAGAAAAATATAAAGCATATGAAAAAACCAAACGATATGGATAAACCCAAGCCCAAGCACCCAAATCAAAAGACCAGAAGAGACACAGCACCTAGAGCAGCTACTCAAAGAACTAAGATGAACAATGAGACCATAGTACGGGATATAAAGGAATCAAGAAGACTCTAGAAGAGCATAAAGAAGACATTGCAAGACTAAATAAAAAAATGGATGATCTTATGGAAATTAAAGAAACTGTTGACCAAATTAAAAAGATTCTGGACACTCATAGTACAAGACTAGAGGAAGTTGAACAACGAATCAGTGACCTGGAAGATGACAGAATGGAAAATGAAAGCATAAAAGAAAGAATGGGGAAAAAAATTTGAAAAAAAATCGAAATGGACCTCAGGGATATGACAGATAATATGAAACGTCCAAATATAAGACTCATTGGCGTCCCAGAAGGGGAAGAAAAGGGTAAAGGTCTAGGAAGAGTATTCAAAGAAATTGTTGGGGAAAACTTCCCAAATTTTCTAAACAACATAAATACACAAATCATAAATGCTCAGCGAACTCCAAATAGAATAAATCCAAATAAACCCACTCCGAGATATATTCTGATCACACTGTCAACATGGAAGAGAAGGAGCAAGTTCTGAAAGCAGCAAGAGAAAAGCAATTCACCACATACAAAGGAAACAGCATAAGACTAAGTAGTGACTACTCAGCAGCCACCATGGAGGCGAGAAGGGCAGTGGCACGCTATATTTAAAATTCTGAGTGAGAAATATTTCCAGCCAAGAATACTTTATCCAGCAAAGCTCTCCCTCAAATTTGAAGGAGAGCTTAATTTTTCACAGACAAACAAATGCTGAGAGAATTTGCTAACAAGAGACCTGCCCTACTGGAGATACTAAAGGGAGCCCTACAGACAGAGAAACAAAGACAGGACAGAGAGACTTGGAGAAAGGTTCAGTACTAAAGAGATTCGGTATGGGTACAATAAAGGATATTAATAGAGAGAGGGGAAAAATATGGCAAACATAAACCAAAGGATAAGATGGCCGATTCAAGAAATGCCTTCACGGTTATAACGCTGAATGTAAATGGATTAAACTCCCCAATTAAAAGATATAGATTCGCAGAATGGATCAAAAAAAAAAAAATATGTTGCATACAAGAGACTCATCTTAGACACAGGGACACAAAGAAACTGAAAGTGAAAGGATGGAAAAAAATATTTCATGCAAGCTACAGCCAAAAGAAAGCAGGTGTAGAACAATATTAATCTCAGATAAAATAGACTTCAAATGCAGGGATGTTTTGAGAGACAAAGAAGGCCACTACATACTAGTAAAAGGGGCAATTCAGCAAGAAGAAATAACAATCGTAAATGTCTATGCACCCAATCAAGGTGCCACAAAATACATGAGAGAAACACTGGCAAAACTAAAGGAAGCAATTGATGTTTCCACAATAATTGTGGGAGACTTCAACACATCACTCTCTCCTATAGATAGATCAACCAGACAGAAGACCAATAAGGAAATTGAAAACCTAAACAATCTGATAAATGAATTAGATTTAACAGACATCTACAGGACATTACATCCCAAATCACCAGGATACACATACTTTTCTAGTGCTCACGGAACTTTCTCCAGAATAGATCATATGCTGGGTCATAAAACAAGCCTCAATAAATTTAAAAAGATTGAAATTATTCAAAGCACATTCTCTGACCACAATGGAATACAATTAGAAGTCAATAACCATCAGAGACTTAGAAAATTCACAAATACCTGGAGGTTAAACAACACACTCCTAAACAATCAATGGGTTAAAGAAGAAATAGCAAGAGAAATTGCTAAATATATAGAGACGAATGAAAATGAGAACACAACATACCAAAACCTATGGGATGCACCAAAAGCAGTGCTAAGGGGGAAATTTATAGCGCTAAATGCATATATTAAAAAGGAAGAAAGAGCCAAATCAAAGAACTAATGGATCAACTGAAGAAGCTAGAAAATGAACAGCAAACCAATCCTAAACCAAGTAACAAGAAAAGAAATAACAAGGATTAAAGCAGAAATAAATGACATAGAGAACAAAAAAAACAATAGAGAGGATAAATATCACCAAAAGTTGGTTCTTTGAGAAGATCAACAAGATTGACAAGCCCCTAGCTAGACTGACAAAATCAAAAAGAGAGAAGACACATATAAACAAAATAATGAATGAAAAAGGTGACATAACTGCAGATCCTGAAGAAATTAAAAAAATTATAAGAGGATATTATGAACAACTGTATGGAAACAAACTGGACAATGTAGAAGAAATGGACAATTTCCTGGAAACATATGAACAACCTAGACTGACCAGAGAAGAAATAGAAGACCTCAACCAACCCCATCACAAGCAAAGAGATCCAATCAGTCATCAAAAATCTTCCCACAAATAAATGCCCAGGGCCAGATGGCTTCACAGGGGAATTCTACCAAACTTTCCAGAAAGAACTGACACCAATCTTACTCAAACTCTTTCAAAACATTGAAAAAAATGGAACACTACCTAACTCATTTATGAAGCTAACATCAATCTAATACCAAAACCAGGCAAAGATGCTACAAAAAAGGAAAAACTACCGGCCAATCTCCCTAATGAATATAGATGCAAAAATCCTCAACAAAATACTTGCAAATCGAATCCAAAGACACATTAAAAATATCATACACCATGACCAAGTGGGGGTTCATTCCAGGCATGCAAGGATGGTTCAACATAAGAAAAACAATCAATGTATTACAACACATTAAAACTCGAAAGGGAAAAAATTCAATTGATCATCTCAATAGATGCTGAAATAGCATTTGACAAAATCCAACATCCCTTTTTGATTAAAACACTTCAAAAGGTAGGAATTGAAGGAAACTTCCTCAACATGATAAAGAGCATATATGAAAAACCCACAGCCAGCATAGTACTCATGGTGAGAGACTGAAAGCCTTCCCTCTAAGATCAGGAACAAGACAAGGATGCCCGCTGTCACCACTGTTATTCAACATTGTGCTGGAAGTGCTAGCCAGGGCAATCCGGCAAGACAAAGAAATAAAAGGCATCCAAATTGGAAAAGAAGAAGTAAAACTGTCAATTTTTGCAGACGATATGATCTTATATCTAGAAAACCCTGAGAAATCGACGATACAGCTACTAGAGCTAATAAACAAATTTAGCAAAGTAGCGGGATACAAGATTAATGCACATAAGTCAGTAATGTTTCTATATGCTAGAAATGAACAAACTGAAGAGACACTCAAGAAAAAGATACCATTTTCCAATAGCAACTAAAAAAATCAAGTACCTAGGAATAAACTTAACCAAAGATGTAAAAGACCTATACAAAGAAAACTACATAACTCTACTAAAAGAAATAGAAGGGGACCTTAAAAGATGGAAAAAATATTCCATGTTCATGGATAGGAAGGCCTAAATGTCATTAAGATGTCAATTCTATCCAAACTCATCTACAGATCAATGCAATCCCAATCAAATTCCAACAACCTACTTTGCAGACTTGGAAAGCTAGTTATCAAATTTATTTGGAAAGGGAAGATGCCTCGAATTGCTAAAGACACTCTAAAAAAGAAAATCGAAGTGGGGAGCACTACACTCCCTGACTTTGAAGCTTATTATAAAACCACAGTTGCCAAAACAGCATGGTACTGGCACAAAGATTAGACATATAGATCAATGGAATCGAATTGAGAATTCAGAGATAACCCTCAGATCTATGGCTGGACTCATCTTTGATGAAGGCCCCCCCAAAGTCACTGAACTGTGTCATAATGGTCTTTTCAACAAATGGGTGCTGGGAGAGTTGGATATCCATATCCAAAAGAATGACAGAGGACCCCTACCTCACCCCCTACACAAAAAATTAATTCAAAATGGACCAAAGATCTCAATATAAAGAAAGTACCATAAAACTCCTAGAAGATAATGTAGGAAAACATCTTCAAGACCTTGTATTAGGCGGCCACTTCCTAGACTTTACACCCAAAGCACAAGCAACAAAGAGAAAATAGATAAATGGGAACTCCTCAAGCTTAGAAGTTTCTGCACCTCAAAGGAATTTCTCCAAAAAGGTAAAGAGGCAGTCAACTCAATTGGAAAAAATTTTGGAAACCATGTATCTGACAAAAGACTGATATCTTGCATATACAAAGAAATCCTACACACTCAATGACAATAGTACAGACAGCCAAATTATAAAATGGGCAAAAGATATGAAAAGACAGTTCTCTGAAGAGGAAATACAAATGGCCAAGAAACACATGAAAAAATGTTCAGCTTCACTAGCTATTAGAGAGATGCAAATTAAAACCACAATGAGATACCGTCTAACACCGGTTAGATGGCTGCCATTAAAACAAACAGGAAACTACAAATGCTGGAGGGGATGTGGAGAAATTGGAACTCTATTCATTGTTGTGGGACTGTATAATGGTTCAGCCACTCTGGAAGTCAGTCTGGCAGTTCCTTAGAAAACTAGATTAGAGGTACCATTCGATCCAGCGATTGCACTTCTCGGTATATACCCGGAAGATCGGAAAGCAGTGACACGAACAGATATCTGCACGCCAGTGTTCATAGCAGCATTATTCACAATTGCCAAGAGATGGAAACAACCCAAATGTCCTTCAACAGATGAGTGGATAAATAAAAATGTGGTATATACACACAATGGGAATACTACGCGGCAGTAAGAAGGAACGATCCTCGTGAAACATATGACAACATGGATGAACCTTGAAGACATAATGCTGAGTGAAATTAGCCAGGTACAAAAAGAGAATATTATATGCTTACCACTAATGTGAACTTTGAAAGATGAAAACAAATGGTTTATATGTAGAATGTAGGGAACTAGCAGTAGAGAGCAATTAAGGAAGGGGGAACAATATTCCAAGAAGAACAGATAAGCTATTTAACGTTCTGGGGATGCCCAGAAATGACTATGGTCTGTTAATTTCTGATGGATATAGTAGGAACAAGTTCACAGAAAGGTTTGCTATATTATGTAACTTCTTGGGGGTAAAGTAGGAACATGTTGGAAGTTAAGCAGTTATCTTAGGTTAGTTGTCTTTTTCTTACTCCCTTGTTATGGTCTCTTTGAAATGTTCTTTTAATTGTAGTTTGTTTTCTTTTTAACTTTTTTCTTCATACAGTTGATTTAAAAAAGAAGGGAAAGTAAAAAAAAAAAAAAGGAAGAAAGAAAAACAAGGAAAAAAAAATGTTGTAGTGCCCCCCTTGAGGAGCCTGTGGAGAATGCAGGGGTATTCGCCTACCCCACCTCCATGGTTGCTAACATGACCACAGACATAGGGGACTGGTGGTTTGATGGGTTGAGCCCTCTACCATAAGTTTTACCCTTGGGAAGACGGTTGCTGCAAAGGAGAGGCTAGGCCTCCCTATATTTGTGCCTAAGAGTCTCCTCCTGAATGCCTCTTTGTTGCTCAGATGTGGCCCTTTCTCTCTGGCTAAGCCAACTTGAAAGGTGAAATCACTGCCCTCCCCTCTACGTGGGATCAGACACCCAGGGGAGTGAATCTCCCTGGCAACGTGGAATATGACTCCTGGGGAGGAATGTAGACCCGGCATCGTGGGACGGAGAACATCTTCTTGACCAAAAGGGGGATGTGAAGGAAATGAAATAAGCTTCAGTGGCAGAGATTCCAAAACGAGCCGAGAGGTCACTCTGGTGGGCACTCTTACGCACACTTTAGACAACCCTTTTAGGTTCTAAAGAATTGGGGTAGCTGGTGGTGGATACCTGAAACTATCAAACTACAACCCAGAACCCATGAATCTTGAAAACATTTGTATAAAAATGTAGCTTATGAGGGGTGTCAATGGGATTGGGAAAGCCATAAGGACCACACTCCACTTTGTCTAGTTTATGGATGGATGAGTAGAAAAATAGGGGAAGGAAACAAACAGACAAAGGTACCCAGTGTTCTTTTTTACTTCAATTGCTCTTTTTCACTCTAATTATTATTCTTGTTATTTTTGTGTGTGTGCTAATGAAGGTGTCAGGGATTGATTTAGGTGATGAATGTACAACTATGTATGGTACTGTAAACAATCGAAAGTACGATTTGTTTTGTAAAAAAAAAATATATAAAATAAAGTGGAGGGAAAAAAAAAAGAGAGAGATCCTACAACTCAACATTAAAAAGACCAACAATCCAATTTAAAATGGGCAAAATGCATCAACAGACACTTTTCCAAAAGGAAATACAATGGCTCAAAACACATGAAAAGATGCTCATTTCACTGGCTATTAGGGAAATAAAATCAAAACCACAATGAGATGTCATCTCACACCTACTTGGATGGCCATTAACAAATGACAGAAAACTACAAGTGCTGGAGAGGATGTGGAGAAAGAGTTACACTTATTCACTGTTGGTGGGAATGTAGAATATTGCAACCACTCTGGAAGGCAGTTTGGTGGTTCATCATGAAGCTAAGTATGGAATTGTTTTATGAACCATGAATCCCATTACTAGGCATATATTCAGAGGAACTGAAGGCAGGGACATAAATGACATTTGCACAACAATATTTGTAGCAGCATTATTCACAATTGCCAACAGATGGAAATAGCCCAATGTCCATCAATGGATGAATGGATAGACAGACTGTGGTACATAAATACCATGGAATGTTGTGCAGTTATAAGATGGAATAAATCCATGATGCATACAACAATGTGGGTGAAACTTGAGGACATTATGTTGAGTGAAATTAGCTAAAAAAAAAGGACAAATACTGTATGGTCTCCCTGATATCAACTAACTAACTCATAGAGCTAAAGTTAAGAACACATGTTTTCAGGGAATAGAAAGAAGGTGGACATTGGGCATTTGATGCTGAAGGAGTATGGAATGTTCAACAGGATTGTTTGTAAAGATCCAGAAATGCATAGCACAATGCTATCTGATTGTAGCTCAATACTTCCTGTATAATGAACAAAGCAGAATGAGAGTATAGTTGAAAGAGGAAGGCTAGAGACATGTATGACACCATGAGAATAGATAGAGGATAAAAACTTGGACTGTATAACTTAATGAAACCAAGAGAGGACAATGATGGTGATTAAATGTACAAATATAAGGAAGTTTTACATGAGGGAGAACAAATTAATGTCACCATTGCAAGGTGTTGAAAATGGAATGGTATATGGAAAAAATGCAATCAATGAAAACTAAGGTCTATAGTTAAGAGTAACAATGTACTATTCTTCCATTAATTTTAATAAAGTAAACATACTAAGCTAAATATCAGTTATATGGGAATCTAAGGGAGGGGTAGGGTATTACTGTTGTGGTGGTAGTTCTTTCCTTTTTAATTTTTATTATTCTTTATTTTTTCCTTTTCTCTTTGTAGAATAAATGGATATGTTCTCATGCAGACTGTGGTGGTTAATGCATAACTGTGATTATACAGGACCCATTGATAGTTCGGTTAGGATGATTTGTATAGTGTGTGAATGAAACTGTTTTAAAAACAAACAGAAAGATACAAGTGCTGGAGAAATTTGTAGAGATATATATATCTATTCACTGTTGGTTGGGAAGTAGAGTGGTGCAGCCCCTCTGGAGGAAAATGTGGTGATTTCCACAGGAGTCTGGGTGTACGGCTGCCATATGATTCTGCAAACCATTTATGTGGTGTGTACTGGAAAAAACTGAAAGCAGAGTCACAAATAGACATTTGCATACTGATGTTTATGGTGGCATTATTCACAATTTTCAACAGATGGAGGTGTCCTAATGGTACACCAATGGATGAATGGAGGAAAATGTGGTGTATAATACAATGGAATATTGAGCAACTGCAAGAAGGACTGAAGTTGTGAAGCATGCAACTAGGTGAATGAATCTTGAGTACATTATGTTGAGTGAAATAAGCCAAAAATGAAGGGATAAATAATGTAAAGACTCACTAATATAAACTATTATGAGCAAATGCTGAGAATTGAATTTGAGGGCATAAGTTATCTGGGGATAGAATGGGGTCAGAGATTGGGCAATTGGTGATTAAGGAGTACAGAATGTTCAACAAGGCTTATTGTAAAGGTTTCTAGATTGTAAACACTTACAGAAGTCACATATATTCCTAAATTTTAACTGTTATTTCTAAATTCTGAGATGCTGAGCTCTTTGTGTATAACCTGGTAGTTCTCTGAAAGTTTGGGAAACTGTGTGATGCCTGAGACTCATAATTAGATTTCTGCAGCTTAAAAGTCAGCCATACTCCATAGAGCAGCTCTTTAAAATGCTGAAAAAGAGATCAGGCTACAATTAGAGATATGAATGAAATGAACTTGGTTAGGACTAAAGTAAATTAGAATACAAGGTAAAGGATGATTCTATATTTTAAAACTCCAACTGTGTGAGACCCAAAGAAGGGAGGTTTATTTGGTACACAATTTATGTTTTCTGTAGCACACTATCTAATTTAACCTGTCTGGTCCAGTCAGTTCTTCCATGTAACAATGTAATTACATAGAACCCAGAATAGGGAATGAGACCTTGTTATTCTGTACAGGCTAATGTACTGCCCCAATACATCTTAGAATACTTTGGGCAAAAAATAAAAATGTATTTGCAAAGTCTCCTTGAGGGACTGGGGGAAAATCTGGAACTATAAAACTTACCCAACTGGGGAATTCCTGATATTCTCTTAAGCAATAGGGGCTCCCAATTTAATAAGCCAAGCCCTAAATTTAGACACTTGCCCTTTTGAAACTTATGTCTCCAATGGCAAAGCTAAGCCTGTGTATAACTATGCCTAAGAATCATCCCACATAAACCTCTATTTTGCTCAGATGTGGCCTGTATCTCCAAGCCAACTCTGCAAATTAACTCACTACCCTCCCCCTGATGTGGGACATGATTCCAGGGGTGTAAGTCTCCCTGGAAATGTGGGGCATGACTCCAAGGGATGAGCCTGGCTCTTTCATCATTGGATTGAAAATGCCTTATTGACCAAAAGGGGGAGAAGAAATGAAAGAAAGCATTGCTTCAGTGGCTAGGAAATTTTAAACAGTCTTCATGTTATTTTGGAGATTATTATACATTATATAGATATTCCTTAATGTTTCTAGTGCATTAGAATAGCTAAAAGGAAATGTCTGAAACTGTTGAACTGCAATGCAGTAGCCTTGATTCTTTACAATGATTTTACAACTATATAGCTTTTATCATGTGACTCTGTGATTGTGAAAACCTTGTTACTGACATTCCCTGGATCCAGTTTATAGGTAGTGTTCTGGTTTGCTAATGCTACCAGAATGCAAAATACCAGAAATGGATTGGCTTTTATAAAGGGGGTTTATTTGGTTACAAAGTTACAGTCTTAAGGCCATAAAGTGTCCAAGGTAAGGGGGTAACCTCACTGAAGGATGGCCATTGGTATCTGGAAAACCTCTGTTAGCTCAGAAGGCATGTGTCTGGTGTCTCCTTGCTCCCAGGTTACATTTCAAAATGGCACTCTCCAAAATGTTGCTTTTGGGGCATTTTGTCCTCTCTTAGCTGCAGCTCATCTTCAACATGTCACTCTCTGTTGCTCTTCAAAATGTCACTCACAGTTGTACTGAGTTCCTTCTGTTTGTCAGCTCATTTATATGGCTCCAGTGATTTAATTTAGACCCATCATGAATGGGTGGGGTAACAGCTCCATGGAAATTATCCAATCAAAGTCATCACCCACAGCTGGGTGGGTCATATCTCCATGGAAATATCCAATCAAAAGGTCACATTCTAATCAAAAAGATTAATCAATCTGCCCCACAAGATTGCATCAAAGATAATAGTGTTTTGGGGGCCACAATACATCCAAACCAGCATGGGTAGATGAATAATAAAATAAAGAAAAATAAATAAATAATTGAAAGGCGTGCAAATTTGGTATATTATGTCCCCCAGACACATCATATTCTTTAATGTAACCTTGTGGGAGCAGACTGATTAGTCTGTTGATTAGGGTGAAATTTCTGATTAAATTATTTTCATGGAGGTGTGGACCCTGCTCAGGGAGAGTCTTGATTAGTTTACTGGACCACTTAAGGGTGCTCTGGGGCTGGAGCAGAGAGATGTTCTTAGAGATGCTTGGAGATATGGACAGAAGAATGTTTGGAGATGCTAAGCTAAGAGATGAAGCCCAGAGTTTGCCCTGGAGGAGCAAAAATATGACCTCCAGATTCTTAGAGATAAATGTCCTGGGAAAAAGAAGCAAAGACCTATGAGCTGAGACAGAGGAACCAAGACAAATGCCCAGAGACATTTTGGAGAAAGTCATTTCAAAACAAAAATTGGGAGCAAAGGGCCATAAATGTAGAACAAATAGAAATTGTCAATAAAAGAAATTCTAAAAGGAACCACACAGAAATTATGGAGCTGAAAATTCCAATAACAGAAATGAAAAATTCATGAGTTGGGTTCAACAGCAGATTTGAGCAGGAAGGGAAAGAATCAACAAATCTGAAGAAAGGACAATTGAAATTACCAGTATATGGAGCATAAAAAAAATCATGAAGAAAAATGAATAGGACCCATGAACAGTATTAGGCACAATCAAGCATAGCATAATATGCATTGCAGGAAGAATATTTGAAGAAATAATGCCATAATGACACAAATTTGATAAAGATATGAATCTACACATCCGGGAAGCTCATTGATCTCCAAGTAGGATAAACTCAATGGGATCCACAATGATACTTTATAATAAAGCCATAAATGTCCAAAGGCAAAGAAAGAAGTGACCATTACCTCCAAAGGAATTCTTAATAAGAATAATAGCTGATTTCTCATCTGAAACCATGGAGGCCAGAAGGCAGTAGGATGTCATATTTAAAGTGCTGACAGAAAAGCAAAATTGCTAAATAAGAATTCTATAATCAACAAAACTATAAAAGTAACTTTCAATAATGAAAGGGAAATTAAGGCACTCCTAGATAAATAAAATCTGAAAGAGTCCACCACTAGTAAATCAGTCTTACAAGAAATGGTAAAAGGGGGTCCTTTAAGCTGAAATGGATTCAAAACCATATGAAGAAATCTGTGACAATTACAACATAAAGCAGCAGTTGAAGCTCTATCAGAGCTGAGTTTTATATGCTATTGAATCTAAATTAGTACCTATGCAAACTCAATTGTTATAAATTTAGGATTAATTGTAATCCCCACTGTAACTGCTAAGAAAATAAATTAAAACTACAAAGTAAATGAAATGAAGGTATATTCAAACTGCTACACTAGACAAAATCAATCAAAAATGGTGATATGGAAGGAATTGAGGAACAAGAAGTATATGACATATAAGAAATAAATAAATACATAGAAATGGCAAAGGTAAGTTATTGTCTATCATTATTCACTTTAATATAAATGGATTAAATCCACCATTAAAAGACATACACTAGCAGAGTGGATTAACAAAAATGATCCAATTATGTGCTGCATACAAGAGACTAAATAAATCTGGACTTATATAATATTATTAAAATATATTTTAAGTAAAAAAAGGTTGCAAGAGAGAAATAAGGTAATTATATAGTGATATAGGGTCATTTTCTCAAGAAGAGAAAACAATTTAAAACATATATACATCAAACAACATAGCCCCAAAATATATGAAGCAAATATTCACAAAATTGAAGGGAGAAACAGACAGTTGACAAATAATATGCACAGTCTACTACCCCACAATAAAGAATTATCCAACCCATAATATCAATAGTGCCAAGGTTGAGAAATCATGATGTACAGAAAGGGAAAAAATAGAATCAGTTATGGTATCTACATTAATTTTTTTTTAAAAATAGTGAAAATAAAAATCTAGAGTTTCTATAACATTTGTAAAACTGAAATGTTGGAAAAACATAGAACAAAGATCAACACGACTGAAATAGTAGTATGCTTTTTTAAGGTACTGCTTAGGCTTCAGCATGGCCTCAAGTTAGTACAAATCAGGATAGACCAGGATATCATTGCAGAAGATTTGGAAACTAACCTGACATTTCAAACACAGCATGCAAAATTGCACTAGCACAGGGATGTGGAACCAAGAACTTTGAATGCTAGAAGAGAACACTTAAACATGACCAGGAGGCTCATAACAAATTACTAAAAATGCCCATGATAATACAATCCAAAATTGCTCATTATACCAAGATCCAGGAAAATGTTAATTGAAATAAGAAAAACCATAATGGGTGTCAAATCTAAAGTGATACATATGTTGAAAATATCTGACACATATTTTAAGCTGAATTCATAAAAATGCTCCAGCAAGCAATTATGAACACTCTTGAAATACATGAGTAAAATAGAAAAGTTAATAAATAGAAGACATAATGGAGAACCAAAAGAAATTTTAGAACTGAAAATAAAATAATTGAAGGTTTAAACATGTGATGATCTTATGCTCATTACAGAAATGAAAGAGGAATGAATGTTAACTTGAATATAGATCAGTTTAAAACATCCAATACAACAACAGAGAGAAAACACAAAATGAAGACAGTCTCAGGGACCTATGTTAAAATAACCAGATTTGTAACATTTTTTTCATTTGACTTCCTGAAGGAGGGGATAATGAACATAGGGCTGAAAAAATAATTAAAGAAATAATGTTTGAATACTTCCTAAATTTGTCAAAAGACATAAACATACAGATTAAAGAAGCTAAAAAAAAAAAAAAACCCTTAAAAGAATAAATTCAGGTAAATCTGCATTCAGTTACATCATAAACAGTATTTTTTATAACTAAAGACAAAGAAACAGCCTCAAAAGCACTGTGGATTTATCATCCGACACCATAGAAGCGAGAAGGAAGAGGGACATTTTTCAAGTCCTGGAAGAAAAGAATCATCAACAGGGAATGCTATATCCAATGAAAATTTCTTCCAGGGATGAAGGTAAATAAAGACATTCCCATACAAAGGAAAAATAAGAGTATTTATCTCCAATAAACATGTTTGAAAAGGAGTGCTAAAGGAACTTCATCATTCCAAAAGGAATGAAAACAGAAAGAAATTTGGAAAATCAGTATTGTTTGAATTGTGTACCCACAAAATATATGCTTAAATCATAATCTCTGGCTCAGAAAATAGGGCCTTTGACTATGTTAAGATGAGGCCAAACTAGATTAGGTTGGACCGTACTGCAATATGACTGGTGTACTTATAAGGAGAGGGAAATTGGACACAGAGACAGACACAACAGAGAAAGACAGCCACAAGGAAATGGATGTAGAGATTGGAATGATGCAATGTACAACCCATGAATGCCAAGTATTGCTGGCAAGCACCTGTATCTAGAAGAGGCAAGGAAGAAAACTGTCATACAGGTTACATAGAGAGCATGGCCCTGTTGATATTTTAATTTCAGGTTTCTATCCTTCAGACATGTGAGACAATACATTTCTATTGTTTTAAGCCACCTAGTTTCTGGCATTTTATTATGGCAGCCCTAGGAAACAAATAGAATCAGAATTAAAAAAGAGCAATAGAAAAGTTTGAAAAGTAAACTCACACATGGACACACACAATATTCGAGTCAACTAATAGAACTGCAAAGAACCAATTCTGTATTAACGGGGGTAAGAAAATAAATTATGCTAGCATTATTTATAACCCAAAAGGAAAATGATATATCCATGAGTCCATCCTGACTAAATAAAGGGTTACATAAGTAAAAGAGGAAAAAACAAATCTTACAGAAGACTTTCTATATTAATAAATATAGAAAGACTGAGGTCAATAGAACATCACCATTAGAACATCACAGTAAAAATTGCTTCGTTCAAGTTTCAAGAGAAATACTAAAATTAGTGCATGAAACTTTATGGAAAAAGGATATTCTCATCCAAAATATGTATAATTATTGTGGTTACTTTAACATATGTCCAAAAATTGTTAGATATTAATCCCTTTAGGAAGTGTAACTTAATCCTCACTTCTTGAGTGTGGTGTGGTATTAATGATTTCCTTTTAAAAGTATAAATGGAAAATAGTAACATTGTAATGGAAAAATCTGGCAGACACTAGCATAAGAATCCAGGTTAACATCATTGGTAAAAATAATATTGATACTATGCACACTCTGATATTATACTGTGAGAAAGGCTTTTCACTTCTATGTTTTCCTGCCCTAGAAACCATAACCCAAGTATAATCATGAGACAACATCAACAAACCTAAGTGAAGGGACATTCTTCAAAATGCCTCACCAGTTCTCTTCAAAAGGTAGTGAAAGACAAGAGTAGATGAAGAAACTCACAGTTTGAAGGACACTAAGATAATAGGATTGCTAATGTAAGGAGGAATTCCAGAAGAGTGAAAGACATTCATAAAAATTAAAAAGCTGGTGAAATCCAATTAAAGCCTGTAGTTTCACTAATAGTATTCCACTAATGTTCATTTCCTAGTATCCACAAATGTACTGTAATTATATATGATGTTAATCTTAAGGAAAATTGAATGATGGATATATGGAAGCCCTTTATATTATCTTTGCAATGATTCTCTAAATCTAAAATCATTTCAAAATAAAAATCTTAAAGGAAATAAGGTAAAATGTGGGTGAGAAGATGGCAGAGTAGGGAGAAACAGGATACAATCAATCCACAAAAACAACTATTACAATAGGAAGGAAATGTTTGAAACATCTATTGTGAAACTCCAGAGGCCAAAAGAATGCCACACAGCATCCAGGGAAGAGCAGGAGGACTAGGATGATAAATTATGGTAAAGAACAGTAATGGCTCTCTCTGCACAGTGGCTATTGGCACCCATCCCAAACTCCCACAGCAGGCTGTCATGGCATTGGGTCCCTGGTGAGCTCACTGATAAAAGAAGGTGACGTAAATATCCTCTTTCCCAAGCACAATGGTGAGCATGTCTGATCACTGATCATGACTTGATTACTGAATTCAGATTGCTGGGTTTCCAGATGGGGGCAGATATTGTTTCAACTTTCTCTGGACAAAGATAGAGTCAGCTGTTGTTTCAACCTTCCAGACAAAACGGCAGCATCCATTTTTCAATATTCTGCAGACAGGGGTGGTGGCAGTGGAGAATTGAATGTGCTGTGGCCCTTCAGGGCTGTGGAGGACTGAAAGACTTAATTTTCTGGGAGCTCAGTGTATTAGTCAGGATTCTCAAAGGAAACAGAATCAACAGGAGACATCTGTAAATAGGGAACTTTATAAAAGTGTCTCATGAAACTGTGGGAATGCACAAGTCCAAATTCCATAGGGCAGGATGCACAAGTCAAATTCCATAGGGCAGGCAGCAAGCTGACAACTCCAGTGAAGGTCTTCAATGAACTCTCCAAGAAAGGCTGGCTAGCTGAAGATGAAATATTCCATAGAGTAGTCTGTGAGCTGGAACTCCAATGACATCTGCAATAAATTCCTCAGGAGGGGCTGGCTGAAGAAGAAATGAAATTTCTCTGTCTTCTTCCTCAAAAGTCTTCAACTGATTGGATTACATCCAGCTGATTAAATTCTCTCATAGCAGAAGACACATGCTTCTTTGATGTAATCAGAAACAGATGCAATCAATTAACTGATGATTTAATAAACCAGCCTTCTGGTTTATTAACCAGCTACAAATGTCCTTGCAGTAATGGTTAAGCCAGTGCTTGCTTGACCAGACAACAGGGCAAAATCATCTTGCCAAGTTGACACATAAACCTAACCATCACAGTCACTCCTTGTCAACTTGGCATTTATAAACATCACCTTAAATCATAAATAATCTCTAAACAGAACAAAATGGACATATGTTTCACATAACAATACTCAGCTGTCCTGTGTACAACATGAAATGCACTAAATCTCTGCAGAATAGGGTGCAAGTCCTTGGGTAACATTCACTATTAAACTTGATATCCTTTAATTTAAATACTATGAATGGACAATGCAACTTATATCATATGATAAGGGGAAAAGACAGAGAAGAAAACAAATATATTTGCTTTATGTACAAATACATACTCATAACAAAACAAGGAGGAAATATTTTTGCCATCACAGTCATCATTTCTGTAACTGATCACTTAGTTGACATTCATATTTATCACTACCTCCTTCCACTAAGCATTCCATGTTCCATTTACCCACAGCAATCACTTCAGCTGGCCATGTTTCTTTGCCTGGTGGGGTGACCCAAACCTTCATTCCTGAAATTTCTGGGGCATTTGTAGTCCTGTCTGGATTGGGTTGTTGTGGTTTTCCATTGACTTTAATCATAGGGCATGGTAGTAGTAGGAAATTCCCTAGGGTATCTCCTGTATTCCAGGAAATTCTTCTTTGCCTCCATTGTGTAGTAGCATTCATATTTCCCCTTGATAGTCAGGATCAATTACCCCAATCAGTAGGGTAACACCCTTTCTTGCCTGTTGATTCAGAGGCATGAGAAGCCAAAGTGGCCAGGTGACAATCTTAACTTCCAGTTCAATGGAATTAATGTTGTGTCTCCTGGTGGGAGTACTCCTCCTTTTGGAACTAAGGCTTGTAGACCAGCAGAGCTTAAGGTTGAAGGAAGAGGAAGCAAAAATTTTCCTAGTGTATTGATAGGGGTGATAGTGAGTGGTGCCAGTCCCATTTCCACCCTTAGATTCCTGGACCCGTGAATCCTGGCTATTGGAGAAACAGGACCATAGAGTGGATGATGTTTCAGAGCATACACAGCCTCATGGAGAACACTGCCTCAGCCCTACAAGTTATTGCCACCTAGCTGGCACCATAATTGAGTCTTCAAAAGGCCATTCCAGAGTGGGGTGGGGAAAGATAGCAGAATGGTGAGGTATGGAATTTAGTTACCCCTCTAGGGCAGCAGGTAAGCCAAGAACTGTATGGAACAGCTGTCTCAAGGAAGTCTGTGATCAGTCACACATACAGCAGTCTGGACTGGATGAAATGGCTGAGATCACAGTGAAACCTGTAAGTTTCCCTGGCCAGGGGGCTGGTGCCCCTCCCCCCCCAGGCATGGCACACTGTCTTGGAGCTAGTTCCCCAAGGGAAAATAAACAATCTGTACTGGGAGCAAGGAGGGGGTCTCAATCCAGCCCCAACTGCAAAATTAATTAAAAAAAATCAGACCGTCAAACGAAGGCTCCAGGCACAGGTGGGCTGAGAGCAGGTACTGAAGAATCTGGGAGCTGTCAGCCTGGTAGAGAGGAAGCAGGGCTGACAAAGGCAATGAAAGAAGCAGAGACCTTTGGAGTTGGAGGTGTTCAGAGTACTGGAGGAGGGCTGAGCTCCAACAAAAAGGGGCACATGGAAACTCCCTTCTGCAAACCCAGGAAGCTGGGGTCCTAATCTGAAAAGGAAATTTTTAAACTTTTTTTCCTCTTTTCTTGCTCTCCAACTCTATTGTTTTGCATTTCAATGGACTGTAAGTGTTCATGCTTCAGCCCAGGACCCAACAAGGGTGAAATTAAAGTTGTTTCAGAGTAACTAATTAGGTGAAAGAGACAATAGCCTCAAGGGCTTATCTTTAAATAGTCTATACTGGGACTGACAAAACTGGGGGCTGGGGAAAGTTCTTGAAAAAGAATTTCTTTTTCTTTGTTTCTCTCTTTTTTGTTTTTATTGTCTGTTTTCTTAAAAATTGAAATAACTATTCTAAGTAGCTCAATACAGAAAGTTTAAAATGTTTGCAATTGGCTGCTAGACACAGGCAAGAGTGGAGCTAAGATAGTTCTAAATAAAGCAATAAGTCTAGTAGGGGAGACAATCCCCTGAAGGGCATCACTTCCCTAAGAACAGGAGAGGGTGGGTGCCAGCTCAAGTGGCCTCTCTACTTCAGAGAACTCAGTGCCCAGGGGCTGGAAAACTGAAACTAGCTTGAGTCAGCCACACCACCATCAGGGACAAGGTCCATGGAGAATTAAAGGTACCTGTAGCATTTCTTTACACTGGTGGGGAGCTCTGGGTTGAATAGTGCCACCTGCCAGACAGGATAGGAAAATCACAAAGTTCAAAGTCTTCACAGGAAGGTCTGACAACCTGCAGGCTCTTATTCTCAGAGAAACTCCATGCCCTCCTCCTGAGACCTAGGCCTGTCCGGACTTGGAGAATCTGATTGGGGTCCATCAAATCTGGGGGGACTCTCTCACAAAAAGGTTACATAGAGTCAGAGCAAGAACCAGAAAAACAAGAGGTGAAAAACTCTGATCCACTAAACAAAAGGTACAGTAGAGCTCTTAAAAACTTGAATGGAATGCCAAAGAACAGAAAACAAAGCCAACCAACAAGAAAACCCTAGGTAAAAGAGTGAAAACGAGCTCCAGAATAAATTAATCCAGAAAATCAGATGACTAGACAGTTAAAGATAATGAGCCATAATAGGAAACATGAAAATATGGACCAGTCAAAGGAACAAGCTAACACTTCAACTGAAATACAGGAATTGAAACAACTAATCAAAGATGTTCAAACAAATCTAAATCAATTCAAAAATCAAATTAATGAACTGAGGGAAGATGTGGCAAAGGAGATGAGGAATATAAAGAAGACATTGGGTGAACATAAGTAAGAAATCAAAAGTAGGAAAAAACAAATGGCAGAACTTAGGGGAATGAAGGGCACAGTAGAAGAGATGAAAAACACAATGGAGACATACAACAGTAGATTTGAACAGGGAGAAGAAAGGATCAGTGAACTGGGAGATAGAACATTTGAATTCATACACACAAAAGAACTGGTCAAAAAAAAAGCAATAAGTCTAGTAGGGGAGACAATCCCCTGAAGTGCATCACTTCCCTAAGAACAGGGGAGGGTGGGGCCCAGCTCAAGTGGAATGGAAAAACAATAAGCAGGATCTTAGGGAGCTGAATGACAACATGAAGCACATGAATATATGTGTTATGGCTGCCCAAGAAGAGAAGGGAAAGGTGGCAGGAAAAATAATAGAAGAAATAATCACTGGAAATTTCTCAGCTCTTATGAAAGACATAAATTTACACATTCAAGAAATACAGTGTACCCCAAACAGAATAGATCCCAATAGACCTACTCCAAGACACTTACAGATCAGATTATCCAATGTCAAAGACAAAGAGAATTCTGAAAGCAGCAAGAATAAAGCAATTCATCACATAAAAGGGAAGCTCAATAAGTCTATGTACAGATTTCTCTGCAGAAACCATGGAAGTAACAAGGCAGTGGCATGATATATTTAAGACACTGAAAGAGAACTGCCAACCAAGAATTCTACATCCTGCAAAACTGTCCTTCAAAACTGAGTGAGGGATTAAAATATTTTCAGACAAACAGACACTGAGAGAGTTTGTGAATAAGAGACCAGCAATACAAGAAATACTAAAGGGAGGGCTGTAGGCTGACAGAAAAAGATAGGAGAAAGAGGTGTGGAGAAGAGTGTAGAATGAAGACTATCAGGAAGGGTTAAAGGAGAGAGAAAAAAATTAAGATATGACATATAACATCCAAAACACAAAATGGTAGAAGAAAATACTGCCCTTAGAGTAATAACACTGAATGTTAATCGATTAAACTCCCCAATAAAAAGACATAGACTGGCAGAATGGATTAAAAACAGGACCAATCTATATGTTGTCTACAAGAAACTCACCTTAGACACAAGGACAATAATAGGCTCAAAGTGAAAGGCTGGAAAAAGATATATCATGTCAACAAAAAACAGAAAAAAGCAGGAGAAGCTATATCAATATCAGACAAATTAGACTTCAAAAGTAAAACAATTGAAAGAGACAAAAATGACACTCCATATTAATAAAAGGATCAATTCATCAAGAAAACATAACAATCATAAATATTTATGCACCAAGCCAGAGTGCCCCAAAATTCATGAGGCGAACACAGAGATCACTGAAATGAGAAATTGTTGGGGACGATTAAGGTAGCATGTATAAAATCCACCCTCAGCGATGCCGGAGATATGCAACATGACCGCTAGGGCTGATGCAATAGTGGCTTAAGTTGCCCTCAGCCTTCTACGGAAGTGATAGCCGTTCATGCCTAAGATTTGCACCTAGAGTGCTAGCTTTACTACCTGCCTTCTACCCCAGCAACAGTAGCCACCAATCCTGTGCTAGCCTTACATCTGCCATCCGCCCTAGCAACAGCAGCAGCCAATCCTAGACTGCCACCCGCCTTTGCAGCCACCAATCCTAGGCCGCCACCCGTTCGTACTAGCCACTCCCTCTACCTTAGAGTATATATACCCTGCCTCTTCAATAAAGTTTTGCAGCTTGATCAGAAACCTGTCTTGCTGTCGTTCCTCACGTCTCTTGTCCCATACCATTCCTCCCTCACAGGATTTGGAGCCTCTGTTGAACGTCCCGCTGGCCGGGACAAACTGGTGCCCAACATGGGGCTCGAAGTTCTGTGAGAGATGGAATGCTGCACTCAAGGAGAGAGAGGCCTCTCACACTCACAGCACCCGGGATCGCCGCGGGGAAGCACGCTCGCGAGACAGATCCGTTCAGCAGTCGATCAGTGCTGGCGAAAGGAAAGAAGAAGAAGGAAAGAAAGCAATGAAAGGTAAGCCCCCACCCTCATCATGGGACAAGGAATTTCCCAACACGAATTATATGTTAGTCAAGTTAAGCAATCACTCAAGGCACGAGGAACACGAGTTAAGAAAAAAGATCTCACGCGCTTTTTTAATTTCCTGTTACAAACCTGCCCTTGGTTCCCTCGAGAAGGTACTATAGATCACCAGTGCTGGCTAAGAGTTGGAGATTGTTTAAAAGATTATTTTCGAACCTTTGGTCCTGAAAAGGTCCCGGTTACTGCCTTTTCTTATTGGAACCTAATTAATGAAATTCTAAAAGTCCACTCTTCAGCTCCAGACGTTCAAAACCTCTGTAAATTAGGAGAGGAAGCTTTGAGAGAGCACTCTCGCCCTGCTTCAGCATGCGGCTCAGTAGTCATTAACATGCCTGAATATCCTTTAAATGAAAATTCTAACAGGGATAGGCCAAATACCCCAACCAGTCAAGTCAGTTTGTCGCCCGATCAGCACGAAATCGAACCAAAGGCTAAAATTTTTCCCTCTTTGGAGGAACCGGAGGTTAAAATTTCTCCCTCCTTAGAAAATAATTCCCTTCCTCCGTTTCGGCCACCCCCTTACACACCCGATTTTCCCAAACCATATTCTCATTCTTATCCAGTCACGCCCTTATCTCAGTTTCGCGCTTTAGAAGAAGCCACAGAAAATCTCCGGCTACACGCCGATAATTTTAGAGAAACTTTTAAACAGGAGCGGCAGCATGCTGCCGATCTGCTTGCCAACCTCTGGTCAGCAACTCAAAGCATTGCAGCCCTTTCGCTTCCAGAAAATGCCCGCTCATCGCGCCTCCATTGTACTCGCCGCGCCTATGCTTTTCTGGTTACGTGTAATCAGACTCGAGATTCTCAAAATGGTGTTGCCAGCTCCCAAAATGGTGCCGCCGGTTCTCAACATGGTGTCGCCGGCTCCAAAAATGGCGATTCTGGTAGCGATAGCGAGGAGAGTAATAAATCAGATTCCCCCAACTCTAGCGAAGGAGAGCAGGAGGAAGCTAGTTCCACCTCAACAGCTAAATATAAAAAACTTAGTCTAACATATCTAGAGAAATTAAAAAAGGCAGTGAGTGATTATGGCGCTACCGCCCCCTTCACGCTCGCCCTGCTGGAAAGCCTTAGTGAAAAGGAACTTATTCCTAACGATTGGTTCCAGCTAGCCAGAGCTGCCTTGTCTGGCGGTGATTTCCTGTTATGGAAATCTTATTATGAGGAGCATTGTAAAAAATATGCCACCCGCAATGCCCGTAAGGCCACTTCTAAAACTTGGACCTTAAATAAATTTTTAGGTCAAAGTCCCTACCATCAAAGTGATAAGCAGGCTCAATTCCCCCCAGGTCTCTTAGCGCAAATACAAACGGCCACGCTTAGAGCATGGAAAAAACTTCTGCAAAAGGGCGCCGCCACTACCTCTCGCTAAATTAAGACAGGGGCCTGATGAGCCATATACCGATTTCCTTAGCCGCCTGCAAAACATGGCTGAGCACTTATTTGGGGCTAGCAAAAACGAAAGTGATTTTATTAAACACCTGGCCTATGAGAATGCTAACGCTGCCTGCCAAGCAGCAATCCGTCCCTTTTGTAATACTAATCTTAATAATTATATAAAGCTCTGTTCTGGCATCAGGCCCACTCAAACCCTTGGAATAGCTATTGGCGCCGCTCTTCAAAATTTTGCAGCGCAGCACAAAAATTTTGCGGCACAAGCAAAGCCTCCAACATGCTATAATTGTAAGCAACCTGGTCATTTCTCAAAAAATTGTCCCGTGCTGCGAATTAATTCCCCCTTACCCACTATCAACAAACCCCTATTGCCGCCCTCTATTTGTCCCCGCTGTCAAAGAGGGTTTCACTGGGCGTCTGAATGCCATTCTCAGACAGACATAAACGGCCAACCCCTTAAGCCTAAGCCTCAGGGAAACTTCCAATGGGGCCGGCCCCAGGCCCCAACCAGAATGAACCCAGGGGCAGTACGGTTTGTTCAGCCATCCCCAGTCGCAGTACCTGCGCTCCCAATCATAAACCACACTGCTATATCTCAGACTTATGGAGAGCAACAGCAGGGAGTGCAGGAATGGACCTCTGTACCGCCTCCGAATCAATATTAACCCCAGAAAACAGTCCTCTCCTCATACCAACAGGAGTCTATGGACCTTTACCCCTAATACTTTTGGTCTCATTCTAGGAAGAGCTAGTGTCACCCTGCGTGGAGTTCAAATCATCCCAGGTGTGCTAAATAATGACTTTAGAGGTGAAATACAAGTAATTGCAGCCACCTCAAACAATATTATCTCTATTCCTTCTGGCACTTGAATAGCGCAACTTATAATACTCCCCGTTCAGCATGTTAACTCAAACTTCAAACAACTCCAGCGCCCTACAGAAGCCCTTGGATCTTCCGATATCTTTTGGGCACAGCCAATATCCCATAATCGGCCCATCTTGCGATTAAAATTAAATGGTAAATCATTCAAAGGTATCTTAGACACAGGGGCTGACGCCACAATTATATCTTCAAATCACTGGCCTAAATCCTGGCCTCTTACAGCCACTGCCACCTACTTACAAGGAATAGGTGAAACCGCAAATCCTTTACAGAGTTCACAAACCCTAAAATGGGAGGATGAGGAAGGAAACACTGGTACAGTTATACCATATGTTATCCCCCATCTCCCGCTAATCTATGGGGTAGAGACATCCTAACTCAAATGAAAGTTTTTATGTGCAGCCCTAGTGATACCGTCACTACTCAAATGCTTAAAATGAATTTTCTCCCTGGCAAAGGCCTGGGCAAGACTAATCAAGGGATAAAACTGCCCATCTCTGCAACACCTAATATAGCTAAAACAGGACTTGGGTTCTCCCAAAATTTATCCTAACAGCCATTGACATCCCTGTACCCCATGCTGAAAAAATTTCCTGGAAATTTACGGAACCAGTGTGGGTTGATCAATGGCCTCTGACTCAGGAAAAGACCCTAGCGGCTATAAAGTTAGTACAGGAACAGCTTAATGCCGGACATATTGAACCTACTCAGTCCCCTTGGAACACTCCTATTTTTGTTATAAAAAAGAAATCAGGTAAATGGAGATTGTTGCAGGATTTGCGAGCCGTAAACAAGGCTATGGTACCTATGGGAACACTGCAACCTGGCCTCCCTTCACCGGTTGCTATCCCTATTAATTTTCACAAAATAGTTATAGATTTAAAAGATTGTTTTTTCTCCATCCCCCTTCACCCGGAAGATAGACAATATTTTGCCTTTAGTGTCCCTGAAATTAATTTTCAAGGCCCTATGCCTCGATTTCAATGGAAGGTTTTACCGCAAGGCATGGCCAACAGTCCAACTTTATGTCAAAAATTTGTTGCTGACGCCGTTAACCCTGTCAGACAACTATGGCCACAAATTTATATTCTCCATTATATGGATGATATTCTATTAGCAGGCCAGGACATATCTAAACTGCATTCTTGCTTTCAGAGCCTTCTTAAACATCTAACAGCAAAAGGTCTTCAAATAGCCCCTAATAAGATACAAACTTCAGATCCCTTTTCCTATCTAGGATTTGAACTTTGGCACCAGCAAGTTTTAACACCCCGCATTCAACTGCGAATCTCCCATCTCTTAACATTAAATGATTTCCAAAAACTTTTAGGGGACATTCAATGGCTTCGCCCCTACCTAAAACTGCCCACTGAAACTCTCCTGCCTCTCAATAATATCTTAAAGGGAGATGCAAACCCCTCCTCTCCCAGAAACCTAACTCCAGAAGCAATGCAGGCGCTCACCATCATAAATCAGGCTATCCAAAATCAAATTTGCTATCAAATAAGCTACCACCAGCCTTTAGTCTTTATAGTTTTTGGCACAACCCACACACCTACAGGTGTATTCTGGCAATCCAATTTAAAATCACCAAACGGGCGAGGTCACCCATTGCTCTGGGTTCACCTCCCTGCTACTCCAACAAAGGTGCTCTCACCGTATATTTCTCTCATAGCTGCCCTTATAACTAAAGGCTGACAAACTAGTCGCCAGCTGTTTGGAAAAGACCCTGATTCCCTTATTGTCCCGTACACCCAAGATCAAATCCATTGGCTTTTCCAAACCGACGACAAATGGGCTATCGCATGCTCTTCGTTTCTGGGTGATATTCATAACCATTATCCCAGCGATCCGTTAATCCAATTCACTAAAATCCATCAATTCACCTTCCCAAAGGTCACCAAAACAAAACCAATAAACCCTGCTGTTTTGGTCTTTACTGATGGTTCAGCAAATGGGACCGCAGCATATGTCATCCAAGGCCAGGCATTTTCCATGCCCTCTCCCTATACCTCCGCTCAACTTGTGGAGCTCTATGCAGTCCTGCAGGTCTTTTCCCATCTCCAAGACCGATCTTTTAATTTATACACCGATAGCGCGTATATAGCTCAGTCTGTACCGCTATTGGAAACAACTCCATTTATCAAACCATCCACCAATGCAGTTCCCTTATTCTCAAGGTTACAAAAACTAATTTTTAAACAACAGCGTCCCTTTTTTATAGGACACCTCTGTGCCCACCAAAACCTGCCAGGCCCTCTAACGGAAGGCAACGCAATGGCAGATGCTGCCACCCAATTAATATGTCCCAATTTTTCTAATTCTCTAACTTTAGCTTCTCAAGCTCATGCTCAATACCACCTAAATGCAAATACCCTCCGTTTAAAATTCAATATTATGAGGGAACAAGCAAGGGAAATTGTTAAAACCTGTAAAAACTGTGTAACCCAACTGCCAGTCCCTCATTTGGGAGTCAATCCAAAAGGACTCATTCCAAATGAAATTTGGCAGATGGACGTCACCCACTTTGCCGGTTTTGGGCAACTTAAATATATCCATGTTTGTATTGACACATATAGTGGATTTATTCAAGCTAGTTTGCAAACAGGAGAAGCTTCGAAGCATGTTATCTCTCATTTACTACACTGCTTCGCTATTTTAGGCCAACCTAAAATCATTAAAACAGACAATGGGCCTGGATATACTGGAAAAAATTTTCAAACCTTCTGTCAACAATTACAAATTAAGCATATCATGGGAATACCGTATAACCCCCAGGGGCAAGGAATGGTAGAACGAGCACATCGCACCTTAAAAAATGCCCTGTGCCATTTAGCCAAAAGTACTCTCAATCTCACCAAACAACGACCTCGAGACCTTTTACATCACGCTCTTTTTGTTCTTAACTTCCTAACTCTGGATGATGAAGGACAATCTGCAGCTGACAGACATTGGCATCCCAAAACGCAAACGCAACAAGCCACTGTTATGTGGCGTGACCCCTTAACGTCAGAATGGAATGGGCTTGACCCCGTGATTATTTGGGGATGAGGCTCTGCTTGCATATATGATCAAAAGAGGGAAGGTCCTCGCTGGCTTCCAGAACGGCTAATAAAACATATTAATTCTTCATTGCCGAAACAAACCCCTGAGACACTTCCTTCCCCTCCTCTTAATAATAACCTTTCCAGGGTAGAAGCCTCTCCCTGAGAAAAATGTCTTTCTTTTCTCTTCCAGCGCATCAATAACTCCTGCTATAACCCATCCGGAGACAACCAGTCTGCACACAACCGGAAGTGGAAAGAAGTCCTGCTTACAGGTTTATTCCATCACTAATCACATGAATTACCACTTGAATTACTATTGGCTTTTCTTAATTGGTCTTCTGGCTTTGCTGTTTGCAGCCAGATTAGCAACCGTTGCCCCAAAAAATTGGAATCCGTTAGAAAGATTCCTGCTTGCTATAGCATATTTGTGCATTGTAGGGTGTATTACTTTGCTAGCTTGTCTCCCTTAACAGGGAAGAACCTATAGCCTCTATTCGTATGGCTTTGTTAAGCCTACTGCCATTTAAAGTTGCCGCCTTATATTTTCTCCTGCAAAGTGTGCATGCCACCTTCGGCAACTCCAACCCCCACCAGCCTTGGAAATGGACCCTAGCACGATGGGAAGATTCCAAAATTGTGCAAACCCAAATTACAGCAGGACGCCCCTCCTTCCTTGTTTATGCCAGTGATCTAATTAAATGTTCAGACGGCACACCATGCCTTAACAAAGCCCAATATTACATGTGCCCGGCCTCCAACCCCAGAAAACAATATTGCAATACTCCCAACCAGTACTATTGTGCATACTGGGGGTGTGAAACATTAGCTACCAATTGGAAACCTTCCGCCCCTGATCACTACCTAACTTTAAAATGGTCCCCCCTTGGCTGCACACTCGGTAAACGCACCACCTTATCTACATTTGGTGACTCAAACTGTGAAAAACTAAATCTCACCGTACAACTCCCCACTGATAACTCTTGGTTAAACGGTCGGACATGGGGCTTTAGAATCTACTTATTTTCATCAACCGACCCAGGAACTCTTATCGTAATAAAAAAAGAAGCGGTACAGCAAAAACCTTCTGCCATTGGATCAAATATAGAACCCACGCCTCCAGCTACCCCTCCTATCCCGAGCACGCCAAGCAAAAATCTTTCCAAAATTCACCCCACTACTCCCCCTTTTATTAGCACCCCAATATTGTCGTCCTCAAGCCCGTCCATATCATTTGACAGCCCGCTTTGGTCACTACTCCAAGCCACCTTTCTCTCTCTAAACTCCTCCCAGCCTAATTTTACTCGTAGTTGTTGGCTGTGTTTCTCTGCCAAGCCTCCTTATTATGATGCTATAGCTCTTAATGTTACATTTAATACTTCTAATGAAGACAATCCTTCCCAATGTCCTTGGAATGCAAGAAAAATCGGTCTCACTATGCAATCCGTTCTTCACTCTGGGCATTGTATTGGTAATATTTCTGCCTCCTTAAAAACAGTCTGTGCACAGTCGTCCTTTCCATCACCTGGTAAATTCTATATCCCCCCAACAGGGGCAAAATGGCTGTGCTCTTCTATGGGGCTTACTCCTTGCGTATCAGCAAAAGCCCTAATTGAAACAGGGGAAATGTGCCTCTTAGTGGCTGTGTTACCCCATGTCCTCTTTCATACAGAGGAAGACCTTTATCACCACTTGGTTGCTCAATCTCCAGCCACGCTGAGAAAGAAAAGAGAACTTGTTACAGTTGTTACTATTGCTTCTCTTTTAGGTATTACTGGCCTAGGCACCGGAATTGCCTCTATCATTCTCCAAAACCAAGGCTTCTCCCACCTAAGAGCTGCTATAGACGAAGATTTAGCCCGCATTGAAACCTCCATTACCCATCTTGAAAAATCCCTTACGTCCCTATCGGAGGTTGTTCTCCAAAACAGGAGAGGCTTAGATCTGCTTTTCCTTAAGCAAGGAGGGCTTTGTGCTGCGCTAGGTGAGGAATGTTGCTTTTACGCTGACCATTCTGGCATAGTTAAGGATTCCATGACCAAACTTAGGGAAGGAATTGAAAATCGCAAACGTGAGCAAGAAACCCAAGGGGGTATCTTCTGGGGGCTTAATGGAATCCTCCCTTACCTCCTTCCTATATTAGGCCCCTTAATAACCATAATCCTTATAATATCTTTTGCTCCTTGGGCCATAAAAAGAATAATACAGCTAGTTAAGGATCAACTTGACTCTGCCCTAAGCAAGCCTATTCAGGTGCATTATCACCGGCTTCACCTCGCTGACCAGGGTTTGGATCCAGATCATCTGACTGCTACCCACCCTTACGGGTAAGAAACCCCCTCCTACGGGAGCAGCATATAACTCGAAAATATGCTTCTAGCGTATGCTATGATTGGTACCGCTGGGTGCGAGGCAAAGCACTGCAAAGGAGGGCCAAAGCAACTAAAGGCCATTTTCGAGCTCCTTGAGAAATATGCCTCATTTGCATAGGGGTTTTGCTCTGCCAAAAACTCCCCTCCCCAGAAAAACAGAGCCACAAACTACTTGGGGAATGAGGCCTCTATTTCCCCCAGCAGGTTAATGCCAAAAGAGTGCTCAATCAGCATTCTTCCTCCATCCTTTTGAAAAACAAAGGGAGGAGATGTTGGGGACGATTAAGGTAGCATGTATAAAATCCACCCTCAGCGATGCCGGAGATATGCAACATGACCGCTAGGGCTGATGCAATAGCGGCTTAAGTTGCCCTCAGCCTTCTACGGAAGTGATAGCCGTTCGCGCCCAAGATTTGCGCCTAGAGTGCTAGCTTTACTACCTGCCTTCTACCCCAGCAACAGTAGCCACCAATCCTGTGCTAGCCTTACATCTGCCATCCGCCCTAGCAACAGCAGCAGCCAATCCTAGACTGCCACCCGCCTTTGCAGCCACCAATCCTAGGCTGCCACCCATTCGTACTAGCCACTCCCTCTACCTTAGAGTATATATACCCTGCCTCTTCAATAAAGTTTTGCAGCTTGATCAGAAACCTGTCTTGCTGTCATTCCTCGCATCTCTTGTCCCATACCATTCCTCCCTCACAGGATTTGGAGCCTCCGTTGAACGTCCCGCCGGCCGGGATAAGAAATAGATAACTCTACAATAATAGTAGGAGTCTTCAGTGCACCACTCTCATCAATGGATAGAACATCTAGACAGAGGATCAATAAGGAAACAGAGATGTTGAATTATATACTAAATGAACTAGACTTGACAGGTATTTATAGAACACTACCCCCCACAATAGCAGGATACACATTATTCTCAAGTGCTCATGGAATATTCTCCAGGATAGACCACATGTTGGGTCATAAAGTAAGACTCAACAAATTTAAAAATATTGATGTTATACAAAATACTTTCTCAGATCATAATGGAATGAAGATGGAAAAAAATAGCAGGCAGAAGGCCATAAAATTCACAAATATATGGAGGTTAAACAACACAATCTTAAACAACCAGTGGGTAAAGGAAAAAATTACAGGAGAAATTAGTAAATACTTCAAGGCAAATGGCAATGAAAACACAACATATCAAAACTTATGGGATGCAGAAAAGGCAATATTGAAAGGGAAATTTATTGCCCTAAACACCTATATTAAAAGAGAAGAGGGAGTAAAAATCAAGGAATTAACTGTTCACCTCGAGGAACTAGAGAGAGAATAGCAAACTAACCCCAAAGCAAAAAGAAGGAAAGAAATAGCAAAGATTAGAGGAGAAATGAATGAAATTGAGAACAGGGAAACAATAGGGAGAATCATCAAAACCAGATGTTGGTTCTTTGAGAAAATCAATAAAATTGATGGACTGTTAGCTAAGCTAACAAAAAGAAAAAAGAAAAAGAGAGAGTGGATGCAAATATATACAATCAGAAATGGGAAAAGAGACAGAACGATTGACACTGCAGGAATAAAGGAGATAATGAGAAGATACTATGAGCAACTATATTCTAATTAAAATACACAACTTAGATGAAATGGACAACTTCCTAGGAAAGCATAAACAACCAACATTTACTTGAGAAAAAAGAGATGACCTGAATCACAAGTAAAGAGATTGAGTCAGTCATCAAAAAGCTCACAAAAAAGAAAAGCCAAGGACCAGATGGCTTCACATGTGAATTATACCAAGAATTTGAGAAAGATCTACTATCAATCATGCTCAAACTCTTCAAAAAATTGAAGACAAGGGAAATCTACCTAACTCATTCTGTGAAGAAAAAACACCCAAATACCAAAGTCAAACAAAGATATTACAAAAAAAGAAAATTATAGACCAATCTCATTAAGGAATATATATGCAAAAATCCTCAAGAAAATACTCACAAATTGAATTCAGCAGCACATTAAAAGAATTATACACCACAACAAGGTGGGATTTATTCCAGATATGCAAGGCTGGTTCAGCACAAGAAAATCAATTAATGTAATATACAACATCAATAAATCAAAGTGAAAGAAATACATGATCATCTCAATTGATACAGAAAAGACATTTGACAAAATTCAACATCCTTTCCTGATGAAAACACTTCAAAGGATAGGAACATAAGGGAATTTTCTCAATATGATATAAGCAATATATGAAAAACACAGCTAACATCATACTCAATAGGGAAATACTGAAAGCTCTCCCTCTAAGATCAGGAACAAGACAGCGATGCCCACTGTCACCACTGTTATTCAACATAGTGCTGGAAATTCTAGTGAGAGCAATTAGGCAAGAAAAAGAAATAAAGGCATCCAAATTGGAGAGGAAGAAGAAAAACTTTAACTGTTTGCAGATGACATGGTACTATATTTAGAAAATCCAGAAAAATCTACAGCAAAGCTGCTAGAACTAATCAATGAATACAGAAAAGTAGCAGGCCATAAGATCAACATGCAAAAATCTGTGGTGTTCCTATACACAAGTAATATGCAACAGGAGGAGGAAATTAAGAAAAAAAATCCATTTACAATAGCAACCCAAAAAATCAAATACTAAGGAAAAACTTAAAAAGGGTCACAAAAGACCTATACAGATACAACTACAAGAAAATGCTAAAAGAAATCAAACAAGACCTAGAAAATGAAAGAACATACCATGTTCATGGACTGGAAGAATAAATATCATTTATATGTCTATCCTACCTAAACCAATTTGTAGATTCAATGCAATACCAATGAAAATAACAACTTACTTTGCAGAAATAGAGAAACCAATAATCAAATTTATTTGGGAGAGCAAGGTGCCCTGAAATAGCCAAAAACATCTTGAGAAAGAGGAACAAAGTGGGAGGTCTCATGCTACCTGACTTTGAAACATATTACAAATTCACAGTGGTCAAAAGAGCATGGTACTGGCATAAGGATAGTACCAATGGAATCAAATTGAGTGTACAGAAATAGACCCTACAATTAGTCTCTCATAAGACAGTCAGTCCAAAGCAACTGGAACAGAGCATCCTCCTCAATAAATGGTGTTTGGAGAATGGTATATCCATATCCAGAAGAATGAAGGAGGACTCTATCTCACACCTTATACAAAAATTAACTTGAAATATATCAAAGACCTAAACCTTAGCACTGAGACCATAAAACTATTAGAAGATGTAGGGCAATATTTTAATGATCTGGTGATAGGAGGTTGTTTCGTAGACCTTATACCCAAAGCATGAGCAATCATACAAGAAATAGATAAATGTGGTCTCCTAAAAATTAAACACTTTTGTACATCAAAGGACTTTGTCAGAAAAGTAAAAAAGCAGCCCATGAAATGGGAGAAAATATTTGGAAACTGCACGTGAGATAAGGGTTTAATATCCTGAATATATAAAGTGATCCAACAACTCAACAACAGAAAGACAAACAACCCAATAAAAAATGGGCAAAAGACATGGACAGATACTTTTCTGAAAAGGAAATGAAATGAAAATGGCTATTAGGGAAATACAAATCAAAATCACAGTGAGATATCATCCCACACCTACCAGAATGGCCATTATCTCCAAAACAGAAAATTACAAGTGCTGGAGAGGATGTGGAGAAAGAGGCACACTTATTCATGGTTGGTGGGAATGTAGACTGGTGCAGCCACTTTGGTAGGCAGTGTGGCAGTTCCTCAGGAAGCTAAGTATAGACTTGCTGTATGATCCAGCCATTCCATTACTAGGTATATACTCATAGGAACTGAAAACTAAGACACAAAGAGACATTTGTAAACCAATGTTTATAGCAACATTATTCATGATTGCCAGGAGATGGAAACAGACCAAATGTCCATCAGTGGAAGAGTTGGTAAGCAAACTGTGACATATACACACAATGGAATATTATGCAGCTGTAAGGCAGAACAAAGTCATGGAATATATAACAGCATGGATGAACCTTCAGGATGTAATTTTGAGTGAAGTTAGCCAGAAACAAAAGGTAAAATACTGTATGGTCTCACTAATATGAATTAACATTAATTAGCAAACTTTGAGACTTAAAAGCTGAGAACATAGATTATCAGGAGATAGAAAGAGGGTAGAGATTGGGCATTCAATGCTGAAGGAGTGTAGAATGTTCAAAAGGATTGATTGTGTAGATCCAGAAATTGATAGCATAATTCTGTGTGATGGTGGAATATTATTGTAAATACACTGAACAAAGATGTCTGAGTAAAGCTGAAAGAGGAGGGCTAAGGGAATGTATGACACCATAAGTAAAGATAGATGGTAAAGACTGGGACTGTATAATTTAGTGAAACCTGGAGTAGTCAATGTTGTTGACTAAATGTACAAATATGAAAAATATTTTTACATGTGGGAGAACAAATAAATGTCAGTATTTCGAAGTGTTGAAAAAGGGACAGTGTTGGGGAAAAATATAATCAAAGCAAACTGGAGTCTATGGTTAACAGTAACATTGTAATATGCTTCCATTAAATGTAACAAAGGCAATATGCCAAAGCTAACTGTGTATGAGAGGGGGATTTAAGAGAGGGATGTGGGATTCTTGGTAGTGTTGATGTTGTCTGACCCTATTATTATTTTGTATTGTATGGTTTTTTATTTTTTTTATTATTCCTTAAATTTTTTTTTGTACTAATGTATATGTTCAAGTGCTGATTGTAGTGGTGAATGAACAACTGTATGATGATACTGTGGACAATTTATGGTACACTTTGGATGATTTATGATATGTGAATGTATCTCTATAAAATTGTAGGAAAAATATAAATAGGGATAAAAGTGCTGAAGAAAACAGAGAGAGGGATGTACCTATTTACTGTTGGTAGGGAAGTAGAATGGTATAGCCTATCTGGAGGATAGTGTGGTGACTCCAAAAAAAGCTAAGCATGTAGGGTGCCATAAGGTCCTGCAACATCATTATAGGGTATATACTAGGAAGATATGAGAGCAGAGACATAAATGAACATTTGATCACTGGTGTTTATGGAGGCAGTATTCATGATACACAATGGATGGAGGTGATCTAAGGATGCATCGACTGATGAACAGAATGGTGAACTGTGGTGTATGCATACAATGGAATGTTGAGCAACTACCAGAAGGAGTGAAGCTGTGAGTTGCACAATGAGATGAATGTATCCAGTGGATAGCATTTTGAGTGAAGTATGCCAGGAAACAAAAGACAGACATTATAATGCCTTACCAATATGGATTGAATGCAACATGTAGACTCTGGGAGTTTAAACTTGGAGCACCACTTATCATGGGAATGCTTATTGTGTTGGTCCCTAGACTATGAGCTCTTACAGCAGTCTCTTCTATTCCTGAACTGTAATGGCTATCTCCAGATTCTGAGATGCTGGTCTCTTTTTGTATAACCTCGTCAGTCTCTGAAACTTTGGCTAACTGTGACACCCAAAACTGAGTGCTAGAATTCAACAGCTATGAATACCAGTATTAGTGCATATAGCAACTGGTAAAATAGCTGAAAAAGAGTCCAGACTTCAATTAGCAAAATGAATGAAGTAGATCTGGTTAGGACTAAGGAAAATCAGGAAAAAGGGTAAAGGATGATATTGACTGTGTTTTAAAACCTCAACTTCTGTGTGAGACCAAGGGAAGAGGCATTTAGTTGTTACAGGATATATATTTTCTACAGCACACTAAATAATTTAATTCATACAGTTAATTCAAACATCATAATTACATGGAACTTTGAATAGGAAGTGAAATCTGGTAGGTTGGTACAGGTTAGTGTGAAATAGTGACACATCCCAAATTAATTTGGGCAGGACACCCCTGAGGAGCTCAGGAAAAATGCAGAAATGTTGGACATCCCCACCTGGTTGATTGCTGATATTCTCACAAACATTGATAACTGACAATTTGGTATGCCAGGCCCTCAGTCTTGGGGCTTGCCCTTATTGCTGGTTACTGGAAAGCAGAGGCTAAGTTACTTATAAGTGTGCCTAAGAATCTCCCCCAGAGTATCTCTTTGTTGCTCAGATGTGACCCTCTCTCTCTAGCTAAGTTAACTCAGCAGATGATCTCACTGCCCTTCCCCTTACATGGGATCTGACTCCCAGAGGTGTAAATCTCCCTGGTAATGCAGGGTATGACTCCTGGGGATGAGCCCAGAACCAGCATTGTGGGATTGAGAAAACTTCCTTGTCCAAATAGGCAAAGTGAAGTGAAAAAAATAAAGTTTCAGTGGCTGAGAAATTTCAAATGGAGTTGAGAAGTCACTCTGGAGGACATTCCTGTGTATTATATAGATATCCCCTTTTAGGTTTTATTGTATTGGAATAGCTAGAAGGAAATGTCCAAAACTGCTGAACTGCAACCCATTACCCTTGATTCTGGAAGACAATTGTATAAATATATAGCTTACATGGTGTGACTGTGTAACTGTGAAAACCTTGTGGCTCACACTCCCTTTATCCAGTGTATGGATTGATGAGTAGAAAAATAGGGACAAAAACTAAATGAAAAATAGACTGGGCTGGTGGGATGGAATGATTTGGGTATTTTTTTTTTACTTTAATTTTTTATTCTTATTTTTATCTTTTTGGTGTAAGGAAAATGTTAAAAATTGATTGTAGTGATGAATGAACAACTATATGAGATGGTACTGTGAACAGTAGTTGATTTTACACCATGGATAATTGTATGGTATGTGAATATACCTCAATAAAAGTACATTTAGGAAAAAGGTCATTTCACCATTCTATCAACCCAGTTGCCTCCTGAAGATGAGGAACTTGGTAAGACCAAGAGAATTCCATGAGCATGTGCCCATTCCCACAATTCATTTACTATGAAGTGGGTTTCTTGATCAGAAGCAACGGTGTGTGGAATACCATGTTGGTGCATAAGGCAGTCTGTAAGTCCATGGATGGTAGTTTGGGCAGAAGCATTGCATGTAGGAAAGGCAAAACTGTATCCAGAGAATGTGTCTATTCCCATGATAACAAATTGCTGCCCCTCCTATGATGGAAGTGGTCCAATAGAATAACCCTGCTACCAGGCTGATCACCTTGGGAAATGGTGCCATATTGGGGGCTGATTGTGGGTCTCTGCTGCTGGCAGATTAGGCACTCAACAGTAGCTGTGGCCAGGTCAGCCTTGGTGAGTGAAAGTCCATGTTGCTAGCCCATGCATAACCTCCACCCCTACCACGTTGACCACTTTGTTCATGAGCCCTTTTGGCAATGACAGTTGTGGCTTGGGAAAGAGGCTATCTGGTATCCACAGAATGGGTTATGTTATCCACTTGATTATTAAAATCTTCCTTTGTTGAAGTCACCCTCTGTGGGGCATTCACCTGGGGAACAAATATCTTTATGTTTTATTGCCAACTCAGATAGGTCTATCCACATTCCTCTTCCCCAGACTTCTTTGTGACCAATTTTCCAATCATGTTCCTTCTAAGTCTCTGACCATCCAGCCAAATCATTAGCAACAGCCCATGAATTAGTATATAGATGCACCTCTAGCCAGTTCCTCTTCCAAACAAACTGAACAACCAGGTGCTGTGCTCAAAGTTCTCCCCCCAGGAGAATTTCCCCTCACCATTATCCTTCAGGGACATCCCAGAAAGTGGCTGCAGTGCTGCAGCTATCCTCTTTGAGGTGGTACCTGCATATCATACAAAGCCATCTATAAACAAGACCTGTATTTTCTCCTCCACAGTCAACAAATTGTAAGGACCTCCCCAAAAGGCCATAGCTCTGGTCTGGGAAAGAGAAGGTAATGTTGCAGTACTGGTGACCATGGGCATTTGGGCCACATCCTCATGTAACTTACTTGTGCCATCAGGATTTGCTCAAGCCCTATCTCTTATATACCATTACCATTTTATGATGGAGTACTGCTGTGTACATCCAACTTTATAGCTTGGTGGGTCAGACAGCACCCAGCTCATGATCAGCAACTCAGATCTCATGGTAACTTGATGGCCCATGTTTAAGCATTCTGTCTCTAAGGCCCAATAGCAGGGAAAAAGCTGTTTCTCGAATGGAGAGTAGTTATCTTCAGAGGATGGTAAGGCTTTACTCCAAAGTTCTAAGGGCCTGCATTGTATTTCTCCTATAATAGCCTGCCAAAGCCTTCAAACAGCATCTCTATTTGCTACTGGCACTTCCAGAACAATTGTATCAGCTGGATTATATGTTCCAAGTGGCAGAGCAGCTTGCACAGCAGCCTGGATCTCTTGCAGAGCTCCTTTTGTTCCAGTCTCCACTCAAAACCAGAAGTTTTTCTGATTGCTCAATAAATGGGCTGCAGTGGCACACCAAATGAGGAATATGTTGTCTCCAAAATCCAAGGCCAACTAGGTGCTGTGGTACTTTTTTGGTTGTAGAAGGGGCCAGATGCAAGTGCTTATCCTTCACTTTAGAGGGGATATCTCTACATGCCCCCCACAACTGGGACTTAGATATTTTACTGAGATGTAAGCTCCCTATAATTTTGTTGGATTTGTCTTCCATTCTCTGGCATACATATGATTTACCAATAAGTCTAGAGTATTTGCTACTTCTTGCTCATTAGGCCCAATCAACATGATATTATCAATATAATGGATCAGTGTAATGTCTTGTGGGAAGGGGAAATGATGGTCTCTGCAGACAAGATTATGACATAGGGCTGGAGAGTTGACATACCCCTGAGGTAGGACAGTGAAGGTATACTTCTGACCTTGCCAGCTGAATGAAAACTATTTCTGGTGGTCCTTACTAACAGCTATTGAGAGAAAAGCATTCACCAGCTCAATAGCTGCATACCAGGTATCAGAAGATGTGTTGATTTGCTCAAGCAATGATACCACATCTAGAACAGCAGGTGAAATTGGAGTCACCACATGGTTAAGCTTACAGTGATCTACTGTCATCCTTCAAGACCCCTCTGTTTTCTGCACAGGCCAAATAGGAGAGTTGAATGGGTATGTGGTGGGAATCCCCACCCCTGCATCCTTCAAGTCCTTGAGTCGCATTAATCTCTGCAACCCCTCAAGGAATCCAGTGTTGCTTCTGATTTACTATTTTTCTAGGCATGGACAGTTCTAGTTGCTTCCACTTGTCCTTTTCTACAATAATAGCCCTCACTCCATGAGTGAGGGAACTAATGTGGGGATTCTACCAGTTGCTGAATATGTCTATTAAATTATGCATTCTGGGACTGGAGAAATAACCATAGAAATAAGTCCAGGGACCCACTGGTCCCACTGTGAGATGGACCTGAGCTAAAACTCCATCAATCACCTAACTTCCATAAGCCCCTACTATGACTGGTGGACCCAAGTGATGTTTTGTGTCTCCTGGTTTTAATGAGACTTCTGAGCCAGTGTCTAGTTATCCCTGCAATATCTAACCATTTCCTTTTCCCCAATGCAAAGTTACCCTGGTAAAAGTGGTAAGTCCCCTTAGAGAAGGCTGGGAGGGAGATTAACAGTATAAATTTGTTGCACTGAAACATGTTCATTCCCCAAGGGTACACAGGCTTCCCTTCATTTAAGAGGCTCTGTGTCTATAATCTGTCTCATGTCTGGGAATTGATTAAGGGGCAATGAATCTGCATTTTTGTAATTCAAGTTAGAATTTTGTTCACTTGACCTAGAAGTCTTCTGCTTGTGCAGACAAACAAGAATTTAGTAGACTACCCATCTATTTTACTTCTAGATAATCCATGATCTACTAGCCAATGCCATAAGTCTCTGCAAGTGATATTATTTTGATTGCTTGTTCCAGCCTTTTGTCCATTATGGTAGCCACACCTGCCTTGTCTTTGGTGATTAACTACTACCATGTGGCTTCTGCAAATTTGGGATCTGATTATCATGATTGTGTTTAAGGATCGCAGCTTAGTTACAGAAGTTCCCACATAATATCTGACCTACAGAGAAGAGCAACTACAGAGTCCTTCAGGGTTGATGGACCTAGCCTCATAAATTTATTCCTCACAGTCTGTATTAGTTAGGGTTCTCCTTGGAAACAGAATCAATGAGAGATGTCTCTTATTATCAAATTGTAAAAGTGACTCACGCAACTGCGGGAGCGCACGAGTCCAAATTCTGCAGAGCCGTCAACAAGCTGTCAACTCCAAGGAAGACGTCCGACGAACTCCTCGGGAAACAAACCGAAAACTTTGACGAACTCCTCAGGAAACGAACTGGCAACTTCGACGAGCTCCCCAGGAAAAGCTTCACTGAGCAGCTGAAGAAGAAGTGAAGGTTCTCTAACCGTCCGGCTTATAAGCCTCCAACTGATCACCTGGACCAAATCCAGCCAATTGCATTCTCTCACTGTGGAAGCATGCCCCTTGATGAGTCATCAGTCAGCTGCAGTCAATTGACTGATGATCCGACAAACCAACCAGCCTCAAATAGCCTCACAGGAATCGTCAGGCCAGTGCCCGCTTGACCAGACAGCTAGGCCACCTAGCCAAGTTGACACATGAACCCAACCATCACAGTCCACCCCTTGTCAACTTGGCAGTCGTACACATCACCTAAAACCATATCTTCAAAATGAACGTTACAGCTTATGCCATTCCTGGGGTATGTGAGCAAGTCATCCATGATAAATCCACTCTAACATTCCAGTCTGTCTAAGCCCTTGGATCCCCTCTACATTATTCTAGGCCAGTTCTGGCATTTCAGTGTCAGGTAATGTCAGCCACCTTTTGGTCCATGTTTAAGCCAACCACCCAAACAAACTGTTAATGCCCTTTCTAACACCTTGAACTACAATATTGAGTGCAGAATCTTTGCTTAGTGGGCCCATATTAAAAAATTCAGCCTGATGCAGTTTTATATTCCTTCCACCATTTTCCCATACCTTAATATCCATTCCCACATATATTCCCCTGAATTCTGCCATATAAATTGGAAAATTCATGCAGTTATTTTGAAGTATAGCAACTTCCTCATGGCTCACACTTTGTACTTTGCCTTTTGGGGCCTGTTGGGTCTTTAGTCTAGTTAAAGGCCTGGAAGAAAAGAGCAGTGGTGGAGGACAGTCATGGAAAAAATTAGATGTATACTTCAAGCTAATTACTGCAGGACATTTCATTGCAGTTTCATCTGGTGAAACAGGATTAATCTCCCCAAATGGAGAAGTGAGGTCTGTTCCTCCATGGAGGAAATTACAGGTTTAGCAGGCACTGAAGTGTTAATCTCTTTAGGTGGAAGTTGGATGGCACGCTTCCAAGGGAAGACTGGAGTTTGGGAAGCTGTTTCCTCAAGGTAGACTGAAGATCAGGTAGCTGTCTTCTCAGGGCAGGCTGGAGATTGGCTTTTATAAAAGGGGGGTTATTTGGTTACACAGTTACAGTCTTAAGGCCATAAAGTAGCCAAGGTAACACATCAACAGTTGGGTACCTTCACTGGAAGATGGCCAATGGTGTCCAGAAAATCTCTGCTAGCTGGGAAGGCATGTGGTTAGCCTCTGCCCCAGAGTTCTGGCTTCAAAATGGCTCTCTCCCAGGATGTTCCTTTCTAGGCTTCAGCTTCTCCAAAATGTCACTCTCAGTTGCTCTTGGGGTGCTTGTCCTCTCCCAGCTTCTCTGGAGCAAAAGTCTGCTTTCAAAGGCCATCTCCAAAATGTCTCCATAAACTTCAGTTCCTCTCTCAGCTCCTGTGCATTCTTCAAAGTGTCCCTCTTGGCTATAGCAAGTGTCTGGGTGTTCATGGCTCTTTTAAAGTACTCCAGTGATCCAATTAATACCCACCTTGAATGGGTGGGGTAAAACTTCCATGGTAATTATCCAATGAAATGTTTCACTCACAGTTGATTAGTCATATCACTCAGTCAAAGGATTCAAATATAATCAACACTAAACACATCTGCCCCCACAAGACTGCATCAAAGAACATAGAATTTTGGGGGACATAATACATTCAAATTGGCACAGGGGACTTTTTCTTCAGGGCAAACCATTATAGGTATACCTAGCAAAGACTCAGCAGAATCCAGTGTTCCAATATCCCCAGTGCCATCATTATCAACCTATATGTTCCCATCCCAATTTTCAGGATCCCATTCTTTTCCAACAAATGCCTTTAATGGCAGACACCCTATGAGGTTGAGATTTTAGTTTACATTTTAAATCTGTGACTTGCACTGTGGGACTCTGGGTCTGGTTTTCAGAGATCTCAAGTCTGTGGCCACAGGGAATAATATTTTCTTTCAGGACGCACACAGAAATTTTACATCTTTCATATGGCATTTAAGTTGCAAATTTGAAGACATCAGCTTATCCCTTTCTTTTATAACTGTATCCAGAGTATCTAAGAGCAACCAGCAAACATCATTATACCTCTTAAGTCCACAAAACTCTGTTAAAGTGTCAAAAACACTGTTACCCAGAGCTTTGCCTTGTACATGAATATGATTAGGAGAATCAAATGGTGGTATTTTGTGTGTATCCATTGTCAACTCATGCCATGGACTGTCAGTGCCATCTCGATTATTGGAAATAGAGTCATTAGTGCCTTTGAATCTTATTAGATTAGAAAATCAACTGTAAAAGCCCATATTAAGTGTCTGTTTATAAAGAAACCCTCCTGGTGCCAAGTTGTATTAGACAGGATTCTCTAGGGAAGTAGAATCAGCAGGAGATGCCTGTAAATATGAGATTTTATAAAAGTGTCTCACACAACTGTGGAGATGCATGAGTCCAAACTTTGTATGGCAGGACACATGGATCCAAATTCCTTAGGGCCGGCAGTGAGCTGGAAACTCTGATGAAGGTCTTCAGTGAACTCACCAAGAAAATCTGGCTAGCTGAAGAAGAAATATACCATAGGATAGGTTGTGAACTGGCATGCCAATGAGGGTCTTCAATGAATTCCCCAAAAGAGGCTGGCTGGCTGAAAAAGAAATGAAAGTTCTTTCTCTTCTTTCTTAAAAGTCTTGAATTGATTTTGACTGAATCCAAATTGATTGAATTCTCTCATTGCAGATGACACTCCCTTCATTGATATAATCAGCCACAGATGCAATCAATTGACTGATGATTTAATAAACCAGCTTTCTGATTTATTAATCATCCACATATGTCCTTGCAGTAGCAGATAGGCCAGTGCTTGCTTGATGAGACACCTAAGCACCATCACCTTGCCAAGTTGACACATCACAACCAGGAAAGTTCAACTTTTGGACCCATTGTAGAAGTTCTTGACACCCTTCCTGATTCCCTCCCCAGAGCATTTTGGAGCTAGTCAGTGACTCTTTTGTCATCCCTTGCCCTGTTTGTGCTAGAGAAGACTGACTTTGGAAAGTCCTCTCCAGTACCCTCCTCACAGAATTTTCCCTTTAGGCAAAAGCAGCTTGGGACAAGAAAAAGTACAGAAAATTATAGAGGAAGAGAGTCTGGAACAAAGGCTTGTTGGCATCAAACACCTGAGAGAGGAACCATCTATCTCCTGGGAAATACAAGGGACACCAAACCCCTTTGTGCCAGTTTGAATGTATTATGTCCCCCAAAATGCCATTATCTTTGACGTAATCTTGTGTGGGCAGACCTATCAGTGTTAATTAGATTGTAATTCTCTGAGTGTTTCCATGGAGATATGCCATACCCAACTGTGTGTGATGACTCTGACTGGATAATTTCCATGGAGGTGTTGGCCCACCCATTCAGGGTGGGTGTGAGTTAAATTACTGGGGCACTATATAAGCTCAGACAGAAGAGGCAAGCTTGCTACATCCAAGAGGGACACTTTGAAGAATGCACTAGAACAGAAAGAGGAGTTTCAGCTTACAGGGATATTTTGGAGATGGCCTTGGAAAGCAGACTTTTTCTCTGGAGAGGCTAAGAGAGGACAAAAGCCCCAAGACCAACTAAGAGTGACATTTTTGAGGTGCTGAAGCCTAGAGAGGAACATCCTGGGAGAAAGTAATTTGAAACCAGAACTCCAGAACAGATGCCAGCCATGTGTCTTCCCAGATAGCAGAGGTTTTCAAGATGCCTTTGGCCATCATACAGTGAAGGTGCCTGATTGTTGATGCATTATCTTGGACACTTTATGGCCTTAAGAGTGTAACTGTGTAACCAAATAAACCTCCTTTTATAAAAGCCAATCCATCTCTGGTATTTTGCATTCTGTCAGCATTAGCAAACTAGAACACCCTTTAAATTGGGAACACCAGAAGAATTAAGAATAAAAATCCCAGGAAAAGAACAAAGGCCCAGAAAGACATGGAAAATACTGCACAAGGAATTCACCTTCAGAAAACCTTCCTGATCAGAGGGTAGACACTCAAGAAAATCTCAGTTTTATCACCAGCTTGTTAGGTTACAAAACCAAGACACATACACCTCAAGGAAGAAATCCCAAATTTAACATTTTAAATATTAAAATGTACAGAGATCAACAAAAAAATACAAGACAAAGAAAGAAACAGGAAATATGACTCACCCAACAGAAGAGGATAAAAATCCAGAAAATACCAATGAAGACAATGAGAATGTCAACAAACTGAACAAAGCCTTAAGAAATGATCCAATAATGCTGAAGGAGATGAATGAGAATACAGAGAAAGAAATAAAGGAGAATAGAAAAACTATGAATGGGCAATATGAGAAAATTGGTAAAGAGATAGAAATTTTAAAAAGGAAAAAAAAAAGAACAACTGGAGTTGAAGACCACAATAACAAAAATGAAAAATGCCCAGACAGTATCAAGAGCAGATTGGAGCTGGCAGAAGGAAGAATGAGTGAAGTTGGAGACAAGATACTTGAAATGAGACAAGCTAAGGAGCAGAAATTTAAGCAAGGAATATTTAAAGCAAAAATAGACAAAGACACCTCTGGGACATTATCAAGTGCACCAATATACACATTATGGAAGTCCCAGAAGAAAAGAAAGATAGAAAAGGCAGAAGCAATATTCAAAGAATAATGACGAAGAACCTAAGATGGCAGCTAGGTGACATAGGGCAAAAAAACACCTCCATGAAAAATACCAGATAAAAGCCAGAAAGAGACCCAGAACACCAGTTCCAGCGATGCACCAGCCAGATCATGTCTGCTAAATCCACAGGGACCATGCATTTGGTGAAACTGGGAGTTTGTATTCTGAAATGACAGGCTGGGAACTCCCCTGCACAGCCCGGTGGCCCAGGGCTTCCCTGGAGGGCCGGTGCACACTTGTGATGTGACACAGCCTTCCCTCAGCAGAGGTCCTGGAAGAGCATGGCTGAGAAGGGGGACCCACTTGGAAATCCCAGGGACCCTATGCCAATACCAAGGACTTCTGGGTCAGTGGCAGAGACAATCTGTGACAAGACTGAAATGAAGGCTTAGACTCTTGCAACAGCCTTAAATCTCTGGGAACTCCTGGGAGGTTTGATTATTAAAGCTCCCCTGCCTCCCTAACCACTGAGACACACACCCCACATTCAGGGCAGACAGCACCAACAACACACCCAAACTTAGTGCACCAATTGAACCCCACAAGAATCAGATCTCCACACACCACAAAGACAAACTTGGGGAGAACTGACTTGAGGGGAATAGGTGACTCACAGACACCATCTGATGGTTAGTTAGAGAAAGTGTATGCCACCAAGCTGCAGATCTGACAAATTAGAAATTGGTATTTTTTATATCCTGAAAGAACCCTATCAAGCAAAGCAAATGTCAAGAGGCCAAAAACAACAGAAAATTTTAAAGCATATGAGAAAACCAGATGGTACAGAGAACCCAAATCCAAACACCAAAATCAAAAGATCAGAAGAGACACAGTACTTGATGCAATTAATCAAAGAACTAAAGACAAACAACAAAATCATGGCACAGGATATAAAGGACATAAAGGAGACCCTAGAAGAGCATAAAGAAGAAATTGCAAGAGTAAATAAAAAAAAAGATGATCTTATGGAAATAAAAGAAAGTGTTGGCCAAATTAAAAAGATTCTGGATACCCATAGTACAAGACTAGAGGAAGTTGAACAATGACTCAACATCCTTGAGGACCACAGAATGGAAAATGAAAGAACAAAAGAAAGAATGGGGAAAAAATTGATAAGATCAAAATGGATATTGATCACAGAAACCAAGATGGCAGCTAGGTGAGACAGGGCTAAGGAACACCTCCGTGGAAAACACTAGATAAGGACAAGAGAGTGACACAGAATATCAGTTACAGCGATGTGCCAGCTGGACGGGATCTGCTAGTTCCCAGGGGCTGTATACTTGGTGAAACTGAGAGTCTGCATTCTGAAATGAATGAGTAAGCTGGCTGGAAGTCCCACAGCCACGTGGTGATCTGGGGAAGCCAGGGCTCTTTTAATAAAAAAAAAAAAAAAGAAAAAAGGAGAAAACCCAGGAGCGGCTGCAGGTGCGATCGGCTGCAGGTGCGATCATGGGAAACACGCAGTAAAGCACAGCAAGAGGGGGCTGGGCTGGCCTCTCGGTGTCTGGCCTGGAAGATAGCCCACTGCAGATATCCCTGGGGCTGGGGGAACGGAGTGGAGAGCCAGAAGCTGAAAGAATCCCCGCGGCTAGCAGCTCGCTCCCAGGAGGGCTGGATGAATTCCTGCCTGGGGCCATGCCCACAGCCTAGAGCTCTGCCAGTTGTCCCGGAGCTGGGAAGGAGGAACTGTGTGAGGATGGGGGTGTGGAGACACCCCGTTCGGCCATTTTTGCATAAGGCTGAAAGCAAGCCAGCTCAGCCTGGCGGCCTGGGCTTCCCTTGAGGGACAGCGTGTGCTGATGGCGTAGCGTGGCAAAGCTAAATAAAAAAATAGAAGATCTTATGGAAATAAAAGAAACTGTTGGCCAAATTAAAAAGACTCTGGATAATCACAATACAAGACTAGAGGAAGCTGAACAACATCTCAGTGTCCTAGAAGTCCACAGAACAGAAAATGAAAGAACAAAAGAAAGAATGGAGAAAAAATAAAAAAAATCAACATGGATCTCAGGGAAGTGATAGATAAAATAAAACGTCCAAACTTAAGACTCATTGGTGTCCCAGAAGGGGAAGAGAAGTATAAAGGTCTAGAAATACATTGTGTATATTCTACACAATATAAATACACAAAGCATAAATGCCCAGCGAACTCCAAATAGAATAAATCCAAATAAACCCACTCAAAGACATATTCTGATCAGACTCTCAAATACTGAAGAGAAGGAGCAAGTTTTGAAAGCAGCAAGAGAAAAGCAATTCACCACATACAAAGGAAACAACATAAGACTAAGTTGTGACTACTCAGCGGCCACCATGGAGGCAAGAAGGCAGTGGCATGACATATTTAAAATTCTGAGAGAGAAAAATTTCCAACCAAGAATACTTTATCCAGCAAGACTCTCCTTCAAATTCGAGGGGGAGCTTAAATTTTTCACAGACGAACAAATCCTGAGAGACTTTGCCAATAAAAGACCTACCCTACTTCAGATTCTAAAGGGAACCCTACCAACAGAGAAACAACAGAAAGAAGAAATAGATATAGAGAATTTTAACAGAAATATGTAGTACCTTACATCCCAAAGCACCAGGACACTCATTTTTCTCTAGCGATCACAGATCTTTCTCCAGAAGGGATCATAAGCTGGGATGTAAAACAAGCCTCAAGAAATTAAAAAAAAAATTGAATATACTCAAAGTACATTCTCCAACCACAATGGAATACAAATAGAAGTCAATAATTTTTGAACTGTAACTCCACTACTTACTTCCTACATGATATAAATTACACAAACCCTAATGACAAATCAGTGGTTTTGAACTCAATGCAAAATATGTAATTTTAGACAACTATATAAAGGTGGGGGAATGGAGGAGTATAGGAACATAGTTTATGTGTCCTATTGAAGTGGAGGTGGTATCAAAGGAAAACAAGATTGATAGGGATTTAAGAGGTTAATTTTAACCCCCACAGCAAACAGAAAGAAACTATCAGAGAATGTAACCGTAGAGATGAATTGTAGAGTTTGGGTTAAGAGAAATGGGAGAAGAGGCAATCGGGAGTTAAGAAATGAGGGTGGAGTTGCTGTGTGAGGTGAAGGAAAATTTCTAGTAATGGATGGTTGGAAAGAGCATTACAACATTCTAAAGGTGATTAATCCCACTAATGGAAGGCTAGGGAGGGGGTGGAGTGGGAAGATTTAGGCTGTATATATGTTCCCACTAAAAAAAACTAAAAAAAACAAAAGGCAGTCTAAATAGATGACTATTGAATGCCAAGGATAAACTTGGATGGGATTGGAGGATACAGGACAGGTGGCTCAAAGAGACACAGTTGAGACATAAGGAAAAGGAAATATAGAATGTAAGCTTTGTATCATTGTTGAACCTGTTGTACTTCTTAGCTGCGCTTAATGGGATTGCATAAAAGAATGTTCTTGTTCATGGGAAGTGTATACGTGAATTATAGTGTATGTTCAAGGATGTGTGCAGCTAGCTCTCATATGTTCAGAAGACAGAGCAATAGATGATGGATGATAGGGAGGGAGGGAGGAAGGGAAAGAAATAGCGATGTGACAGCATGTTAAGGTTGGTGGATTGAGCTATTGGGGGAGGGGGTCAGGGTGTGATGGAATTCTTTGTATGGGGTTAGTATTGTTTTTGCAACTGTTCCTATAACTTTGAATTTATTTCAAAATAAAATTTAAAAAAGGGTACAGATGCCTTTGGACAGAGAAGAAAGGAACCCATCTGCTTTTCTGTTACTCCTGCTATACAAGCATCGCTCTGGTAGAAGACCCTCAGTGACCTTTACACCATGATACAATTTCTATTTCTAGTCTCTTTACCTTACACTGTATGATACAATTTAGGACAAATAACAAATAATTGGACATCATTTTGATGATATCTTATTCTCATGATTCTGATTCAAAGAGAAGTAGAGATCATTCCTAGGAAATGAATGATGATTCTCAAATGGTTGTGATATGAAAGATTTGTTCTCTCTGAGTGCTATTTTCCAACTGATATCTGTCCTGAGAAGAAAAGTCTATGGCTTTCCTACAGTTACACAATAGAGAAACTACATCTTAGTGTGATTAAAAGGAAACAGAAGGAAAGAGAGACTACAGTCAACAGTCAATAGCCACTGTGGGATAAGATAGACATGGAGAAAGGAATTTGTAGTGGCTGGACAGAGATGGTCTCCCCTGGAGGCTGGAAGCAAAGTAATGCCTATCATACAAGGTACAGGCCTAAAAATATCTGGGAAAGATGTGTGGGAAAGACAATTAAAAATATAGCAGGTCTAAATGGAAAAAAAATCATATCAGAGAAGAGACACACTGGGATAAAAAGAAAAGAAACACAGCTAAAAGTCACTCATAGAGGTGGAGGACAAGCTTTAAAATTAGCAAAAGCAAAGTGAATTGAGTAAAACATGTTAAATTAGTACAGAGAAATTGAAAGCTATTGATGAGAGTCTGGCAACTGATAAAATTGATGTTAATAGTACAGATAACTAAGTGAATGATATGAAAAAAATTAATTCATGTTTTTAATTGAATAAAAATATTAAAATAAAAGAAACACAATTTGAAAAAAAATGGATATCAGGGATATGATAGATAAAATAAAACATCCAAATATAAGACTCACTGGTGTCCCAGAAGGGGAAGAGAAGAGTAAAGGTGTAGAAAGAGTATTCAAAGAAATTGTTGGGGAAAATGTCCCAAACCTTATACACAATATAAATACACAAAGAATAAATGGCCAGCAAACTCCAAATAAATAAATCCAGATAAACCCACTCCAAGACATATTCTGATCAGACTGTCAAATACTGAAGAGAAGGAGCAAGTTCTGAAAGCAGCAAGAGAAAAGCAATTCACCAAATACAAAGGAAACAACATAAAACTAAACAGTGACTACTCAGCAGCCACCATGGAGGTGGGAAGGCAGTGGCATGACATATTTAAAATTCTGAGAGAGAAAAATTTCCAACCAAGAACACTTTATCCAGCAAAACTCTCCTTCAAATTTGAAGGAGAGATTAAATTTTTCACAGACAAATGAATACTGAGAGATATTGCTAATAAAAGACCTGCCCTACTTCAGATACTAAAGGGAGTCCTACTGACAGAGAAACAAAGAAAGGAGAGAGAGATATAGAGAAATTTAACAGACATATATAGAACACTACATACCAAATCACCAGGACACACATTCTTCTCTAGTGAGCATGGATCTTCCTCCAGAATAGACCATAGGCTGGGACATAAAACAAGCCTCAATTTTTTAAATTGAATTTATTCAAAGCATATTCTCTGACCACAGTGGAATAAAATAGAAGTCAATAACCATCAGAGACTTAGAAAATTTACAAACACCTGGAGGTTAAAAATGAGGGGGAGATGAAAACATTCCCAGATAATCAAAAGCTGAGGGACTTCATCACCAGTAGATCAGTCCTATAAGAAATGTTAAAGGGAATTGTGCAGGCTGAAAGGAATGGACACTAAACAATTGAATGAAACCACAGAAGAAATAAAGATCTCCAGTAAAGATCACATGGTAAATATAAATACCAATACTACTGTATTTTTGATTTGTAACTCCACTATTTACTTCCTACAGGATCTAAAATACATAAACTGTAATGATAAATCAGTGGTTTTGGACTCAATGTAAAATATGTAATTTTTGACAAGAACTACATAAAAGTGGGGGCATGGAGGAGTATAGGAGCATAGTTTATGCATCCTATTGAAGTTAAGTTGGTATCAAAGAAAAACAAAATTGTTATAGATTTAAGAAGTTGAATTTAAGCCTCATGATAAACACAAAGAAAGTATCAGAAAATATGACCATAGAGATGAAAAGTAAAATATGGGTTATGAGAAGTGGGGGAAGGGGCAATGGGGAGTTAAAAAATGAGTGTAGGGTTTCTGTTTGGGGTGAATGGAAATTTCTAGTAATAGATGGTGGGAAGGTGATAACATTGCAACATTCTAAATGTGATTAGTCCCACTAATGGAATGCTAGGGAGGGGGTGGAATGGGAAGATTTAGGCTGCATATATGTTTCCACAATTGAAAAAAAAAGAGACAGTCCAAATAGAGAATGAAAATTAAATGCCAAGGATGATCCTGGATGGGATTTGAGGATGGAGGAGAGGAGGCTCAAAGGGACACAGTTGGGACATAAGAAAAAAAAAGGAAATATAGAATGTAAGCTTTGTATCAATGTTGAATTTCTTGAACTTCTTAGCTGCACTTAATGGGATTGCATAAAAGAATGTTCTTGTTCATGGGAAATGTATATGTGAATTGTATTGTTTGTTCAAGGTTGTGTGCAGTTTGCTCTCATGTGTTCAGAAGACAGTGCAATAGATGATGGATGATGGGGAGGGAGGGAGGGAGGGAGGGAAAGAAAGAAATGGTGGTGTGACAGGATGTTAAAGTTGGTGGATCAGGTTATCTGGGGAGGGGGTTGGGGTATGCTGGAGCTCTGTATATAGGGGTTGTATTGTTTTTGCAACTGTTCCTGTAAGTTTGAATTTATTTCAAAATAAAATTTAAAAAGAAGAATAATGAAAGAGAACTTCCCAATCTTAGCAAAAGATGTGCATAAGCACATCCAAGAAGCCCAGAGAACACCACACAGGGTAACCATGAAGAAAAATACATGTGGTCATGTATTAATAACACTAGTGAATGCAAGGGATAAGGAGAGAGTTCTAAAACCTGAAAGAGGTAAGCAACATAACCTACCAGATGGTTCCAGTTAGATTGAGTGCTGATTTCTCTTCAGACACCTCAGAGGCAAGAAGGCAGTGGGTTGAAATACTTAAAGTGCTGAAAGAAAACAACTTCCAGCCAAAAATTTTATATCTCTCCATATTTTCTTTCAAAAAATATGGTGGGGAGGAAGAAGATGGTGGCATAGACAGGAGTGGAAGCTAGTTAGACCCCCTGGAACAACTAATAATCAACAAGGAACAATTAGTAAATAATCTGGAATAACTGCTGGGGGACAAACATGACTGTCCATACATCCTACACCAACCTGGATTGGGAGGAATGCTCAAGATCTCAGCATAAAATTTAGAAGTAAAAACTGAGGACTCGAGGCGGGGCAAGATGGCGGAGTGGTGAGGAGCAGAATTTCGTCTCTCCCCTAGAGCAGCTGGCAATTACCCAAGAACTATATGAAACAGTGTTTTCGGGGTCTCCAGTAACCAGTCACACATTGGACACAAGTTTGGAATTGGAGGAAAAGCTGAGATCGCAGCGAACATTGCTTCAGTCAGCCATGCCCCCGACAGGATCAGAGTCACCAGGAGAACTAAAGGCTCCACACCTCCTTACACTGGTGGGGGAGCTGTGGGCTGGCCAGCGCCACCTGCTGGACAGGAGAGGAAAAGCACCAATTCTAAAGGCCTCATAGGAGGGTCTCAGTCTCAGGAAAACTCCATACCCTCCCACTGAGACCTGGGCCTCACTAGACTGGGAAAATCTGACTAGGGTCGACCATATCTGAGGAGATCCACTCACAAAAAGGTTACATAGAGGCAGAGCAAGAAACAGAAAAAACAAGAGGGGAAAAATTCTGATCAACTAAATAGAACCTAAGTTAGAGGTCTAGAATAAGCTGAACTGAATAACAGAGGCCAGAAAACAAAGCCAACCAACAAGAAAACCACTAGGTAAAAGACAGAAAACAAGCTCCAAAATAAACTAATCAAGAGAATCAGATGCGTAGACAACTTAAGATAACAAGCCATACCAGGAAACACGAAAACATGGACCAGCCAAAGGAACAAACTAATAGCTCAGCTGAGACACAGGAGTGGAGGCAACTAATGCTAAATAAATTTGATGAAATGAAGGAAGATATAGCAAAAGAGCTGAAGGATATAAAGAAGACACTGGCTGACCATAAAGAAGAATTCATAAACTTAAAAAAACAAATGGCAGAACTCATGGGAATGAAGGCCACAATGGAGGAGATGAAAAACACAATGGAGGGACACAACAGTAGATTTGAACAGGCAGAAGAAAGGATCAGTGAACTGGAAGACAGGTCATTTGAATTCATACACACAAAAGAACAGATGGTGAAAAAAATGGAAAAATATGAGCAGGGTCTTAGGGAGCTGAGTGACAACATGAAACGCACACATATACGTGTTATGGGTATCCCAGAAGGAGAAGAGAGGGGAAAAGGGGCAGAAAGAGTAATAGAAGACATATTCACTGAAAATTTCCCAACTCTTATAAAAGACAGAAAATTAGAGATTCAAGAAGTACAACGTACCCCAAATAGAATAGATCCCAATAAACCTACTACAAGACACTTACTGGTCAGATTGTCCAATGTCAAAGACAAAGAGAGGATTCTGAAAGCAGCAAGAGGAAAGCAATCCATCACATACAAGGGAAAGTCAATAAGACTATGTACAGATTTCTCTGCAGAAACCATGGAGGCAAGAAGACAGTGGCATGATATATTTAAGATACTGAAAGAGAAAAACTGCCAACCAAGAATTCTATATCCAGCAAAACTTTCCTTCAAAAATGAGGGAGAGATTAAAACATTTTCAGACAAACAGACACTGAGAGAGTTTGTGAATAAGAGACCAGCACTACAAGAAATACTAAAGGGAGTGCTACAGGCTGATAGGAAAAGACAGGAGAGAGAGAGTTGGAGAAGAGTGCAGAAATGAAGATTATCAGGAAAGGTAAAAGGAGAGGAAAAAATAAGATATGACATATAAATTCCAAAAAACAAAATGGTAGTAGAAAGTACTGCCCTTACAGTAATAACACTAAATGTAAATGGATTAAACTCCCCAATAAAAAGACACAGACTGGCAGAATGGATTAAAAAACAGGACCCATCTATATACTGTCTACAAGAAACTCACTTTAGACACAAGGACAAACATAGACTGAAAGTGAAAGGTTGGAAAAAGATATTTCATGCAAACAACAACCAGAAAAAAGCGGGAGTAGCTATATTAATATCAGACAAGTTAGACTTCAAAAGCGAAACAAAAGAGACAAAGAAGGACACTATATATTAATAAAAGGGTCAATTCATCAAGAAAACATAACAGTCATAAATATTTATGCGCCAAACCAGAATGCCCCAAAATTCATGAGGCAAACACTGCAATCCCTGAAAGGAGAAATAGATACCTCTACAATAATATTTGGAGACTTCAATACACCACTCTCATCAATGGATAGAACATCTAGACAGAGGATCACTAAAGAAACAGAGATGTTGAATTGTATGATAAATGAACTAGACTTGACAGACATTTATAGAACACTACATCCAACAACAGCGGGATACACTTTTTTCTCAAGTGCTCATGGAACATTCTCTAGGATAGATCACATGTTGGGTCACAAAGCAAGTCTCAACAAATTTAAAAATATTGATATTATACAAAACACTTTCTCAGACCACAATGGAATGAAGTTGGAAATAAATAAAGGGCAGAAGGTCATAAAATTCACAAACATATGCAGGCTAAACAACACCCTCTTAGAAAACCAGTGGGTAAAGGAAGAAATTACAAGAGAAATTAGTAAATACCTCGAGGCAAATGACAATGAAAACACAACTTATCAAAACTTATGGGATGCAGCAAAGGTGGTGCTGAGAGGGAAATTTATTGCCCTAAATGCCTATATTAAAAGAGAAGAGAGAGCAAAAATTGAAGAGTTAACTGGTCACCTGGAGGAATTAGAGAAAGAACAGCAAACTAACCCCAAAGCAAGCAGAAGGGAAGAAATAACAAAGATTAGAGCAGAAATAAATGCAATTGAGAACAGGAAAACAATAGAGAGAATCAACAAAACCAGAAGTTGGTTCTTTGAGAAAATCAATAAAATCGATGGATCACTGGCTAGGCTAACAAAAAAAAAGAGAGAGCAGATGCAAATAAATGCAATCAGAAATGGGAAAGGAAATATAACTACCAACCCTGCAGAAATTAAGGAGATAATGAGAAGATACTATGAGCAACTATATGCTAATAAACTAGACAATTTAGATGAAATGGACAACTTCCTAGAAAAGCATAAACAACCAACATTAACTCAAGAAGAAATAGATGACCTCAACAAACCAATCACAAGTAAAGAGATTGAGTCAGTCATCAAAAAGCTCCCAAAAAGGAAAAGCCCAGGACCAGATGGTTTCACGTGTGAATTCTACCAAGCATTCAAGAACGAATTAGTACCAATCCTGCTCAATCTCTTCAAAAAAATTGAAGAAGAGGGAAAGCTACCTAACTCTTTCTATGAAGCCATCATCACCCTAATACCAAAACCAGGTAAAGATACTACAAAAAAAGAAAATTATAGACCAATTTCTTTAATGAATATAGACGCAAAAATCCTCAACAAAATACTCGCAAATCGAATCCAGCAGCACATTAAAAGAATTATACACCACGACCAGGTGGGATTTATTCCAGGTATGCAAGGCTGGTTCAACACAAGAAAATCAATTAATGTAATACACCACATCAATAAATCAAAGCAGAAGAAACACATGATCATCTCGATTGATGCAGAAAAGGCATTTGACAAAATTCAACATCCTTTCCTGATGAAAACACTTCAAAGGACAGGAATAGAAGGGAACTTTTTCAATATGATAAAGGCAATATATGAAAAACCCACAGCTAACATCACACTCAATGGGGAGAGACTGAAAGCTTTTCCTCTAAGATCAGGAACAAGACAGGGATGCCCACTATCACCATTGCTATTCAACATTGTGCTGGAAGTTCTAGCTAGAGCAATTAGGCAAGAAAAAATAAATAAAAGGCATCCAAATTGGAGAGTAAGAAGTAAAACTTTCACTATTTGCAGATGACATGATTCTATATGCAGGAAATCCAGAAAAATCTACAGCAAAGCTACTAGCACTAGTCAATGAATACAGCAAAGTAGCAGGCTACAAGATCAACACGCAAAAATCTGTAGTGTTCCTATACACAAGTAATGTGCAACAAGAGGAGGAAATCAAGAAAAAAATCCCATTTACAATAGCAACCAAAAGAATCAAGTATTTAGGAATAAACTTAACCAAGGACACAAAAGATCTTTACATAGAAAACTATAAGAAACTGCAAAAAGTAATTGAACAAGACCTGAAAAAATGGAAGAACATACCATGTTCATGGATTGGAAGACTAAATATAGTTAAGATGGCAATTTTACCTAAACTGATTTACAGATTCAATGCAATACCAATTCAAATCCCAACAACTTACTTTACAGAAATAGAAAAACCAATAACTAAATTTATTTGGAAGGGTAAGGTGCCCCGAATAGCCAAAAATGTCTTGAGAAAGAGGAGTGAAGTGGGAGGTCTCACACTACCTGACTTTGAAGCATATTACAAAGCTACAGTGCTCAAAACAGCATGGTACTGGCATAAGGACAGATATACTGATCAATGGAATCAAATTGAGTGTTCAGAAGTAGACCCTCACATCTATTGACAACTGATCTTTGATAAGGCAGTGAAGCCGAAGCAACTGGGAAAGAGCAGCCTGTTCAATAAATGGTGTTTGGAGAACTGGATATCCATTTCCAAAGAATGAAAGAGGATGTCCATCTCACACCTTATACCAAAATTAACTCAAAGTGGATCAAAGACCTAAACATTAGCACCAAGACCATAAAACTCTTAGAAGAAAATGTAGGGCAATATCTTAAAGATCTTGTGAAAGGAGGTGGTTTCTTAGACCTCACACCCAAGGCACGAGCAACCAAAGAACAAATAGACAAATGGGATCTCCTCAAAATTAAACACTTTTGTACATCAAAGGACTTTGTCAGAAAAGTCAAAAGGCAACCTACACAATGGGAGATGATATTTGGAAACCACATATCAGATAAGGGTTTAATATCCCAAATATATAAAGGAATCCTGCATCTCAATAACAGAAAGACAAACAATCCAATTAAAAAATGGGCAAAAGACATGAACAGACATTTTTCTGAAGAGGAAATACAAATGGCTCAAAAGCATATGAAAAAAATGCTCAACTTCACTGGCTATTAAGGAAATGCAAATCAAAACTGCAATGAGATATCATCTCACACCTACCAGAATGGCCATTATCCAAAAAACAGAAAATGACAAGTGCTGGAGAGGATGTGGAGAAAGAGGCACACTTATTCATTGTTGGTGGGAATGTAGAATGGTGCAACCACTCTGGAAGACAGTATGGAGGTTCCTCAGGAAGCTAAATATAGATTTGCCATATGACCCAGCTATTCCATTGCTGGGTATATACTCGGAGGAACTGAAACTTAAGACACAAACAGACATTTGTAAACCAATGTTTATTGCAGCATTATTCACAATTGCCAAGAGATGGAAACAACCCAAATGTCCATCAAAGGATGAGTGGATAAACAAACTGTGGTATATACACATGATGGAATATTATGCAGCTGTAAGACAGAACAAAGACATGGATCATGTAATAATGTGGATGAACCTTCAGGACATTATGTTGAGTGAAGTTAGCCAGAAACAAAAGGACAGATTCTGTACGGTCTCACTAATATGAACAGACATTAATGAACAAACTTTGGGAGTTAAAAGCTGACAACACAGGCGACCAGGAGATAGAAAGAGGGCAGAGATCAGCCATTTGATGCTGAAGGACTACAGAATGTTTAGGATTGATTGCATAGATCCAGAAATAGACAGGATAATACTGTGTGATGGTAGCACGGTATTGTAAGTACACTGAACAAAGATGCCTGTGAGTAAAGCTGAAAGAGGTGGGATAGGAGAATGTATGACACCAGAGGTAAAGATAGATGATAAAGAGTGGGACTGTATAACGTGGCAAAAACTGGAGTGGCCAATGACTGTTACTAAATATACAAATATAAAAATGTTTTTGCATGTGGGAAAGCAAATTAATGTCAACCATGTAGAAATTTGAAAAAGGGATGGTATTCAGGAAAAAACATAATCAAAGCAAACTGGAGCCTATGGTCAACAGTAACATTGTAATATACCTCCATTAAATGTAACAAAGGCAATACACCAATGCTAAATGTATATGAGAAGGGGATATAGGGGAGTAATATGGGATTCTTGGTAGTGGTGTTATTTGCTGTCCTTAGCAGTATATTGTATTGTATGACATGTTATTTTTCTTTTTATCATTTTTTCTTATTGCTAAAAAAAAACAAAAAAAACAATTTTTCTTGTAGTAATAAGTATGTTCAAATGCTGATTGTGGTGATAAGTGTACAACTTTATGATGATACCATGAACAACTGATTGTACACTGTGGATAAATGTATGGTATGTGAATATAACTCTATAAAATTGTAGGAAAATATATATATAGGAGTAAAAGTGTTGGAGAAAACATGGTGAGAGGGATGATGCCTCACCAATATGGACTAACTACAATGTGTAAACTCAGAATTGAATCTTAGAACATAGCCTAACGTGGACACAATAATTGTAATAGTCCCTAGATTGTAAGCTCTTACAGCAGTTAACTCTATCCCTGAAGTGTAAGGCCTATCTCTAAACTTTGAGATGCTGATCCCCTAGCATATGTTGTCACAAACATTGGGACTGGCGGTTTGATGTGCTGAGCCCTCGAGTATGGGACTTGCCCTTATGAAGCTCATTACCACAAAGGAGAGTCTAAACTTGTATGTAATGGTGCCTAAGAGTCTCCCCCTGAGTACCTCTTTGTTGCTCAGATGTGGCCCTCTCTCTCTCTAACTGAGCCATCTCCACAGGTGAACTCACTGCCCTCCCGCCTACGTGGGACCCGACTCCCAGGGGTGTAAATCTCCCTGGCAACGCAGAGCATGACTCCCGGGGATGAATGTGGACCCGGCATCGTGGGACTGAGAGTATCTTCTTGACCAAAAGGGGGATGCAAAATGAGATGAAATAGTTTCAGTGGCTGAGAGATTCCAAATGGAGTCGAGAGGTCACTCTGGTGGACATTCTTATGCACTATATAGATAACACCTCTTAGGTTTTAATGTATTGGAATAGCTAGAAGTAAATACCTGAAACTACCAAACTCCAACCCAGCAGTCTGGACTCCTGAAGACAATTATATAATAATGTAGATTACAAGGGGTGACAGTGTGATTGTGAAGACCTTGTGGATCACACCCCCTTTATCTAGTGTATGGATGAGTGGAGGAATGGGGATAAAAACTAAAGGACAAATGGGGTGGGATGGGGGGATGATTTGGGTGTTTTTTTTCACTTTTATTTTTTATTCTTGTTCTGGCTCTTTCTGATGTAAGGAAAATGTTCAGAGACAGATTGTGGTGATGAACACATAACTATGTTATCATACTGTGGACAGTGGATTATATATCATGGATGATTGTATGGTGTGGAATGTATTCCAATAAAACTGAATTTAATAAAAAAAAAAAACTGAGGACTTATGCTGAGAATTTCTCCCCCATGGCAGCCCGAACTGCAAAACTTTGCTGTGATAGAGAGCAGCACTCTCTGAACAAGTGAATATACCTCAGCCCAGCTCCAACTGGGGCTTTAATAAACAGATATTGACTGCTTAATAGAAGCTACAAATCCCCAACTAGTATACATTGATTTTTGGTGATGAGTCACCTTGGAAAGCTGAAAGACCACTCTGGGATGGAGGAGGATCCCAGAGGACCAGGTGCTATCTCTGGCCAATAAGTGAAACTGAGGGTGGCCATAGACTGGCCCTGAAGGGTGGCTTTCTGTCTCTTTTTTTGCTCAGTGGAGAAAACCTCAGCCATTTTCAGTTCCCAGTGCTCTGATGCAGAAGAGTGTGCAAATAGCAGAGTCAGAGAGACTATTCCAATGCAAATGATATCTCCCAAGGTGGTATATCTTCCCTAAGAGGAAAGAGGTGGTGCCAAGCTCTACTACCTGCCTTCCATTCAGAACCAGACCCCAGAGCCTGGGGGAAACAGCCATGGGTCACACCTCCTTAACCAGTATGGAGTGACAGGCTGACAGGCACCACATGCAGGGCAGAAAAACACAGTGGCTTGAGGCCTCACAGAGTCTATCAATCTTCTAAGATACACACTCAAGGAAACCTGATGCTATTGACTTCTTCTGAGACCTGAACCAGTTCTGGTCTGGGAAAACCTGATTGGGGTAACCAGGGAAACCTGATGCCTAGACAACAGAAACCTACAACCTACAGTAAGAAAAATGAAGTTATGGCCCAGTCAAAGGAATAAACTTACACTTCAACAGAGATACAGGAATTGAAACAACTAATGCCAAATCAGTTCAAAAATGTTTGGAAATATATGGGTAAAGAGAGGAAGTGTATAATGAAAACACAAGGCATACATAAGGTAGAAATTGAAAGTTTGAAAAAACAACTGGCAGAATCTATGGAAATTAAATACACAATGGAGACATACAACAGCAGATCATATAAGAGGCAGAAGAAAGCACTCAAGAATTGAACAAGACACCTGAAAGCCTACACACAAAAGAACAGACAGAGAAAATAATGGAAAAATATGAGCAACATCTCCAGGAGTTGAATGACAACATGAAATACAGGAATGTGCATGTCATTGGAGACCCAGAAGGAGAAGAGAAGGGAAAGGGAGAAGAAGCAGTAACAGAGGAAATAATCAATGAAAATTTCCCTTCTGAGAGACATAAAATTACAGATCCAAAAAGTGCAGCATACCCCAAACAGAATAGATGTGAATAGGCCTATGCCAAGACACTTAATAATCAGATTATCAAACATGAATTATAAAGAGAGAATCCTGAAAGCAGCAAGAGAAAAGTGATCCATCACATATAAAGGAAGCTTGATAAGACTATGTGCAGATATCTCAGCAGAAACCATGGAGGCAAGAAGGATGTGGGGTGATATATTTAAGATGCTGAAAGAGAAAAGCCACCAACCAAGAATCTTATATCTGGAAAACTTTCTTTCAAATATGAGGGAGAGCTTAAAATATTCTCTGACAAACAGACAATGACAGAGTTTGCAAACAAGATACATGCTCTACAGGAAACACTAAAGGAAGCACTACAAACAGAGAGAAAAAGACAGGAGTGAGAGGTTTGGAACACAATTTTGGGTGATGGTAGCACAACAGTGTAAGTACACTGAACAAAGGTGACTGTGAGTATAGTTGAAAGAGGAAAGTTACAAGCTTGTGGGACACCAGAAGGAAAGAGGAAAGATAAAGACTGGGACTGTATAACTCAGTGAAACCTAGGGTGCTCAATAATTGTCATAAAAGTTATAAATATGTTTTTACATGAGGGAGAACAAATGAATGGCAACATTGCAAGGTGTTAAAAATAGGGTAGGACTGGAGGAATACACAATCAATGCAAACTAGAGACCATAATTAACAGAAGCATTGTATTATGCTTCCTCTAATGCAACAAAGGCAACATACCAAAGCTAAATATGTATGGAGGGGGGACATGGGGGAGGGATGTGGGACTCTTGGCATTGGTGATGTTGTCTGACTCATTATTCTACTTTAGTTTAATGCTATCTTTCCTTTTGTTGCTTCCTAGCTGTCATGTTTTTTTTTTCTTTTTTTCTTTTTCTTTTGTCTCTCTCCTTCTTTGACTCTTCCTCCTTCATTGTGGAAGAAATGGAGATGTCCTTATATAGATGGTGATGATGGTGGTGAATACATAAATATGTGACTATACAGGGAACCATTGATTGTTTACTTAGGATGGAATGTATGGTACTTGAACAAAACCATCTTAAAAATGGGTTGATGAAGAAAGCTTGATGGCACTGTATTGAGTGAAATAAGACAGACATATAAGGACAAATATTGCAGGGTCTCACTGATATGAACTAATTATAATATATAAACTCATAGACATGAAATATAAGTTACCAGGATATAGAATGAGTTTAAAGAATGGGGAGTGGTTGCTTATTATGAGCAGAATGTTCAACTAGAGTGAACTTATGCATTTGGAAATGGACAGAGTTGATGGTAGCACATTGTTAGAATAACTAGCAGTGCTAAATGGTCTGTGAATGTGAAGGAAAGAGTAAGCTCAGAGTCATGTATGTTACCAGAAGGAAAGTTGGAGGTCAAAAGATGGGAATGTCTAAAACAGTGAATCTTGGGGTGGACAATGTCCATGATTAACTACAAATATTGGAAATCTCTCTCATGAACTAGAACAAATGGATGACACTATAACTAGAAGTTAATAATATAGGGGCATATAGGAAAAATACACCTATTACAAACTATATACTATAGTTAGTAGTGTTTTAGTATTCTTTCATCATCAGTAAAAATGTACTATACCAATACTATGAATCAATAATGGAGGAGGTTGGTTAGGGGTATGGGAAGATTTGAGTTTCCTTTTTCTTTATTTCTTTTCTGGAGTAATGAAAGTATTCTAAAATTGAGAAAAAAAATGTGGTGATGGATGCACAGCTGTATGATGTTACAAGGGGCAACTGATTGTACCCTGTGTATCTTTGGATAATTCTATGGTGATCCAGTTTGCCAATGCTGTCTTTTCACAAAATACCAGAAATGGATTGGCTCTTATAAAGGGGGTTTATTTGGTTACAAAATTACAGTCTTAAGGCCATAAAGTGTCCAAGGTCAGTCATCAGCAATTGGATACCTTCACTGGAAGACAGCCAATGGTGTCTGGAAAACCTCTGTTACCTGGGAAGGCATGTAGTTGCTGTCTGCTCCAGAGTTCTGGTTTCCAAACGGCTTTCTCCTGGGACATTCCTCTCTAGGCTGCAGTTCCTCAAAATGTCACTCTTAGGGTGTTTGTCCTCTTTTGACTTCTCTGGAGCAAAAGACTGCTTTCAATGGCCACCTTCAAACTGTCTCTCATCTGCAGCTACTCTCTCAGCTCCTGTGCATTCTTAGAAGTGTCCCTCTTGGCTGTAGCAAGCTCAGTCCTTCTGTCTGAGCTTTTATAGGGCTCCCATAAACTAATCAAGGCCCATACTGAATGGGTGGGGCCACCCCTCCATGGAAATTATCTAATCAGAGTTATCATCTACAGTTGAGTGGGTCACATCTCCATAGAAACAGTCAAAGAATTACAATCTAATCAACACTAATACATCTGCCCACAGAAGATTGCATCAAAGATAATGGCATTTTAGGGACAAAACACATTCAAACCAGCACATATGGTATGTGAAAAATCTCAGTAAAAAAAGGTGGACTCAGCTTTCTTAGGTCAGAATAATGGGAACACTTCCAGTGGAAGTAGTAGCACCAACACCTGGCAGATCCCAGGGTCACAGATTGCAGGTGGAGGCAGGGAGCATGCCAAGCAGCATGAGGCCCAGGCCCCCTGGCCCACAACACTGGGTTTGTTTGTTCCACCGAGGCAGTGGTGTTAGGCAGCTCTTGTGTTAGTGCAGATGCTGGATGTCCTTCTGGGTGCCAGGCCATAGGGGCCCAAAACAGCAAGTTGGGCCAAGGTGAGCACCTCCCTCAAGCATGCAGGGATGTTGGTGGGGGTGCCAGGTGGAGTGGCCACAACTCCTTCATGAGCCTGGTGGTGGGTGTGTTCATGGTGTATGTGTTACACACCTGCTGGGTTATGTAAAGCATTGTCTACAGACACCTGTGTGCCTGCAACAGCTACTGCATCCAGCCCTACCTTGTGCAGAGGCCCAAGATGCTGGTGATTATGTACACCACTACATGGTCCAATCTTGGTGCTGAGAACAACATCAATCTGGTATTGAATGCAGAAAATTTTGAACTGGAGTCCAAATTTGAAAGGACAGTTAATGTTTTCAAACCAAAGAAAACAATAAATTGGGGGACAGTGTGTGCCTACATTTTCTTCATCTTGCTGGGATTTTGCCTTGGCATGATGCAGTTAGTAAGTCTTCTTACCATGTGTGCCAGTTTGAATGTATTATGTCCCCCAAAAATGCCATTATATTTGATGTAATCTTGTGTTAGCAGACCTATCAATGTTAATTAGATTGTAAGTCTTTGAGTGTTTCCATGGAGATGGGCCCCACCAAACTGTGGGTGAGGACTCTGATTGGATAATTTCCATGGAGGTGTTACCCCACCCATTCAGGGTGGGTCTACATTAAATCACTGGAGCCATATAAATGAGCTGACAATCAGAAGGAACTCAGTGCAGCTGAGAGTGACATTTTGAAGAGGAACTACAACCAAGAGGGACACTTTGAAGAATGCACTGGAACTGAGAGAGGAGCTTCAGCTTACAGAGACATTTTGGAGATGGTCTTTGAAAGCAGACTTTTGCTCTGGAGAAGCTGAGAGAGGACAAACACTCCAAGAGCACCTGAGAGTGACATTTTGGAGAGAGCTGAAGCCTAGAGAGGAACGTCCTGGGAGAAAGCCATTTTGAAACCAGAACTCTGGAGCAGACGCCAGCCACGTGCCTTCCCAGCTAACAGAGGTTTTCCGGATGCAATTGGCCATCCTCTAGTGAAGGTACCCGATTGTTGACACCTTATCTTGGACACTTTATGGCCTTAAGACTGTAAACATGTAACCAAATAAACACCCTTTTATAAAAGCCAATCCATTTCTGGTGGTTTGCATTCCAGCAGTTTTAGCAAACTAGAATACTATGTATATGGTTCTCAAATCTGAAGAAATCAATATTCTCACTGGGGGGTCTGCCACACAGCAAATCAAAGTGGAAAAAATGCAGACCAATTCCATGGTTGGGCCTCTTTCTCACTGGAGGCTAAGTCTGACCTTAAACATGATTGTAGATGACTTTGTCTTTGATGACTCCTGTCTCTCCTCCATGTGCATGAGCACATGGAGAAAATCTAGAGAGGAGAAATCATACATTACCTCCTCATCCTATTCATCAATCATCTGAGCAGTTGTAAAGGAAGTGATGGTCATTAGTGTCTCCACCACTGAGCTGCCTCTCACAGTGTTCTATGACAAGAGCTCACTGGAGAAGCTCCACTTCTGAATCCACATGCAGGGTGCTGTGTCCTCCCCACAGCAGTTCAGTTTTTCAGAGAAGGATTTTGATGAAGTCAAAAGCATTTTTGTAGACACCAACTTGTATTTACTCACTCTGACCTTTGTTACAGTATTCCACCTTTTTTTAAAATTTCCTGGCATTTAAAAATGACATCAGTTTCTGGAAGAAAAAAAAGAGCATGATTGGAATGTCCACCAGAACAGCACTCTGGTGCTTCTTCAGCACCGTAGTTGTCTCCCTCTTCCTTCTAGATGAGCAGATGAGCCTGTTGGTGCTGATTCTGGCTAGCATTAGAGCAGCCATTGAAGTATGGAAAGTGAAAAGTCATTGAAATAACCATTGTTTGGAAAGGCCTAAGACCTGATTCCAGTTTGGTACTTGCAGTGAATCTGAAAGGAAAACCAGAGTACAATGCTCAGTTCATGAAGTATTGTCTCACTTGCTTTACCCTGTCTGCATTGGGTATGTCAATTATTCACTCCCAAACATCAAGAATAAAACTTGGTACTCTTGGTTAATCAACAGCTTAGTCAAAGGGGTGTGTGCCTTTGGCTTTCTCTTCATTCTTCCTAGCTGTTTGTGAATTACAAGATGAAATGAAGTTGATGGCACATCTGCACAGGATGACATCTACCTACAAATCTTTCAATACTTTCACTGATGACATCTTTACTCTATCATCACCATGCCAGCCTCACACCAGCTGGCATGCTTTGGGGATAATGTGGTGTTTCTTGTTTATCTTTACCAAACATGGTTTTATCCTGTGGTTAAGAACAGATTGAATCTTGATTTTTAATGAATGATTGTTTTGTAAACCCACAACTTTTCTAATAAAGGAAAAATATTTAGAAAGCAAAAGTAGGCAGATTGGACATTAAAGAAAGATTGACCAATTTTTCCTACAAAAATTGACTTTAAATATATAGAAACAATAAGTTAATAGGAAAAAGGATGGAGAAATATATACCATGCTAACACTAATCAAAAGAAAACTCATGTAACCATAGCAATATTGGATTTCAGAGTAAAGGACATTTCCATTATGCCATTTCATATAAAGAAAAATATTCATCAAGAAGAAATAACAGTATTAAATATTTATGCACTTAATAATAGGACTTTAAGCCAAAAAAATACAATAAATGAAGCTATAACTGATAGCTGTTCAAGGAAAAACAGAGAAATCTACAATTATAGTTGGGTATTTCAATATTCCTCCCTCAATAGTTGATAAAGCAATTATTGATATAGGACATAGAAGAGTTGAACAACACTATAAACCAAATTGACATGATTGCCATTTATAGGACATCACTTAATAACAGCAGAATACACATCCTTTTCAAATGCACATGTAACATTTGTAAAGATGGCTGTAAAAAGTCCTTGGCTGTATACTTCAGATGGTTTGTATGGTATGTGAATATATATCAATAAAATTACATTTTAAAAGTCCCTGATATATTTTAAAGGATTTGAGAAATCCAAAGTTTATTTTCTGGCTACAGTGGAGTTAAATTTGTAATAAAAAACAGAGGTATCTCTGTGAAACCTCCAAATATTTGTTAACAATTAGCAAACTTCCAAATAACCAGTAAGTCAAAGAAAAATGAAAAGAGAACAAAATATATCAAAATTTATGATGTTTCATTAAAGAAGTTACTAAGGGTGAATTTTTTTCACATTTTTTCTCTTATATTTATTTTTTTCAGATTACAAAAGAATTGCAAACTCATAGAAGAATATTTAGAAGACACAAAATAATTTTAGAAAAAGAAATTTAAAATTATCCACTCAACATTATCTATTGTGTATTATTTTACACAGTAGAAATCATTCTGTGAACACAATTTATATCCTTTTTTTTTTTACAAAACAAATCGTACATTCAATTGTTCACAGTACCATTACATAGCTGTACATTCATCACCAAAATCAATCCCCGACACCCTCATTACCACACTCACAAAAATAACCAGAATAATAACTAAAGTGAAAAAGAGCAACTAACGTAAAAAAGAACACTGGGTACCTTTGTCTGTTTGTTTGTTTGTTTCCTTCCCCCACGTTTCCACTCATCCATCCACAAACTAGACAAAGGGGAGCGTGATCTCCATGGCCCCCCCAATCCCACTGTCCCCCCTCATAAGCCACATTTTTATACAATTGTCTTCAAGATTCATGGGTTCTGGGTTGTAGTTTGATAGATTCAGGTATCTACCTCCAGCTACCCCAATTCATTAGAACCTAAAAAGGGTTGTCTACATTGTGCATAAGAGTGCCCACCAGAGTGACCTCTCGGCTCCTTTTGGAATCTTTCTGCCACTGAAGCTTATTTCATTTCCTTTTACATCCCCCTTTTGGTCAAGAAGATGTTCTCCATCCCATGATACCAGGTCTACATTCCTCCCTGGGAGTCATATTCCATGTTGCCAGGGAGATTCACTCCCCTGGGTGTCAGATTCCACGTAGCGGGGAGGGCAGTGATTTCACCTTTCAAGTTGGCTTAGCTAGAGAGAGAGGGCCACATCTGAGCAACAAAGAGGCATTTGGGAGGAAGACCTTAGGCACAATTATAGGGAGGCCTAGCTTCTCCTTTGCAGCAACCGTCTTCCCAAGGGTAAAACTTATGGTAGAGGGCTCAATCCATCAAACCACCAGTCCCCTATGTCTGTGGCCATGTTAGCAACCATCGAGGTAGGGCAGGCTGGTACCCCTGCATTCTCCACCAGCTCTTCAAGGGGGCTCTGCATATTTTTTCCTTGTTTTTTTTTTTAACTTTTTTTTTTCTAAATCAACTGTATGAAAAATAAAAAAATAAAAAAAAAACACATACAATAAAAGAACATTTCAAAGAGACCATAACAAGGGAGTAAGAAAAACACAACTAACCTAAGATAACTACTCTACTTCCAACATGTTCCTACTCTACCCCAAGAAAGTTACCCAATATAGCAACATTTCTGTGAACTCGTTCCTACTATATCCATCAGAAATTAACAGACCATAGTCATTCCTGGGCATTCCCAGAATGTTAAATTTACCCACGATAGCTTATCTGTTCTTGGATTATTGTTCCCCCTTCCTTAATTGCTCTCTATTGCTAGTTCCCCTACATTCTACATTATGAACCATTTGTTTTACATTTTTCAAAGTTCACATTAGTGGTAGCATATAATATTTCTCTCTTTGTGCCTGGCTTATTTCGCTCAGCATTATGTCTTCAAGGTTCATCCATGTTGTCATATGTTTCACGAAATCGTTCCTTCTTTCAAGAAATCGTTCCTTCTTACTGCAGTATAGTATTCCATTGTGTGTATATACCACATTTTATTTATCCCCTCATCTGTTGAAGGACATTTGGGTTGTTTCCATCTCTTGGCAATTGTGAATAATGCTGCTATGAACATTGGCGTGCAGATATCTGTTCATGTCACTGCTTTCCGATCTTCCGGGTATATACCAAGAAGTGCAATCGCTGGATCGAAAGGTATCTCTATATCTAGTTTTCTAAGGAACTGCCAGAATGACTTCTAGAGTGGCTGAACCATTATATAGTCCCCCCAACAATGAATAAGAGTTCCAATTTCTCCACATCACCTCCAGCATTTGTAGTTTCCTGTTTGTTTAATGGCAGCCATTCTAATTGGTGTGAGATGGTTTCTCATTGTGGTCTTAATTTGCATCTCTCTAATAGCTAGTGAAGCTGAACATTTTTTCATGTGTTTCTTGGCCATTTGTATTTCCTCTTCAGAGAACTGTCTTTTCATATCTTTTGCCCATTTTATAATTGGGCCGACTGTACTATCATCATTGAGTTGTAGGATTTCTTTATATATGCAAGATACTAGTCTTTTGTCAGATACATGGTTTCCAAAAATTTTTTCCCATTGAGTTGGCTGCCTCTTTACCTTTTTGACAGATTTCTTTGAGGTACAGAAACTTCTAAGCTTGAGGAGATCCCATTTATCTATTTTTTCTTTTGTTGCTTGTGCTTTGGGTGTAAAGTCTAGGAAGTGGCCGCCTAATACAAGGTCTTGAAGATGTTTTCCTACATTATCCTCTAGGAGTTTTATGGTACTTTCTTTTATATTGAGATCTTTGGTCCATTTTGAGTTAATTTTTGTGTAGGGTGTGAGGTAGGGGACCTCTTTCATTCTTTTGGATATGGATATCCAACTCTCCCAGCCCCATTTGTTGAAAAGAACTTTATGACCCAGTTCAGTGACTTTGGGGGTCTTATCAAAGACCAGTTGGCCATAGATCTGGGGGTCTATCTCCAAACTCTCAATAATTCAATTCCATTGATCTATATGTTTGTCTTTGTGCCAGTACCATGCTGTTTTGACAACTGTGGCTTTATAATAAGCTTCAAAGTCAGGGAGTGTAAGTCCTCCCACTATGTTTTTCTTTTTTAGAGTGTCTTTAGCAAATTGAGGCATCTTCCCTTTCCAAATAAATTTGATCACTAGCTTTTCCAAGTCTGCAAAGTAGGTTGTTGGAATTTTGATTGGGATTGCATTGAATCTGTAGATGAGTTTGGGTAGAACTGACATCTTAATGACAGTTAGCCTTCCTATCCATGAACTGGAATATTTTTCCATCTTTTAAGGTCCCCTTCTATTTCTTTTAATAGAGTTATGTAGTTTCCTTTGTATAGGTCTTTTACATCTTTGGATAAGTTTATTCCTAGGTACTTGATTTTTTTAGTTGCTACTGAAAATGGTATCTTTTTCTTGAGTACCTCTTCAGTTTGTTCATTTCTAGTATATAGAAACATTACTGACTTATGTGCATTAATCTTGTATCCCGCTACTTTGCTAAATTTGTTTATTAGCTCTAGTCTATTAGCTGTATCATCGATTTCTTGGGGTTTTCCAGGTATAAGATCATATCATCTGTAAACAATGACACTTTTACTTCTTCATTTCCAATTTGGATGCCTTTTATTTCTTTGTCTTACCAGATTGCCCTGGCTAGCACTTCCAGCACAATGTTGAATAACAGTGGTGATAGCAGGCATCCTTGTCTTGTACCTGATCTTAGAGGGAAGGCTTTCAGTCTCTCACCATTCAGTACTATGCCGGCTGTGGGTTTTTCATATATGCTCTTTATCATGTTGAGGAAGTTTCCTTCAATTCCTACCTTTTGAAGTGTTTTTATCAAAAACAGATGTTGGATTTTGTGGAATGCTTTTTCAGCATCTATTGTGATGATCATTTGATTTTCCCTTTTGATTTGTTAACATATTGTAATACATTGATTGATTTTCTTACGTTGAACCATCCTTGCATGCCTGGAATGAACCCCACTTGGTCATGGTGTATGATTTTTTAAATGTGTCTTTGGATTCGATTTGCAAGTATTTTGTTGAGGATTTTTGCATCTATATTCATTAGGGAGATTGGCTTGTAGTTTTCCTTTTTTGTAGCATCTTTGACTGGTTTTGGTATTAGATTGATGTTAGCTTCATAAAATGAGTTAGGGAGTGTTCCATTTTCTTCAATGTTTTGAAAGAGTTTAAGTAAGATTGGTGTCAATTCCTTTTGGAAAGTTTTATAGAATTCCCCTGTGAAGCCTTCTGGCCCTGGGTGTTTATTTGTGGGAAGCTTTTTGAAGATTTATTGGATCTTTTTGCTTGTGATTGGTTGGTTGAGGTCTTCTGTTTCTTCTCTGGTCAGTCTAGGTTGTTCGTGTGTTTCCAGGAAATTGTCCATTTCCTCTACATTATCCAGTTTGTTGCCATACAGTTGTTCATAGTATCCTTTTATATTTTTTTAATTTCTTCGGGATCTGCAGTAATGTCACCTTTCTCATTCATTGTTTTGTTTATATAGGTCTTCTCTCTTTTTTATTTTGTCAGTGTAGCAAGGGGCTTGTCAATCTTGTTGATCTTCTCAAAGAACCAACTTTTGGTGTTATTTATCCCCTCTATTGTTTTTTTGTTCTCTATGTCATTTATTTCTGCTTTAATCCTTGTTATTTCTTTTCTTCTACTTGGATTAGGATTGGTTTGCTGTTCATTTTCTAGCTGCTTCAGTATATCAATTAGTTCTTTGATTTTGGCTCTTTCTTCCTTTTTACTATATGCATTTAGTGCTAAAAATTTCCCCCTCAGTACCACTTTTGCTGCATCCCATAGGTTTTGGTATGCTGTGTTCTCATTTTCATTCATCTCTATATGTTTAGCAATTTCTCTTGCTATTTCTTCTTTAACCCACTGATTGTTTAGGAGTGTGTTGTTTAATCTCCAGGTATTTGTGAATTTTCTAAGTCTCTGATGGTTATTGACTTCTAATTGTATTCCATTGTGGTCAGAGAATGTGCTTTGAATAATTTCAATCTTTTTAAATTTATTGAGCCTTGTTTTATTTCCCAGCATATGCTCTATTCTGGAGAAAGTTCCATGAGCACAAGAGAAGTATGTGTATCCTGGTGATTTGTGATGGAATGTTCTACGTATGTCTCTTAAATCCAATTCATTTATCAGATTGTTTAGGTTTTCAATTTCCTTATTGTTCTTCTGTCTGGTTGATCTATCTATAGGAGAGAGTGTTTCTCTCATATATTTTGTGGCACCTTGATTGGGTGCATAAAGATTTATGATTGTTATTTCTTCTTGTTGACTTGCCCCTTTTATTAGTATGTAGTGACCTTCTTTGTGTCTCAAAACATCCCTGCATTTAAAGTCTATTTTATCTGAGATTAATACTGCTACACCTGCTTTCTTTTGGCTGTGGCTTGCATGAAATATTTTTTTCCATCCTTTCACTTTCAATTTCTTTGTGTCCCTGTGTATAAGATAAGTCTCTTGTATGCAGCATATTGATGGTTCATTTTTTTTGATCCATTCTGTGAATCTATATCTTTTAATTGGTGAGTTTAATCCATTTACATTCAACATTATAACTGTGAAGGCATTTCTTGAATCAGCCATCTTATCCTTTTGTTTATGTTTGTCATATATATTTTTCCCTCTCTCTATTAATATCCTTTAATATACTCATACCGAATCTCTTTAGTACTAAACCTTTCTCCATGTCTCTCTCTCCTTTCTTTGTTTCTCTGTCTGTAGGGCTCCCTTTAGTATCTCCAGTAGGGCAGGTCTCTTGTTAGCAAATTCTCTCAGCATTTGTTTGTCTGTGAAAAAATTAAGCTCTCCCTGAAATTTGAAGGAGAGCTTTGCTGGATAAAGTATTCTTGGCTGGAAATTTTTCTCACTCAGAGTTTTAAATAAGTCATGCCACTGCCTTCTCGCCTCCATGGTGGCCGCTGAGTAGTCACTACTTAGTCTTCTGCTGTTTCCTTTGTAAGTGAATTGCTTTTCTCTTGTTGATTTCAGAACTTGCTCCTTCTCTTCAGTATTTGACAATCTGATCAGAATATGTCTCAGAGTGGGTTTATTTGGATTAATTCTATTTGAAGTTCTCTGGGTCTTCTTTATGTCCTTTATATCCTGTGCCATGCTCTCATTGTTTGTCTTTAGTTCTTTGATTAATTGCTCGAAGTACTGTGTCTCCTGTAATCTTTCGATTTGGGTGTTTGAGTTTGGGTTATCCATATCATCTTTTTCTTCATTTGCTTTAAAATTTTCTGCTGTTTTTGACCTCTTGGCATTTGCTTAACTTGATAGGGTTCTTTTAGGATATGTAGACTTATTCAAACACTTATCTATAATTTTTCAGATCTACAGCTTGGTGATGTACGCTTTCTCTAACTAACCAGCATGTGGCATCAATGAGCCACATATTCCCCTCAAGCCAGTTCTTCCTAACTTTTTCTTTGTGGTGAGTGGGGCTCTGAATCTTGTGGGGGTCCAATTGGTGCACCAAGTTTGCATGTGTAGTTGGTGCTGTCTGCCCTGAATGTGGGGCATGTGCCTGAGCAGTTAGGGAGGGAAGGTGGCTTTAATAAACCTTCCAGGTCTTCCTGGAGATTTAATGCTGTTGCAAGAGTCTAAACCTTCAGTTCACTCTCATCACAATTTGTCTCTTCTGCTGACCCGCAAGTCCTTGGTATTTGTGTATGGTCCCTGGGTCTTTGGAGTGGGTCCCTCTTCCAAGCTGTGCCCTTCTAGGGCCTCTGTTGAGGGAAGACTGTGCTACACCACAAGTAAGCACCATCCCCCAAGGGAAGTTCTGGGCTGCAGGACCATGTAGGGGTGTTCCCAGCCTGCTGAAAGGATGGCTGTATGGCATGTGTTAGTTTCCCCCTTTTCACATACCTCCACCTTCCTAGCTCATGGACAATTAGCTATGGGTGCATGAAAGTTTATCATCCATGCCAGATATTGTGGCATATGTGCGTGTTGCTAGAAACACTTCCCATCACAATGGGTTGTTTGGGGCAGCTCTGGGCTGTGGCATTAGCACTAATTAGGAGTGTTCCCAACCCACTGGGGAGATGGCTGTATGGGGCATGGTTATTTACCCTTTTTGCTAACCTCTGCCTTCCTAGCTCCAAGACAATTAGCAGTGGGTGCATTAAAGGCTATCATCCACACCATATATTTAGGCGTGCCTGCTGTGCTTCACTGTGTGGTTCTTGCTGCCATATCCACAGCCACTTTTGGGTTTTTAAAACTAGTCCAACTCCAAACATCAATCCCTGGTTTCCCCAAACTGCAGCATGGTTGCTGGCCAGCAGGCTTTCTCACTCATTTCAGAACACAGACTCCAGATTTCACCAAGTGTACAGTCCCTGTGGATTTATCAGACCTTGTCCAGCTGGTACATTACTGGAACTGGTGTTCTGGGTCACTTTCTGTCTTTTATCTAGTATTTTTCATGGAGATTTTTTTTTTTTTGCCCTGTCTCTCCTAGCTGCCATCTTGTGGAAGCTCCAGTATGAGATTTTATAAAAGTGTCTCATGCAACTATGGAGATGCATGAGTCCAAATTCCATAGGACAGGCTGAAAATTGGCAATCCAATGAGGGAATTCAATGAATTCAATGAATTCTCTAGGAGAGGCTGGCTGGCTGAAGCAGAGACAAAATTTCTCTCTTCTGACTGCTGAAGTCATCACTTCCTCCTTAAAAGCCTTCAACTGGTTAAACATCTCTTATTTAATCTAGTGGAGGACACTCCCCTTAGCTGACTGCAGATTCAATCAGCAATAGATGCAATCAATGTACTGATGATTTAAGGTCACAAAACAGCCACACAGCAACAGATAGGCCAGTGCTTGCTTGAGCAGGCAACTGGGCACCATCACCAGCTCAAGTTGACACACAAATTTAGCTATCACAGTGACTTTTATGTAATATAACATATAATCTTGGGGACCACCAGAACAGAGAAATAGCTTGGTGAAACAAGAGGAATCCATGCTCAGACTCTAGTGCAATTTAAGTGCACAGGCCAGCAAGAGGGAAGGATCCTTGAAACCTTGTCCTCAAACTTGCCTTCCCAGGGAGCTGTTTGTTTCCAACTGGGAAAAATTACATAAGATTTAATGAGATGCAACTTGCCATTCTGCTCCTCACCCAAATTATTTTTAATTCAAGCTCTCTCTATGTCTCTGAACATAGATCATATATTCTTTTAGCATTTTAAATTATTTTAAAAATAGTTTTATTTGTACACCCTACAATCCATCCTAAGTGTACAATCATTGCCTCCTGGTATAATCACAGAGTTATGCATTCACCACCACAATCTATATGAGAAAATTCCCATTTAGCCTTGGTATGGTGTCTTTGCTACAGTTAATGAGAGAATATTGCAGAATTACTGTTAACTATAGACCTTAGTTTGCATTAATTGCAATTTTTCCATATACTACCCCATTATTAACACCTTGTAATAATGACATACATTTGTTCCAGTTCATGTAATTTTTTCTTAAATTTGTACAATTAACCACCATTATTGTTCACTCTAGGTTTTGTTAAGTTATACAGCCTCAGTTTTTATCCTCTAGCTTTTCTTCTGGTGACTACATGACCCTAATCTTCCTCTTTCACCATACTCACATTCAGCTTTGTTAATTAAACTTACAATATTTTATTACTACAACACAGCTATTTATTTCCAAGCCTTTTTAATCAATCTTATTAAACCTTCTGTGCTCCTTAAGCATCAATTGCCCAATCTTTTCCCTCTTTCTATCTCCTGATAACTTATTCTATTGAATTTAACTCTCAGAGTTTGCTCATTATAGTTAATTCACATTAGTGAGACCATAACTCCTACTATTAATGTAGGTCTGTCAATATCTCCCTTCAGATCTGTCAGTATTTGCTTCATAAATTTCGGGGCTTTACTGTTAAAGTGTACATGTATTTATATTTGTTACATCTTCCTGTTGAATTATTCCCTTTATGCTTATGGAATGACCATCTTTGTCCTTCATTACTGCTTTTTATTTAGTCAATTTTATCCAATATTAGTATAGCCAGCTCAGTTCTTTTTGTGTAACTTCTTGCATGGTATATATATGTTTTCCATCATTCCAACCTCAACCTAATTGTATCTTTGAATTTAAGGTGAGTCTCTTGCAGTCAGCATACAGTTGTGTCATGCTTTTTTATCCATTCTACCAATCTCTGCCTTTTGAATGGAGAGTTTAATTCATTTACATTCAAAGTCACTACTGTTAATACAGGCTTTCTTCTGTTATTTTGCTAGTCTTTGTAAGTATTATCTCCTTTTGGCCCTCATTTACATTAATTCCTACTTTTATGTTCAATTGATATTTCGTGTTTTACCATAGTGAGTGCCTTCTCATTTCCCACTGGATAGATTTTTCATCTATTTTTTTGTGGTTACCACGGGGTTAATATTTAACACCCTAAGTTTGGTACCAACTTAATTTTAATAGCATGCATGCAAACTTTTCCTATAACCTACTATACCCCCACCATTTTTTTTGTACTTCTTACCACTTACTGCTTTGTACATCCTATGCCCCCAAAACATGGATATATGATTATTTTTGTGCATTTGTATGTTAGTACCTGTAGGAAGTAAGAAGTGGAGTTACATGCCAACAAATACAAAGTAAAGTAATACTGGAATTTATAATTATCCAAATGGTTACTTTTCACCAGTATTTATTTCTCTATGCTGCTTTGAACTCCTATATAGTGTCCTTTCAGTTGGAAGAACTTCCTCAGCATTACTTGTAAAGTCAATCTAACACTGATGAACTGCCTCAGTTTTTGTTTATCTGAGAATGTATCAATCCCCCTCTCATTCTTGAAAGAAAGACTCATGGAATATAAAATTCTTGGCTGACAGTTGTTTTCTTTCAGCCCTTTAAGTATTTCAACTTTCTGCCTTCATGTCTCCATGGTTTCTGATGAGAAATCTGAACTCAATCTAATTGGGACTGCCTTGTATGTAGCATGTTGCTTTTCTCTCACAGCTTTCAGAATTCTCTCCTTGTCCTTTGCATTTGATATTTCTTCACAGTTATCCTGTTTGGTGTTCTTTGGACTTCTTGGATATGCATATTTTTATGCATATTTTTTTTTGTTAAGTTTGGGAAGTTCTCTTTCATTATTGCTTTGACTATCTCTTCTGCCCCTTTCTCTCTTTCTTTACCTTTTTGGGACTCCTATAATGTATATATTGGTGGACTTGATGGTATCTCATCTTAATCTATTTTCACTTTCAGTATTTCACTTTTTCCTTCTGCTCTTCAGCTTGACTCATTTCAAGTGTCTGTATTAAATTTCACTGATTCTTTCTTCTGCATCTCCAATCTGATCTTGAAACACTCTGGCCATTTTTAATTTCAGTTGTTGTGGTCTTCAACTCCAATAGTTCTGTTTGGTTCCTTTTAAAAATGTTCTCCTTACTAAGGCTCTCATATTGCTTTCTCATTGTTTTCCTGGTATACTTTAGATCTTTCTCTGTATTTTCCTTAATCTCCTAGATCATTCTTAAGATGAGTTTTAAAAGGCTTTGCTAAGTATGTCCACATTCTCATCTTCTTTATTGATATTTCCTGGATTTTATCCTTTTCCCGTTGGTTGGGCTATCATTTCCTGTTTCTTTGTTTGTCTTGTACCCCTTTGTTGCACACTATATTTTAATATTTTAAAATGTTATCTCTGGTATGTATTTCCTGATGTGTGTTCCTTGGTTTTTAAGCAACTGGTAATAAGATCAAGACTTTCTTGAGTGTCAGCTCTCCTATAAGAACGGTCTGCCCAAGGCAAATGCCATGTGCAGTGTTTTCCCTATTTTTCTTGTCCTTTGTCTTTTTCTGGGATTTTGCTTATTAGTTGTTTTATAGTTCCTCTGTTTACAGGAGTTTGGTTGGCCTCTATTTTTCCCAGGAGACAGACCTCTCTGAGTGTTTGATGCTGGCTTGCCTTCTTCCCAGACTGTCTGCTTCTATAGTTTCTTATACTCCTTTCATGGTCTCAAGCTGGTTTTGCCTGGAGGGCAAATTCTAGGAGGAGGAACACCAGAGAGGTCTTTCCCAAGTCAGTTTTTCCCAGCCCAAAGAAGACCAGGATTGCATGAAGGGGACACTGACTCCAAAGTGCCCTGTGATGGGGATCATGAAAAGCTTCAAGTGTTCTCTGATGGCTCCCCAAACCTGAGCTTTCTTAGCCTGCCCAGCAAATGCAGCCCTTCAGTTGACTGTTTTCATCAGTCCTGAGGTAGTGCATCTTTAAGTCTCCTCTGCCACTGCCCCTGTCTGGGCAGTCTGAAACAATGACTGCCCTTAGAGTTGGCCCACCAGCAATCCAAATTCACTAATTAAAAAGTGATGATCAGTGATTTTGGCCTTGCAAACCCTTGGTCTTGGGAAAGAGAATTTTCATTTCCTTTTCTGTGACCAGGGAGCTAGCATTGGGCTGGATGCCATAGCAGCCTGCCATGAGAATGGGGATTGGGTCCTGGAAGCCAACACAAGGAGACCACAATTTACTGCCCTTTACTGTAACTTATCAACTTCTTCCTCTCATGCTTTCTTGGGTGCTGTATGATGTTATTCTGGCCTCCAGGGTTTCAAAATATTTGTCTCAGACAGTTGCTACCTGTTTAGTAGTTGTTTTGGTAGAAAGACTGACTCCTGGAGATCCTTACTCTGCCACCTCGTCACAATCCAGTAGTCTCATTTTTATCTAACAAAGAGCCTTCCTTATTCCAGAAGATACTTATTTTTAAGTGGATAAGTGAGATTTGAGTCTATTTTCCATGAAATTCCAAAAGCAAGCCAACGCGACTGAGTCAGCAAGCATCTGACTCCCTGTTGAGACCACATTATCATTCAATATGAAGTGCGTACTACCAGCTCCCAGGGAGTTAGGAGAAATGCTGGAGTTGGACTTTATTCTGCAATCTTTGCCAGCTTCATTGTCCCTGAGCCTGATGAACTCCTTTCAGTACCTTGTAGCCCCAGGGCACTCTACACCATTTTAAAATCAACTCCTTATTCATCCCTCCTTCTGGAGGTAAAAGTTCTGTCTTATATGGACTTCTTCAAATACCCTTGCTATTTCTCTACTCCTCAAATGATTGAAATACCTGGATTCTAAATTTGCTTAACAACTTATTAGTCCTAACCCTTAACAACTTATTAGTCCTAACCCTTGCAATCTTGGAATGTTATCACATACATCAAAAAAGGGTCTTTGCAGATGTGATTAAGTTAAGGATCTTTAATTGGAGAGATTATCCTGGATTATTGGGCTGGGTCTTAAATTCAATAACATGTGTCCATATGAGAGGGAAGCAGAAGGAGATTCCATACAAACACAGGTGAAAGTGATGTTAAGACCAACCCAAGATATAAGAAGATGCTGACCCTGAAGACTGCAACAATGTGCCATACTCCAAGGAATGCTGGCAGCAACCAGAACCTGGATGAGGCAAGGTATGTATTCTACCATAGCATCACTGATTTTGGCTCAGTGATCCTGATTTCAGGCTTCAGAGCTCCTTAACCATGAGAGAATAAATTTCTCTTGTTTTAAGCCACAAGGTCAGTGGTAATTTGGTACATTAGCCACCAGAAATTAATGCAGTCCCTCAATAGAGCCCATTTGAATTTTCAGAAAAATACTGGAAGGCTAAGCAAAATTTAAAATCTAAGACAATCATCAGGGTTCATCTTAAAATGTAAGTGTATAATAAGAGTTTTCTTATTAGCCTATGGCAGAAAATATAAGCCATAACAAAAACAATACTGTACTAAGGAATAAAATACAGAGAAATTAAAAAAAGAAAACTCCAATAGTATGAGGAAAACCCAGCTAATATCTCCTAAACTCCTTTTTAAAAACCTCCCAAATAACACATGAATAACAAGGGAAACAAAATTAAATTATAAATTATGTGGATATTAACTGATACCAGGTAAACAATGGTAGTTTAAGCACATGCATTTATCACTTTTATTTTCTAAGAATCTGCTAAAATTATGGTGATGAGAAAAGAGGTATAAATCCATAATGTCAAGGGGAATGGGAGACATGATATCAGTGGATGAAATATTTCAACACACTTTTGTAAACCTAAAATAGGTGGTGGCATAACAAGATAAGGAAGTCACAGAGCAAAGGGCATAGAGAAGGTCATATAGAGAAGGAGAGAGTCTATTTTTCCAATTTTAGAGAGTCTCAAAACTTGAAGTCACCATATACAGCTGAAGGTAGCACTCAGCTCAGAATCAAAATCATGTAGACAGGTTGAAAGTCTATATACTAAACAGTCCACCTCCTCTTCTGCAGCTTGTAGCCTCTGCTGCCTTGCTTAGCATATGAACATCTGGTCATACATTTACCCAAAGCAGGAGATTGTAATATATTCTCCAGAGAAATTGAATGGGAGAGTGCAGGGGCTGAGGGAAATTAGTTATCCTGGATGTTAGGGGGAGGTAAAATGCTAAAAATAGGAAGGTTTACAGAAATTGTGCATATGAGACAGTCAAGCCTTGAGTTCTTCTCCACTGATCTATGAAATACCGCAGGGAGAAGGGGATACCCTCTGGGAAGAAGCTTAGAACATTATTCTCTAAAAAGATTGAAAATGTATGTTGTCATTAGGGAGCTCCTCCAGCAGGAAAAGCTGAGTTTTGCCTAAGTTTTAAAAATGAAAGCCTTCTGGTTGACCATCTGTGAAGTTTGGATGTATTATGTCCCCCAAAACTCCATTATCTTTGATGCAATCTTGTGGTGGCAGATGTATTAGTGTTAATTACATTGGAATCCTTTGATTGATTCCATGGAGATGTGACTCAATCAACTGTGAGTGAAATGTTTGATTGGATAATTTCCATGGAGGTGTTACACTGCCCATACAGGGTGGGTGTTAATTGGATCACCAGAGTTGTATAAAGGAGTTCACAGACAGAAGGAGCTCAGAGCAACTGAAGGTGACATTTTGGAAGAGCTGTAGTTAAGATAGGACAAAATGCCCCAAGAGCAACATTTTGGAGAACACCATTTTGAACTGCAACCTCGGAGCAAACGGATGCCAGCCATGTGCCTTCCCAGCTAACAGAGGTTTTCTAGACACCATTGGCCTTCCTTTAGTGAAGGTACCTGATTGTTGATGCCTTACTTTGGACACTTTATAGCCTGAAGACTGTAACTGTGTAACCAAACTAACCCCCTGTATAAAAGCCAATTCAGGTGGCGGTCATTTTAGCTTGTCTTGGGCGGTTCCGCCGCGTCAGAGGTGCTGGGTTCGCTGGTTCCCGGCCGAGGTGATCGAGGTGACGGGATCCGGGAGGCCAAGGGGAGCCGTCGTCCCCACCGCACAGAGGCGGGCCCCGGGGCTGGCGGCGCCGTCCGGGTCGGGCTCGGGAAGCCGGTGCCCAAGCCCCCAGCCCGCCCCGCCCTCAGCCTGCCATGGCGGCCGCGCCCACGACCCCGGCCCAGCGTGACTTTTGAGGATGTGGCCGTGTACTTCTCCTGGGAAGAGTGGGGGCTCCTTGATGAGGCTCAGAGACGCCTGTACCACGATGTGATGCAGGAGAACCTTGCACTTGTGGCCTCACCAGTGCTCTCCAGCATTGCTGTGTCATGAGGGGTGCACATATCCTTAAATGGTCCTTGAACATCAGCTGCTGTAATCAGATTTTATTGGCCCCGGAGAAACCCTTCTGCGCAGCATGGTATATCACCAGCAGGTGGCTGGCATGGAGCAGAGGATGAGGAAGTGTCTGAAGAGAGTGTGTTTGTAGAAGGAGTATCACAGGTCAGGACTCCCCAGGAAGATCTTTATACTCAGAAAACACAACCCTGTGACATGTGTGTCCCACTATTGAAAGACATTTTGCACTTGGCTGAGCACCAAGGAACTTATCCCAGAGAGAAATCGTTCATGTGTGGGGCATGTGGCAAACAATTTCACTTCAGTGCAAACTTTTACCAGCAGCAGAACCAGCACATTGCAGAGAAACCCTTCAGAACTTATGTGGACAGGACCTTGTTTGAGAAGAACTGTGAATTCCATGAGTCAGAGAAGCCCATTACCTGCAGGGAGGTAGGGAAGAGCTTCTTGACTAGTTCGGGACTTCTTCAGCAACAGGCCAGCCACACCAGGGAGAACCCAAACTATGGCACCGAGTGTGGAGTGGCCTTTCATGGCGGAGAAAGTGATTGCAGGTATACAGAGTACAAGAAAGCCTTCAGCCACAAACATGCACTTGTTCAGCATCAGAGAGTCCATGCTGGAGACAGGCTCTATGAGTGCAGCAAATGTGGGAAAACCTGCAAACGAAGATCTAACCTCATTCAGCACCAGAAAATCCACACTGGAGAAAGGCCTTTTGAATGCAATGAATGTGGAAAATTCTTTACCCACAACTCCCGGTTCATTCAACACCAGAGAGTTCATACTGGCGCAAGGCCTTATAGGTGCAGCAAATGTGGGAAATCCTTTAGCCAGAGCTCTGGCCTCATTCATCATAGGACAGTTCATACTAATGAAAGGCCTTATGAGTGCAGTGAATGTGGGAAATCCTTTAGCCAAAGCTCTGGCCTCATCACACATTGGAGAGTTCACAGTGGAGCAAGGCCTTATGAGTGCGGTCAATGTGGGAAATCCTTTTGCCAAAGCTCTGGTCTAATTCAACACCGGAGAGTTCACACAGGAGCAAGGCCTTATGAATGCAGTGAGTGTGGGAAATCCTTCAGTCGCAAATCACACCTCATTCAACACCAGACAGTTCACACTGGAGCAAGGCCTTTTGAGTGTGGTGAATGTGGGAAATCTTTCAGCCAAAGTTCTAGTCTCATTCAACATCGGAGGGCTCACACTGGGGAAAGGCCTTATGCCTGCAGGGAATGTGGGAAAGCCTTCAGTCGAAGGTCTTACCTCACTGGGCACCAGAAACTTCACACAGGAGAAAGGCTTTAGATGTTTGGGGACTGTCCTATTTATTCATTATAACGTTGGAAGAGAATCTTTGTGACGGAATCATCTGTCTGAATTTAATGTCATAGGGAAACATTCACAGTGGGAGATTCCCCAGAAGCTCCAGGTCCATGGGAAGCTTCAAGGAGCTGTGTTGCACTCTAACCTGCCCAGGGCCCTTGTCTTTTGATTTCTGTCGCTGCCGTTTGCTGTGGCAGCAGCCTTTTCACTTCTGTCACCCTAACGTGATCAGGAAAGCAGGCTTCTGTGCTCTATCTCAATCACTGGAGGAAATCATGAGTAGCCTGAGCCCTTAAGGAATCTTGTTTCTTTCCCTGTGACAAGGTAGGGCATAGATTTCACTCACTTTTGGCTTAGAGGACCTGATCTTTGTTCTGCTGGTGCCTGCAGAGAAGGACAACCATTTTCAGGGACATTGATGGTCTCAAGTGATGCTTGTGATGGAATTTTCCAGCCTCCAAGTGATCAATGTGGGAAATACCTACCTCACCTCACTCTGGTTTGCTTAAGCCACCTTTAATCTTGAGGGTTTTATTCATTGTGTGGGTTGGGTTGAAGACAGAATTGTATTCTGTCGGCTTGAAGGAGTGCGTGGTTTCTGTGCACATCCCAAAGTGCCTCAGGGGACAGTAGGAGGGCAGGAAATGCCTCTCCAGTTGGGCCTGGTTTGCATTGCTGCCCTAGGCCTCCTAGGAAAGACTGCAGGGCTTTGTGGCTCTAATTTGTGGCCTGGTAGCCAGATTTGTTGTGCACTCAGAGGCCACCCTGAGGAGTGGCAATTGTGTGTCCAGTGCTTCTGGGAGCAGCCTGACTGGGATATCACGTAATGCCCAGCATTGCTGAGGGAACTCTTACCCCGTAGGTCCTTCAGTGGAGTCACGTGCCCTGACGTCCAGAACTGAGTAAGCTAGTGTCCCTGGTTGTGAAGTTAGAGAGGCAGGGGAACTGCAATTGGTGCAGAAACACTGGATTATGAGAGAGTAGAGGAGACTGCAGCATAGTTGGGATGTGCCTTTTCTAAAAGTGCATCCACAAATACGCCAGTGAGGTGTGCGGGATGAGTGTATATGAATTCTCAGGACCCCCAGGTCTGTGGGTCTTTCTAGCTAAGGTCTTTGTCAGAGAAAGAGAGAGGAGAGAGACGGCGCAGTCCGGGGTGTGGCTCCTGTGCCCCAGCCGCGTTCCCGGTGGCCCAGGTGGAAATGGCCTTCACTGTTTGGCAATATTTGCTGCTCCTAAGGCAAGGCTGCCCCTCCCGTGAGGGGAGAGACGGCAGAGTCAATATGGAATTTTCAAACCTGTATTTCCAGAGAGTGGGAGAGCTAATTTAAAGCTTTATTAGGGTATAACTGACATGCAATAAACTACACTATTCAAAGTATACAATTTAAGTTTTGACACAGGTGTAAACCTGTGAAACCATCGTAATCCTGATAATGAATATATCTGTCGCCCCTATATTTGCCTCATGCTCTGTTTTAATCTTTATTTCTTTACAATAGATGAGTGTCCATTTTCCAGAATTTTATGTAATTGTAATCCTTTACTCTTACTTCTGGTTCTTCTCATACTGCATAATTATTTTGAGATTCATCAATGGTGCTTATATGAGTAATTCATTCTTTTTACCTTGCTGTATAGTATGCTGTTGTATGCATAAACCTTTATTTGTTTACCCATTCAAAAAAAAAAAAAAAAGCCAATTCATTTCTGGTATTTTGCATGACGGTTTGGAACACCATCTTTATCCATCCAAAGGGCTCTCCAGATATCCAACAGATCTCAAGTAAGACACCGAAATATGAAAAAAAAAAGAAATGAGAATAATAAACAGGCAACAAACAGGAAAAAAGTTAGTGCCAAGAACAAAAGAAAATCTTGTTCTTCTTCTTCTACTACTTCTTTAAATGACAATCAACTTGCCTCTCTAGATAAGGAAAATAAAATATTAAGAAGGAATAATAAAAGAACTAGAAAAGCCATATAGATTAAAAATCTAAAAGCCAAAGTGAAACATTCATTGGAAGAGTTTAAGATATAATCAAGAAAAATCTTCCAGACATAAAAACGCAAGGAATCAGAAAGTAAGAGTAAAGTGATGAGGTAATTAATCCAGGATATTCATCATTACATTCTTAAGAGTTCAAGAAGGAGTTTAAAAATAGATAGTGAAGTATCATAATTTAAACATGAAAGAGATGAAGATAGAAACTTTGTTAACAATGAAGTACATGACTCACCATATTGACAAAGTTCACTCATAGACCAGCCCAATTAATTAGAAAAAGTACTCCAAGGCATATCACTGAGAGATTTCAGAACACCAGAGATAAATAGAAGACTCAAAAGGAAGCAAGAGAGAAAAACATTACATGCACGGTAATAATAATCTGTATGACATCACACACCTCAGAAAGAAGAAGTGCTAGCCGACAAGGGAACAGAATCATGAGGATTTCTAAAGAAACTGATGTTCTCCAAAATTTATTATGAGAACTTTTAAATATCCAATATATTTGCTAACTTATACAAAATATGTTTTGCAAAATAGTTCAAAGATGAATAATGGCAAAGCAAATATAAAAACCCTGAAGTAGGATCCATGGGTACTTGATAAAGTAGCTGCTATATATAATGCAAACAAAGCAACAAAGCTCCTCCTTCCCAATTAATATAATCTATCAGTTTGTAGTAAATAGAATTGTAGTAAATAAAATCCTAGAGCAAAGGATTCAATATCCTTCCCATTTGTCCTGTCACATTAGTTAGTTTAGGCTGAATAACATTGTAATAATAATAATAATGTAAATTGTATTTCTTTATTTTAAGCAAATTTTAGTGTTACAGAAAAGTTGCAAACATAGTATAAAAAGTTCCCTTACAGCCCTAACCCCACTTCCTCTAATGCTAACTCCTAACCATAGTACAATTATGAAGAACAGGAAATTAATGTTCATATAAATTACAGACATTATTCAAATTTCACCAAATTTTCCAATGATGTATTTTTTTCTGTTGAGAATCTAATCTAGGTCCCCATGTTGTATTAAGTTGGTATTGCTTCTTAGGCTCCTCCAATCTGTGGCAGTTCCTCATTCTTCACTTGTTTTTCCATGTATCTAATACTTTAGACAGTTTTAAAGAATACTTGCTAGTTATCCTGTCAAATGTACCTAAATATGTATTTTTCTGATCTTTTCTCATGATTAGAGCAAGATTATGTATTACTGGCAAGAATAATAAAAATAATGGCTAGTTAAAAGTTTTACGTTATTATCATCAGATTATAATTAAAGTAAGAAAGGCAAAAACAAAGACATAACATATCATAAACATGATCATAATTTTAAAACTCAAGGAATGGAGAAAGGCCTGGAAGTTGAGAGGTATTATGCATCAAATTCCTCATTTTCATAGCAGAAAATAAGTAGATACTCTAAGATCAATGAATCAAGAAAAGTATATATGAGTGTATTTGTTTTAGCAAGTACTAAAATCAATAACCTTTATCAGTGGTTGCCTGTGTGGATTTGGCTTGGAATTGGAGGTGAAAGAAGGGCAATAAGGAATACTGTAATTTTTAAGTTTATCTTCTGAAACAGTAGATAGAATATTAGCATCCAAAGATGTCCATGCTCTATTCCTAGAATATGTTACCTTACATGACAAAAGGAACTTTGCAGATGTGATTAAGTTAAGAAGCCTGAGATTTTCTGGTATTATCTGGCTGGGCTGAATGAAATTGCAAGGGTCTTATAAGATGGAGGCAAGAGAGCCAAATTCAGAAAAAGGAGATATGACAGCAGAAGCAGAGGTTGGGATGGTGCGCTTTGAAGAGGGAGGAAGGGACCACGAGCCAGGGAATGTAGGGGGCCTCCAGAAGCTGAAAAGGGAAAGAACATGGATTATTGCCTGGATCCTCCAGAAGGAATGCAACACTACTGGTACTTTGATTTTAGCACCTGTGCCAGTTTGAATGTATTATGTCCCCCAGAAAAAGCCATATTCTTTGATGCAATCTTGTGGGGCAGACATAATAGTGGGGATTAAGTTGGAACGTTTGGATTAGGTTGTTTGCATGGAGATGTGCCCCACCCAACTGTAGATGATAACTAATGGGATATTTCCATGGAGGCGTGGCCCCACCCATTCAGGGTGGGCCTTGATCAGTGGAGCCATATAAATGGGCTGACTCAAAGAGAAGGAACTCAGTGCAGCTGTGAGTGACATTTTGAAGAGGAGCAAGCTTGCTAGAGAGGAACGTCCTGGGAGAAAGCCATTTTGAAACCAGAACTTTGGAGCAGACGCCAGCCACGTGCCTTCCCAGCTAACAGAGGTTTTTCTGGATGCCATTTGCCATCCTCCAGTGAAGGTACCTGATTACTGATGTGTTACCTTGGACACTTTATAGCCTTAAGACTGTAACTGTATAACCAAATAAACCCCCTTTTTATAAAAGCCAGTCCATCTCTGGTGTTTTGCATTCTGCAGCATTAGCAAACTAGAACAGCACCTTAAGGTTTGTTTCAGACTTAGGACCTCCAGAAAGGTAAGTTAATATATTTATGTTGTTTTAAGCCTTGAAACTTTTGCTGTTGTTTTTTTACAGAAGAAACAGGAAAATAGTCAAAACTTGTTTTTTTTCAATTTTGAAACAACTTGCCTGTATTACTTCTGTAGTTAAATAAAATTAAAAATCACCATTAGTGCATATGAGCAATAGACTGGACAAGAGATTAGTTTATGCTCAGAAACCAATGCCCATTGAGGTGGAGGAGAACAGATGGATTTATATATCAGATTTGTTGTATAATTAGAAAAGTACAGCAAATATAGAGAACTGTCTACCAAAATCAGTTCTATTTTTTTTTCTGAGCATGTTACTAGTCTATAATCTCAGTCTGTTTTAGTAAGGAGGACTCATGGAATTCAGCCTTTGTTAATGGACAGCAAGTAGAAGAGATAAGTGCAATTTCTGCTGTGCTTGCTATGAATTGCTGGCCTTGAACTTTTGTTCTTTCTCCATTCCAACCGACTGGAATGTCAATGACCACAAAAATCATAGGGGCTCCTTGTTGAAGATAGCAGAGTTGCGATCAGCCTGGGTGCCTGAATGACTGTTTATGGCTGAGATCTTCCAAAGTAGAATATTGCTTTGAGACTTGAGTGTCCAAATTCCAGGACTCAAAAATAGCTTTGAACTACATGACAAATAAATGTAATTATTTGTTAAACACCGGATTTAGGGGTCTTTTGATTATAACAGCTTGGCATACCCTAACAGATACAATATAGATATTATAATGAGGGATGATTCTAGAATGACTAGGTGGATTGTGGTGTCATTAGCTATCATACAGAACTCTGACAGAATATGATACGATGGTGTAGTGGATTGAATGGTGACCTCTCAAAGGAAATGTCCGAGTCCTAACCCCTGGTATCTTTGAATGAGACCTTCTTTGGAAATAGAGTGTTTGCAGGTATAATTAAGTATGTCAAAAGGTGATTACCCTGGATTTAGGATGGCCTCTGTGTCGGTTTGAATGTATTATGTCCCCCAAAATGCCATTAGCTTTGACGTAATCTTGTGTGGGCAGACGTATCAGTGTTGATTAGATTGTCATTCTTTGAGTGTTTCCATGGAGATGCCCCACCCAACTGTGGGTGATGACTTTGACTGGATAATTTCCATGGAGGTGTTGCCCCACCCATTCAGGGTGGGTCTGAATTAAATTACTGGAGCACTATATAAGCTCAGACAGAAGGAGCAAGCTTGCTACAGCCAAGAGGGACACTTTGAAGAATGCACAGGAGCTGAGAGAGGAGCTGCAGATAAGAGACAGTTTGAAGATGGCCGTTGAAAGCAGACTCTTGCTCCAGAGAAGCTAAGAGAGGACAAACACCCCAAGAGCAACTAAGAGTGACATTTTTGAGGAACTGCAGCCTAGAGAGGAACGTCCTAGGAGAAAGCCATTTTGAAACCAGAACTTTGGAGCAGACAACAGCCATGTGCCTTCCCAGCTAACAGTTTTTCCGGACACCATTGGCCATCCTCCAGTGAAGGTGCCCAATTGTTGATGCCTTACCTTGGACACTTTATGGCCTTAAGACTGTAATTGTGTAACCAAATAAACCCCCTTTATAAAAGCCAATCCATTTCTGGTGTTTTGCATTCTGGTAGCATTAGCAAACTAGAACAGCCTCTAAATCCAGTGACTGGTGTCCTTATAATAAGAATAGAGGGAGATGAAAGACACAGAGACACAGGGGCACAAAGACCCACATGGTGATGGAGTCAGAGCTTGTGGTTATGCTGCCACAGGACAAGGAATGTCGGGAGCCACCAGAAAGTGGAAAAGGCCAGGAAAGATTCTCCCCAAGAGCCTTCGGAGGGAATGGGCAGTGCTGACATCTCGATTTGGGACTCTAGGCCTCCAAAAATGTGAAAGAATAAATTTCTGTTTTTGAAGCCTGGTATAGATTGAATCATGTCCTCCAAAAAAGATGTTAACATTTTAATCCCCATTACCTGAGAAAGTGACCATATTTGGAAATAGGAATTAAGCAAGTTAAATAGGAATTAGGCAAGTTAAAATGAGTTCATAAGCTCATTACTGCAAAGGAGAGGCTAAACCTGCTTGTAATTGTGCCTAAGAGTCTCCCCCTGAGTGTCTCTTTGTTGCTCAGATGTGGCCCTCTCTCTCTCTAACTAAGCCACCTCGGCAGGTGATCTCACTGCCCTCCCCCCTACATGGGACCTGACTCCCAGGGGTGTAAATCTCCCTGGAAATGCAGGATATGACTCCCAGGGATGAATCTGGACCCAGCATCATGGGATTGAGAATATATTCTTGACCAAAAGGGAGATGCAAAATGAAACAAAATAAAATTTCAGTGGCTGAGAGATTCCAAATGGGAGTTGAGAGGTCACTCTGGTGGACATTCTTAACGCACTATATAGATAACCCTTTTTAGGTTTTAATGCATTGGAATAGCTATAAGTAAATACCTGAAACTATCAAACTGCAACCCAGTAGCCTGGACTCTTGAAGACGACTGTATAACAATGTAGATTACAAGGGTTGACAGTGTGATTGTGAAAACCTTGTGGATCGTACTCCCTTTCTCCAGTGTATGGATGGATGAGTAGAAAGATGGGGGCAAAAACTGAATGGAAAATAAGGTGGGATGGGGAGTGATGATTTGGTTGTTCTTTTTTACTTTTACTTTTTATTCTTATTCTGATTCTTTCTGGTGTAAGGAGAATGTTCAAAAATAGATTGGGGTGATGAATGCACAACTATATGATGGTACTGTGAACAGTTGATTGTACACCATGGATGACTATGGTATGTGAATATATTTCAATAAAACTGAATTTAATTTAAAAAATGAGTTCATAGGGTTGGGTGGATCCTCAATTGATTATGACTGGTGTCCTTATAAGGAGAGTTTATTTGGACATGGACAGAGAAACAAAGGGGAGGATGCCATGTGACGACTAAGACAGAAAACCCCATGGATTGTTGGCAATCCACTACCAGAAACTAGAAGAAGCACAGAACAGATTCTTCCCTACTAACTTCAGAGAAAGCATGGCCCTGATAACATCTTGATTTGGGACTTCTGGCTGCCAGAATTGTGAGACAATAATTTTCAGTTTGAAACACCTAGATTGTGGTACTTTATAGCAAGCAGCCCTATGAAACTAAGACAAAGCCACTTTGGGACCATTTGTTATACAGGGTATTAAATTTTAATTTCAGAAAATATGCTGGTTTCAATGTGGAGAATAAACTGTAAGTGAATAACAAATGAGAAGATGAGTTAGGAGCCCACTGTGATAATTCAGGTGAGAAGGAACAGTGGAAAATAGTGGTGGCATGTTGGGAGATCGGTGTCAGTGAATTGAGATGAGAATTATGTGATGAACTGGATGTGAGGGATAAAGGAGAATCAATGGCATTCTCCTTTCTTCCTTGGGAAACTTGGTGGACAGTCATGCCACGTATTGTGAGGTAGATAACATAGAGATAACAGAAGGTTTGACGAGGAAGTTTACGTAGTAAAATGTTGATTCGAAAGTTAAATGGGAAATTGTTTAAAGATATCCCTTAGCAGTTGGATATTCAGTTATAGGTCACAGAAGGGACATCTCAGTCTGGTGGAAGACATTTAGGACATTTCAGTGTATAGAGGGAAACTTCAAGCCTTAGGAGATGACGTTGATCAGGGTGAATATAGGGCGAGAAGAGAAGAAGACATAATGGGTGACTAAAAGAAACCTCAAATTTCAGGAGGTGGTTGGAGTAAGAGACACTTTTACAATATATGAGAAGGTTCAGATAGAGTTCTCAGCTGCACCAGATGTTCCTCATGTATCTTGAGAACTCAGGGTTCTAGAAGAATAGCTATGGCCTGGCTGTTGTGGTGTGTGTGTATGTGTGTGTGTGTATGTGTGTGTTCCCAATCTAGGTGAGGAAGTCAACAGTAGACTCAGTAGATAATTTGATCATTGAAAAGATAACATGGTACTACTGCAAACACCACTAGGCACATGAATTTGACAACTTAGATGAAAACAATCAATTTCTCAGACCTCACAAAGTACCACAACTTACCCAGGATGGAAAAAGATAATCTGAAAGAGGCTAAAACAATTTTTAAAAATTGAATTCATATTTTTAGAAAACTTCTGAAAAAGAAATCTCCAAGCACTGTTGGTTTCTCTGGCAAATTCTAACCAAACATTTAAAGAAGAAATAAAACTGATTTTCCACAACTTCTTCCATAAAATTGAGGAGGACGGTGAGAACCCCAAGTACTGTTGTAAGGCTAAAATACCCTGACACCAAAGCTCGATATAGATAGTATATCAGAAAAGTATAGACCACTATCTCTCATGAATACAGTCATAAAAATCCTCAAAAAATATATAACAAATTAAATCCAGCTATAACCACAAACTTGAACCAGGGTCTGCTTGAACAGGATTTATCCCAGAGAAATAATGATGGTTTAAGATGAGGTCATCTGTTTAACATGCCCCAGAAATAGATACAGCAAGGAAGGTCACATGGCAGCCTGGGAAGAGGCTTCCATGGCCAGAGCCTGTTCATGTGCCTTTGTCTTTATTCACTCCTCTTTGCTTGTTATTTCCAATGGTTTTCAGCGTGGGGCTGTGCTCCCACAAGAGGGCATTTTGCAATGTGTGTGGGCAGTTGTCTTTTTTCCCTACTTTTCTTTTGGTTTTCCCATGTCTTTGGAACATGTGTGTGTGTATGTGTTTGTGTGTGTGTGTGTGTGTGTGTGTGTGAAGGGAGACAAGGCTGCTCTGTCTCTATGGCATGCATCATATTTTCACACTATGAAGAATTACCCCATGTTCAGGCCAGGACCGTTCTAGACAGTCTCTTGGGGTGATGCCATTTACCAACTCCACCTCCCAAACTCTTCCTTTCAGTGCAGTCCTCTTTGTTGATATCTATATATCCAGCTACCTGCTTGGCATCTCTACTCTGTCTTCTCCAGGAGCCCAGGAACTTATTGCCCTTCTCTCCTCATAGTTTCAAGAAATGGCACTACCATGTTGCAGCTCCATGGGGCACTGCCTAATGCCCTAAGACACAACTTGGTGGTCCCTGGTATTCATAGTTAAGTCGTCACCTTCCCTTAGTTATCTATATATTCTCTGGCATCCATGTTGAAAGTCTGTTCCCTCTGTTCCAGTTTCTGTGCCGGAATTGTGGATCCTTCATGATACACATTGCAATTTATGATTACTTAATGTCTTATTTGTTTTCTTGCTTATAGCTCTTTTCCTCCACCACTATCCCTCACTATAGAAAAAGAGACTATGTGTCTTCTTATTATATCCCTAGTGCCTCACGCGATGCCAGAATTGCAGGGTTTAATAAATAGTTTCCAAACAAAAATGAAAAGTAAGCCATCACCATTTCTCACATGGAGCCTGCAAAAGATTCATAATTGGTCTCCTTGCCCCCTACTTGCCCTGCTACCCCCAACTCCAGTCTTAACTCTGAAGCCAGGTGAGCTTTCTAAAAGACAGCATTTGCTCTGTCACTCTCTGAGTGCTGGCAGGCTGTGTTTTAGGTCTGGGAAGGGCTAGATGTTATCCCATTTCATTGAGTGCCTGTGGGCTTCTGATGGACAAGAATGCACAGAGTCCCCTTAGAGGAGCTGGGGGGAGGAGGGGCCAGGGCTGAATCCCCTTCCCCACCCCCCCCAACTGTGGAAAGCAGTACTGCCTGCCCTCAGTTCTTATTCTTTTCTAACAAAAAGGAGCCCAGCTGCAAAATAGTCCCTGATGTCACTGGCTTCCCCCTCAGATCAAGCTACTTTGCTAAAAAGCAAATCTATTAGGCACTTGATAGACACTGCTCAGTAATAATTGCTGAACAAATTAATATGAGCTCTCCGTTTCAATCCCTTGGCTTGCAAGGCACGTGGGGCCCTGATGGGGGCTCCGAGGTGGAGGTTGCTGCCTGTGTGGACAGGAGACAGCCAGAAGGATTTACATTTCACTCAGGGCCTGTGCAGCAGGAGCATGCGCACTGCCCACTGGAGACTGTCAGCGGTGACCCCCCTTCCCCTGTTCACTATGGAAACCAATGCCAGGACAGGGCCTCTCCTCTTCCCCAGTCTGCCAAGAACAGCGGATTCCACAGCTGTGTAATCTGTTCCACATTACAGAGTTTGAAATAACCCACCAGCAAACTGTCTGCTCTAGAATTTTTTAAACCATAACTTCTTGATAGACTTTCTGAATTCATGGAACTCCTGTCTACAAAATCTTGATTTAATCAGAAGATCTTCCTGATTTTCTTTGGGAAGATATTTCTGCAAGCTTCAGGCCTTGTGCCTCTAAGCTGCTGGCCTTGAGAGGACTCATTGCGCAGATCACATAGGGCTAACCTTGGGGATACCCGGCAAGACTAATTGGTGTCCTTGGAGCTCCAGCTCATAATCTTGACCTTTGGATTAAAGCAGTTATGTTTGCTTCATGAATACTGCTTTCCTCTTCTTTCCCATCATGTCACCTGTTATTTCCCTTATCGTTCTGAAGTCTCCAGGACTGGTTTATGGGCTGTCACTTTATTAGGCAGCTATCAAGCTACTGGCCCCACCTATGAGGTATTTTCTGCACTTACAAGCTATCTCAACCTTTGTTTTTTTTCCCCATCCCACATGAACTTTCTTCTTGTTAGAAATTTGAGCCTCTTCTGCAGAGCTTTTCCTGGGAAGAAAATGGTATTCCTTTAGCAAGGTATTATTGGGCTCCATGGATGCACAGCCCCAGGGATCTACCCTTTTCTTGGTTTCAAACTTTATCAGTTCCAAGCCTCTAATCCCTCCCAGTGTAATATCTCAGTATGGTCCTAGAATGTGGACCCTGTCATCAGTGAGGTGTGAAGTGAGCTGTGGCAGAGGTGGGGGTGCACTGTCAGGCGTGATGTCAGCAACTTCACCAAAATGAGCTCCAGATCGGAACTCAATTATCCAGACACCTCCAGGCATCAGCTTGAGCCTAAGCAGCTCTCTGGCTAGAGATCTGATATAATAATTCAGTAGGAGACAACTTTTATAATTACTGTGCTCCAAGCTTATGATTTAATTTAATGAATCCATTAAATCCAGGAAGGTGAAATTTTAATAACTTTGCATTCGTAAAAATTGTAGCCCACGGACAAAGCTGACCTGAGATTTAACTAATAAACTCAAACATTTTGATTATTTAAAAAGACATTAAATGAACTAAATATTTAATTCAAATAGATATACAATAAAAATCCAAAATAAGGAATGAATAAAACTATTGAAAATTGAAGGCAAGAAAATGAGAATTATATTTAAGAAACATGGGAACAATAAATCAATTCAAGAAGCATTCTTTAAAAAAGAATAACTTGGGCACACTTCTGTAAGATATGCTCATTAAAATGGTAGAAACTCATAAAGTAAAGAAGAAAAAGAAAATTGAAATATCCCAACAAAGAGATCTGAATGATATGTAGGAATTACCCTGGTGAGGTAAGAGGCTACAGAGTTCTGTTGGAGGGGCTGGTGAAGAGGTGATCTTCCTGAAGGTGACTCGTGTGAAATCCCAAAGCTAAGAGAAAAGATAACAGCACAGAAAACCCTCTGAAATAAGTCTCTTTGAGAAAAAATAAAGTGAGAAATGAGAAAGGACACATGCAAATAGAACTCTAGAAACGTCAACATAATATTTTAAACATCCTTTGGGTTCCGGTGACGATAACCAGATTCCAGACAGTGTATTCAAAAGAAGCTGTTGATTTGAGGAAACCCAGGAAGGGCTGAACCGCCAAAGTCAGCTCATACATGGAATGCAGATAAGCCTTAGGAACCCTGGTTCCGGAGGTGCCAACACTGATCCTTTCTTTCCAGCTGCTTTTGGGGCTGTGTCTTTGCCCACTGCAGATCTATCTTCTGCACTCGGGAAACACAGCCATTAACATGTTGCATCTCTGGTCATTTCAGAGACTGCCACGTATCATCCAAGAGGACCCATATTAAAAAAAAAGAAAAATCCAGGGAAGGAGTTGGGTGTGGCTCCTAAAGAGGGACCAATCAGTTGCTGCCAGAGGGTGGGAGTCGGGTTGTGTGAAAAGATGAAGTTTCCCCGTGAACACAGCGGAGGTAGCAGAAATAATCAAGACAAACAGGGAAAGATATTATCACACAAGTGTGTGCTGGTAAATAAGGCAGTCTTTGCATTACGGATTCTTAATAACAAAATTAAAAGAGGAGTGGAAAACCCAAACCAATGACCACTAAAACACTAACAATGTTATTAGTTTATGACCACCAAAGAAAAGTTCACTTTTCACATTGATTCAGAGAGTCTGCGTTTCTGTTTATTTTATAACCCCTTCAGACTTGGTAGAGACTCAATACATTTTTATTGGCATTTCTCTGGGTCCCAGTCTCAGACATCCTCTTCAAAGTTCGCCCATTTTCATAGTCAATCCCGAGTACTCTCTCGGTTTAAGTGCTCACACTTACTCTTATGAAACACGAATTTGCACACTGGTCTAGACTTTTCTCTGGGACTCTTCTGACTTGATTTTGGACACGTCCAACTGAAGATTGCCTAAGAAACTCGACCTCGGCATTTCAGAAGCTCAAGGTTGTTATTCTCTTTCGTTAAACCCGCCCCTTCTCCAGTGGCCACCCATCCCCCACCCCAACCCACTCCCCACCCGGGGCCCCAGACTTTCCCTGCGCCGTTGCCAACCTTCCCGTCCCGCCCCGTCTGCAGCCAGCGGCCCACCGACGCGCATGCGCACCGCCCGCCGCCGGCCGCCCCGCCCTGCCGCTGCGGAAGGCGCCGCGCGGCCCCACGCACTTCCTCTCCAGGAGTCCGTGCAGGGAGCTCAGCGCCGAAGCGCTCCGACATTCCGAGGCCCTGCCCTTGTCAGACGGAGCAGACATGTCGGAACAAAGTAAGGCCCTGGGCGACCCCGGCTTTGCAGCTGAGGCCCCCGACTCGGAGGCGTGCGACAGCCCTGGGGTTCCGATGGGGGCCCCGCCGCCCGCCCCTCAGGCTGCGACCCTCGCGGGGCCAGAGAACCCCGCTCCAGGCCAGACCGACGTCCCGCAGGCCCCGCCGCAGCCCCAGCCAACGAGCGAGAAGGGGGACGCGAAGGCCCTGCAGCAGGCCGCGGAGGAAGGCTGCGCTCGCCAGGCGCTGAACGCAGCCCAGGCCCAGCCCGGCCCGGCGCCGCCCGCCCCGGCCCAGCTGGTGCAGAAGGCGCACGAGCTCATGTGGTATGTGCTGGTCAAGGACCAGAAGAAGATGATCATCTGGTTCCCAGACATGGTGAAGGATGTCATCGGCAGCTACAAGAAGTGGTGCCGAAGCATCCTCAGGCGCACCAGCCTCATCCTCGCCCGAGTGTTCGGGCTGCACCTGCGGCTGACCAGCCTGCACACGATGGAGTTTTCGCTCGTCAAAGCCCTCGAGCCCGAGGAGCTGGACAGGGTGGCCCTGAGCAACCACATGCCCATGACAGGCCTCCTGCTGATGATCCTCAGCCTCATCTACGTGAAGGGCCGCGGAGCCCGAGAGAGCGCGGTCTGGAACGTCCTGCGCATCCTGGGGCTGCGGCCCTGGAAGAAGCACTCCACCTTCGGGGATGTGCGGAAGCTCATCACCGAGGAGTTCGTCCAGCAGAATTACCTGAAGTACCAGCGCGTGCCCTACCTTGAGCCCCCCGAGTACGAGTTCTTCTGGGGCTCGCGAGCCAGCCGCGAAATCACCAAGATGCAAATCATGGAGTTCCTGGCCAGGGTCTTTAAGAAAGACCCCCAGGCCTGGCCTTCCCGGTACAGAGAAGCTCTGGAGGAGGCCAGAGCCCTGCGGGAGGCTGAGGCCGCTGCCCACTTTCCCCGCAGCAGCGTCTCCGAGGACTAGCAAGGTCTGGAGGCAGAGTAATCGGTTCTGACCCTCACCAGGGCTCTGGAGGGGTGGGGGTGGGGCATTAGAGTATTCAGGATTTACAGTGCAGTATTTCACGTGTAACTTTTCAGTTTTCAGTACCGTGCTTTTATACCTTTTAATGCAATGTATTCATTTGGGTACTATTGGGTAGTGTTTAGGGTTTATGCATGTTTGTTTATAAAGTAAGCTCGGTTGGTGCTTTTTCTTTTTGTCCTACCTTTCTTGGATTTTTGTACCAGAGACGTGCTACACTTAATGAAATACATTGAGAGATTTTCCATCTTACTCTTTTCTATGAAGCGGATGATGTGTATTGGGGTAGACTGCTCGTGGAGAGTTTGGAAGAACTCAGCAGTAAAGCTGGGCCGACCAAGAGAAAAGTCAAAGCCCTCTCATTATGTCCTCGCTGGACACAGGAAACACATCCGTGTGGAGTTTGCTGATTTGAACTGAAACGATCTCAGTGTGAGCACTTGGCACACTTTACTAAACACAGATACAACCCCACCATGAGTAAACATTAAAGATCCTTGTGATACAATCGTTTTTGGAAAAGTGTACTTTATATATGTTTTTAACAAGGGAGTTTGATTGGTAATGGGACAAAGAATTCTCCATTTTATAAAATGTGCTAATGTTTTAGCTCTTTCCCCCTATAGCGTAGGAAAATCACTAATTGCCACTACTCATGAACGTGTGTTTATAGTTTTATTTTTTTAACATAATTCATGTGTTATTTCAAAATTTTTGACAAATATAGGAAAGTATAAAAACAAAAAGCAAAGTCCCCATAATCATATCACTGGAGATAATGCACAGAGTAATTTCCTTCCTTTTATTCTGTACAGCTTATTAGAATGAGTAGCAATCTTTTCTCAGCACTTAGAGGAAAGCATTGTGCTAAACCCTTTACATGCATTTTCTCTTTGTATTTAATCGTCACGACAGCTTTATGAGACAGGCACTTAACTACATCTGCAGTGTGGGATAAACTCAGGAACAAAGTACATAATTGATTTTCCCTAAATCATAAAGCTTAGTAAGAGGAAGGGCTAGAATTTGAACCCAGACTGAATGAGCCTAGAGCTCAGACTTCTCCACTTGCCCACACCTGCCTTCACCCACTTTTTAGCTACTGGTTTTTAGTTTAGGTTTTTGTCTGTGTGTGTGTGTTCTTTTGTTTTTCAATTCCATGTTAAGAGTCTGCACTCTTAACCTCTGTCCCCAACACACACACATACACACAAATATATAAATAGGTCAGAAATTTTATTTTTCTAATTAATTTTCACAATAATCCTTTAGAGAAAGCAATAATATTCTGATTGTACAAATTCAGAAACGTAGTTTCAGAGAGGCTATTTGACTTAAGTCATTTCATTGCTTAACAGTGAAACCTGGATTTGAAACATGGTCTGCACTGAGGCATTGAGATAAAGGAGCCTTCACCAGGGAGGCGAGAGGGATACATGGAACACAAGGGAAACGGAGGTAGGGGCTGGAATAGGGAGGTTACCTTTTGGGACACCTTGTGACCTAGCTGTCTGGGAATTTCAATGGGCCACTAGGTGATTCCCCAAAGTGTCGAATTGGATGGATGGGGTCATAGGAAATAACTGGAGAAATAATTTCATTCCAAAGCTTTCTGGTCCTGCAAGGGGTGGGGGGTGGGGTTGGGGAGAGAAGGGGGCATTTAATAAAATCCTTGAAACTGCTTAGGAGTGGAAAAAACTATTTAGTCATAGCCAAAACCTTTTCATGGGAAGATACATAATTTGGGGGAACACATGTGTCGATAAGTTTGCATCATCCCCCCCCCCCCCAAAAGAAGCAAATGGGTGTTACATTTAGGTGAGGAAATTATAATCTATCTGGATTGGGAGCTAGAATTCCCAACACTTGGGGCATCACTGAATGGGTGGGCGTAGGTGCTGAAAATGCTTAAGAAGTCCCAGGTGTGCTGAGATGGAATCCATCCTCAGTTTAGTAGACTTCCTATGAAGTCTGCCTTGAGAGGCAGGGATGACTTTGCTTCGATGGCACCTGTTACTCAGAGTCAAGGTGAGTATCACACCTGTTTAGAAATTTTAGAGTTACAAATGTTATTTCCACCCCACCCCCCAAAACAATTTCAGCAGAAACAAACAAATCTGTGTCCTTTTCATTTCAAATCATGGGGCTCTCCAGAATTCTCCAGGTCTGGAGAAAGGCCACAGCTGTCACTCCTGCTGGACCTTTCTCTGATTCCCTGATGCTTTCCATGCTGCTGGGTTGACTCCTTGCAGCAAATCTAGCTCCTGTATGCTTCTTGTGGTCATGTCCAGAAGTCACTAGGCAGGGAGTCCCTTTGTCTCCCCACTTAACTTCCTGTTTCTGAACCCACCTTTCTCCCTTCTCTGCTGTGAAAGGCAGGTAGAACCATCCTCTCCATAGCAGATCCAAGCTTACTTGACACAGGCACACCAGCCAAGCACGAAGACTGAACCTCTGGAGGACAGGATTATGCGCAATGAGGAGTAGAAACCAGGAGGGTACACGGGCAGGGCTGCTTGACTCCTGTGCTGTCTCAGGCAGCCAGACTTAGAGGAAAAGGCTTCCCAGATGTGGATCAGGGTTAGTTCATGACACATACAGGGGCCAGAAACTTGGGGCATGGGGAGGGAGCACTGTCTATCTCTCCTAGATTTCCACATTGGACTTGGAATTGAAAGTTTGGAGGGTTTGTTAAATATTTAACAGACGATACACCTGAAAGGTGCTGGGATGGATCTTTGAGAAAGGGGTCAGTGGGTCCTCAATGTTCTGGTCCAGGGTGATGGTGTAGTAAATGCCAGTCTGCTGTGGCTGGCAGCAGTTTTCCTAATTTCCAGTAATGTGATGTTTTAGTTGTCTGACCTGCCAACTGGCAACCCACTCCTTTACAAACCACCCCCCTCCCCCCCCCCACATATTTCACAGAAATTAACTTCATTTTATTAAAGTCATGAAGGGCAAAATGGGCCTTTGCAACTTTAATATAAAATCTAATAATACCTGGATTAAGGTATCTGGAGAAGAAAGTCAATGACTTTAAGCATTATTGCTATTAAACAGGAAAGAAAGGTTTTAAATGAATTCTTGAGCAGTTAAATATTTCCTCTGCTTGGAAAGCCTATCAAACCAACCCCAACACATGTCCCTTTGAGTTTTACCTAGCCAGCTCATGAATACCACTTCCTTTGGGAACCCTCTCTTAGCTTTCAAAATTCAGCCATATTTTCCTACTATTCCCTCCATCAGCATCCTAAATTTCTCACATGAAATACATATTTTGTTTATAAATAAGTAAATTTTTGTCTCTCTTTCTAGATTGTTAGATATTTAAGGGCAAAAACCTATCTGTTAGGTTTTAAGAAACTCAAAATATTGAAAACAACAGCAGCCAAAACAAAAGCAAACGTAGCAAATAAAAATCAACTGATCTAAATAAAGTAGAAGTTGAATTTAGTGAAAGAAAAAAACAAAATGCAGAAAAATAGTGGGAACAAAATTTCTTTCAAAAGCCAGTTCTTTTAATGCCCCCATAAAATGGGCCAATATCCAGCCGTTTGTTAGTTTTAAGGAGAACTAGTACAAATAACTTTTTGCTAGGCAAGGGAAACAAGGACATAAACAGGATAGTGTTCCAAAGGGAAACACAAATATCAAGGGCAAAAATGAAAAAAAAATCAAACTTCTTTTATTATTAAATGAAGATACTTTGGTATATTAATCAAATATATGAGTAAATATCCTCTACTACTAAGATTGAAGTGAAGTCGACATCCTCAAACCCTATTGTAGCTGTGTAAATTGCCACATGCATTTTTCTTTTATCCATCACTCAAAGATGCATTATCAAGTGCTAAGTATGTTGCAGATGCGGTGCTCAGAGTTAGGGATGCAGCAGTGAAAAGAATAGACGTTGTTCTGTGTTCACAGAACATTCCCTACGTCGAAAGAAGCAGGTGAATAACAAGAATTGCACTTTAGTGTTGTGAGTGCCACCCTAAGAGAAGTATGGAGACTAAAGAAGCCCAAGCAAGTGCACACAACTCAGACTTCCCCAGAAAAGTGACATAAAAATTGACTTCAATAGAATGAGACGGAATTAGCGAAATGAAAGTAGTGTTGTGAAGGGTGGATTCGGGAGGAGGGTTTCTTTGTCACCAGGAAACCACTGTATGAACACACACAAAGGCATGCAAGGCCATAAGATAGTGTCTGGCAATATACTAAAAAGACGTGGGGAATAAGCACATTTTAGGATGCACCACAGACTAGAACATCAGATAAAGAGAAAAATACCATGTTGAAGACAGAGCCAAGGTCATCAAGGAGGAATAATTTTAATTATACAGAGGCCCAGCAGATTTAGAATGAGTGATACTGAAGGACAGGCTTCTTTTGAGTAAGCACCCCCTTTTTTTTCTAATTACTAATCAGGGGTCTAAAGCACACATCCCACATTTCTTAATTTGCCCCATTATTTTCTGTTTCACCTACTATATGGTTTATAAACCTTAACTATTGTACCTTCTTGAAACTGTTATGAACCCCAGGAAAAGCCATCTCCTTTTAATCCATTCTGGTGGAAGCAGGCATATTGTGGGTGGGACCTTTTGATTAGGTCGTTTCTAAGGAGACATGACCCCACCTATTCAGGGTGGGTCTTAATTAGATCTCTGGAGTCCTTAAGAGAGCTGAGCATCACACAGACCCAGATGCTTAGAGATGGTTGAAGATGCAGACAGAAAGATACTTGGAGATGCTAAGCTAGGCAATGAAGCCAAGAGTTTGCCCCAGAGAAGCTAAGAGAGGACCCTCAGATGCTTAGAAAAAAATGCCCTGGGAGAAAACAAGGATGCAGAGGAGCTGAGAGAGAGGAGCTAAGAGAGACAGAAGTCCAAAGACATTTTTGAGAAAGCCATTTTGAAACCAGATCCCGGGAGCAAAGGACCAGCAGACCCCAGCCATGTGCCTTCCCAACTGACAGAGTTGTTCTGGATGCCATTGTACTTTCTTCAGTGAAGGTGTCCTCTTGTTGATGCCTTACTTTGACACTTATGGCCTTAGTACTGTAAATTTCTAACCTAATAAATCCCCTTTAAAAAGCCAATCCGTTTCTGGTATTTCGCATAATGGCAGCTTTAGGAAACCAGAACAACTATATTACATATTTTTCCTTGCCTAAAGAGTTTATGTACCCTCTTGTTAACAGCTTTTTGGTATTTAATGTATGAATTCATTTGTTTATATACTTATTTAAAGGAGACATACTGAACTTCAATTATATGGTCAAATTGTTCTAGGTCCTGGGTACATATTGGTGATTTAAATACCTATAGTGTGTTTTGCATTAACTCAGGTGAGAGATAATGGTGTCTTAAACTAGGAAATTGGTAATGGAGATGGGAATTAATGGGAAAAGATTTTGATAAATACCCAGAGATTAAGTTGATAGGAATTGGTGATTGATTAAATGCTAGAAATAAGGACAGGGAGGAGTCAACAATTATAGCCAGGTTTCTGGCATGCACAATTGTTTGAGTCATGTGAGTCTTGCAGTAAAGAAAGAGCAAGTTTTTGAGAGGATGATGTATTCAATTTTAGCTATGTTGCATTTGATGTGGATTTGGGGCATGATGGAGGGCAGGAATTCACAACAGAGAAAATGAAGAAATAGATTAGAACTTCATGAACCCATGAACAGAAGAGAATGATATTACTTACATAGAGTGCATGGACTTGGGACTTTTAGACACACACATCAGCTTTCCTCAGGCATTTATGTTATTTTCTTTGCTCTCAAAGGCATGCATTTGGGAACCTTGGAGAGTAAGGGAGAAGAATCCAAGGATGCAGCATTGAGGAACATGCATATTAAAAAGATAAGAAGAAGAACTCTCAAAAATATTAATAAGCATTAACCAGAGATTATGGAAAATGCAAAACTAGATGATATGGTTTTATAAATGCCACAGAAGGAAGGGATGATAGATAAAGTTAAATTTAGTTGAGGCGTGAAGTAACAAAATAACCGAGGATGTCCAGTAAAGTTAATGATAAAGGGATCATCATCTCACACCCACTAGATTGGCTGCCATTAAACAAACAGGAAACTACAAATGCTGGGGAGGATGTGGAGAAATTGGAACTCTTGTTCATTGCTGGTGGGACTGTATAATGGTTCAGCCACTCTGGAAGTCAGTCTGGCAGTTCCTTAGATAACTAGATATAGAGTTACCATTCGATCCAGCGATTGCACTTCTCGGTATATACCTGGAAGATCTGAAAGCAGTGACACAAACAGACATCTGCACGCCAATGTTCATAGCAGCATTATTCACAATTGCCAAGAGATGGAAACAACCCAAATGTCTTTCAACAGATGAGTGGATAAATAAAATGCGGTATATACACATGATGGAATACTGTGCGGCGGTAAGAAGGAACGACGTCATGGAATGTATGACAGCATGGATGAACCTTGAAGACATAATGCTGCATGAAATAGCCAGGCACAAAAAGAGAGATACTGTATGTTAGCACTAATGTGAACACTGTGAAAAATGTAAAACAAATAGTTTATATTGTAGAATGCAGGGGACCTAGCAATAGACAGCAAATAGTGAAGGGAGAACGATAATCTAATAACAGGTAAGTTATGGAGGGTAAACTTAATATTATGGGAATGCTTGGGAACAATTATGGTTTGTTAATTTCTAGTGGGTATGGTAGGAACAAGTTTGCAGAAATGTAGTTATTTTAGGTTATTTGCTTTTCTTATTCCTTTGTTGGGTTATAGTCTGTTTATTTTCTTGGGGTAGGATAGGAACATCTTGGAAGCAATTTAGTTATTTTAGGTTATTTGTTTTTTCTTATTCCTTTGTTTTGGTTTTGTTTGAAATGTTTTTTATTGTTTGCTTTTTATTTTTTTAATAAAGTTAAAAAAAACAATGAATGAGTGTGAAAAAAGTAAATGAACAATGGGGGAGCAGGGGGATGGAATATTTTGGTTCTTTTTTATTCTAATTTTCATTTTATTTTTTGGAGTAATGAAAATGTTCAAAGATTGATTGTGGTGATCAGTGCACAACTATGTGATGATACTATGAACAACTGATTGTACACTTTGAAGGATTGTATGTTATGTGACTATATCTCAATAAAATTGCATTAAAATAATAAATAGAACATTTTCCTTTTATGAAGAACAATTTCAATTAAATATATGTAACAGGAGGCACACTTCAGTGAGTTTAAAATGGAGCAGAATGTAAGTATAAACAAGTTGAACATATTCAACTACTTACGGAAGCAGCCAGTGTTGAGGAAATGATGAGGCTTACAGCATAATGGATGTGTTAGTCTGGAACAGTCTTAGGAATGGATGTTCCACGGGAATGAAACAGAAGAATAAAAAGATTGATTATATGTAGTTCATGTTGAATTTGTGATAGGAAGTTGATGGTGCTCTCTTTTCTCAGAAGAGTGGCAAAGGGAGATGATAAGAGAGAAAGTCAGTCCCAGAAGCCTCCTAGAGAATGGAGAAAACTGAGGTCTTCTGTCATAGCAGATTTAGGAAATTGAATTTAACAATATATAAAAAGAATGGTACACCACAACCCAAGTGGGTTTGATCCCAGAAATGCTAGATTGTTTCAAAATTCAAATTTCAATCAACATAATTAATCATATTAATAGTCTTAAGAAGAAGAACCACCAAAAATTAGACAATCTAGAGGAAATGGACACATTCTTAGAAACATATAACTTACCTGTACTGACCCAAGAAGAAATAGAAGATTTGGATAGATCAATAACAAGTAAAGAGATTGAATCAGTAATCAAAACATTCCAAAAATGAGGAGTACAGGATCCCATGACTTTGCTGGTGGTTTCTACCAAACATTCAAAGAATTAACACCAATCTTGCTAAAATTCTTCCAAAAAATTTAAGAGGAGAGAACTCTTCCTAACACATTCTATGAGGCTAACATTACTCTGATATGAAAGCCAGATAAAAACATTACAAGAAAAATAAAACTAAAGGCCATATCCCTTATGAATATAGATGCAAAATCTTCAACAAAAAATACTAGCAAATAAAATCAAGCAGCATATTAGAAGGATTATACTCTATGACTAAGTGGCATATATTCCAGGAAAGCAATGGTGTTTCCACATAAGAAAATCAATCAATGTAATAGAATGAAAGGGAAAAACACATCTCAATTGATGCAGAAAAGGCACTTGACAGAATCTAACCCTATTGCACAACAGAACATTCAAAAACTAGGAACATTATAAAGGGCAGATATGAGAAACCCACATTTAATGTTACATTCAATGGTAACAGTCTGAAATTCTTCCCTCTTAGGTCAGGAATAAGAAAGTATGCCTGCTTTAATCAATGTGATTCAACAATGTACTGGAAGTTTTAGCCAGAACAATTAGGCAGCAAAAAGAAATGGGCATCTAAATTGGAAAAGAATCAGTAAAACTATTTCTATTTGCAGATGACATGATCTAGAAAATTCCAAACAATCCACAAGAAAACTAGAGCTAATAAATTCAGCAAAGCTGTGGGCTATTAGGTTAGCATGCAAAAATTAGTTTTATTTCTATATAACAGCATAGAACAATGTGAAGTGATGATTTAAAAAAATTCACAATAGTTTGTAAAAGAATAAACTAAGAATAAATTTAATCAAAGAGGTGAAGGACTTGTATAATGAAAACTAAAAACACTGCTGAAAGATATTAAAGAAGACCTAAATAAATGGTAAGACACCCAATGTTCATAAATAAGAAGACTTATATGGTGAAGATAAAAATACTGCACAAAAATCATCTACAGAGTCATTGAAATCTCAATCAAAATCCCAGATGCTTTTTTTTTTTTTGTGGAAATGGAAAAGCCTATCCTCAAATTCATATGGAATTGCAAAGGGCCCCAAATAGCCATATCATTATTTCAAAAGAAGAACCAAGTTGGAGGTCTCATACTCTCCAATTTCAAAACTTAATACAAAGCCACAGTAATGAAAAAGTGTGGTACTAGATGAAGGATAGACATATAGAACAATGGAATAGAATTGAAAATCCAGAAATAGACCCACACATCTATAGCCAACTGATTTTCAACAAGGATACTGAGTACATGCAAGGGTGAAAGAATAATTTCTTCAACTACCTGTGCTGGGAAAACTGGATATCTAAAAGCAAAAGAATGAAGTTGGACCCATACCTCACACTTTATACAAAAATTAACAAAAAATGAATCAACAATTTTAAATATAGGAGCTAAAATCATAAAACTCTTAGAAGATAACATTAGAGAAAAGTCTTCATGGCCTTGGATTTGGCAATGGAATTTTAGGTATGACAGCAAAAGCATGAGCAACCAAATAAACAATATATAAATTGGACTTCATCAAAATTTAAAAACTTTCGTGCAGCAAAGATATTGTCAAGAAAGAGAAAAGAAAACCTACAGAATGGTAAAATTAGTTGCCAATCATATATCTGATAAGGAATTAATATCCAGAATATATAAACAACTCTTATAACTCCACAAGAAAAAGGCAAAAATTAAGTTCAAAATGGGCAAAAGACGGGGTTAGAAATTTTTCCAAAGAGTATATGTGATGGTTAGGTTCATGTATCAACTTGGCCAGGTGATAGTACACAGCTGTCTGGTCAAGCAAATACTGGCCTAACAATTGCTGCGAGGGCATTTGAGGCTGGTTAATAAACCAACAGGCTGGTTTATTAAATCATCAGTCAATTGACTACAGCTGTGACTGAGGACTCACCAAAGGGCATGTCTTCCACAATGAGAGAATGCAATTGGCTGGTTTTAATCCAATTAATCAGTTGAAGACTTATAAGCGAGACAGATAGAGGACCTTCACTTCTTCGGCTGCCCAGCGAAGCATTTCCTGAGGAGTTTGTTGAAGTTGCCAGATCATTCCCTGAGGAGTTCATCGAACACGTTTGTCGAAGATCCCAGTTCATTTCCTGAGGAGTTCGTCGAAGTTGCCCATTTGTTTTCTGAGGAGTCCATCGGACATCTTCCTTGGAGTTGACAGTTTGCTGACTGCTCTACGGAGTTTGGGCTCGTGCATACCCACAGTTGCATGAGTCACTTTTATAAATTTTGTAGTCATAGACACCTCTCATTGATTCTGTTTCCCTAGAGAACACTAATACAACATACATGAGTGACCAATAAGGACATGAAAAGATGTTCTACATCATTAGCCATTGAGGAAATACCATTCAAAATCATAATGTGATACCACTTCACATAGAAGGAAGGCTATTATTAAAAAAAATGGAAGATAAAAAATGTTGGAGAGGATGCTGAGAAATTCAAACTCTTGGGCATTATTGATGGGAATGTAAAATGGTGCAGCCTTTGTGGAAAGCATTACAGCATTTTCTCAAAAAGTTAAACATAGAATTTCCATAAGACCTGGCAATTCCACTCCTAGGTATATGCCCAAAGAAATTGAAAACAGGGACTCAGGTACTAGTACACCAGTGTTCATAGCAACATTATTCACAATAGCTCAAAAGTAGAAGGAACCCAAGTATCCTTCAACAGATGAATGGATAAACAATATGTGGTATATACACACAAATAGAATATCATTCAGTCATAAAAATGAATGAAAGTCTGATTCATGCTACAACATGGACAAACCTTGAAAACATCATGTTGAGTGAAAGAAACCAGATGCAAAAAAGACAAACATTGTATGATATCACTTATTCAAAATACCAGGAATGAGTAAATTCCTAGAGACAGATAGTAAAGTACAGGTTACCAGGGGTTAGTGGGTAAGGTTAATGAGGAGCTATTGCTTAAGGGGTACTGTGCCAGTTTGGATATATGTCCCCCCAAAAGCCACATTTTTTAATGCAATCCTATGGGGGCAGATTTATTAATCTTTCTGGTTAGGGTGTGACCTCTTGATTAAATGTTTCTGTGGAGATTTGACCCCACCCACTCAGTATGGGTCTTGATTAGTTTACTGGAGTCCTTAATAAAGAGCCACGCAGGCCCAGACTGCTGCTGACTGCTTTGGAGATACTAGCCCAGAGTTTGCTCTGGAGAAGCTAAGAGAGACAAACCCAGAGACACTTTGGGGAAAGCCATTTTGAAACCAGAACCCCAGAGCAGACACCAGCCATGTGCCTTCCCAGCTAACAGAGGTTTTTCGGATGCTATCGGCTATTCTTCAGTGAAGCTATCTTCTTGTTGATGCCTTAATTTGGACACTTTCATGGCCTTAAAACTGTAATTTTGTAAGCTAATAACCCCCCTTTATAAAAGCTAGTCCATTTCTGATATTTTGCATAATGGCAGCATTAGTGAACTGCAAAAGGTACAGTGTTTCTTTTTGAGGGGATGAAAAATTTGGGGTAATAGATTTTGGTGACAGTTATACAATATTGTGAATGTGGGTAACACCATTGAACTGTATGCTTAAAAATGGTCAAAATGGAAAATTTTGAAATATATATATACACATAATACCACAAAAACATTTTTAGAAGTACATGGTAATTATCCAATAAATTTATATTGAATAAAATTACAGCATATTAAAAATAAGGAAAAAATAAACATAGGAAAGAGAGAAATAGAGAATCTCCATTAAGGAAGAATCATAGTAATAATCATTGTAGAGAAGATACACAGACAGTAACATGAATGGGTAAAAGCTTAAGGAGAAATAGTATTTGTATTTTTGCAAAATATTTCCCCAAGATATTTACAAACTACAAAAAGGAAGATAACTTCACAGTGGAGCTACCCAGAAGACACTACCTTTACCAACTGATGTAGGTCTACGTCAGTTGGTAATCAAAATTATCAACATCACAAACCTTGTGATATGATACTCTGAGAAGGACCCAACATCATTTCTGTGGTATTCTAGCCAAAAATGCATAACAGTGCAGTCTAATCAAGAGAAAATATCAGACAAAACCAAACTGAAGGAAGTCTACAAAAAATTGATCAATACTCTTTCAAAGTGTTCAAGTTCATGAAAGACAAAACTGAAGGACTATTACAGATAGTGGGAGACTAAGAAGAATACAGCTAAATTCAATATAGAATTATACTGGTTTGAGTCCTGGGGCAGAAGAAGGACATTGGTGGGAAAATTGGTAAAAAAAAAGAAAAAAAAAAAAGGGCTGTAATTAGTAAATATTACTGCACCGATGTTAACTCCTATTCCTGATAATTCTTCTATGGTCATGAAAGATATTAACATTAGGAGAACCAAGGTGATATAAGAGAACTCTTTGTACTATTTTTGCAACTTTTCTGTAAATCTGAAATTAGTTGAAATTAAAAAGTGAATATGAAATGGGGGAAAAGGCTATATGGGAGAATTAAATTTGATCATCAATGAATCTCAAAATAATCATGCTGGATGAAAGAAGCCAGACAAAAAGAGTATATTTATATATAGCTTTAAAACCCTTAAAAATTAATTTTTAGTGACAGAAAGGCAGATCAGTGATCATTGTAGAAAGAGGAGGCAGGGAGAGATAAGAGTGAAAGGGTATGAGGAAACTTGGAGGTGTGATATATATGTTCATGACTTTGATTATGGTGATGATTTCATTGGTGTATACCAAGACTTATCTAATTGTATGATTTAAATATGCAGTTATTGTATGTGAATTATATCTCAATAAAGAGTTTTAAAGAAAAAAAAACATAGCAAAAGAAGAAAAACATATAATCTTATCAATTTATGCAGTGAAAGCACTTGACAAATTTCACCTCCCATCTATGGTAAACATTCAGAAAACTAGGCTTGGAAAGGAAATTCCTCAACCTGATAAAGAGCATTAAAAAAAAACACCAACTGCCATTAACATTACTCAACGTTTAATGACAAAAGACTGAATGTTTTCCTATAAAACTGGGTGAAAGGTAAGGATGTCCACTCCTACCATTCCTTTTCAATCTGGTAATGAAAAGTGAAGAAACTAGCCAGTTAAAACTGAAGAAAATGAATAAAAAGCTTACATTCTGAAAAGTAAGAAATAAAACCATTGCATTTGAAGATGACATGATGGTCTATATAGAATATCCCAAGGAACCTACAGAACAGAAAAAAAGCCCAAAACAAACAAACACACAAACAAACAAGAACAAAACAGAACAAAACTAACATCCTGAAACTAATAACTGAGCTTATCAAGGTCACAGAATGCAAGGTCAACACAAAAAATAATTTTTATATGGCCTAGCCCATGAGCAATTGGAAATTAAAATTTAAAACTCTTCCATTAACAATAGTTCAAAAATACTTAGGGATAAATCTAACAAACGTGTACAGGATCTGAATGTTGAAAATTATAAGAAACAGATTAAAAATAAAAGAAAACATAAATAGATAGATAGATATATGTTCATAGATAAAAAAAACCCAAGATAGTAAATAGATCAGATTGATCATTCTATAGGATTAAGGCAATTCCTATAAAAAATCTTGTAAGTTTACGTGGAACTGTCCTGGTTTTAGCACTGGAAGTCACACTTACCAAGAAACCCTTCCATGAGATGAGGGAAATCCCAGTTTTGTACTATGGAGTGAAAAAGATCAGATAACTACAAAATCCCCATGGAGGCCCCCAAATAAGGGCTGGATGTATTCTATGGTCAAATGGATACAGCACGGATTATCCTCTTTCTCTAGTTACTTTTTCTGTTTTTCCCATAGCACAGATGTTTGCAACCATGATTCGTAGTTCACAAAAATGGATCATCCATTATTGTATCCCTTCAGGTGATTTGACTTAAACATGCAACTCAAGTGTGTTGTAATCATGAGCATTAACAGTCTGTATATGACTTTCCCTGTAGATTAACCATTGTACTCTCTATTGATATAGCGCTAGTTCAATTTTTAAAATTTTGAGTATTGGGACCATGTTTTCTAAATATTCAGATAGTGAAAATGATAATGATTACTCTACCAAAGCTACTATGGCCCAGATATCACTGAAAAAGAAGGCTAAATGACTGTTATTGTAATGACATATGAAAGACACATACAACTGGCTTAGGGACATAAATAAACAAAATAGAGCATACTGCACAATATACAGAAAATAATTTGGGATTTCACATGGTGGAGAAGGTGATATGAAAGCCCATATGGAGACTAAATCTCACAAATTGGGTATGAGACAAGCAGGTACTTCTAAATGTCTCAAAAGTTTTTTTCATTTCCCCCTAAGACAGCAATGCTCAGTTGAAAATAGTGGCTACTGAATTAACTTGGGCGTATCACACAAATGAACATATATCATCATTGTATCGTTCTCTTGAATGCTCCATGAAACTGAATATAGCTACATTTCATTATCTGGAGGTTGCAACTAAAATATCCTTTGGACAAACAAAGAGGAACTTTTGATAACAGATTTCTGGTCCCTTACAGTGATTATGCTTTCTTTGGCATGTCAAGTGATATGCTGAATCATGACAACAAGAATTGTTTCCCCTAGCTCTTGGCTATTTTAATTTGAAAACTGGAGCCTTGAACTGTCTTCTTGATTTCTATGAACATTTTAATTAAAGCACAGAAATCATAAAAAACCTATTCAAATATAAAATCTCATTCAAATTCCAACTAGACTTTACTCTTCTGTCTGTGTATTTGGCAGGCAGTGCAACTGTAAATTTTGGCAAATTCCGTTTAGTCAATGAACTTCATACTAAAGAAAATGAAAAGATAGAAACCATTAAGTGTCCTGCACACATTTTACATAGCACTGCTTAAAAAGGGTATGATATGATTATTTGAGATATTGAGGACTTCACAATGAATGTTTTTGGCCACTTTTTGTTTTTTTTCAAAACATGCAGAAGCACTTAATATATTGTTGACTTTAGGGAGATGGATGGAGATCGCATCCTTAGGCATGTGCTTACAGAGATGGCTCTATCCTTGCTGGCCATGGAAAGGATTTCAAAATGTTGACCTGCCATAAAATCAAAGTATGGAAGAAGAAGACTGTCCTTCTATACTTTGGAAATACATTGAGGACAAGAATGAAGGAAAAGATAACAATAAAACAGATATCTGTATTTTTTTTCCCAAAATTGCTTGATTGCTTAATGGTCTTTGATGAGTCCATAAGGAATCTAGGAAAAGATGAGCAGGATGCACCTGAGTTTACTTGACGTTATGTGTACTTTGCAACAAAAACTTACATAGAAACAACAACAACAAAAAGAAAGAAGCAGCTACTCGATATTTTTGGAAATAAAACTATTTCAGAACCAAAAACATATCACCAGAAAAAACAATCAAGTTAAACAAGACTTTATAGATTTTTTATTAAATTTGTAATTGTAATTTGGAATCCAATTTCAATTTCAAAAGTTCAAATTATTCTGTGTTTAAAAACCATTTTTCCTGAAAGAGACAGGGTTAACTTATGATGACAACAAATATGACATGGAATGTTTATGAATTATAGTCATTTTAAATGTTGATAGCTTATATGATGAATTTACAGATGCAAAAGACCTGATTGACTAACAGCTGGTCTATGAAAAGAAGTCAGTAGATACAAAGTGGATGGATATTTTATGAGAACTGGAAACTTTAATTCCTGAAAGTGTAAAAACATACTGTTGCTATTAAGTGAAACCCTAATAATTCCATGCTCAAATGCTTTTGTGGAGATGATATTTAGCTTAATGCCGTCACACTGGACTGACACCAGGGATCAGCGTAATGTCGGTTTGATAAAAGCAGAGCTCCAAGTCAAAATGAATTACGTGTTTGACATACTAAGAAAATAATGTTGCCATGAAAGGGACCGGTAGTATAAAGAAATATTTTTGGAAGAAGAAATAGAAGGCAAAAAAATATCCCACTATATCATGGGATAGAAGAAAAATTTTCATTGTTATTTTTATTAAATATAGAAATATTCTGTAATCCTTTTGTATTTACAGTACCAAGTCTTACATTTATGTATCTAAAGAATAACAAAAATAAGCCTATAATATTTAAATATTCAATAAAGAGTTAAAATGATTGCCATATCAAAGAACATAAACATTATGAAATGTTATATTTTCACAATTATTGTTTAATTAGTCCTGCTGTTAATTACTAATAATCCTGTTAATTTGCTGTAGTTTTGTTTTTATTACATAGCATTTATGTAACAAAAAGTTAATTATGCAGAATAATGTATGATTTCAAGTATACCCTTATTTCTGTGTTATGTTAGAGTAATAATACATGTGTTTATAATTAATTATTATATATTATATTATTATGATTTTTTGTATTGTATGACTGTGTCTGCCTTAACTCTCTAAAACATTGGTAACTCTAGACAGAGACAGAGCTCATTAAAAATTTATGTATTTTTTAGCAATGAACAATTAGAGGAAGAAATCAAGAAAAAAATTCCACTCACAACTAAAAGAATCAAATATCTAGGAATAAATGTAACCAAGGATGTAAGGGACCTGAAACAGAAAACTGAAAACATTGCTAAAAGAAATAAAAGAAGACTTAAATAAATGGAAAGATATTCTGTATTCATGGATTGGGCAGCTAAATATCGTTAAGATGAAATTTCTATAGAAATTAACTTATGGATTCAATGCAATTCCAATCAAAATTCCAAAAAACCTTTGCAGAAATGGAAAGTCCAATCCTCAAATTTATATGGAAGGGTTAGGGGCCCTGAATAGCTAGAGCCAACTAAACAAAGAAGAATGAATTTGGAGCACTCACACTTGCCAGTCTTAAAACTTATAACAAAGCCACAGTAATCAAAACAGCATGGTACTGGCACAAGGACAGGCAAATAGACCAATGGAATAAAATTGAAAGCTAAGCAAACAACCCTCACAGACGAATGACTTTTGACAAAAGAGAAAGAACACTCAATTAAGAAAAATAGTCTCTTCAACAAACGGTTCTGGGAAAACTGGATCTCCATTTTCAACAAAAGGAAGGTGGACTCCCTACCTCACACCTTATACAAAAATCAACTCAAAATGAATCAAAGAACTAAACATAAAAGCCAGAATTATCAGACTCCTAGAAGAAAATGTAGGGAAGCATCTTCAGGATCTTGTGTTGGACAATGCTTTCTTAGACTTTATACCCAAAACACAAGCAAAAAAGGAAAAAAAAATAAACGCAGGATCTCATCAACATTAAAAACTTTTGACTCTAAAAGGACTTTATTGTGAAAGTAAAGCAACAGTTTACATAATGGAAGAAAATACTTGGAAACCACATATCCGATAAAATTTTAATACCCTGAGTATATAAAGAAATCCTTCAACTTAACAGCCAAAAGACAAACAACCCAATTAAATAATTGGCAAAATACTTCAAAAGACATCTCCCCAAAGAAGATTTACAAATGGCCATAAAGCACAAGTAAAGATGCTCAGTATCATTAGCTACCAGGGGAATGTAAATCAAAACCATAATGAGATACTATTTCACACTTATTACAATGGCTGCTATTTTAAAAATGGGAAATAACAAGTGCCGGAGAGCGTGCAGAGAAATAGGAACACCCATTCATTGCTGGTGCAACCAATGTGCAAGACGGTTTGGTTGTTCCTCGGAAAGCTTATGTAGAAATGCCATATCACCTGGCAATTCCACTACTAGGGATATACCCCAAAGAATTGAAAGCAGAGTCTCAAACAGATATTTGCACTCCAATATTCATAGTGGCATTATTCACAATTACCAAAAGTTGGAAGCAACCCTAGTGTCCATTAACTGATGAATTCACAAATAAAATGTGGCATATACATACAATCGAATATTATTCAGTTTTAAAAAGAAATGGAGTCTTAATACATGCAACAACATGGATGAACCTTGAAGAGATCATATTGAGTAAAATAAGCCAGGCACAAAAGGAGACATAATATATGATCTCAGTGATCTGGAATATAGGTTATCAGGAGACAGGGTAGGGATAGGCGTTTCAACCCAGCTCAGTCCCAAGACCAAGGAACACACAAGGCACAGGGTTAAACATGAGTTTAATTAGGACTTATGAACAGGAGGTGGCTCCACAGCAGTGGCCAGCCAGGGAAAATGGAAGTTAGCAATCCACAAAGGGGGAGGGGGCGGGTTCCAGGGGGTAGTTTATAAAGGTTAGGACAAAGATGTTCCATAGGGTGTGAGAAAAGAGTTTCGGCAGGGTCTTGTGACACAGGGGTGTGGAGATTTGTTATCAACAGTGATCAGGGGAGGGGCATTTTAATGCTTTGTTTACAATGCTACTTACACATTCTTTCCTGCCCCAGGGAGGTCTGTCCCAGTCAAATAGGCAGCTACATGCAATAACTGACTTTCACTATAGAGGCAGGGTCCTCACAATAGGGAATGGGAAATTGAGGCTTAAAGTATACAGGGTTCATATTTGCAATGTTGGAAATGTTTTGGCAATGAATGGTTGTGATGGTTGCATGACATTATGAATGTAAATAAGAGCACTGAAATATATATCTGAGTGTGAGTAAAAGGGGAAATGTTAGACTGTACATATGGTAACAGAATAAAAAATTTTAAAAAAATTTCTGGAACTATACTACACGAGCAGTGAACTGTAAGTTAAACTGTGGAGTATAGTGAATATTACAATTACAAACACATGCTAGCATCAATTGTAACAAATGGTCACACCAATGAAATGTGTTAATAATAGGGTGTTATGTGGGAATCCTGAATTTTATGCATGAGTGTTCTATAAATCCACAACTTCTCTAATAAATAAAAAAATATATGGATAGGCAAAGGAAGTAGAATACCTAAAATAATTTTGTAAAATATGACTGAAGTTGGAGGAATCACAATATCCAATTTTTAGGCTTACTATATAGCTAAAGCAAACAATGCAGTGTGGTATTTTGAAGAGGGATGGACATGTAGATCATTGGAACAGAACAAAAAAACTCAGAAATAGACCCGTACAAGTACAGCCAACCGATATTTAGCAAAGATGCAAACACAAGTAAATCAAAAGATAATCTTTTTTTGTTATATGATATTAGAGTAATAAAACAAGCAAGCAAACAAAAACTCCTCAACTTAAATCTCACAACTTACACAAAAAATGATTAAAAATGCTTTATAGATCTAAATGTAAAATGCATATGTGCAGGTTTGGATATATTATGTCTCCCAGGAAAAAGCCATGATCTTTTAATCCAGTCTTGTGGGATATTTGGGTTAGGTTATTTCCATGGAGACATGACCCACCCAATTGTGGGTAATACCTTTGATTAGATTATTTCCATGGAGATGTGGCCTTGTCCATTCACCATGGGTCTTGATTAGTTTACTGGAGCCCTATAAAAGCTCACAAACAGAAGGATGTCTGAGCAGCTGCAGCTTAGAGAGACATCTTGGAGATGGCCTTTGAAAGCAGACTTTTGCTAATGCTTCAGAGATGCCAGCCCACAGTTTGCTCTGGAAAAGCTAACTGAGGACAAAATGCCACAAGAGCAACATTTTGAAGAATGTACAGGAGCTGAGAGAGGAGCTGGAGCACAACCCAGGATCAGCAGATACCAGTCATGTGTCTTCCCAGATAACAAAGGTTTTCCAAATGCCATTGGCCTTCCTTTGCTGAAGGTATACTTGTGTTGATGTCTTAATTTGGACATTTTCATGGCCTTCAGACTGTAAAATTTATAACCAAATAAACCCCCTTTATAAAAGCCAATCCTTTTTCTGGTATTTTGCATTCTGGCAACATTAGCAAACTGGAACAGTACAATTCTATGTTTTGGAGGAAAATGTATGGAAAAATCTTCAATCACCTAGCAATGGGTGAAGGGTTCTTAGCCATGACATCAAAAGTATGATCGATAAAAGAAAAATGATGATTTGAAGTTTATGAGAATTAAACATTATTGTTCTGTGAAAGACACTAAAAAGAATGAAAAGACAAAGCACAGATTTGGGGAAATATTTGCGAAGCACGTATACAACAAATGACCTGTATCCAGAATACATAATGAACTCTCTACATACAACATTAAGAAAGCAAACAATTCAATTAGAAAATGGTCAAATACATGAAAAGACACAACCAAAATAGATATACAGAATGAAAAATAAACACATGAGAAGATGTTACAAATTCTTAGCCATTAGGGAAATGAACATTAAAGTCATGATGAGACTGGAATACATACGTATAGAATGGCTAAAGTAAAATATACTCTCAAAATTCAGTTGAAGACATGGGGCAACTGGAACACTCAGATAATCCTGATGAGAATGTAAAATTGTGTAACTGCTCTGCAAAAGGGTTTGGCAGTATCTTATAAAGTTAAGAACCCATTTATCATATGACCCTGCTACCCCACTCCTAGGTATATATTCTCTGGAAGAAGTCATATGTCCATACCAAAATGTACACTAATGTTTATAGCAGCTTTATTTGTAATAGCCCTAAGTTGGAAAAAACCCACATGTCCTTCAACAGATAAATGGGTAAACAAACTGTGGTACATCATTACAATGGAATATTATTCAGCAATAAAAAGGAGTGAAGTATTAATACATGCAGCAACTTGGATGTATTCAAAGGGCATTAGACTGAGTGAAAAAAAGCCCATCTCAAAATGACACATATTATATGATTCCAATTCTATAACATCATCAAAATGTCAAACTTATAGTCATGGAGAGCACATAAGTGGTTGACAGGGTTAGTGGGAGGGTGTGACTATAAATGTGTATCATCAAAGAATTTCTTTGTGGTGATGAAACAGTTCTGTGTCTTGATTATATTGATTATTATACATGTCTATATATGTGATAAAATTTCATAGAACTATACACCTCCTTAAAAAGTTAGTAGACTTTCAAAACTGATGAAATCAGAATAAGTTTGTAGCTTAGTTAATAGTATTATACCAATGTTAATTTTCTGGTTGATTTTTGTATTGATATTATGTAAGTGTTAAAGTTGGCAGAGGCTAGGCAAAGGAAACAATGGAACTTTCTTCATGTTTTTGCAATTTCTATATGAGTCTAAAATTATTTCAAAATAAAAAGCTAAAATAAATGAATACTAAGAGTAGTGTCAGAGACAAAACCAAATCTTTTAGAACTCTTTTCTAAAGAACGTGTGGCATTAATCCTTTTGAACACACAGCATGGCTGGCAATGTGAAAAAACTGAAACCCAACATTTTACAAAAGGTAGGTTGGGAAGGATAAAAGGATAAAGGATAACATTTCTAAATTCTATAAAGCTACAAAAGTCATTAAAAGCCATATGACATGATAGAATAGTAATAATGATGTTAACATTAATGTAATCCTTACAACAAACTAAGGGTAAGCATGATTATTACTGTCATTTTCCAGATTAGGAAACTGAAGGAAACATAGATGTTAACTCACATGCCTTTGATCATAGAGCTAGTTAATGACCTTGCTGGGATTTTTACCCAAGGTGGCCTGGCCTTAGAATATGTACAGAATATAGAAAAGTGGGTAAAATAAAATTCTGAAAGGTAAAGAAAGCACAATCCCAACAGATGGAAATAGCCACTCTCAGCATTTTGATGAGTATGCGTTCTTGGCAGAGACCCTACAATTGCCTGAGTGCTGGGGCTGGAGCCAAGGTCTGTAAGTAGCCCCAAGTGGATGAAATTGGGTGAGGGAGATGGAATGCAGTATAGAGCTGGCCAGGATCAACTCCTATTTCCCAGCTTACACAGCTCATCCAGAGACCATTTACACAACCACCACTGTATAGTGTTCATTACTTTTATTGTTTGTTGGTTTGTTTTAATTAAGCAATATTATATTTCCTTCTGCAGGCAGAAGCCAAGCTCTGTCTTCTCCTTTCCAGCTTTCATCAGGGAAATTTCCTTGGGTGCATTTGTATTCTTTATAGGTACCCCTTCTGGGCTTCATCAAAGCCTGGCCTTGAGAAAACTCAGTGGAGGCTGGTGTCAATCGTGGTTCCTCATTCTTGGAAGTACCAGAAGTACAAATTGAACCCAAAACCCTCCCCAGTGGTTCCAGGAGAAATCAAAGCTTCTCCAGGATCTTGATAAAGGGTGTGGTTGAACTCTTCTGCCACCTTGTGACTGGTTCCATTTCTCCCTTCCCATTAGAGGTAAGACTTTTTAGAAACTCCTTGGATAGGGGTATAATTTTTAAGGGGGGTTCATCAGCATCAGAGAATATGCAACCACAGAGGACTTTTCAACACATAATTAATATCAAATAGAAGTGTGCATTTCGTAATGAAACGCAGGATGGATTGTGATGAAGAGACCTTGGAGATCACATATATTTCATGAGCGCCTGAGAAGCAAAGAGAGCACAAACTCAAGGATAGGCATGTGAAGAAAGTGAACTGAGTGATTAAATGACAGAAATTCCCTATGCACCATTCCTTCTTGTAACTTCATGTGATTATTTGTCTCTTTTGTATTACAAATGGTCGAGCCTCAGTGATCCATCCATCTTTCATCTCTACTTGCCCACTGGAAATTGATACTACTGCACATTTATCATTCCCCAACTTGTCTGTAAATTTATCCGCCTGCACATAGTCAATCCTCTCCTTCCCAACAACGACACAGCAACCTATTCTCACTCTTTTCAAGCCCACATTGTCCTCCCAATTAATGAGGAAATCTAGGCTTAGCACCTCTCAATGTCTGTCCCTCATACCCTTCAAGAGTTACATCCAAACTCAACCTCTCTGCTTTTCTCCCTCTTCTTGGGTTTACCTCTGACTCTTCCACCACCACCTTCCATCTACTGTAAAATAGCAATTTCCTTAGGTTCACCCTGATGTGGTTTCAGTCTCTCCTTCTCTACTTCCTAGATGCATGCCCCAAATATACTTAGCACGCCTCCACATGTGGTAGTAATGACACCTGCCCTTTATTGCTTATTTCCCGTTCTGTGCCATGCTAAGTGTTTCCCAATGTAGGGCACACATATATAGTTCCAGGGCTGATAATAAAGCATTGTGAGGTTATTCTGTAAAATGTATACTTCGTGTGAATTTTTAATATAAATTATGAGAATTCAAAGAAATGTCAGTCTGAACCAAGGCCATTATTCTAGTATCCCCAGTTTAATATACAAAGAAGACTTCTGGGGATGTTTTGGCTAAAAGATTTGGAAAGGACTCCCAATTCTGAGTTGGAGTAAAATGTTAAAGAGGGTATTTCTTCCACGCTAAAAATCAGAGCAATATGGATAAACTGCAAAATACAGCAGAGAACTGAAAACATAAAAAAAAGGCTAACCAAATTAAATTCCAGAAAAGGCAAGCCACTCAGAGGAGCAAATAGTCTCATTACTGTTTTAATATCTTGGGGTAAAGCAAAAGTAGGAACAAACTCCCCATGGATGGATTTAATGGGAAACCAGCCAAATTATTAACAAGTGTTGTTAACTCAATATAGTCTAGCATGGAAGACTGGAATTTGAAGGAGCTCTGTGCACAGAGAATAAAAATCCACCTCCCATATCTCTCCTCCAAGACTCTCACAGGCTGCATGGGATGAGATTGCTAGTGGCTGAGAGCAGAGAAGGGGAGACAATACAGATGCTTGGTGCAAGAGAATGGCTAGGAGAAAGCTGGTGTAATACAGGAGATTTGATTCAGATTTCCCTGAGGTACAGAGCCTTCACTAACTGTTAAGGCAGTAACCTGCATCATAAGACTGGGAGCAGAGAAATAGAACACAGCAATCCCTTCTCTGATGCAATAAAACCTTCACTGCGTGGCCCCCAAAGACTAGGGGGTAGGGAATGAGGAAGAAGAGCTATCTCTTGAGGCTTAGTGATCCAGGGGCAGATCTGGAGAGTAAAGAAAACTCTCCAGTGAACCAAACCTCTGGCAGCTTCAGTTAAGGGAAAAAGAGAGCAAAAAAGAGTTAGAGGTAGAGGTAGCAGTAGAAGGAGAGAGCAAGAGAGCAAGTGAGTGAGTGCATGCTTGAGAGACAGAATTACAACATCCATAAAAGAAGCAGCTGGTACTAATGTGTAAAGAGACATGTGAGATATTTGAAGTCTCACTGGTCACAGATTTGGAGCTCCACTGAAGGGAAAGGCTTTCAAAATATATGAAACCACTGGGGAAATGAATCTTAGTTCAAAAAAATACCAGATCCAACTCAACATATATTAGATTGGTTAAGCCTCACACAACAGTGGGATGATTGTGTCCTTTTTTCCTGGGCATAAATGCTACTGACTTCAATCTCTAATTTTATTTTACCCACATTTTTCTACACAATAAAATGTAAGAACAGGTGAAGAAGCAGGAAAACGTGACCCATGGACACGAATGGAAACAGACACAAGAGGACTCGGAGGTGATCTAGATGCTGGAATTAGGAGAGAAATACTTCAATGTAACTTTGAAAAATATGTTAAAGGATGCAGTGAAAAAGTTGGATAACATGCATGAACCAATGGGGAATTTCAGCTAAAATATAGAAAACCCTATAAAAGAGCAAGTGGAATTGCTGTAATAGGAAAGACATCAATTTGAACAATTCATTGAATAGGTTTAAGAGTAGAATGGATACAGCAGCAGAAGAAAGGATCAGTAAACATCAACATAGGTTGATAAAATAACCCAAATTGAAACACAAAGAAAAAAATTTGAGAAAAAGTGAGAGAACATTTAAGACGCTGGAGGCAATGTATAAAATTATAGTATGTGTCTAATCAGAGGCCCAGAATGACAGGTGAGGGAATGTCAGAAAAATTATTTGATGAGATAATGGCTAAGAGATTTATTAAATAATGAAATATGCTAACTTAAACTTCTAATAAGCTTTCTGAACCCCAATCAGGATAAATGTAAAGTACTCCACACCTATGCATATCATAGTCAAGCTGCTGAAAACTGAATATAAAAAGTCTAAAAAGTGGTTGAGTTGGGAAAGAACACTACATTCTGGCTTTTGGCCAGAAGACAATGGGATAACATATTTAAAGTGCTGAAAGAAAAAAAAAGTGTCTATAATTCTATATTCAGCAGAAAATATTTCAAAATAAAAGTGAAATAAAGTTATTTTCAGATGACAAAAGCTGAGAGAATTTGTTTCCTGCAGATGTACACTACAAGAAATGCTAAAGAACATTTTCCAGGCTGAAGGGAATTGCTACTAAATGGAAGCCTGGATGTGCAGAAAGGAATGAAAAGAACCAAAAATATGAATATATGCATACAATTTTTTAAAATTATAATGTTAAAGGCCTTCAAATTATCTTAATATACATTATGTGTTTAAAAATAGTTTAATATGCAGCATTTGATATACTATTTATATATTTAAAATTATATATATGTGTGTGTATATTTATATGTAGTCCTCACTTTGCGCTGTATTGTGTTGACAAAAACTTGTGAAAATTGTAATAGTATCTCTGCTTTGCATTGCATCTCAGCTACCACAGAACCATGCAAATATGCCTGTTTCAGTTCTATGCAGAGCAAGAACTGCCTATATACTGATGCATGTTATATATAATTTCTTTAATCAAAAACTGATCATTTAAAAGCAAAGATAATAGAAATGTGTTCTGGGTTTTAGAAAACATATATAGAGGTAAAATAAATGACAACAAAACACAAATGGTATAAGGGAGCTAAATGGATTTACTGTTGTAGGAGTCTTATATTATTAACAAAGTAGATAATATTTTTGAGGTATTTGGTGCTAAGTTAAAGATGCATTTTTTGATCTGTAGAGCAGCCATTAATAAGAGGAAGTATAAATAAAAAGCCAATAAAGGGGATAAAATGGAATACTAAGATTCATGTCTAACCCCAAATGAGAAATATCTATTCTTTAATAGATGGCAAATACAGAAAAGAAATAACCAAGATAGTTACATGCAACATATCTATAATTACAGTAATGTAAATAGGCTAAATATTCCATGAAAAATAAAAGAAATTGGTGGAATGGATTTAAAAAGCACAACCTAAGTTTATCTTCTTTACAAAAGATAACAATCTGGGTAGGTTGAAAGTTAAAAGGAGGAAATAAACAGAATATGTAATTACTAAGCATTAGAAATCAGAAGTGTGGCTGTGTTAATATCAGACAAAGTAGACTTCAAGACACGGAGTATGAGCAATGGTAAGAGGCACATTTCCTAAGGATAAAAGAACCACTTCATCAAAAACACACAACAATTTTATACGTTTGTGAGCTAATAAAAGAGCTAATAATATATGAAGTTAAAATTACTGAACTAAGCAGAGAAATAGCTAAATCCACAACCACGTTTGGAAATTTTTAACACACTCTTATTAATAACTGAGAGAAAAACCAGATTAAAAACAGTAAGGATACAGAGGATGTAAATAATATTCCCAACTAAATTGACCTAAGTGGCATTTATAGAACTATATGCAACAATTGTAGACTACATTTTCTCTGAAGTGCACATAGAATATTCACCAAAGTAAACCCTATGTCAGGCAACAAAACAAGCCATAATATATTTAGAAGGGCTGAATATCAGAGAATGTTGAGCATATGCTCTGATCACATTAGAATTAGCAATTAATATCATTTAAATATGTATAAAATGCCCAACTATTTATAAATGAAACACATCTAAATAACCCATAAATTGAAGAAATCACAAAGAAAATTATATAAAATATTTTGTTCAGTGATAACAAAAAACATAACATGCCAAGATATGTGAGATGCTGTTAAAGTAGGGTTTAGAGAGAAACATATAGCTTCAAATACCTATGCTCCAAAATAATAAAAAATCAATGGTGGGGCTTTTCACATTAAAAATACTGAAAAAGAATAAATCAAGCCAAAGTAAGAATGATTATAGAAATAAGAGCTTAAATCAATTAACTAGAAAACAGACACTAGAGAAAATTACACAAGTCAATACTTTATTCATTGAAAATAATCCCTGAGAAATACAAATTTTAGAAACAGAAAACAAAATAGTGAGACAAAAGAAAACTAAAAAAAGAAAATGCAAGAGGGACAATAGTACATATTTTTTCAGTCATTAAAAGGATAATAAAGGGACACTAGGTTAAATTTTACATCAATAAAATTGATAACTTAGATGAAATGGTAAAAGAATTCCTTAAAAAACAGAACTTACCCAAACTGGCAAATGAAGAATTAGAAAAACTTAATAGTATGGTTTATTTCAAAAATCAGTACTAAAAAAGACAAACAACACAATTCAGAAATGGGCAACAGAACAAGATATACAAAATATACAAAAAAGATATACAAATGTACTCCAGGTTTATGAAAATGTGCTCAATATCATTAGCTATTTTGGAAATAAAAATTATACCCACAATTACATTCCATTTCAGACCCACTGGAATATCTAAATTCAAAGTGTCTTGACCATATCAATTTTGGAAAGGATGCAGAGGAAAAAGAACTCTCTTACATTGCTACTAGAAGTATGAAATTGTACACTCACCATTTCACATCTGCTAGGTGTCCAAAATAAAAAAAGACTGAGAATAAAAAAATTCTGCAAGGATGTTTGTTCTAGTTTGCTAATGCTGCCGGAAAGCAAAACACCAGAGATGGATTGGCTTTTATAAGAGGGGGTTTATTTGGTTACACAGTTACAGTCTTAAGGCCATAAAGTGTCCAAGGTAACACATCAGCAATTGGGTACCTTTACTGGAGGATGGCCAATGGTGTTCAGAAAACCTCTGTTAGCTGGGAAGGCACATGACTGGTGTCTGCTCCAAAGTTCTGGTTTCAAAATGGCTTTCTCCCAGGATGTTCCTCTCCAGGCTGCAGTTCCTCAAAAATGTCACTTAGTTGGTCTTGGGGTATTTGTCCTCTCTTAGCTTCTCTGAAGCAAGAGTCTGCTTTCAACAGCCATCTTCAAACTGTCTCTCATCTGCAGCTCCTGTGCTTTCTTCAAAGTGTCCCTCTTGGCTGTAGCTCCTCTTCAAAAGTTCACTCTCAGCTGCACTGAGGTTCCCCTGTCCGTCAGCTCATTTATATGGCTCCAGTGACTCAACTTAGACCCACCCTGAATGGGCAGAGCAACACCTCCATGGAAATTATTCAGAGTCATCACCCACAGCTGGGTGGGGCACATCTCCACAGAAACACTCAAAGAATTACAATCTAATCAACACTGATAGATCTGCCCACACAAGATTACAACAAAGATAATGGTGTTTGGGGGGACATAATACATTCAAACTGGCACAATGTTGAACACCTGAAATTCTCATACATTCTATTTCCTTACTACAGAAAACTATTGCTGTTTCTTTGAAAGATATCCTATGTGCTGGTTTGAAGCTGTTATGTACCCCAGAAAAGGCCGTGCTCTATTTTTTTTTTGCTTGCTGCTTTGCCTTTATTTACCCAGTTTTCAAATAATGAGTTGGTTTCCTAATACCCTCCAGTGGTGACAAATTAGGCTTTTTTTAAATCATATTTTTATTGCAGAATGTAACATATATACGTAGGAGTGATAAACTTCCAAGTGCAATTTAGCAAGTAAGTAGAGAGTAAATTTCAAAGAATATTATAGGTTACAATTCCACAGCTTCATTTAATTTACTTATTGAGAAATATAACATATATACAAAAATGCGATAGGTTTCAAATTACAATTTAACAAGTTAACTATAGAACAAATTGCAAAGAGTGCTATGGGTTAGAGTTGTACTATTTCAATTCTTTCCTTCTAGGTCTTCTAATACCCTAGCAACTAAGAAAAAGAAAATTATATTAAAAATTCTGTATTCGTAATCCTTTGTTAAATCCCCAAACCCAGAGGCAATAGCCTCTTCAAGAACATCAATCAGATGTGTCCCCTTTTCCTATAATGTTGACACCCCTTTTCAACATGAACAAGTTGGGGTGTCACTGCCTAGATATTCCTGAAGATTGGGAAAGTGATGCAACTAGAGGGAGGAGTAGCAACAGACAAGGACATGTTCTTTTAATCCATTCTTGTGGGTACAGACCTATTGTGGGGGGAACCTTTTGATTAGGTTGTTTCAATTGTGATGTGACCCACTCCATTCATGGTGGATCTTAATCCCTTACTGGGGTCCTTTATAAGAGGATAAAAGACACAAAAACCCAGAGAAGTCAGAGAGAAACACACAGAGAGACATTACAGAGAAAAGCCCCAGAGATGCTAAGGGAGGGCCCACAGAAACTGAAAGAGCCACTGAAAGCAGAACCTGAAAGCAATCAAACCCGGGAGTGAAGGACCTGCAAACACCAGCCATGTGCCTTGCTATCCACCAGAGGAACCCTGGATGCGAGCAACCTTTCTTCAGAGAAGGTAGTGTCCTGTTGATGACTCTGTGGGGACATTTTCATGGTCTTGGAACTGTAAATTTGTAAATCAGTAAATCCCCATCATAAAAGCCAACCCATTTCTGTTATGTTGCATTCCAGCAGCTTTAGCAAACTGAAACACCCTATGACCCAGCCATTCAATTTCTAGTCTTTTACCCTAGATAAATGAAACCATATGTCTGAAAAAAAAATTACAAAAGAATTTATTTTCCAAGCAATTTTTTTTTATAATATCACAAAATTGCAGTAGCCCAAATGTCCATAAACAGGTAACAGAAGAATTATGGAATATAAATAAAATGAGATATTATTCAACATTGAAAAATAGCAAACTCCTAATATATTCAAAACAGAATTAAATCCCCCCAAATCATGTTGAACAAGGGAAGCCAGGCACATAAATAGCATATACTGTACTTATTCCATATTTATGAGCTTTGAGAACAGGTAAATCTAATCCATGGTGAGAAAAATCAGAAAGTGGTTGCCTTTGGGAAGCAGAGGAATTAACTGGAAAAGGGCAAGAGGGAACTTTTCTTGTAAAGAAAATATTCTTAATCTTGTATTGGTATTGGTTACCGGGGTGACAAAGCTTGATAAACAAAGCAGTTGAGATCTGTGCATTTTACTGGTGTTAATTATACCTAAAATAAAAGGTTTTTGCAGCATTGGTATAATTGTTAAAAATAATGGTTTTGGAAAAAAATAGACCAGACTTCAAATCCAGGCTGATGTATATTGCCAGATCTTAACCTCTTAAGATTCAACCTTCTCATGTGTAAAATGGGCTTAACTTCTTGTGGGTTTTGTGAAGTAAGTATTTGCAAAGCTCGTAGGATAGTATTTTATCAAATAATAAGCATTCAATAAAAAGTAGTTACAATTATTTTAATGAGCTTCCTACAAACCTTCTTTTGAATGCCTGGACTCTTGATATCACCTATGTTTTTTGCTTTTACTGCTCTTACTGCCTTTCCAAGCCTGTCTGTTTGGAGAACAATCATGCATATTTCACAGATTTAGATTTGTTTGTTTTTATTTTCTTTGCCACAGCCAGCATCACAGCCCCCCACACTCCAAGCAGAAGTGAATACTCAGTTATTTTGTATCAGCTATGACTGATATGAGTTTTTATTATTGCAACAATAATATCTTATTTCCCTAAAAACCCTAATATCTCTAAATGGTTATAAGATCCGGTGTCAGCATCTATTCTTGAGTTGCAATGGTTTTCTTCAAATTTCAAGATGCTGAGCTCTTTGTGTATAACCTGGTCTGTCGCTGGAGCTTGGGTATCTGTGTGACACCTAAACTCAGAGCTAGAGCTCAGCATCTATAAATGTCAGTATTACCTCATAAAGCAATTGTTAAAAAAGCTGAAAAAGAGTTCAGACTTCAATTAAAGATGTGAATGAAGTAGATCTTGTTAGGACTAAGGTAAATCAGACCAAAGGGTAGAGGATGATATTGACTGTGTTTTAAAACTTCAACTTCTTTGTTAGACCAATGGAAGAGATGTTTGTTTAGTGCAGGATCTATATTTTCTGTGGCACACTAAATAATTTACCTTGTCAAGTTAATTCAAACACCATATTTACATGGAACTTTGGAAAGGAAGTGAGATCCAGTAGGTTTGTACAGATTACTGTGAAATCCCAATACATCCCAAAGTAATTTGGGCAAAGAATAAAAATATATTTGCAGGACCCCCTGAGAAGCTGGGGAAAAGTGCAGAAATGTTGGACTTCCCCACCTGGGTTGTTACCGATATTCTCACAAACATTGAGGACTAACAATTTTGTCGGCTGAGCCCTTGATCTTGGGGCTTGCCCTTATGAAACTTTGTGCCAGTTTGAATGTATTATGTCTCCAAAACTGCCATTATCTTTGATGTAATCTTGTGTGGGCAGATGTATCAGTGTTGATTAGATTGTAATTCTTTGAATGCATTGGTGGAGATGCGCCTCACCCAACTGTGGGTGATGACTCTGATTGGATAATTTCCACAGAGGTGTTATCCCACCCATGCAGGGTGGGTCTAAATTAAATCGCTGGAGCCATATAAATGAGCTGACAAACAGAAGGAACTCAGTGCAGCTGTGAGTGACATTTTGAAGAGGAGCTAGAGCCAAGAGGGACACTTTGAAGAATGCACAGAAGCTGAGAGAGGAGCTGCAGATGACAGACAGTTTGAAGACAGCCATTGAAAGCAGACTTTTGCTCAGGAGAAGCTAAGAGAGGATAATCACCCCAAAAGCAACTAAGAGTGACATTTTTGAGGAGCAGAAGCCTAGGTAGGAACATCCTGGGAGAAAGCCATTTTGAAACAAGAACTTGGAGCAGATGCCGGCACGTGCCTTCCCAGCTAACAGAGGTTTTCCGGACACCATTGGCCATCCCGATTGCTGATGTGTTAACTTGGACACTTTATGGCCTTAAGACTGTAACTGTGTAACCAAATAAGCCCCCTTTTATAAAAGCTGATCCATCTCTGTTGTTTTGCATTCTGGCAGCATTGGCAAACTAGAACAAGGATAGGAGAGGCTAAGCGTACTTGTGATTGTGCCCAGAGAACCTCTGTGTTGCTCAGATGTGGCCTCTCTCTCTCTAGCTAAGCCAAATCAGCAGGTGAACTTACTATCCCTTCCCATCCCATGTGGGACCTGACTCCCAGGGGTGGAAATCTCCCTGGCAATGTGGGACATGACTCCCTGGGATGAGCCTGGTCCCAGCATTGTGGTATTGAGAAAATCTTCTTGACCAAAAAGGGGAAGTGAAATGAAAAAAAAATAAAGTTTTGGTGGCTGAGAGATTTCAAATGGAGTCGAGAGGTCATTCTGGAGGGTATTCTTATGCACTGTATAGATATTCCTTTTTAGTCTTTAGTGTATTGGAATGGCTAGAAGGAAATACTTGAAGCTGTTGAACTGTTACCCAGAGGCCTTGATTCTTGAAGATGATTGCATAACCATGTAGCTTACATGGTGTGACTGTGTAATTGTGAAAACCTGTGGCTCACACTCCCTTTACCCAGTGTATGGACAGATGAGTGGAAAAATGGGGACAAAAACTAAATGACAAATGGACTGGGATGGGGGATGGAATGCTTGGGTGTTCTTTTTTACTTTTTTTTAATTCTTATTTTCATTCTTTTTGGAGTAAGGAAAATGGTCAAAAATTGGGGTGATGAATACGCAACTATTTGATGGTACTGTGAACAACTGATTGTGCACTGTGGATGATCATATGTTATGTGAATATATCTTAATAAAACTGAACTTAAAAAAAGATTCTGTGTCAGATATTTTCTGTAGCTTGGCACATAGCACAGATCTGGGCACATAGCAGATGCTTAATAAAAGTGTGTTTCATAAATGATCTTAGAGTTTGTAAAAATTCTAACTATTTATCTCATATTAACACCAAGTCTGGCAACTATAGAGGAGTAAAAAATATGCACTTCTGATGTTAATCTTTCACTTTTATTCAGCTTATCCTTACTGACCACTCAGTATGAACCTGAGATGCAAAAATACAAACAAGTTCAGCCTGCATGGAGGCTTTATTATTGTGGCAAGCCAGATTAAAAAGAAGTGTACAAAATTGACATACACATGGAACAATGATTTTTCTATCCTTAGGTTTCCTTCCCCCAATACAATCAATAACTTATTTTAAACTTTCATTATATATTTATGTAAGCCACTGCAAGTCCTTTCTAATTAGAGCACAGACAAGCCCAATACTCCATAGATGTTTTGAATTTAATTCCATTTTCTTATCTATTCACCTTGAGTTTTCAAGCTGTTTCATGGAGAAGCAAGCAAAAGGAATTTTGTCAACACCTGGTTGAGAGGTGTGGAGGAGGCTTCAGTAAGTTAGAAGATAGCACAAGGAGTGGTGTGTGTTTGGAAACATTTAGGGTTTTGATCCAAATTCCCCACTGGACATAGGGCAGATTTGGATTTTGCTGTTAAGGCAGTCAAGTTTCCCCAAAGAGCTATATGTCCTTCACTTCCTCAGGTATATTTGATGTCAGGGGTAGGTAATTTTTGGGTCACCTCACTGAGACAATCATTTTAACTAAATGTCTGAAATAGGCAGATGTGCTGTGCCAGTTTGAATGTATTATGCCCTCCCAAACGCCATTATCTTTGATGTAATATTGTGTGGGCTGAACTCTCAGTTTGATCAGATTGTAATTCTTTGAGTGTTTCCATGGAGATGTGCCCCACCCAACTGTGGGTGACGACTCTGATTGGATAATTTCCATGGAGGTGTTGGCCCGCTCATTGGGTGGGTCTGAATTCAATTAATGGAGCACTACATAAGATCAGACAGAAGGAGCAAGCTTGCTACAGCCAAGAGGGACACTTTGAAAAAAGCATAGGTGCTGAAGATGAGAGACAGTTTGAAGATGGCCATTGAAAGCAGACTCTTGCTCCAGAGAAGCTGAGAGAGGACAAATACCCCCAAGTGCAACTAAGAGTGACATTTTTGAGGAACTGCAGCCTAGAGTGGAACATCCTGGGAGAAAGCCATTTTGAAACAAGAACTTGGAGCAGATGCCAGTCACGTGCCTTCCCAGCTAACAGAGGTTTTCTGGACACCATTGGCCATCCTCCAGTGAAGGTACCTGATTGTTGATGCATTATCTTGGACACTTGATGGCCTTAAGACTGTAACTGTGTAACCAGATAAACCCCTTTTACAAAAGCCAATCCATCTCTGGTGTTTTGCATTCCAGCAGTGTTAGCAAACTGAAACAGATTTTGGTACCGAGAGTGGGGTGCTTTTGCTGCTGAGTTTGCAAATACCAAACATATTGGAACTGCTTTTTAAATGGATAAGGGGAAGATTCTGGAAGAACTGTGAGGAGCTTGATAGAAAAGGCCTAAACTGCTTTGAAGAGACTGTTTGTGGAAATATGGACTTCTGACGAGGACTTGAACAGAAATGATGAATGTGTTGTTGCGAACTGGAAGAAAGACGATCCTTATTTTAAAGTGGCAGAGAATTTGGCAAAATTGAGTCCTGGTATCAGATGGAAGGAAGAATTTGAAAGCAGCAACCTGGAATACTTAGCTGAGGAGATCTCCAGGCTACGTGTGGAGGATGTACCCTGGCTTCTCCTTGCAGCTTATAGTAAAATGTGAGTGGAGACAGATGAACTTAGAGCTGAACTCTTTGGTTCAAAGAAACTGGAACCTGATGGCTTGGAAAATCACAGGCTCCCAGGAGGTGGAATCCCAGAAACTACAGCCCAACGTGAGGATGTAACCAAACATGGAACCCAGCCACCATTTCAGTACAAGCCAAGATTGGAGAAGGAGTTAAGCAGAAAGGATTTGTGGAAAGTCCTGTTGTTTGACGGCTTTGACCCCTGTGTGATTCATGCAAAGCCAACAGAATTTTTGCAAGCTCTTTACAGACAGAGCCACTGCCAGTCGGGACTGGAGGAGACAGACAAGGAACAAACTGAAGGAAAATTTTCTTCAAAGACAGAGCCATGGAGGTTGAGGTCTGGAGTCAAGAGATCTCAGTCTGGGAGAGCAGAGCAGCCCACATGCATGGAAAGGGTGAGTTTGTCCCAGAGGTTGAGGTTGGGCCTTCCGCCTTGATGCCCAAGAAATGTTCTGCCACCCCAAGCCCCAAAGAGGGTGGAGCACATTTCCAGGGAATTGGGAAGAGCCTGGCTGACACCACACTGTTCTGAAGGGGTTGAGTGTGTGCCCTGGAGATGGAAAGGAATCCGGGTGCTGTCCCAATATTTGAGGAGGGTGGGGCCGAGAAGGTGGTCTCCCCAATGTGTGGATATGTTGGAACACTCAGCCGAGTGTTTGGAGAGGAAAGGGTTGCCACAAAAGCCCTTAGGAAGGGTTAGACGCCCGCTCTCTCAAGCACCAAGAATGCAATGTCCTTCTATTAATGACTATCAGACTTTGAAATCTAATGGAGTTTGTCCTGCAGGTTTTAGGAACTGTTTTGGTCCTGTGAACCCTGTTTTCCTTTCAGATTCTCCTTATGGCAATGGGAATGTTTATCCTGTGAATGTCCCTCCTTTGTATATTGGAGGCACATAACTTGTTCTAAGTTCACAGATCCACAGCTAAAGGAGAATTATGCCATAGGACTGACCATGCCTATGACTGATTTTGATGGGATCTTACTGTTACTGAAATGATTTAAGTTTCTGTGATACTGTTGTGGGATGAATGTTGTGCTGGTTTGAGTGTATTGTGTTCCCCAAATGCCGTTATCTTTGTGGTCTTGTGGGGCAGACGTTTTGCTGATGGTTAGATTTGCTTGGAATGTGCCCCACCCAGCTGTGGGTGGTGACTTTGGTGGGATACTCCCATGGAGGTGTGACCCCACCCATTCAGGGTGGGTCTTGATCAGTGGAGCCATATAAAACATGCTGACTCAAAGAGACTGAAGGGAGTGCAGCTGTGAGTGATGTTTTGAAGAAGAGCAAGCTTGCTAGAGAGGAATGTCCTGGGAGAAAGCCATTTTGAAACCAGAACTTTGGAGCAGACGCCAGCCTTGTGCCTTCCCAGCTAACAGAGGTTTTCCGGATGCTGTTTGCCATCCTCCAGTGAAGGTACCTGATTACTGATGTGTTACCTTGGACACTTTATGGCCTTAAGACTGTAACTGTATAGCCAAATAAACCCCCTTTTTATAAAAGCCAGTCCATCTCTGGTGTTTTGCATTCTGCAGCATTAGCAAACTAGGACAAATGTATTTTGTATATGGAAATATAATGTCATTTTGGGGTCCAGGGGGTGGAATGTGCCAGTTTGAATGTATTATGTCCCCCCAAATGCCATTATCTTTGATGTAATCTTGTGTGGGCTGACCTATCAGTGTTGATTAGATTGTAATTCTTTGAGTGTTTCCATGGAGATGCACCGCACCCAACTGTGGGTGATGACTCTGGATAATTTCCATGGAGGTGTTGGCCCGCTCATTGGGTGGGTCTGAATTAAATTACTGGAGCACTGTATAAGATCAGACAGAAGGAATGAGCTTGTTACAGCCAAGAGGGGCACTTTGAAGAAAGCACAGGAGCTGCAGATGAGAGACAGTTTGAAGACGGCCTTTGAAAGCAGACTTTTGCTCCAGAGAAGCTGAGAGAGGACAAATACCCCAAGTGCAACTAAGAGTGACATTTTTGAGGAACTGCAGCCTAGAGAGGAACGTCCTGGGAGAAAGCCATTTTGAAACAAGAACTTGGATCAGATGCCAGCCATGTGCCTTCCCAGCTAACAGAGGTTTTCTGGATGCCATTGGCCATCCTCCAGTGAAGGTACCTGATTGTCGATGTGTTACCTTGGACACTTTATGGACTTAAGACTGTAACTGTGTAACCAGATAAACCCCTTTTATAAAAGCCAATCCATCTCTGGTGTTTTACATTCCAGCAGCATTAGCAAACTAGAACATATTCTTTCTAGGGGGAGTGTAAACTTGATTCCCCACTTTTACTGGTTCAAACAGAATCACTGGATACTCATGTCCCAAAATTTCTCCCTCAGTTAAAGAAAGTTACCAAGGAGTTTCAAAGGTGGTGATGGATGATTTGGTTGCCTTCCATCTCTAATGACTAGTACACAACTTTTCCCCTCCACAATCCTGGATACTTCCTTTCTGGCTGCTGAATGCAGTACTGAGCTCCAATGTCAGTAAGGACAACCCAACCCCACTGGTACCATTTATTGTGCAGGGTGACCATAGCATGTGTGTCTGAGATTTAGTTCAGTCATAATCCGGAGAAAGATGGAGTTGATGGAAGAACTCAATTTCTAATGAGATTATACCTTTGAATTAGAAGAGGAAAAGGTACATTTGAGTGAGTGTACAAATGCCACAGGTTGAAAAATAGGTTCACTTTCCC